>NC_053426.1:82616398-83266723 GCF_007990345.1 Gossypium hirsutum
AAAAAAATTTGAGATTTCGTGAAAATTTTTTTGTAATTCCGTTTAGTTCTGACTCGATTCTAATATGTATATTGGGCCTTGAGGACCCATATGAGGGACATTATGATTGATTGTGATTGATTTTTGAAAAATGAATAGTAAATGACATGATTTAACTGTAATTGAACTGTAAACTTTGGTAATGCTCTATAACCTATTTCGGTGACAGATTCAGTTAGCGATGTTACAATATTTCTATCAATTTCTTGTATCAAGCTAGCTCAAGTACATTTCTTTTCTTAGCATGTTTATTTCTTCTTTTCAGTTTAGTTTTTTAAAGTTTTTTATTTTGTTTTCGTTTAGTTTGTTTAAGGACAAGCAAAAACTTAAGTGTGGTATTTGAACCTATCGTCAAATGTAGTTGTAGTAGCCTGTTTTAGGGTCAAATTGGAACAGTGGTTTCTGGACCACGAATGTGAAGTAGAAATATTTATTATGATAGTGTTTTAAGGTCTACATATGATGAGTAATTGTGTAAAAATTTCATTAAGAAATTTTATCGATAAGGTGTCTAATTTGACTAATAGGACTAAATGTAATAGGTGCAAAGTAACAGCCCAATTTTGGGTCTAGTCGAAACAGTGGTTCGGGACCACAAATCCATCGTAGAAAATTTATTTTTTCTTATATTTTCTGTTAAGTTAGTGTGTATTCTTAAATTTTTTAAAGACTCCTTAGATGGGTAATTAGATCATAATTGTTAGTAGTTAAACAAAAATGGACATGAAGTAAAAGAAATTTATGTTTAAGAAAAGGCATTGGTCGTTTGGAAATTAAATGAATTAAAAAGAAAAAATCAAGCTAAAATTTGTCCATCTCCTTTACCATAGCTGAATTTTAGAAAGGGGAAGCCATAGCTAGGGTTTGGCCACTTCCAATCTCGATTGTAATCTTCCTAGGCCTGTTTTTATTGATTTTCATGTTGATATTCTTGTAACAATCTAGCTTTCCAAGGACTATTTGAAGTATTCAAAGTTTAAAATTTACCCATGTAGATATTTGTGTATTTTGATGTCTAATGGTAAAAAATGCATGGTTGGTGTTAGATAAACAACTTTTGCTAAGTGATTTCGATAAAAATGTCAAAAAATGACTTATCTGTAAAAGTTATAAAATAAGTAGTAAAAGTATGATTAAGTGGAAAATGTGGCTGGTATAAGTATGAAAATGATTCAGCTAGGCTTGGGTTTGAAGAAATTGAATACATTTCAATTTACGAGCCTAGGGACTAAATTGTAAAAAAAGTGAAACATTGGGGGCAAAAATGTTATTTTCCATAATATGATTTTTGGGCTAAATTGAATAATGTAGTATTAAATGAGCTAAATTTGTTATTATAGATCAAGAAAAAACGTGGTTCAGACCTAGATCGGGGGAAAAACAAAGTGTTGACGATTAGGTCCATTTCTACTGTTTTTGTACCGAGGTAAGTTCGTATGTAAATAATGGATTGTTATATCTATTTTTTAAATGCTTTAATATTCTATGAATTGTGACTGACTCTTTGGACGTATTCAACAAAGTTTCAATAAGCGAGAATTCCCGGTTGAGCATTAGGAATAGAATA
Organism: Gossypium hirsutum; assembly: GCF_007990345.1. Lineage (NCBI taxonomy): Eukaryota > Viridiplantae > Streptophyta > Magnoliopsida > Malvales > Malvaceae > Gossypium > Gossypium hirsutum. The sequence goes on from NC_053426.1 coordinate 82,618,005, forward strand.
GGATACGAGTGACATGTCACTAGGAACCCATGTGTTTATGTGATCAGGGTGCTAGTCTCGTACGTCCTAGCCAGTGGCTGGGTAGTCCAGCATATGTTACGGATACCTGACAGCTTGTGTGAGCAGCACTGTGTAGCTACGTCCTGACTAACAGCTTGTGTGAGTAGGCCCGTGAATAGCTCAAAAACGAACCTATATGTATTATGAGATGTGAGGTAGCTATGGCTATGTATATGGAACTTATGTGAAAGATTTCTGAGTATCTGTTAATATTCCGAGTGTTCAATGGGAATGTCAAAGTTGTGAAATACTATGGTTATGTTGCGAGTTGGTACAGGTTTGTATGTAAAACTCATGTGTAATGAGCTCAATATGTGATGAACCTTTGGTAAGGTTGTGGTTGAGTAAGTTATGACTATAAGATTTTATTAAAATTGATTTCAATTTTCATTATGTAATTGTATGTTCAATGTGTGGTTATGACATTTATTATTTGCATAGGAACTTACTAAGCTTTATAGCTGTAACAGCCTGATTTTGGGGCTAGTTGAATAGTGGTATCGGGACCACAAATTGGAAGTTGGAAAATTTATTTTATTATTTTGGAGTCATAGCATGTTCATAATATTACATGAAAATTTTGGTGAGCTAATTTTGACGTTTGTGAGCCCAATTGCAAAAAAGGACTAAATCGCATAAAATGTAAAAGTTCTATTTTTATAGCTAAAGGTGTTATTTTATAGAGAAGCAAAATTTGGGGATTTTAAAGGGCAATTAGACCCCTAGAAATAGAGTGGTCGGCCATAGGAGACATATGTGGTCCAAAATTTTCAAAAATTTGTGGGGTTAGGTGACCAATTTTGACTAAAATAGAAATAAAATAGAGAAGCATGATATTATCCCTTACTCATCTCTTTTCTCCACGAAGAATTAGTCATTTAAGGGGGTTTGAGAGCTTAAAATTTTCAGCAACTTGAAGCACTCACAAGTAAGTGATTTCCATGTCCTTTGTTGATTATTTTGTATTTTTGAGACCCTTGAAGCATAAGCTGTCAAATGAGGGGTATATCCTGCAAAATGGTTGAAGGTCTAGGGTTTTCCATGAGAGAATTTAGGGTGTTTCTAAAATTTTCTAGAAGAATATGAGTCTTAGTTGAGTAATGGACAACTTTTGTGAAAGGTGTTACATGAAAACACCAAAAGGGACTATTTGCACAAGTTAGGAAATAAGTGATAAATGTGTGAAATAAAGAGAATTTGGGGTGCTATAAGACTAAAAAGAGTTCAGCTAAGCTTAAGATGCGAATAAATTCAATAAAAATTGACTTTCGAGTATAGGGGTAAAATGGCCATTTTGCCAAAGTTTAGGGGCAAAATGGTCATTTTACTGAAGATGTGAATTTTTAATTTCTTAATTTTATTTAGTGATTAAATGAGTGCATTATGCTATTTAGATCAAGAATTTCCAAATCCGAACCTAGAGCGGGGAAAAGCCAAGCAAATCTACTAAACCGACTAGTTGTATACGTTTTGTAATCCGAGGTAAGTTGTATGTAAATAATACAACTACATTACTAATGTATGTGTTGAATTGTATTTGAATTAATATAGCATGAATTGTTTGATGTGAAATTGAGACTAGTAGAGTTTCTGCTTGAACCTAGGAAATAAATCAGATATTCATGTCGTGACATATGGGTTATTGTTGGCTAGTGTAAGACATGTCTGGGACATGCATAGGCCACATTATGTAAGCCAGTGTAAGACATGTCTGGGACATGCATCGGCTACGAGATGATAGTCAGTGTAAGACCATGTCTGGGACATGGCATCGGTATTGTGACGAGTGCTAGTGTAAGACATGTCTGGGATATGCATCGGCTATGAGATGATAGTCAGTGTAAGACCATGTCTGGGACATGGCATCGACTTGAAATATGAGCCACTATATAATAATATCCGGTAGTGTTCCAAATGTTCAACGATGAATGTTATGTTCTTAAGCTAATGACAAAGTATAACCTTGCTGGAGTGGTACAGGTATTAATGGTGCATATGAGATATGAACTCATTGAACAATATGTGACTTGTATGGATGGTAATGAGTAAGTTATGCTTATGCCTACCTTGGTATCATGAGCATGTGGATCATTGATAAATTTGTTGTAATGTACTTACTTATTTGCAACTTACTAAGCTTTATGCTTACTCCCTTTCCTTTCCATTTCTTTTCAGTGCTGCCTATCTAGCTCAAGGATCACCGAAAGTCAGAGATATCAATCACACTATCAACTGAAACATTCGGTATAGTTGGATTTATAGTTTTGATTATGGCATGTATAGGACTTAGACTTTATTATTTTGTGTCTTTGAGAATTGGCCAAATCTGTTAGCTTGGGTTGGAAATCCTTCATTTTGTATTAAGCCTTAATCGATGGCTGTAACACCCCGTACCCGAGACCGTTGTCGGAGTCGAACACGAGGTGCTAACAGACATAATACATTTATTTTCACAGTCCATTTGAAAATTTTCTAGACAAGCTGGTTACTGTGTCACTGTTGAAATCATATCTTGAGTTTCAAAACTTGAAAACCAGTTTTGTAAATTTTTCCTAAAAATAGACTCATATGTTCATCTACAAATATTTTTCCAGAATTTTTGGTCGAGCCAATTAGTACAGTTTATTAGTTAAAGTCCCCCCTGTTTCAGGGTTTGACTACACTGACCTTTGCGCATTACGACTTGGATATCTCCCTGTACAGGGGTTCAATACTGATGCCGTTTATTTCTAATGAAACTAGACTCAACAAGAAATCTATACATGTAAGGCATGACTTATAATTATCTCTAGTTAATTTATAATGAATTTCCAAAGTCGGAACAGGGAATCCAGAAACCGTTCTGACCCTGTTTCATGAAAACTTTAACATCTCATAATATACTGTTCATATGACGGTTCCGTTACTTTCCTATGAAAATATATTCATCAAGGTTCGATTACATAATTTATTCACTATTTAATTCCATTCCTACTATTTTTAGTGATTTTCACATCCACATCACTACTGCTGCCAGCATCAGCCTTTAGGGTAAACTTTACCTATTACATAGTTTTCATGATTCAACTAGCCCTTTAGCATATATAGCACAAAATATGATCATGATTAACCATTCCAATGGCTAATCGTTCCCAAACATTTCCATACCTCTTAATGAACATCATACAAGACGATTATAATATTAAGCTCAAAGTGTATATAAGCCATTTTCGCATGGCTATCCAAATTTATACAAACCAAAGGGTCCATGACCAACAACAAAAAGGGTAGTCCTATACATGCCATTTCAAAGTTCAACCAAAAGTGTACCAAAAGGGACTTTGATAGTGTGGGAGACTTCGACTTCAATAATCCCGAGTCCGATAGCTGACGAACCCAAAATCTATAAAACAGAGAATCAAAGAAACGGAGTAAGCATTAATGCTTAGTAAGTTTGAGCCATGAAATTAGACACAACCAAAGTATAGCAATCATATGGCTAAACGGATAATCTCATATGCACAAATTCTCAATATCATACTTACTTCACATTACCAACCCTTATATTCATACACAAAAGATCAACTTAGCCAAGGCCGGAAGCTCATTAATTTACTAAGCGAATATTATTTAACGGAATCACCACCCTAATGCATATACGAAACGTACCTCATCGTTGGGTTTTACGAGCGTATCAATTTAAATTATTACAGCAAGATCACTCGTTCCCAAACCAAGTACCTTCGGAGTTTAGCCGGATATAGCCACTAGCTCAAATGCCTTCGGGACTTAGCCCGGTTATAGTAACTTGAACAAATGCCTTCGGGACTTAGCCCGGTATAATAACTCGCACAAATGCCTTCGGGACTTAGCCCGGATATAGTAGCTCACACGAATGCCTTCGGGACTTAGCCCAGAATTAGCCACTAGCTCAAATGCTCTCGGGACATAGCCCGGTTATCATCCGAACATTCATGCACATATCAATAAATCATGACACATCTAATTCATTTTCTTAATTAGAGTTCAAACACAAGTCACGTATTAAGCATTCCCATTTCGGCTCACTAGCCACATACAAACAGCATGGTTTAGTTTGCTTTATAACATGATCTCTATGCACATACATTATGACTTAATCAAATCATAAACTAAGTCTCATTGCTCGAAAACTTACCTCGGATGTGGTCGAACGTTTTCGGCGGCTATTCGATAACTTTTTCCTTTCCCTTATCCAACTGTGGTCCTCTAAGCTCTTGAGCTAATTCAAACAAATTTAACTTATTAAAGTCTCATTATGCTAGCTTATGGCCGAATATGACAATGAGCTTGATAGGTCATATGGCTGCCTTTTAGCTCAAATACACAATGGTCATGCGCATTTTTAATCACATTAAGCAATTTAACACAATTCATTTGAACATCAAAAGAGAACCTCAAGGTACTTAGCCCATATATACATTAGGCATTAAAGTCACATATATATATGGAAATCATGAATCAAACTCAACATTTTAGCCCACACTCTCTTTTAGCCGATTATCTAAGCCAAGATAAAAGCATCAATATGCTTGCCTCTAACCGAACACATGCAACACCAACCTATCTCATGTGGCCGAATATACATGTCTAGGTTGAGGCCGAGTATATGCTTAATACTTCCTACAAATATGGTTACTTGTATTGACTACATACCATTTTGTTTCAAATTCAAAACTCGGCTAATACACATATACACACTAGTAAATCAAACACTAACATTTGCACTTCACCTTACTACCATTTCTCATCTAAATAACGTAAACAGCAACCACATTTCTCTTCTACTTCCTACCATGGCCGAATGCATCACAACACCATACCATTTCAATTTTGGTCATGGTTAAACAAAGAACTTAATGTCTCACTCAAAAATGCTAAAAAGAAGATTCAAGAGTCATCAATCCACCATCACATGCATCATTACAAAGCTTCACTTTTAGCGTGGAAATGACATCAACACCAATCCACCTTAGCCGAATATCATCTCCATGACATAGCAAAGATTTGAACCATGGGCTAGTTAGAACTCAAGCTAACAACTAAAAACATGCATGAGTCTCATGGCACAACATCAAACATACCTTATCCTAGACACAAGTATGGCCGAACCTCCTCCTAATCCTCTTCCAAGCCAAACATGAAGCAAGAGCTCCTTCCTTCTTCCTTAGAACTTTCGGCCAAAAGAAATGAAAAAGGATGGACACTTTTTTTTTCTTTGTTTTCATCATATTCCCTTTCATTATTTTATTACCATGCTCCTTATTTTATTTTTCCTAACATACATCACTAACATAACATGTTTGTGACATGTTTCCACCCATAGCATGGCCGGCCACTATGCTTTAATTTGGCTAATTTGACATGCAAGGACAAGCACTTTCCCACATATATTAATAGGCCTCTTTAACACTTGCCTAGCATATTTCTAAATTGTCTCACATAAGTCCCTACTAATAAATTTCACATACACTGACCAAATTAAAGTATGGAACTATCACACAAGCATTTACGCACATCATAAACACAGAATATAACCTTTAATTATTTATAAGACTCGGTTTCGTGGTCCCGAAACCACTTTCCGACTAGGGTCAATTTAGGGCTGTCATAATGGCTAATATTCATTTTGAGTTTTATAAAAGATGCATTTTCATAGTTGAATGAATGTCTATTGTGACTGATCTAGTTGTATGAATTGTGCTTGTTTTGGTATTGGTTGTTTTTTGCATGGAATTAGGAATGTAAGGGTGGCAATGAGGCTTGGTAAATAGCCTTATATTGTCTGCAAAGGTAGACACACGGGCGTGTGTCTAGGCCGTTGTGACACACGGTCTGCCCCACGAGAGAGTAGCCTGGCCGTGTGTCCCCTACACGTAAAAGTTTCAAGTTAGTATGCATGGTAATAAACACACGGGCAAAGACACAACTGCGTGTCTCAGCCGTGTAGAGGACACGGCCCAGCACACGGGCGTGTGCCTTTGCCGTGTGACATTATGAGCATACTGACATCAGAAACAGAATGTCCATATTTTTGCACACGGGATAGGACACGAGCATGTCATCATCGTGTAAGGGACACGGGCCATTGACACGGGCCATTGACATGGGCCATTGACACGGGTGTGTGTCTGGCCGTGTGAAAACCCCTGTAGGTGTGAATTAGAAATTAATTCTACACGGGTGTGGGACACAGGCATGTCCCAGGGTGCTTAGGCCGTGTGAGCTATACGGGCCATCAGCACGACCATGTCGAAATGGTCACACGAGCGTGTTACTCTTCCACACAGGCATGTGCCCTATTTTAAAGGAAAATTTCTTAGGGTTGGTTTAAGAACCCGGAATAGCTCCGAATAGTTTTCAATGATCGATTTGAGGCTCGTAGGCTCATAATAAGAAGTTTAAAGTAGATATTGAAAAATTTTTAAGTTTGAATCGAGTCTCGGTGACTTGAGATTGGTTGTATTCATGAGATCAAGTTAGGAAATGCCTTTACTCTTCCCCGACGTGGGTTATGGGTATAGGGTGTTACATTTAATGGTATCAGAGCTATGGTTTAATCGGTTCTAGGACTAACCTAGCAAGAGTACGAGTCTAGCTATACATGCCATAACTATATATTGATAGTGTGATGATTTCTGACGATTATAAATTATGTTTTATATAATAAATGGATCCTGATAGAGCCACGGCGGGTGATGTGAAAAGTAACTCATTGGCTCCCACTGAAGGGACCGTGCCAGTTGAGTGTGACCCCGTGACTGTGGACCAAGGTGGAGAGGCTAGAGAAGCCCATCTCTGAATGATGGATGCTTGGTACACGGAGTTTGTTCGTGTGAATCTGAACTCTTCACCTCCCCCACCTCCTCCGATTCCTCAGTATGCCCCGGTCGCTCCGCAAGGTGCGAACATGTTCAGAACAGAGAAGCCTCCGGTAGACAAGATCCAAAAACAAGGGGCTAAGGAATTCTAGGCTAGCATAGATGATGACCCAGAGAGAGCAAATTTTTGGCTAGAAAATACCATTAGGGTATTTGATGAACTGTTATGCACGTCTGAGGAGTGCGTGAAGTGTGCAATGTCGCTCTTGAGAGACTCGGCCTACTACTAGTGCAACACTCTCGTGTCTGTGGTACCGAGAGAGAGGGTAACTTGGTACCTAAAGAAGTATATTAGTCAGCGGTTTATAGACCAAAAGAGAAAGGAATTCCTAGAGCTAAAGCAAGGTCGAATGTCAGTGGCAGATTATGAGCGTGAATTTGTAAGGCTTAGTAAGTACGAGCGGGAGTGCGTGTCTATAGAGTCCACTACGTGTAAGAGGTTTGAGGATGGGATTAATGAAGACATTCGAGTGTTTGGTGGCATTTTAGAGCTGTGAGAAATTGTAGCACTTGTTGAAAGAGCCTGTAAGGCTGAAGAGCTGATTAAAGAAAGGAGGAAAGTGGCTTTTGAGTCACGGGATTTAAAGAAAAGACAGATGGGGAAATCACATCAGTCCTCATCTAAAAGATCGAAAGAGTTCACTACCCGGTCAAATGTTTTGGTGTGGTATTCAAATAGGAACCAGAATCGGCAGAACACAACTTCGAAAACCCAGACCACTTTGGCCGCAAGTGTTGGTAGCACTCGGCCAAATAGGCCAGAATGCTCGCAATGTGGTAGGTGTCATTTTAGAGAGTACCGAGGGAATGAAAGGGGCTCTTTCAAGTGCGGATCATTGGAATACTTCATCTGTGATTGTCCCGAGTTGGATGAGAGAAAGAGAAAACAAGATGTGAAAGCAAGCAATGCTCCCTTGAGGGTTAGATTACAAAAGAACCCTGGAAGTGGGGCTAGCAGTAGATGCACGCCAAGAGTTGCTGTGATGATATCTGAGGGCAGAGTACCTGCAAGGACTTATGCTATACGTGCCCACGAAGAGGCAGAGTCTTCCGATGTTGTTGCTTTAATTGACCCGGGATCTACCCACTCTTATATTTGTATGGAATTGATACCTCGTATAGGTATGCTAGTAGAGTCCACTGAGTTTGTAATAAAAGTGTCCAATCCTTCAGGCAGACATGTACTAGTGGATCAAGTATGTAGAAATTGCCCTTTGACAATTAGAGGTCATTTTCTTCCTGCTAACTTGATGTTATTGCCGTTTAATGAGTTTGATGTAATCCTTGGGATGGATTGGTTGACTGCTCATAGTGTTGTAGTGGACTACGAGAAAAAGATAATTAAGTTGAAATGTAAAGATAGGAATGTTCTTCGAGTTGGACCAAATGAGTTAGATAATCTACCTGTAGTAATATCGTTTTTAACTACCAAGAAATATTTGAGGAAAGGATATGAGTCTTATATAGCTTTTGTGTTGAATAATCAAGTGCCTGAATTGAAGATTGAATCGGTACCAATGGTTTGTGAGTTTATAGACGTGTTTTCGGAAGAATTACCCGGATTGGCTCCGGTGAGGGAGATAGAATTCGAAATTGAGTTAGTCCCAGTATGACACCTATTTCTATTGCTTCGTATAGAATGGCCCCGACAGAGTTGAAAGAGTTGAAAGTATAGCTGCAAGAGTTAACTGATAAAGGCTTTGCGAGACCTAGTTATTCACCATGGGGCGCACCAGTGTTGTTTGTGAAAAAGAAAGATGGGTCGATGAGGTTATGTATTGACTATAGACAACTCAATAAGGTAACAGTGAAGAACAAGTATCCTTTGCCAAGGATCGATGACCTATTTGATCAATTAAAAGGAGCCACTGTATTTTTTAAGATTGACTTGAGATCCGGATACTACCAGTGAAGAGTGAAAGAGGAAGATGTGCCAAAGACTGCGTTTCAGACAAGATACGGGTATTATGAGTTCCTAGTCATGCCCTTTGGTTTGACTAATGCCCGGTAGTGTTTATGGATTTGATGAACCGCATTGTTCGGCCGTATTTGGACAAGTTTGAAGTGGTTTTTATTGATGACATATTGATTTACTCGCGAGATGAGTATAAACACGCGGAGCATTTGAGAACTGTGTTACAGACTTTGAGAGATAAGCAGCTTTATGCCAAGTTCACCATGAGTGAATTTTGGCTTAAAGAGGTCGAATTTTTAGGGCACATTGTGTCGGGTGACGGGATCAGAGTTGACCCAAGCAAGACCTCGGCTATTGTTGAGTAGAAATCACCGAGGAATGTAACTGAGGTACGAAGCTTTTTGGGTTTAGCCAGGTGTTATGGACAGTTTGTAAACGGATTCTCTATGATAGCTATGCCGATGACAAGACTGTCGAAAAAAGATGTCAAGTTCGAATGGACAGAAAAGTGCCAACAAAGTTTTGAGAAATTAAAGGCTTTGTTGACCGAAGCCCCAGTGCTAGTGCAACCATAGTCGGGCAAGGATTTTGTGGTAACGACGCCTCCTCAAATGGTTTTGGGTGTGTGCTTATGCAAAAAGGTAAAGTCATCGCTTACGCTTCGAGGCAACTGAAACCGTATGAGAAGAATTACCCGGCGCATGATTTAGAGTTGGCTGCCATCGTATTCGCGTTGAAAATTTGGAGACACCATCTGTATAGAGAGAAATGCCGAGTATTCACCGATCATAAGAGTCTTAAGTATTTGATGACTCAAAAAGAGTGAAATTTGTGGCAACGTTGATGGTTAGAGTTAATAAAGGATTATGAGTTGATCATCAACTACCATCCGGGAAAGGCGAACGTTGTCGCCGATGCATTTAGTAGAAAATCATTATTTGCGCTGAGAGCAATGAATGTCAACATGGTTTTGTCTGATGACGGTTCAGTTCTAACAGAGTTGAGAGCTAGATCGATGTTCCTTTAAGAGATCTGAGATGCTCAGAAAGGCGATAAGGAATTGCAAGCTAAGATAGCTCAGTTCGAGATGGAAAATGAGTCCAAGTTTTGTATTGGTACTGATGGATGTTTAATGTTTAAAGACAGAGTTTGTGTACCTAAGGACAATGAGCTTATTCAAAAGATTCTTCAAGAGGCACATAGTGGTTGTTTGTCCATCCACCTGGGTAGTGTAAAAATGTACAACGACCTTAAGAAAATGTATTGGTGGTCGGGAATGAAAAGAGACATTTCAGAGTTTGTGTCTAAGTGCCTAGTGTGTCAGCAAGTAAAGGCTGAACACCAAGTACCTTTGGGTCTACTTCAGGCTATCATAGTCCTCGAGTGGAAGTGGGATCAGATCACTATGGATTTTGTGACGGGTTTACCAGTTACCCCGAAGAAAAAGGATGCTATTTGGGTTATTGTGGATAGGCTAACAAAGTCGGCACACTTCATACCTGTGTGTACTGACTACTCCCTTGAGAGATTAGCCGACTTGTACGTTTTCGAGATTGTGAGACTACACGGGGTGCCCATATCGATTATTTCAGACAGAGATCCGAGATTTACCTCGAGGTTTTGGAAAAAGTTTCAAGAGGCATTGGGAAAAAAGTTGAGTTTTAGCACAGCTTTCCATCCTCAAACTGACGGTCAGTCAGAGAGAGTAATTCAGATATTAGAGGACATGTTATGGTGTTGTGTCCTTGAGTTCCAAGGCAGTTGGCAAACTTATCTACCGTTGGTTGAATTCGCCTATAATAACAGTTATCAGACAAGTCTAAAAATGGCACCTTATGAGGCTTTGTATGGGCGAAAGTGTCGAATGCCCTTATATTGGACTGAGCTCAGAGAAAGTCAGGTTCATAGGGTCGATTTAATCAGAGAGATTGAAGAGAAAATTAAAGTAATTCATGACTGCTTGAAGTCTGCCTCAGATAGAAAGAAATCCTACGCGGATTTGAAACGAAAGGAAATTGAATTTCAAGTCAGTGATAAGGTTTTTTTGAAAGTGTTCCCGTGGAGGAAAGTTCTCAGATTTGGTAGAAAAGGCAAGCTGAGTCCTCGTTTAATAGGGCCTTAGGAGGTTATTGAGAGAGTAGGACCAGTTGCCTACTTTTTAGATTTTCCACCGGAATTGGAAAATATTCACGATGTGTTTCATGTGTCCATGCTACATCGATATAGATCAGACCCTTCGCATGTGATTTTGCCGTCAGAGGTTGAGATTTATCCGGACATGACTTATGGTGAAGAGCCGGTCAAGATTTTAGCCCGGGAAGTCAAACAATTAAGATATAAGAGTATTACACTTGTGAAAGTTTTGTGGTGTATACATGGAGTCGAGGAAGCCACATGGGAACCCGATGAGACTGTGAGAGATCAGTACCAGAACTTATTCATCAGTAAGATTTTCGAGGACGAAAATCCCTAAGGGGGAGAAATGTAACAACCCAATTTTGGGGCTAGTCAGAATAGTGGTCTCGAGACCACAAATTCGAAGTCAAAAAAATTATTTTTTATTATTTTCGAGTCATAGCATGTTCATAATAGTACATGAAAATTTGGTGAGCTAATTTTGATGTTTGTGAGCCCAATTGCGAAAAAGGACTAAATCGCATAAAATGTATGTAACACCCCTAACTCGTATATGTTGCCAGAATAGGGTCATAAGGCATTACAGAATAAGACACGATTCCAAACAATTAAATATAAATATTTATATATTCATATAAATATGTCTCGAAAGTTAATTAGGATTTATTTCATAAACTAATACAACTCTCAAATTTGAACATTTCATATCATATATATATAGTCATATCATTCACATGTAACAATACAAATTATAATACATCTACAATTTCATATATGTGGCATTAGGATAGTAACCTATATGTTTCTCATATGTTTTACATATTAATATCAAATAAAAACATGTAATCGGTTATAAGTCATCTCACCTCATTTCTAAGTTTATTAGGTTAATTTATGTCATTGTACACATTTACAAAGTACACGTATTTAGCAAATTCATATAACCACATATATAAGTTTATAGCATCCATAAATATGAACATCATTACACATATATAAGGCACATAAAAACTTAGCATGTACAATAAGACCAAATGTCATATACACATGTTTTAACTTAGTCCATAAGTGAACACCCAAAATTTGTATCATGCATATGTCTTTCTCTTTACCTATAAATTTCATAATTTACCTTAACTCAATAACATTCATAGTGAACCATACGCCAAATATATATAACATCATTACAAATGTCATGAATTTTGGTTACACACTCAGTATAGTCTTAATATAAGACCAAAATATATATATAAGCATGGTGCACATTTACCCTAAAGCCAATGCCACACTTAACATTTGAACATCAAATACATACCAAACAGTCAACCAAATTAATCATGAAACACATGCATTACTTACCACTTAATAATCGAACAAATCAAGCTAGAAGTTAATCACCCATTATTAAATTATCCTGCATTTCATATTTTCCATTACAAACTAATTAACATATCAAATACATATTATACTGATATTCTTTCACAACCGAATCTTGCTACTTAAAGCCACATACGCATCCAAAACTTCCATCATCAATTACCAATGAACAAGCTCATTAAACATTTTGACTAAGAACTTACAAGACCAAGTTTAAACATAATAAACATGCCATTTTCAAAACACATAGTGCTTATCACATATATTATGCATTCATGGCACACAACTTAATAATCAATATTAATATAAGCTTTACCTAACACAACCGAATTCTAATATGAAAATTTAGCCATTTTCACATGGCTTAGATTACACATAAACAAAAATCCAATTTCCAAAACACACTCCATCCTATACATGCCATAATTTGAGTTTGAATATTTAAATACCGAAACTGTAGATAGTGTGATAGACTTTGCTAACAATCCCTGAGCTTGTAACTTTGAATCCAAAATCTATAAAACAAAGCAACATGAACACACAGAGTAAGCTATTATAGCTTAGTAAGTCATAAGCAAATAAACAACCAAATGTTATATTTAACTTAATATAATTAACCAAATTATACTAACATTAACATACTTGGCCTCAAAATTTCAAATAGGTTACTTAAGATATTTTTATAGACCATTTCTACACCTAAGCCGAATACTTGCAAAGTCATATGAACATTTTAAAAATCAACTTCCAAAACCAATTAGTTATAATGAAACCATACCTACGTATACTTATATACATAAGCTTGAAAATCATAGCATAACCTCACATATATATCACCTATAAGGCTGAATATTTATGGTCACACACATTTGCATATAATTATGAATCATTTCATTGATACTAGATTTATTTAGCCACAAGGCCGAATACACATGCCAAACTCATTTACATTCATCATTATCGATTACACATGAATAGAATAAATATTAAGTACATACTTACTTATTACTAGTAGCCAACAAGCTAACTCATACCTGGCCATTTAGCTAGTTTTACACATCTGTATACGATTTACCTTTGCCCGATGAACCATTCGGAATTGCATAGGACACTCAGATAATCACATAAATCGTACAATGCCAATGTCCCAGACGTGGTCTTATATATAGCCACATGTTGATGCCACTGTCCCAGATAGGGTCTTACTCGTACACATATATCGGAATCACATATCGATGACATGGTCTTACTCGCACACATATATCCGAATCCTATGTCATGACATATGTATCCTAGCTATTCTTAAGGTTCAAACGGGGCTTTCAGACGTCGTGACTCGGTTGAAACGAATTCGGAAACATAGTATTCAAGCTTACTCACATTCGGCCAATGCATAATTAAAATCACATATTTCATTTCAGCAAGTATACTTTGTACATAATTATAATTAAGTAGTCTATTTGCTTATAAACTTACCTCGGACGATACAAAATGGAACAGGGCAGCTAGTTGACAACTTTCGTTTTCCCCAGATCTAAATCTGATTTCTTGGGTTCTTGATCTAAACATATTCAAATTAAGCTCATTCAAACGTATTTTCATTCAATTTAGTCCAAAAACACATAAATGGGAAAATTACCATTTTGCCCCTAACATTTACAGTTTTCACAATTTAGTCTCTATTGTACAAAACACAAAATATACAAAATTTCAATATACCCATGTTGAGCTGAATTTTACCAAAACAAGTCCATATATTTCATTTATTTCACATTTTAGTCCCTCAAATTATTATTTTTGCAATTTAGTCCTAATTACTCAAAATCATCAAAAACTTCAATACAAAACATGTTAATCTAAAACATATCTTCCATTTTTCATCATCAAACAACAAAAATCACAAGCTCTCATTAATGGCATAACTCAAAATATTCATCAAAATAAAAAATTTAAGCATAGGTTTTGTAGTACTCGAAGCAATGATCTCAAAAACATAAAATTATCAAAAACCGAACTAGCTACATACCTTGATTGAGCTTGACTATGGCTGAACTAGGTTTTATTTTCTTTATTTTCTTTCTTATTTTGGTTTTCGGTCAAAAGAACATAATATGAACTTGGCTTATTATTTTATTTTTATGATATATGTTATATTATAATAGTTTATAATATTAATTTACTAAAGTAACCTTAATTAATTTATATCAAAACCTTATAATATAAACCTATTGCCATCCACTTAATAATTTATGGGCTAATTGCAACATAAAGGCTTCCATTTTAAAAGTCAATAGCATTTTGGCCCTTATACATTAAACTACCCAATTTTTAATTTACGCGATTAAGTCTTTTTATTTAATCGGACACTCAAACAACAAAATTAAATCACAAAAATTTCACAGATATAAATTCACAATAAATAAACATAGAAAATAATTTTAAAATATTTTCTAACTAGGATTTGTGGTCCCAAAACCACCATTCTGATTAGGGTCTAAATCAGGCTGTTACAATGTAAAAGTTCTATTTTGATAGCTAAAGGTGTTATTTTATTAGAGAAGAAAAATTGGGGGATTTTAAAAGGCAAGTAGACCCCTAGAAATAGAGTGGCTGGCCATAGGATACATATGTGGTCAAAATTTTCAAAATTTTTGGGGTTAGGTGAACAAATTTTGACTAAAATAGAAATAAAATAAAGAAGGATGATATCATCCCTTACTCATCTCTTTTCTCCACCGAAAATTAGCCATTGAAGGGGGTTTGAGAGCTTAAAATTTTCAGCAACTTGAAGCACTCACAAGTAAGTGATCTCCATGTCCTTTGCGGATGATTTTTGTATTTTTGAGACCCTTGAAGCATGAGCTTTCAAATGAGGGGTATATCTTGCAAAATGGTTGAAGGTATAGGGTTTTTCCATGAGAGAATTTAGGGTTTTTTCTAAAATTTTATGGAAGAATATGAGTCTTAGTTGAGTAATAGACAACTTTTGTGAAAGGTGTTACCATGAAAACAACAAAAAGGACTATTTTGCACAAGTTGTGAAATAAGTGATAAATGTGTGAAATAGAGAGAATTTGGGGTTGCTATAAGAGTAAAAAGAGTTCATCTAAGCTTAAGATGTGAAGAAATTCAATAAAAATTGATTTTCGAGCATAGGGGTAAAATAGTCATTTTACCAAAGTTTAGGGGCAAAATGGTCATTTTACTGAAGATGTGAATTTTTAATTGCTTAACTTTATGTAGTGATTAAATGAGTGCGTTTTGCTATTTTAGATCAAGAATTGCCAAATTCGAACCTAGACCAGGGAAAAGCCAAGCAAATCGACTAAACCGACTAGTCGTATACGTTTTGTAATCTGAGGAAGTTGTATGTAAATAATACAAATACATTACTAATGTATGTGTTGAATTGTATTTGAATTAATATAGCATGAATTGCTTGATTGTGGAATTGAGATGGTATGATGATAATAGAGATAGTAGAGTTCCTGCTTGAACCTAGGAAATAAATGGGATATTCATGCCGTGACATATGGGTTATTGTTGGCTAGTGTTAGACATGTCTGGGACATGCATAGGCCACATTATGTAAGCCAGTGTAAGACATATCTGGGACATGCATTGGCTACGAGATGACAGTGAGTGTAAGACCATGTTTGGGACAAGGCATCGGTATTGAGACGAGTGCTAGTGTAAGACATGTCTGAGACATGCGCCGACCTTGAGGCATAAGCCAGTGTAAGACATGTCTGGGACATGTATCGGCTACGAGATGATAGTCAGTGTAAGACCAGGTCTGGGACATCGCATCGACTTGAAATATGAGCCAGTGTAAGACCGTGTCTAGGACATGGCATCGGCACCTTACCCACGTTTGAGGCTTAATGAATATCTAGTAGTGTTCCAAATGTTTTAACGGTGAACGTTATGCTCTTAAGCTAATGAGAAAAGAATAACTGTGTTGGGAGTCGTACAGGTACTTAATTGGTACGTATGAGATATGAGCTCATTGAACAATATGTGACTAGTATGGATGGTAATGAGTAAGTTATGCTTATGCCTACCTTAGTATCATGAGCATGTGGATCATTGATAAAATGTTGTTGTTGTGTACATACTTATATGCAACTTACTAAGCTTTATGCTTACTCCCTTTCCTTTCTATTTCTTTTCAGTGCTGCCTATCTAGCTCAAGGATCACCAGAAGTCAGGGATATCGATCACACTATCAACCGAAGCATTCAGTATTGTTGGATTTATATTTTTGATTATGGCATGTATAGGACTTAGACTTTATTATTTTGTGTCTTTGAGAATTGGCCAAATGTGTTAGCTTGGGTTGGAAATCCTTCATTTTGTATTAAGCCTTAATCGATGGCTAATATTCATTTTGATTTTTATAAAAGATGTATTTTCATAGTTGAATGAATGTCTATTGTGACTGATCTAGTTGTATGAATTGTGTTTGTTTTGGTATTGATTGATATTTGAATGGAACTAGGTATGTAAGGGTGGCAATGAGGCTTGGTAAATAGCCTTATATTGTCCACACGGGTAGATACACGGGCATGTGTCTAGGCCGTGTGTGACACACGATTTGCCCCATTGCGTGTAGTCCGACCGTGTGTCCCCTGCACAAAAATTTTCAAGTCAGTATGCATGGAAATAAACACACGGTCATGTGCCTTGGCTGTATGACATTATGAGCATGCTGACATCAAAACCAGAATGTCCATGTTTTTGCACACGGGATAGACACGGGTATGTCATGGCCGTGTGAAAGACAGGGGCTATTGACACGGGCGTGTGTCTTGCCATGTGAAAACCCCTGTAGGTGTGAATTAGAAATTAATTCTACACGGGTGTGGGACATGGGCGTGTCCCAGGGTGCTTAGGCTGTGTGAACTACACGGGCCATCCACATGACCATGTCGAAATGGTCACACAGGCGTGTTACTCTTCCACACGGGTGTGTGCCCCATTTTAAAGGAAATTTTCTTAAGGTTGGTTTAAGGACCCAAAATGGTTCTGAATAGTTTTCAATGATCGATTTGGGGCTCTTAGGCCCATAATAAGAAGTTTAAAGTAGTTATTGAATAGTTTTAAATTTGAATCGAGTCTCGGTGACTTGAGATCAGTTGTATGCATGAGTTAGCTAATGCCTTGTACTCCTCCCCAGCGTAGATTACGGGTATAGGGTGTTACAATAGCTTACTCACCTTTTTTTCCCTTGTTTTATAGTGTCACCAAGCTAGCTCGAGGATCGGAGACTGTCGGAGATGCACTCACACTATCAAAAATTATTTTGGTACCAATGATTTCAACATTTTGAATTATGGCATGTATAGGGGACTTGGTCATTTTGTTATGTGTCATAATTGATTTGGCCAAATATTTTGGCTTACATTGGTTGAAAGCTCATTTTGTATAAGGCCATTTGAAATTGGCTACTAATGGTGTAAGTAATTTATATGATGTTGCCTTTCATGGATGTGGGAATTTACATTATTTGAGTTGATAACTATGAGATGTTTGTGTATGATAGATGGTAGCATGTGAATGATGTGTTGATGTCTTGGTTGTGGCTAATTTGGTTGTATATAAATGCTTGGATTAGTGCTATGTTGTGTTATGTAGCTGTGTGCATCAAAGGGTGGCAAAATGGCTTGGTAAATAGCCCTATTCATGTCCACAAGTGTAGACACACGGGCGTGTGTCTAGGCTGTGTGCAACACACGGCTTGCCCCACGAGCATGTGTATAGGCTGTGTGTCCCTTGCACCTAAATTATGAGAATTAAAATGCTCAAAATTGAGCACACGTTTAGAGACGTGGGCGTGTGTCTCAACCGTGTGGATGACATGGCCTCAAGCACGGGCGTGTGTCTTGGGCATGTGAAGTCTGCACCTATTTTATGAAAAATCATAATTTTTAAATCGACCACACGGCCTAGCATAAGGGCGTGTGGCTTGGCCGTGAGCCTTCAATTTTTTCTTGGGTGACAAACAGAGAGTTACATGAGGTTGGAACATGAACATGTGTGACCATACGACCTGCCCACACGGGTGTTGTAACACTCCTACTTTGGGGACCCACACGCCCGTATGGGTAGGTCATGTGGTCACACACACCTCTGTTGCTTGGGACACACCCGTGTCCTCAGCCCGTGTAACTCTCTAACTATGACATCATCAACCAAATAAGGTCACACAGCCAAGTCACACGCCCGTGTTGTAACATCCTGGATTAGGACCTAGTCAAAATGGTGATTTTGAGACCACAAATCTAAAGTGGAAATATTTATTTTATGATTTTTATAAAGTCTATGATATGTTTCTATGCTTGTGTAAAAATTCCATGAGGAAATTTTATGTGAAAAGTGCCTAATTGAACTTTAGGGACTAAATCAAATAATTTGTAAAACTTGTGTTCTAGAAAAATTTTTCATGAAATTGAATTGGATTATTAATTTGAGGCCCTTAATGAGTAATTTCACCAAGTTCTAAAAATTTTGGACAAAAATGGGCTTGGAAGAGTAAATTTTGAAAGAATAGTAAAAAGGGCATTTTGGTCATTTAGGGGTAAAATGAACTAAAAGACAAAATTAAAAGCCAAATGTGTCCATCTTCTTCCCAAGGGACAAAATTCTCATGAAAAACACCATGGCTAGGGTTTCCAAGCTTCCAAGCTCAATAGTAAGTGCTTTGAACCCCGTTTTTAATGTTCTAAGCATTTTTAAAGTCCTGATAGCATGATCTAACTATTTCTATCATTATTTCGAGCTAGGGTTCATGCTTAAAAATTTACCCATGCATGACATGTTAGTATTTTGATGTTTAATGGTAGAATATAAAAGATTGGAGTGTGTTTAACATCTTTTACTAAGTGATTTTTCATGAAAAAGCCTAAAAAGGAATAAATTGAAAAAGGTGTAAAATGGGTAAATAAAAATCTGTTTTAATGAGAAATGTGGGTTTCCATAAGCTTGAATATGAATCGACTAGGCTTGGGTAACCAAGAAATTGAACACATTTCATTTTACGAGTCTGGGGACCAAAGTGCAAATATGTGAGTTTAGGGGTCAAAATGCAAATTTGTAAAAATATGATTTTGGACCCATATGAATAATGTGACTAATTAGTAAGCTAAATATGATATTATAGATCAAGGAAAACAAGATTCGAGCTTAGAACGAGGTTAAACAAGGTTATGGACTAATTCGGAATAAGTAGTTGTACTCGAGCCCGAGGAAGTTCATATGATGAAATAAGCAAGTTGTTAATGTTATTGTTGTTTATGGCTGAAATCTAAATTGGTATTTTAATTTAGTTGTGATGAATTGATTAGAATATGAAAAAGTGAAATGAAATGAAAGCTTCTACTATGGTGAGTATAAATAATTAATGTAATGTTGTACCATGTGTTTAATACTTAAATTTTATTATGGAATGTGCTTTGATTATCCCATGAATATGTGGTTGATGCTATGAATGGGCAATTGGTACTACTGTAAGCCTGAATGACATATGGCCATTAAATACGACATCACGAGCAAGTATGCTGTAACGCCCCAAAAATCCCGAACTTTCTTTTTATGATGGTTTTGATAAAAGGTGTGCTTAATATTCCTAGTCAAGTGTTATTTATGTGATAATAGGCCTTGGTTAAGTTTAGAGTTCGAACTTTGGGGTAAAGGAATTTATGCAAGAACTAATCTGACCTCTGTTCACTACGAATTCAATTTCTCTTAGTAAAAATTTCAAATAACCATGAAACATATTTCATTTAAAACTAGACTCAATAAGGAATTTAGGAATATAAACTATATTTCTTAATCTATTTTGTACAATTTTTAATGATTTTCAAAAGTTGGAACAGGGGATCACATAGTCATCCTGAGCAAGTCACACACAATTGTAAATATCTCAAAATATAGAACTGATTTGCTTTCTCTGTTTATTTTATACGAAAATAGACTCATTAAGATTTAATTTAACAGCTCATTCAACCTCTAATTAAATTCATTCTATTTTTGGTGATTTTTCAAAATCACGTCACTGCTACTGTCCAAAACAGTTTTACTGCTAATTTCACTCTTTCACACATTCTTTGTACTATCCTCATTTTAGCTTATATATATATCACAAATCATTTTCACCATATTTCATACATCACGAGTATAGGCCCATGATTACAATGTCACCACAAAGCCATCCCGTTGAACAATTCGGATTAATCCTCGATACTTGATGGTTTCAGCACACAGCCCCACCATCATATTTCATTTAATTCGGCTCTCTTGTACACATGGTGAACACTTAGTACCACTCATGCGACCTAGCCAATTTGTCTCGTAGCTCTCTTTTCTACATGGTGTCCTTCACTTGGAATCACGCATGTGACCTAGCTACATTTATCTCTCTCGTAGCTCTCTTGTCTACATGGGATACATCCCGTATCACACATGTGACCTAGCTACTACATAGTATCTCGTAGCTTTCTTGTACACATGATGTGCACTCAGCACCATACATGTGACCTAGCTACGCTCCATCTATTTTATTCGATCTTTCCGAATGTTCAACCGGGATTTCTCTCTCTATTACTTATTTCCATTCTTCCAATAGTCGATTTATACTTCAACATCAGCTAGTTTATATATATAATAGGCTGAAATATAAAAATGTAAATGAAATTAATGTATTATTTACATACAAACTTACCTCGGTGCAAAATATGGAAATTTTGCAATTTAGTCCAAACCTTTTTCCTTCCCCTGTTCGAGGTCGATTCTATGCCTTCTTGATTATGAAGCTTGAAAGTTGAAGAAACAATAGCTATGGAGGAGAGCAAATTTCGGCAGCAACTAGTGAAGATGATGACCAATTTTGTGTTATTTTTTCCATTTTATTTCATTTAATATACAAATGACCAAAATGCCCTTACTACTAAACTTTTAAAAAATTCCCTCCCTGTCCAACTTTTGTCCATAACTTAGGAATTGGTAAAATTACTATTTAAGACCTCCTAGTTAATATCTCAAAGCAATTTCATACTAAAAACTTCTAAAACACGAGTTTTCCAATTTATTTGGTTTAGTCCCTAATCTCAACTTAAGCGCTCAATGCATAGAATTTCATCACGAAATTTTCACGAAATCATGAAATCATATCATAAACCCCAAAATAATTATAAAACAATTATTTCTATCTCAGATTTGTGGTCACAAAACCACTATTTCGATTAGGCCCTAATTCGGGTTGTCACACCACCGGTGCTATTTTTGGTGTGTAGGGATGGGTGGGTTGAATTTATCCCCACATGGTGTGTAGGGCTGGACGGAGTGGTGTGTAGAGGTTGGTGCGGTAGGATTTTTAATTTCATATTTGTACTGTAACCTCTACTGAATTGGGCTAAGGCCCACACTGATACTGATTCTGTAATGGGCCAAGGCCCTAACTGAAATTGAACTGTTACTGATACAGGCTTAGGCCTAGACGTTATTTGCATACCGCATGATTTGCTACTTGTTTATAAAAGGGATTACACACTGAGTTTTCGTAAACTCTCCCTTCTGTTTATCTACGTAGGTAATCCCCAGTCTTAGGCGGGTCGGTGCTGCGAGGGACTCAAAGCTGGTTACACAACTACATGGACTTCCTTATTGGTTTTTAATTTATACGTATATTAATTTGGGTATTTTTATGTAATAAGGCCTCTTATAGTTTTTATTCGTTAAATCTGGGTTTTAGTCTTGATTTTTATTTGCTAGCAGTAGGACTTGAGTTTTCAAAAGATAAATGTTTTTCAAAACACCACATTCACACAACATGTTTAACGAGCTTCCTCAAGAAAGAACGTTTTCAAGTTAATAACTATTTGATTAACAATTTTCTAAACGACTTGAATTTTAACAATGGATGAGATATCCTCAATTTTTGTTAAGAACACAAAAAGGTTAAATATAGAATGGGGTTTTCAACGATATCATGTTTTGCGAAAAACACTTCAATGTGACGTCGCTAGATTTGGCCATAATGTCTTGGCCGGGTTTGGGGTGTTACAGACATTGTACGGTATGTGTGATTTTCTGAGTATCCTATTCAATTTCGAATGGTTCAACGGGTATTGATAAGTTGTGATTGAATGTGTAAATCGAGCTAAGTGAACAGGTATGTGATAGTTGATCACATATTTGAAATTAAGGTAAGTTGGTTATTTGATATTCGATGCAAATTATACATTATGCTAATATAAATATATGTGTATTTGTGAAGTATATTTGTCCACATGATATGTATAAGTATGAGATATTAAAGTTTGATTCAAGAGTATATGCTTATGAGTGTGTGTGTATATTCGGTTATATAATTGTACTATGGTTTTGAAATTGAATGTTACTTTGATAATAGATATATGTAAATTCGGCCAAGGTAAAATTTATATATGAAAGTATAGATTGTGTATGAAATTGTGAACTTGAAATTAAATGTGATTACAATAGCATAAATTGGTTTGGTTAAATTGAGTTGTTATTGTCATTGAGTTATTTATTTTCTTATGACTTAGTAAGCTATGATAGCTTACTGTGTGTGTGTATGTTTTCCTTTGTTTTATAGATTTTGGAGTTAAGTTACGAGCTCGGGGATCTCAGTGAAGTTTATCACACTATCGACTGTTTTCGGTACTTTATAAGTTGAACTTAAACCTATGGCATGTATAGACTAGCTTATGTTTATGTTTGATTTTGGGTGATGTAAATATGAGCCATGTGAAAATGGCTTAATCTTTATTTAAGTTTGGTTTTGATGTTTTGGCCATTATATGTTTATATGTGAATCATGGTTGATATATTTTCTAATGGTGATGAAGTTTTGTCAAAGTATATGTGTATGGTATATTTGGTATGATGTGAAATTGTGGATGAATATTCTTGTTGAGTGATATGCATAATATTTAAGTTGGATGTATTAGGTAAGTGACTATGTTTTGAAGTATTAGTAACCAGTTATGGGATGAAGTAAGTAAGGGATGTGTTTTTGATTTGTGGTACATGTTTTGATAAGCTATGAGATGACTATACTATATTTGTGAATTTGGTTTTTGGTGTGGTTTCATTATTGACATTAAATTTGATTTATAAATCATCTTATAAATTGACTTAAAATTGGTTAATAATGCGCATGCATATTTGGCTAGTGGTAGATTAAGTATATATTTATGCATATGACATGTTTGTTTATGGTTTGATATTTAAAGTGACAAGTTGGAATTTGTATTCGGTTATGCTATGTATTTTTTACTTAAGATTAAATGGTGGAATTGGTATGACCTTAATGAATTGGTTTTGTATATGTAATTTTGTCACGATGCTATCATATAAATATTAGTATGTTTTGATTTGGTAATTACGTTTAGAAATGGTTCATAGATTGTTTGAATATGTGATGGATAGACATGTTATTTAGCTTGCAAATTAGGTGATATTATCATGTTTAAATTCGGGTTTTATATTTTATAGCATTAGACAAGAGTTTGTTATGTTATATGTGTATAAATACATATTTGTGATGTGGTTGATGTGAAATGTAAATTATGTTTGACATATTGGTTTGGTTTTTATGAAATGTTACATGCGTGTATAGTAATAGAGTAAAGTGAAAATCGACATTGAATAAAGCATATGAATTTAGCATGTTTTAATATTTGACTATTGCATTGGAAATTGACCGTATGAATAGTAATTCAAGCTATAAGATAACAAAATGGTTATACGCGAATTTAATAAAATTGCTTTATGCTTTGTGGATAAATGATTCAAGAATTGTTAAACTGAAGTTACAAATGTATGACTTCGAATATGATCTGAGTGATTGTGTGAATGTATGAAAGTTGTATATTTTCTAGTAATGCCTCGCAACCCCATTCCGGCGACGGATACGGGTTAGGAGTGTTATAAGCCCCTTGGTTACTCCAGGAAAACTTGGGGTGATTTCGCCACGATGGGTTATAGAAATTGGATTGCAATCCTTGCCTTCCTCGATTTTGGTTCTGGTTACCCATGTAATACACGGATTCTGGGTTCGATGGACATCTTCGAACAAATGTCCTTCCCCATAATAAACACAGTCTACATTTTCAAATGCCATTGTTGCTAGCAATCCTCTCAAAGATTTCATAAGCCTCATTATAAGACTTAGAAAGGAGAGCACCGTTAGCAGAAGCATTCACTACCATCCTCGTGTGAGCATTGAGACCATTGTAAAATGTCTCAAGTTGGATGCAATGTGGGATTCGTGATGAGGTCACTTCCGTAATAATTCTTTGTACCTTTCCCATACGTCATACAAGGACTCATCATCCATTTGTTGGAAAGCAGTGATCTGGTTCCTCAATATAGCATTCTTGCTAGGCGGGAAATACTTCATGAGGAATCTTTCTGCTAACTCTTGCCATGTAAAAATTGAATTTGGTGGCAATGAATTCAACCAAGTTCGAGCTTTTTCCCTTAACGAATACAGGAACAACTTCAATAGTAATGCATCTTCGGGTACTCCGGCTAATTTGAAAGAATTGCTCACCTCCATAAATAGTCTTAAGTGTAGGTGAGGATCCTCGGTAGGCATTCCACTGAATTGGCCCACTGTCTGAAGCATCTGGAACATGGCTGGCTTCAGCTTGAACTGTTGTGCCTCAATTTTAGGTCTCCTAATACCCTGATTAAGATCATTAAACACTGGCACAGCATACTGTCTTCAAGCTCTATCCCTATCATCAGCAATAAGAATAGCATTTTGAGTAGGATTTGCTTCGTTTCCTTGATTCAAATTTTCGAAGGTCATCTCTTTGGTCCTTCTCTGACTTGCTTGTCTTCTTCGCTATCGGAAAGCTCATTCAACCCCAGGGTCTATAGGGAGTAAATCGATGATTCGGTCAATACTCATAAACACCTAAAATAATCATAGAAAATTTAACTAAGTTAGAATTTAAACAGAAAATTAAACCAAAATGCAAAACTAACAAATTCACAAATAATGACTTTTTAAAACACAGTCCTCGGCAACTATGCCAAAAACTTGGAACGATGAAAATGTGCAAGTGTACACAATCACAATAAGTAATAAAGTGACAAGTAAATGTCGAGTTATCGTACCCACAGGGACTATGAAAAAAATTATTTACGAATGCTATTTAAAACACTTTGGTGAAGAAAAATATTTTGTTTGAAGAGGGTGATTAAAAACTAAGATTTTAAACTAAGTAAACTAAATAAATAAATCTCAAATGCACAATTTCAAAATACGATTTTAATCAAGATGACATAATTGTGTTAGATTAATTACATTTCTTATCTTAGAATTATTAAACTCATGTTTATATTATTACAAATAAATTCACGGCAACTCAATAATTTGCTAACTCATGAACATACTCACCTACCAAAATCCATTCATCTCTTGGACATATCTCTATGTCAATTCAATCGATATAACAAATCTTAATAGACAAATATGTTATAGCACATACATACTTATTAAATTGAGATAATCTCTTAAACATATTCGTATGTTAATTCAAACAATTAACTCGATTTAATAAGCACATAAAAGACTATGTGAGCTAACAAAGTATCCTTACCTTGAAACAGTTTAATCACAATAATCTTGCAAGTTATGCAAGGCAAATGTATCATCAGATACGATTGCTAATTTAACCCTTAGCTACCTTAGATGATTAAACATGCACTGATTAAGTACTATGTCTATTAATTACAATTTCAATCTGTTTAAATAATTAATTCATTAGTTACCTAACAATTGTAACGCTAGAATAACTTAGTCATGATTTTACTTAATCAAGCATCTTACCGAGGCCTATAACAACATAAACACAATTTTAACAATTTAAGAAGACGAAATGCAATCAACATAACACAAATTAAATTCAAGCTAAATTGATTATATTAACCATTCCAACAACATAAATATTCATAGATATGTTCATCATAACAATAAAAAAATTAAAGAGACAGGGAACAATAATCAAATCCAGTGTTTTTTCGTGGCTTGACTAGCTTGCTTCGTTCTTCATTCTCTATTATCCTTGTTGATCAAAGCTACTATGAACACTTCAATGTTGCTCCAAAATGGCTGATGAACACCCCTTTTCCAAGGGAGCAAATTAGCAAGAGAGCAAGAGAATTTAGAATGGCAAAGAAGGGAGAAAGTGAAAGAGGAAAGAAGAATTGTGAGAGAAAAGATGTGAATGAGGGATGTGTTGAATGATCAGCCAAGGAGGTTTTTATAGCTGAATGTGGCAGCTGAAATTTCCTAAAAATAGCATCCAAAGAGCCACCCCTTGGCCGGCCTCCTATGTTGCAAAGTTGATGGCTTCAACTTTGCTAAAAATGGCATAGGGCAAATCTACAAAGCCACCAATTGTGGAGGGGTTTAATTGCAATTTGAACAAGTCTTCAAGGGCTTCTTTGCAGCTTAAATAATCAGCTAATGAGCTTAATTGGGTCAGCACTTGGACGATTTTGGGCTGTCCTTTTCTTGGCCAGTTCGGTTTACTCAGTTCGGTTCAATCGGACCACTTTTTCATAATTAATTAATCATAATTTATTAACCCAAATTAAATTGGATATAAATTAAAATTAATTATATTATGAAAATCATCTTAGGCTGAAATTTAGTTCGCCTCGATACTTCAACCTGCTTCTCGGTTTTGTGCTTCTAGCAGTGTCTGCCGAGCCATTTTTCGACCTTTGTGCGAATTTGTCGAAAATAACCAAAATTCATCAAAAATAATTATGAAATTAACTAAAATTTAACATGTTCATATTTTAAGTGCACTTTAATTATTTTATAAAAATTAATTATTTTCAACAAAAATTTAATCGAATTCACATGAATTTAAGTTAAAAAGGGTATGAAAATGTGTGTAAATTTTTGTGTTTCCAACCAGCACTAGGACCATGGTAACCCTAATGACATGTTATTTGTATCCTACGTGTTCCTATGGTTTAAACAGGACTCGATAATCATTAAAACATCATTGGATTTCCACATTTGATTTCATGGTAAATAATACATGAATATATAATTCAATAAAACATTAAAACGTTAATTAATCATATAAACTTACCTTGATAACAAAGACGTAGAAACGAGATCAACTAATTCGAGGCTTTAGCTTTTCCTCAATCTAGATTCGTATGAGGTTTATCTTGATCTAAATAAGAAAATTCAATCCATTTAATACTTCTACTATTCAATTCAGTACAAAATTCATATTTTTGAAAAATTACACTTTTGCCCCTAATATTTTAACTTTTTACAATTTAGTCGTTAAGCTTGTAATTTAAGAAATTTCATCCATATTTCATGCTAGGTGAATGTACTAGGGACCTATATCAACCCATACAAATTAGCATTTCACAAATTTACCATGGAATTTCACTACTTTTATAAATATGTCCCTAATTGAAAATTTCATCAAAAATCCCTTTACATAACTTGTTTATTTGACAACAAGGACTCATAATCTTTCATTAAAATTTAGGAATCATGCAAACTTATTCATTGAAATTCCCTAAACCTTTAATAATTTTGTAATTTAATTTAAGCTACGACGATCTCGAAAACAAAAAAAAAACATTAAAAACGGGACAAAACACACTTACATGCAAAGGATGTTCTTAGCCGAATGTTCAAGCTTCTTCAATGAAGTTTTCTTAACCTATTTTTGGTGGAAGAAACAAATGTTGAGGATTATACTAATTTTTGCTTAGTTTAATTATGATTTATTTATTTACCTTTTTAACCTCTTGTTTTTAACTTAAATTTCACTTTATTTATGTCCATCTTTGTCCACTAACAATAAGAATGGTCTAATTACTATTTAAATCCACTTACATTTAAGTTTCATAGCTATTTGACGCCTTATACTAATAGAACTCTACTTTTGTAACTTTTACAATTTAGTCCTTTTCACTTAATTAAGCATGCAAACGTCAAAATTTCTTATCAAAATTTTTATACGGCCCTACTAACATATTGTAGACATTAAAGTAACAATAAAATAATAATTTACTCATCAAATTTGTGGTTCCAAAACCATTGTTCTGATTTCACTAAAAATGGGTTGTTACAAATGTTTTGTCCACTCCATTACATTATTTATTAGAAAAATAGTTTCAAATAAGAGTGATTAAAAAAGAAATTTAATAATAATTTAAGGACACTCCATTTTAGTGTAGGGCTGAGTAGCTAAGGAGGTAGTTTTTTGCTCCATCAATCTTTTTGGTTAAAAGCTTTAGCTTTATGAGTGAATTTCATTCGAATTGTGGCATGATGCAACATCTGACAATCCAGTGTTTGCTCCATTTAGGTTGTCAAATACAGAAATCATGTGACAAGATGAATTCCCTAGAAAATATATATAATTAAAGTATGTGATGACAGAATAATTATTAGAAGAGACTCAGAGTTTTAGTGGAAAGATAGACTAAGTACATTAAGGATCCTTGCTATAGTCAGAATTTTATGAATATTTAGAAATTTTTATTTTTAGGTAACATTTTCTGCATTTCGTATGCTAAACAAACCTATAAAATTTGAACCAATTTTTTTTATACAAGATTATTGAGAATGGAGGTATAAAATATATTTCAGACCTGGATTCATGCAGACCTGGATTCATGCATACTCATATATATTTGCTTTAGGACAACTAATAATTCAGGTTTGGGGGTGTGATAACTCTTGAAAAGAGTTATATTTCAAGCCTCTAAACTGAAGTATTTGCTTGTAATTAGGAAAATATGTTTGCATTTTAAACTTATTACTAGAGCATTACATACTAAAGCTTAGATCGTGTTTTACCTGCAAATTTATGTTACTTTTAATTGTTGGAAAAAGGTTGGTAGTTGTAAACTGAAAAATATATATGATTTTTCCTATGTAATTTATCACCTTTTTACTTCAATTCGTTGTTAAAACTAAGTAATTGTTTAATAAATTAATGATATATGTGAAAATACAAAATTAGGACATGGAAATTATTAAAATGTGATTTTATGCTTTATTATATAGTTTTCATGCATAAAATGGTTTATTTTAGATTTATTTGAACATTATTATATTTTTAAGACATAAAATGGGCCAAGCATGATTAAATTAAATAATAAAATATAAAACTATATTTAATAATTCATTTTAAAATATTTCATTAATAATTTGGGTTTTAATTTATGATTTAAATTGGATAAATTTTGTTCTTTGGTCCTTTAATTTATCTATTTATTTTGGACAGGTCTAATAGCTTTGCTGGATTACAAAAAACCCGTCCAAATTGAAGATCAAGTCAACCCAAATTTGACTACACATGGCTGTCCACATAAACAACTTTTTGGTTTAATTACACAAGGTCCTTGCAATGTTGAAGAAGTTAAAGATTTGTCTGAAGATTTACATTTGATCGAGTCTCAGTCTTGAGTTGGGCATTTAAATTGCTTAATAATCAAGCAAAATTCAACTCAAATCCACCAAGCATGGCCGGCCACTCATTGGAAAAGCTTGAAGAGACTAAACCTCTCTATTTTTAGCAAACTACCATCCTCTTTTCATCTATAAATAAGACCTCATTTGATCCCTCATCATTCATCCCTTATCCCTCATCCCTCATCCATCATCATTCTCTCTTCTCTCTCAATTCTCTTTAGCATTTACCATTTCTCACGCCTAGCATCATCTCTTTATAGAGATTTTAGCAATTAAGCCTCTTAAAAAGCCCTTGGTCGGGCACCTTGGAAAGCCATCAGCAAAAGAGCAAAACGAATGAGCGAAGGAGCCCCGTCGGTCAGAGTCTTGGGTGACAGCCACTCTGATTTGGGTTTAATCTTTTAATCTAAAAATGTTTGCTATGTGTTCTTTGTTCTTGTTTACAACAATGTTAGCTTAATTTTATTTAAACTAGGATGATTGCTTTGATTAAATAATATTTATTTGATTCATGCTTATAATGTTTGTGCCTCAATCGATCATGTTTTCAATTAAAATCAAGTTTATATTTCGTTCATACGTGATTGAAATGCACTTGAATTACCTGAGTGATCCTAGCTAGACGACGGCTAGTGGACGCATAATTGAAATGTACATGTTCAATTTAGATCGTAACCCGATTAAATTGCAGGTTGCATAACAACTCTAACCAAGCTCTGTTATTTGCATAGTTTTTAGATTTGTGTGATTAAACTATTTCAAACCTAACACGTCCTTGTTACCTCACACGAATGCTAAGAAACCCTTAGTAAATAAGGATCAGTAAAATGCGTATTTACTAAGTAAAGGATTCTGAAAGAACCTAATGCGTATTTACCAAGTTGTTAGTATAATTTTATAATTAAATGATTAAACAAAAATACAATCTCTGTGGAAACGATAACTCGATACTTACTTACTACTTGATAATGACTATGTACACTTGCACAAACCTACGCGTTATAGTAGTCTTTGGCAGTAAGTGCAAATAGGATGAAAGAGGAAAAAAGAAGGAAAAGAGAACGAATGAGGTGAAACATTGCCACAACAAATGGTGGGATAGATTGCCAATAGAAATTTCATGGCAATTCTAGGAAGATGACACAGCACTCAATCCACATCACTCTCAACCAATTGTACGAGTACCAAATAAATCACCCTGAAAAAGAGGAGCAAAATATGTGTGCTGAGAGGGACATATCTACCCTATAAAAAGAGGAGAGAGAAGAGAGGAAACACATACGGATTGTGATGAGCAAAGAAAAGAAAGAGAGCGATTACTTTCTCTGCAACAAAATCCTCTGGAGTTCTTGTGTGAAAAATTCAGAAGAGAAGAATAGGGTAGCATCTAGAAAGAGGAGATCACAGATGCGAAGAAGGGGAAGAGAAATCTGCCCTGGGTTTTGCGTAAAATCTTGAGAAGAAGCTAGAGTGCAGTGAGAACTTCTTGCAATTCTACCTTCTTTCCATTTTTTTCTTCGTTTTAATTTTTGTGATTCGTAAAATTTGAAGAATGTTGATGAGTGATTTAATTTTGGATTTCATTGCCCAACCCATGAGCTAACTATCTTTGGGTTGGAATTATTTGGGTGAATGTTGAATTATCTGTAATGTCCATGATAAGTTTTTGATTAAAATCACTGTTTCATTTTATTCATGTTTATTTTGAATGCATGCATGCAAGCTCTAGACATAGTTGACTACATGACATGTTCTTAGATAGATTTGAATCTGAAAGGATTAAATACATCAAATTATTAATCAATTAATACATGCGAGTACTCAAAAGAATATTCGTAACACTCTAGACATAGAAGTTGCGATTTGTACAGGTGAAGAACGTTATTATGGTTATCATTTGTGAGTCTTGTAGACATACATAGACTCAGAATAATAATTAAATTCTAACTCCCGAAAGAAGTAGACTGTAGTTTTAATTCTCTGGGCAGTAGTTTAGTCAAAATTTTTCCATGGCATTATTCTGTTAGGAAAATATTCCTTGAGTAATTCCAACCTTTATCATTCCACAGCAGAAATATTCTTTACTTATTCTTTTTGAATTGCCACGACATTTAGATTGATTTGTCATTCATTTTTTTAGTTATAATTGATATTATTAGTTCATTCATTAATTCCCTTTATCAATTTATGCTCTGTTTTTTTTGGCACTATTTCATTAGTTAAATCTAGAGTAATTCTTTACCAATTGTAATCAATTTTCAATCCTTGTGGAGATGATACTCACTCATCATTATATTACTTGAATCAATGTGTACACTTGCACATTTGTATTACCTGTGACAACCTATTTTCGGTGAGATCAGAACTGTGGTTTCGGGACCACGAATCTGAGCCAAAAATAAAATTTTATTTTATTTTATGGTTGGTATCACGATAGGAAGGTCACATGAAGATTTTGGTACGAAAATTTTATCGATTGTGTGTTTAATTAAGGAAAAGACTAAATCGCATATAATGCAAAAGTTGGGTTCTATTAGCTATAGCTATCAAATAGCTATGGAAATCAAAACTTAAGGTCCTTATATGGTAATTAGACCCTTGAAGAGTAGTTAGTAGAAATTTTAATGACTCATCCATGGAAAAATTAGAAAAGGGTAGGGACTAAATTGGAAATCGATAAAATTAATAGATGATAATTAATTAAAAAGAAAAAATCATCTATTTCCATATCTCTTCCCCAATTTTTCTATGGAAACCCTAGGAGAGAGGAATAAAACTTTTCAAGCTTAATAATGTATGAAATCAAGTCCCGTTTTTAGTAATTTCTATATTTTTGGAATTGGGATAGCCTAATCTTTCTATTTAGGCGATTTATTTGAAAAGTTATCAATGTATGAAATTTGGATCATGGATGAATATGTTGAAAATTAAAAATTTATGGTAGAAAATGAAAATTTATTCATAGATAAACAACTTTTACAAAGCAATTTTTGATGAAAACATGATTCAGAGACTAAAACAAAAAAGTGGTAAAACCCATAGAAATTTTTGAAATTTGTGAAATTTATGTGCTATAAATGTAGTATATAAATTTTGACTAGGCTTGGAACGAGGGGTAAATTTCATGAATTTCATTTTCTAAGCCTAGGACGAAATTGGAATTTTTGAAAAAGATAGGGGCAAAATGGTAATTTTGCCTAGGATATAATAGGATGCAAATGTATAAGAAATGCGATAGATTAATAGTTAAATTTACCCATATAGATACGAAAAGACCAACCACGAAACTAGATCGAGGAAAGCAGAACGTTTCGGATTAGTTGAAATTCAAATACAAACCATTTTCAAGGTAAGTTCGTGTAACTTAAATATATATATGTTAATATGCTTGAATTGAATTGTATGATTGTGTTGATATGTGTGAGATGATATACATATTGAAATAGTCTTAAGTTGTGTAATATGGACAGATTATCATGTTCTGATTGAATGTTGAATTTCGATGGGTTAAGAATAATAGTGCATATATTGCAAATAGAATTTAGCCCAGACGGGTAATTCTAATGTAAGCCCTCTTGAGCTTAGGTTATAAATTGGATTTAGCTCGGACAGGTAATCCATATTAAGCTCTCTAGAGCATATGCTATGGATAGGATTTAGCCTGGACTGGTAATCCTACTGTAAAATGTATGGCTCAAGAGTGTGCCTTTTTATTATGTACCCTAATGGGTACTTTTGCACATGTGTATATTACTCGAACATCCATCGAGATTTCAATAGTTCAATGGAAAAGACTCTTGAAGTGTGGAAAGGTAAAATTAATGGAAGCTTGTAATGTGATAAGCCATCTATGTTCACTTGATATTCATATGAGATTATGTGACTAACTTGTTGAATAAGTGTATGTGTTTAGGTAACTTACCCAAATTTGATGGAATGTAAATTTTTGTATGCTTGTATTAATAAATACAACCGGTAAGTTTATTTTCCGTTACACGAACTTACTAAGCATAAAATGCTTACTCCGTTTAATTTTCCCTATTTTATAGTGCTCAAAGCTCACGAAGGTTGGAAGTCGGTCGGAGCAGTCATCACACTATCCGCTATCTCAATTTGGTATAAATAGAAATCTCATTTTGGTATAATGGCATGTATAAGCTTATTTGGCCAATGATGGCTTGTAATTGTTGTTTTGTAATCTAGCCATTGGAGTGGCTAGTGGTGGTCTAAGTTTGGCTATTTTTGAAGCAATATTTTGGTAATCACATAAGTGTTTATTATGTGTTAGTTTATTGGAATTATGTTAGCATATAAGTTTATGATAAGAGTAAGTTTATATCTTTTGATGCATGAGATAATACCACATGATTGATGGCTAAATTTATGTTAATATGATGTTGGATTGGTAGTGATATGCTTGTGAGTTTTGGTGCAGGAAAATGGTAAGTTTGGGTAACAAATGAGGCTAGGAAATGGCTTTATCTTGTCCACACGGGTAGACACACAGGCGTGTGTCTCAGTCGTGTGTGACACATGGCTTTTCCTATGGGTATGTGGTCCGACCATGTGTCCCCTGCATCTTAAAAATGAGAAACAGAATGCTTAGAATTGGGCACAGGGACAAAGACACGGGCGTGTGCCTTAGCCATGTGGTTGGAATGGCCTTGAACACGGGCATGTTACACGGCCATGTGAAAACTGCACCTAAATTTTGAAAATAAAATTCACCAAACGTCCTAGCACAAGAGCGTGTGACTTGGCCATCTGACTTCAATTTCTTCATTTGTTAAAAGTTAGAGAATTACATGGGTTAGGGACACAGGCGTGTATAGTACATGGCACGACCACATGGGCGTGTCCCTAGACCACACGGGCATGTAAGCCCTGCACCTTGGAAAATTTTTGAAATTTCACGAAAAATTTTATAAGTTCCTGATTAAGTCTTGACTTGATTCTAAAGCTTGTATTGGACCTTGAGGGTCCAATTAAGGGGCGTTTTGAATGATCTCAGTAAAGGAATAATAATTTACATAAATTTTTTGTAAAATGTTTTGAATGTTTTGGTAATACTCCAAAACCCTGTTCCGACGATGAATACGTGCTAGAGGTGTTACATTACATATTTACACATCACAGCTATGGTCCATCCATAGCCTTCTTGAATTGTTTCAGCACTAAAATAAGTTTTTGTTCCTACTCTTAGTTAACTCTGCTAAAACAATCACAAGAAAAGTCGAAGCATTACCTTTAGTTCCAATTTAGGTGTCTCCATGATTGATGCTTTTGGTTGAACATAATCTTTGCTTTCTAATTCCAAAGATTCAAAATAGGATTGCGGATTAAATATTTTCTGGTTAGCTTCCAATAAAGCTAAGTATACATCCCCATTTTCATCACTTGAAGGGTCTGGCATCAAAACTTGTTCCAATGGGTCCTCAACAGAGTTGAGTTCCCATTCTATAGCTAAATCTTCCAACTCAGATATTGTAGAACAATCATCTACTGCATCAGGAAATCACATAAATTTAAAAAAATTGAATGTTACCTTATCATCTTGAGCACGCATAGTAAGCTTGCCCTTCTACACATCAATAAGGGCCTTTCCAGTTGCTAGGAAAGACCTTTCTAGGATTATTGGAACCTCTTTATCTACTTCAAGATCTAAGATAACAAAGTCAGCAAGAAAAATAAATTTGTCTACACATACCAATACATCCTCAATTTTTCCTTCTAGATGTGCTAAAGATTGATCTGCTAACTGAAGCATGACCGTAGTAGGTCTAACTTCACCTATCACCAACTTTTTAAATATGGACATGGGCATCAAGTTGATGCTTGCACCCAAATCACATAATGTCTTACCATAATAAGTTGCTCCAATGTTGCAAGGTATAGTAAAGCATTCAAGGTCCTTTATCTTTGGGGGTAGTTTATCTTGTAGACATGCATTGTATTCCTTCGTCAAAGCTACAGTCTTAAATTCTCCAAGTCTTCATTTCTTGGATAGGATATCCTTCATGAATTTGATGTAGTTTGGAATTTGCTCAAGTGCTTCTACCAATGGGATGTTGATATGAAGTTGCTTAAGTACGTCTAAGAACTTCTTGAAATGGACTTCTTGTTTTTACTTCTAAAGTCTTTGAAGGTAGAGTGGTAGAGGATTCTTAACTTGAATTAGTTGTTTCATCTTTTGTGTCAATTCTACATTTAACGAAGTTGTTAGCCTATCAAAATTGACTAGGTTAGAAGTTACCTTATCATATTATGCAGATTCTGGTTATAGTGAAGCTGGATTTTCAACACTTGGTTGAACTTCCTCTTTATCTTGAGCATCAACTTGCTATTCTTCAACTTCGATAGTGTTAGGCTCTAATGTCTTCCCAGTTCTCAGAGTCAACGATGTACAATACTCTTTCCCTAGATTTCTCGAATTCTTTGTATCACTAGGCAAAGCAGCTTGTGATCAGTTCTTGAGTTCAATTGCAAATTGACCCACTTGATTCTCCAAATTCCTTAAAGTGAAATAATTCTTTTCCATATATGCCTTCAATAGGTTCTCTAGGCTATTGGAAGGTTCAGCTTGAGTTGATTTCTAAACTTGTTGGGTAAATACAGGCGGTTGGGTTGATCTAGGTTATGCATAAGTGTTACTGGGTTCAGCCCTTGGTTACTCCAAGAAAAATTAGGGTTGTTTCGCTAAGATTGATTATCAAAATTGGATTACGGTCCTTGCCTTCCTCAGTTCTTGTTCTAGTTACCTACATAGTAAATAGATTCTGAGTTTGACAAAAATTCTTTGAACAAGTGCCCTTCCCCACAATAAACACAAGCTACATTTTCAAATTGATTCGGTGGCTAAGCTGTAAAATTATTAAACCCACTAGTAGTAAAGTTTTTAAGCATTGAGGATATCGAGGATACTTGAGACGCAAGTGAAATGAGAGTGTCCACTTCATATACTCCAGCGACTCATCTTCCTAGTGCTACTCGATTGGTTGGCCATTGATAATTGTTGCTGGCAAACCTCTCAATGATTTCATAAGCCTCGTTATAAGACTTAGAAAGGAGAGCACAATTAGTAGAAGCATCTACTACCATCCTCATGTGAGCATTGGGATCGTTATAGAATGTCTCTAATTGGATACAATGAGAAATTTCATGATAAGGGCATCTTCATAATAGTTCTTTAAACCTTTCCCACACCTCATATAAGGACTTGCCATCCATTTGTTGGAAGCTAGTGATCTTGTTCCGCAACTTAGCATTTTTTCTAGGTGGGAAATACTTCACAACGAATCTTTTTGCTAACTCTTGCCATGTGGTAATGGAATCTAGTGGCAATGAATTCAACCAAGCTCAAGCTTTGTCCCTTAGCTAATATGGGAACAACTTTAGTCATAATGCATCTTCGAGTACCCTGGCTAACTTAAAGGAATCACTCACCTCCATAAACAATCTAAGGTGAAGGTGAGGATCTTTAGTAGGCATTCCACTAAATTGGCCTATTGTCTGAAGCATTTGGAACATGACTTGCTTTAGCTCGAATTATTGTGTCTCAATTTTGGGTCTCCTAATATCCAGATTAATCTCATGAAACAATGGCACTACATATTGTCTTATAGCTCTATCCCCATCATCAGCAATAAGGATAGGATTTTGAGCATGATTTGCTATGTTTCCTTTATTCTGATTTTCAAAGTTTGTCTTTTTGACCCTTCTTTTAAACTACTTATCTTCTCTGTTGTCTAAAAGTCTTTTCAATTTTATGTTCTATAGAGAGTAAGTCAATAATTTGATCAATACTCATAAACATCTGAAAGAATCAAAAAAAAATTAGATTATAATTGAACAAAAAGATAAACCAAATGCAAAATTAACAGTTTCAAAAATAGTGTCTTTTAAAACAGTCCCCGGTAACGGCGCCAAAAACTTGGAACGACAAAAATGTGCAAGTGTACATAATCATATCAAGTAAGAAAGTGACAAGTAAATGTCGAGTTATCATATCCACAGGGACTGTGATGAAAATATTTACGAAATGTGAAATTAAACATATTGATGGTGAAAACAATAGTTGATTTGAAAAAGTGATCTGAAAACTAAAAATTAACTGAGTAAGAAAAACAAAAGGTAAAAATTCTAATGCACAATTTCAAAAAGATGAGTTTTAATCAATATGACATAATTGTGTTAGATCAATTACATTTTTTAACCTAAAAATACTAAACTCGTGTTCATGCTATTACAAATAATTTCACAGCAATTAATCTTGAACATATTATTATGTCAATTCAAAAAATTAATCAATTTCCATAAGCAAGTATAAGATTAATTGAAGTAACAACATAGTAATCCATTGAAACAATCTAATCACAATAGTGTTGCAAGTTATGCAAGTCTAATGTACCATTTAATACTGTTGCTAATTTAACCTTCAGCTACCTTAGAAGATTAAACATGCACCAATTAAATACTGTGTCAATTAATTACAACTTCAATACAATTAATAATTAATTAATTTGTTACCTTAAAATTATAATGCAAGTATAACATAGGCATGATTTTGTTTAATTGAACCAATTACTAAGGCCTAACAACAACACGAACACGATTATAATAATTTAAGTAGACAGAATGCAATCAATCTAACATGAATTAAATTTAAGTCATTTTAATTAAATCAAGAATAACAACACAACAAATATCCATGTTCATGATCACAACATAAACAAGAAAATTAAAGAGAAGGGAACTAGGAAGGAAATCCAGTATTTCTCTTAAGCTAGACTAGTGCGCTCCTCTCCTTCTCTGCTTGTTCTACCAATCCAAGGCCTTTACAGGCACTTGAATTATACTACTCGAAGGTGGATGAAAGCTAATTTTCAAGAGGGAAATGGGCAAGGGAAAGCAAGAATGGAATGCAAGAGAGAAAGTGAGTGAAAGAGAGAGATGTGTGGGAATGAATGGTGTGTGAAATGAGGAAGGGAAGAGGGGTATTTATAGGTGGGAATGCTGCTAAAAATAGAAAATAAATTTGAGCCATTCAAGCTTCCTTGGCTGACCATGCATTGAGCAAGTTTGAATGTTTCAAACGTTGTATATTTTGATTGAGGTAAAAAAGTGAAAGGCACAAAAAGTGGAGGGGTTTAAATAGCATTTAGTGGAAGCTCAAGGGATGATTTGCAAGTATTAAAATCAGCTAAAATTATCTAATTGGATTAGATATAAGGACGGTTTTTGGCTGCCCAATTGCTTGGTGGTTCATTCCTCTATACTTAGCACACTAGGCCACTTTCTTCTTTAGACTTTATATTAATTTTTGACTCAATTAATGTTGGATAAAAATTAAATATAAACTGTGTATAATAATCATTATTGGTCCATCCTTGGCTAGAAAATAATTTAGCCAGGCTCTTGATTCACTTGATGCAAAAACTACCCCAATAGTTTGAGCCTTTTGAGGTATCTGTCGAACCAATTTTCACCTTTTGTGCAAAACTGTCGAAAATAAAAAGCAAATTTGAAAATTTATTATAAAAATAATTAAAATTCAATATTTTAATAATTTAAGTACAAATTAAATATTTTATAATTAAAGTATGGATTTTGACAAAAATTACTACAAAACTATATGAATTAGAGCTCAAAATGTATTAAACAAGTCTATATTTTTGTGTTTCCAGTATGCATAGTACGCAAACCTGTCTTAGTTTCTTAAGTGTGTTAAACCCTTATTCGTATAGATTTTTTTAGTTATGTTTAAAGGCATGAAGATGAGAATGGTAAGACAAAATGATGATTCATTCATGAAAGGGGTAATATGTTACATGAAAAATAGAAAGAGAGGTACAAGGAAAAGTAAAAAAGAGTGCTCAATCATTCACTTCAGATCTACGGGCTCAATAGGAACTTCATCTATCTGAGGATGACCTTTAGGGCTTTGGTCCACATCTGCTAAGTTCTCCTCATTATCTTCAGCTCCTGGCATGGTGGGAGAGGAAAAGATGACTGGCTATTTCCACTCCTCTTGAAAGGCTTCCCAATCATCACCCTCAAGATGGTAGACGTCAAACTTGAGTGACTCAGTAGAGACGTCCTTCAGATACTCTAAGTACAACTTGATAAGATCAAGTAGACCTAGATAAGACTCAGTAGAGCCTCAACAAGATATTTTTAAGTGTCCTCTTGGTATTTTTTGAAGGCTTCCCCATGGGATTGGTATAGCCTTTCCAACTCTTCTTAATGACTCTCCCTTTAAGCCTTGATTTTCTCCTCTAAGATAGAATTATTATCCCTCAAGTGGTTGATTTCATCCTTCAGCTAATTATTTTTGGTTTGAACATACGTATGCTTGCTCATTAAAGTTGTAATTTGGGTAGACAACCTTGCGATGAAATTTCTTAAGGCATGATACTTCCGGTGAAGCCCAACCAAAGTGTTTTCACAAGATTTCACAAATTTCTCTAAATTTGCTACTTTGTTGTTGTAACGGTTATGGGCTTCTCTGAGAGCCCCATTCCAAAGACCATGTTCGAGAGACTTGATCTCTGGAATTTGAGCCATGAGAGATAAAGGATCTTCTAAGGAATTGGAAGAAAGGTAAGATGAGAAGGCTTCTCTTAACTATTGAGGCAACAAGCTTAGTTGTTGAAAAATGGAACTAAGGGGTATATGAGATGGTATTGACTCTATAAAACTGTGCCAAGGAAAGTTGCTACTTGATTCAGTAGAGGTAGCACCTTGTGTTTAAGAAGGAAGGGCAGTTGTCTGAATTT
The DNA here is from genome assembly GCF_007990345.1 of Gossypium hirsutum. NCBI lineage: Eukaryota > Viridiplantae > Streptophyta > Magnoliopsida > Malvales > Malvaceae > Gossypium > Gossypium hirsutum. The sequence continues at coordinate 82,658,670 of NC_053426.1, forward strand.
GAGGGATTGTTTCCGAGGCGTTCTCTAATAAGAAGGGATAGAAAATGTGCCTGGGAAGCATGTTTGAGGGGTGGTGCCTTCAGGTACTGAAGGAACCTCGAGAAGACCAAGAACCAAAGATGAGTGAGTGATGGTAGCAACAATGTCCTTGTTTACCTTATGCCTCACTAATGGAGGACATTCGCTACTCCCAGATTCTCGAGCATCCTTGTTTGATCTAGCCCTTTTCTTTATAGATATTTTTCTTGGTGGAGCAACAGTGGTCTTCTCTTTGCCATGATTCCCCCTAAGAATTGAGGAGATGTCCATGTCTTAAGGGTGGGAATTTGACAAACATCCTGCACCATCAACAGTTGAATTAGCTTGATCTGAAGAAATAATTATCCAATTCCTTAAGCGAAGATTACAAATACGATAAAAGTATAAAGGACACTCTCTGATGCGCCCTAATAAAATGTGCGCCAATTCGCTGTCTGGGCCATATGACCAGGCTTTGAAGGCAGACAACATAGAAGGATCAATTCTTTGATGGTGGAAAAAGTTGGATTGTAACCATTTGGACTTAGATTTTTTATCTATCGTAATTCGGTGTAGCATATTAAAATAATTTTCAAACTTGAAGCTTGAATACAAGCATTTTTATTATGTTTTAATTAAGTTTTCATAGTTTTGTTTACATTCAATAGAAAGTGTAATTTGAGTCTTTTATTGACCTTAAGGGCTGAATGAGGCTTAAGGGTGAGCTAATATACTTGGTGAGTGTGCACGAGACCATTAGAAGGAGTACCAACTCAATACTGGTTTATGTGTTAGAACACAGGGAGTTTGATGTCGCAACATAGGGAGCAGAGAACAAGAATTTTAAGACTACCTTTAGTGTCGTGACACAACCAAGGAATGCCACAACACACCTATAAAGCTACCCTAAGTATGGGCACACTACCTTCGATGTCGCGACACATGCACTAGGGTGACACGACACCGGTCCTGTACGAGAAATACTTACAAACCAAGGGTGTTTTCATCTGCACAATCAAATATTAAACACGAGAGCACAAGTTGACCTAGGGTTGAGGATGATGACAACCCTAAAGCTATAAATAGGCTTATTTAACAATTTTTCTAAACAATTTTCATACTGTATACTTTTTTTATAGTTTTAGTTTTTTAGCTTTTTCCTTTTCTTAGGCTTTAGGTTATTTTCAGTTTTGCATTTTTCAGGAGATCTGATTTGTGGAACTTGATAAACTCTTTGTGTATTTTGTACTTCAATTAAATACAATTCAGGATTCTCTTAAACCTTTATCTCTTGATTTTCTATTAATGTTTATCTTTTATATCAATTTTATTATGTTTTTGAGATCCATGAGGAACTAATCCTTTTGTGGGGGATTAGCAACTAGAGGTATGATTAATTGATTGTTGTGCAGGGTTTTCTTAAGTAGGTCAGTTGTTTGGAAAAGGAAGAATTTAAATTTTAGGCTTGACGACCCTAGAAAGTCATCTAGGTGGGAATTAACTCAAAATTGAGGGAAGTGGATATAGAGTGCTGAGCTATACTCGGGGGAGTATCAGAGGCAAGATCATGTGTCAAACTACTGCGTACATAACCATTTTGTCGAGCCTATTTATAAAATTCCAAACCAACTTAAGTCACAAAATGCTATAAGCCGACAAGTCTTATAAGACTTAGGTAATACCTTATGTGGATGACATTGTGCTGAGTTTTGATGTTTTTACCACTTATATTCATTTGAACATACGTGTATATTTGTATATATATTTTGATGGAAACCTATACTTAACATTCTTTTATTTATTTGATTTGTAATTTATTGAACTAACCCATCTAATTTTAGAAATTATGAGTCAATTGTATATCATCCTAGAGTTATCTGTTTATTTACATTGTCTTGTTAATATATTTGTAACAGCCCAATTTCAGTGAAATCGAAATAGTGGTTTCGGGACCACAAATTCGATTCATAAAGAAAATTTATTTTAATATTATTGCATGATTTGCATTATGATAGGAAAGACGTATGAAAATTTTGATAAGAAAATTTTATCGATTACATGTTTAATTATAGAAAGAACAAAATTGCATAAAATACAAAAGTTGAATTCTAGTAGTTATAAGTATCAAATAGCTATGGAATTCAAATTTTGAGTTCCTTAAATGGTAATTAGACCATTAAGAAAAGTTAGTAGATATTTTTGATGAATAATCCATGGAAAATTAGAAAAGGAAAAAGGACTAAATTGGAATTTGGAATAAATAAAAGATGATAAATAAAATAAATATCTAATATCATCATTTTATATCATCTTCTTCCCCAAATTCTATGGAAACCCTAGGAAAGAGAAAGAAAATCAAGCAAGCTTAATTGAGTAGTAATCTTGTCTCGTTTTTAGTAATTTTTATATTTTTGAGATCAGAATAACCTAATCTAGCTATTTTGGGGATCAATTTGTAAAGTTATCAAAGTATTAAAATTTTTCCATGGATGAATATGCTGAAAATTTGAAATTTATGGTAGAAACTGAAATGTTGTTGATAGATAAACAACTTTTGTAAAGTGATGCAACACCTCTTACCCGAGACCGTCGCCGGAGTCGAGCACGAGGCATTACTGGACTTAGCTTACTAATTTGGGGCATAAAAATTTTCTTTTAAAACTAATTTAGTTTCATTCATTCAATATGTCCCTAAAAAGGTTCCTCAAGACCCTAAAACATGAAATTGAAATGGTTCGGGAACAAACCGGAATCAATAAAAATTTTTCGATCACTTAAACAAATCAAAACAATTTATTTCATCTTTCACAAATAAACTGTCCATCTGCGTCATAGTCACTAAATAAATCATAACTTGAAATTCAAATCCGTAAATTTTCTCTGAAACTAGACGCATATATATTTTTGCTAAATTTGTTTCAGAATTTTTGGTCTAGCCAATTAGTACAGTTTATTAGTTAAAATTTCCCCTGTTTCAGTGTTCGACTCCTCTAACCTCTATTCACTACGAATTAATTTTCTCCCTATAATAAATTCAAATAACCATGCCGTTTATTTCTATTAAAATTAGACTCAATAAGGAATATATACATATAAATTATAACTCCTAATTATTTTTTTACATTTTTTAGTGAATTTCTAAAGTCAGAACAGGGGATTCAGAAATCACTCTGACCCTATTTCACCAAAATTTAAATATCTCATAAAATACAACTCCTTTATTTACTCTGTTTCTTTCATATGAAAATAGAGTCAATACGCTTTAATTATATATCTTATTCACTATCTAAATACATTTCTACTATTTTTAGTGATTTTTCGAATTCACATCATTACTGCTGTCTGATATTGTTTTAAAGCTAAATTCACCTTTTTCATGATTTCCATGGAATAACTACCCTAAACATAACACCAAACGTGTCCTTGATTAGTCATTCCAATAGCTAATCATTATCAAGCATTTACATACCATTATATACTTACCTTTGCTCTTCTAGCATGAACTTGTCTTACATTTTTACTATAACTCGTCTTACCTTACCTTACCTTGATATTCTCTTTAAATTTTCCCGATGAACCACTTGGAATACTAAGGATACACGAGTACCTTACCATTTCCATGAATTTTCATGGTCTTACGTGGTATCGTTTTGAAACTTACCATTGTCAGGTCTCGACATGGTCTTACATGGTATCATTTCCTTATGAACTCACCAACGCCATGCCTTGGCATGGTCTTACATGGGACCTTTGCCTTATAGTAACTTATCAATGTCATGTCTTGACATGGTCTTACATGGTATCCTCACCTTAGAAACCTTACCAATTGTCATGCCTTGGCATGGTCTTACATGGTATCCTTAAACCCTAATGTCATGACATTTGTATCCTACACATTCCTAAGGAAATTACTTCTCCGTCAATTCATGCTGAGTCTTATTTGAATAATTTCATAAAATAAACATGCACATGCTGGAAATTAACAAAATTAGTATAAAATAATAGAATATGGCATGTATTTACCTCAAACTTACCTCGAAACAAAATACGATCAACTATATCGATTTAGTCCACTATCTTTTTCTTTCCCCGGTCTAACTCTGGATTTCGTTCTTCTTAATCTATAATAACAAATTTAGATTATTTAACACTCACATTTATTAAAACAGTTCTTGACTCAAACTTTGGCAAAATTACACTTTTACCCCTAAACTTTTACATATTTACATTTTTCCCCAAGGCTCAGAAATTAAAATTCGTCCTATTTTCTTACGTTTTATGACCTTTTGATCATTTTTCCCTTTTATGGCAACATCAAATTCTCACTCTAACATGTACTTATGACCATTAGGTATTTTTACTGATTATGTCGTTTTACTCGTTTTCTCGTAAAATCGCTTAGCAAAAGTTGTTTAACACAATTTCAGGCTTCATATTCTACCATAAAAACATAAAAATAAACACATTTCACCTATGGGTATTTTTCAAAATATAAACCCTAGGTTAAATTATTGCTAGAATAAGCTTAATCAAGTTACCGAGACTCCAAAAACGTAAAGAACATTAAAAATGGGGCTTAGAATCACTTACTATGAAGATTGGAAGCTTGAAACAAACCTTAACTATGGATAACCCTTGACATTCAGCCTAAGGAAGAAGATGAGCATATTTTTGCCATCTTTTTCCCTTTTTAATTCTTTTATTTGACACTTTACTAAAATGCCTTTCACTAAAATTTTTAGTTATTTCTACCTATGTATATCCATTTTTGTCCACTAAAATATAATGATCTAATTACCATTTAAGGACCTCTACTTCAATTATGCACTTCAATTTAATCCTTTAGCATTTAGAACTCATATTTATCAACTTTTGCAATTAAGCCCTAATATGCAATTCGGACATGCAATCACTAAAATTTCTTATCGGTATTCTAACACATGCATCTAATCACTCAGTAAATCATAAAATTAATAGCAATAAAATTTTCTATCTCAAATTCATGGTTTCACAACCACAATTCCGTTTAGGCCCTATTTCGGGATGTTATAAATGAATTTTCATGAAATTGTGATTTAGGGACTAAATTGTAAAGATGTAAACTTCATTGAAATTTCTGATTTTTATGAAATATATGTGCTATAAATGTTATATGTAAAAATCAGTTAGGCTTGGAATAAGGATTAAATTGCATGAATTTTATTTTCTGAGCTTAAGGACGAAATTATCATTTATGAAAAGTATAGGGGCAAAATGGTAATTCTGCCTAGGATGTGAATTGAATTAAATTGAGTATGAAATGGATTAAATTGATGTTAAATTCATTTATACAGATCTAGAAGAACCTAATACTGAGTTGGATCGAGGAAAACAAAAAGTATCAAATTAGTCTATCATTGTATAAGAACATTTATCGAGGTAAGTTCATGTAACTGAATTGTGTATATTTATATGCTTGAATTGAATGTGTTTATGTAAATTGTATAAATATCATAAATATATGAAATGATCACATATCTGACAATGCCCAAAAAATGTCAAGTCCCGTTTGAATAAATGAAATTCGATGGATACAGGATTACCGCATTGGTTGTGGTCCAGCATATGTTGAGGACACACCACAACTCTTACGAGCGTCCTATTAATAGTCCTCTCAAGTTTTCCGTATATGGTTCTTGCGAGCTTTTCGTTATAGCTCTTTAGAGCATCTTGATAGGTTGTGATCCTACATGTGCTGTGGACACACCTTAGCTCTTATGAGCATCCCGATATATGGCTCTTCATGAGCTTCCTGTTAAATTGGCTCTTTGTGAGCTTCCCAATAGTGCTCACTTAAACTTCCCAATATATGGCTATCTAGAGCTTCCCATTAAATGGCTCTTATTGAGCATCCTGATAGGCTCTTCGTGAGCTTTCTGATAGGCTCTTCGTGAGCTTCTTGATTAAAAGTTCTTTGTGAACTTCCTGATTATGGCTCTTATGAGCTTCCCGTTATATAGCCCAGATAAGCTTCCCGATAGGCTCTTTGTGAGCTTCTCGAAATGGGTCTATGTGAGCTTCCCGTTACAAGGCTCAAGAGTATGCTTCTCGATTATGTGCTCTAAAAAGCACCCCCGTATATGAATTGATGACTAATAATAAGTACATCTTGTGTGTACTACCCGAGTATCCATCGATATTTCAAAGATTCAATGGATAAAACTCTTGATATGAGAAAATATGAGAATTAAATGAATTATATCTTGAATATCCCTGATATACCTAGAAATGGCTGCGTGATGAGCTCATCTCTATTTTCTTGATAATCATTTAAATTTTTATGACTAATTTGTTTGGTGAAAGCATGTGTTTAGGCAATTGGTCACATAGTTTTGGATGCATGTTTGTATGCTTACTTTAAATGAATATGATTGGTAAGTTAATTTCTTATTATACGAACTTACTAAGTATTTGAAATGTTTACTCAGCTTTCTTTTCTTTTTTTTATAGTGCTCAGAAGCTCGTAAAGGTTGGAATTGGTTGGAGCATCATCACACTATCCTTTAACTCATTTTGGTATAATAGCAACCTTATTTGGGTATAATGGCATGTATAGGATAACTTAGCCAATGTTGGCATGTAAATGGTTGTTTGCATTCTAGCCATTGGAATGGCTAGTGATGATTTTTTTTGTGAACATATATATGAGGTTATAGTATGGTTAATACATGTGTGCTTGGTATGGTTAGATTTAAAGAATGGTAAACATATATGTCCTTAAAAAATTAAGTTTGAATATATGTGATGATATATCATGTATAATGTTAATGTTGGCTTGGTTTTAATGCCTTGAATTGATTGGTATATGTATTCAAGTATTAATGTAGGTTGAAACCAATTTGGGTGAGAAAAGTGGCCATGAAAATAGCCTATTTTTGTCCACACGGGTAAACACACGGACGTGTGTCTCAACCATATGTGATACACAGCCATGCGCACAGGCGTGTGGTTTGGCCGTGTGTCCCTTGCATCTTAAAACTAGAGAAACAGAATGCTCAGAATTGAGTACACGGGTAGAGACATGGGTATGTGTCTCAGCCATGTAAGACACACGACCCAGCACATGGACGTGTGTCCTGGCCGTGTAACTGCTGCACCTAATTTTCAAAAATTAAATTGTCCAAACGGTCTAGCACACGGGTGTATGGCTGGCTGTGTGACCCAAGTCAGAGAGTTACAAGGGTAAGGACACAGGTTGGAACACGGTCATGTGCCTTACATTGAATGCCCACACGGCTTGGGACACGAACGTGTGATTGGCTGTGTGAGCCACACGACCTAGACACACGGACGTGTGTCCCCTGCACCTAAAAAAATTTGAGATTTTGTGAAAATTTTTTTGTCATTCCAGTTTAGTCCTGACTCGATTCTAATATGTATTTTGGGCCTTGAGGACCCATATGAGGGACATTATGATTGATTGTGATTGATTTTTGAAAATGAATAGTAAATGACATGATTTAACTGTAATTGAACTGTAAACTTTGGTAATGCTCTATAACCCTATTTCGGTGACAGATTCAAGTTAGCGATGTTACAATATTTCTATCAATTTCTTGTATCAAGCTAGCTCAAGTACATTTTCTTTTCTTAGCATGTTTATTTCTTCTTTTCAGTTTAGTTTTTTAAAGTTTTTATTTTGTTTTCGTTTAGTTTGTTTAAGGACAAGCAAAGACTTAAGTGTGGTATTTGACCTATCGTCAAATGTAGTTGTAGTAGCCTGTTTTAGGGTCAAATTGGAACAGTGGTTTCTGGACCACGAATGTGAAGTAGAAATATTTATTATGATAGTGTTTTAAGGTCTACAGTATGATTGAGTAATTGTGTAAAAATTTCATTAAGAAATTTTATCGATAAGGTGTCTAATTTGACTAATAGGACTAAATTGTAATAGGTGCAAAGTAACAGCCCAATTTTGGGTCTAGTCGAAACAGTGGTTTCGGGACCACAAATCCATCGTAGAAAAATTTATTTTTCTTATATTTTTCTGGTATACAGTTTTATGAAATGATTCTGTGAAAATTTCGTTCAAAAAAATTTGACGTTTAAGCACTCAATTTAGCAAAAAAGGACTAAATTGTGAAAAGTGCAAAACTTGAGTTCTAGAAGTTAGTGGTGTCTAATTGCTATGAAATTTTAAAAAAAAGGTCCTTAGATGGTAATTAGACAATTTGTTAAGTTAGTGGACAAAAATGGACATGAAGTAAAAGAAATTTTATGTTTTAAGAAAAGGGCATTTTGGTCATTTGGAAATTAAATGAATTAAAAAGAAAAAATCAAGCTAAAATATTTGTCCATCTTCCTTACCATAGCTGAATTTTAGAAGGGGAAGCCATAGCTAGGGTTTGGCCACTTCCAAGCTCGATTGTAAGTCTGTCCTAGGCCTGTTTTTAATGATTTTCATGTTTTTGATTTTCTTGTAACCTAATCTAGCTTTTCCAAGGACTATTTTGAAGTATTTTCAAAGTTTAAAATTTTACACATGTTAGATATTTGTGTATTTTGATGTCTAATGGTAAAAAATGCATGGTTGGTGTTAGATAAACAACTTTTGCTAAGTGATTTTCGATAAAAATGTCAAAAATGACTTATCTGTAAAAGTTATAAAATAAGTAGTAAAAGTGTGATTAAGTGGAAAATGTGGGCTGGTATAAGTATGAAAATGATTCAGCTAGGCTTGGGTTTGAAGAAATTGAATACATTTCAATTTACGAGCCTAGGGACTAAATTGTAAAAAAAGTGAAACATTGGGGGCAAAAATGTTATTTTTCCATAATATGATTTTTGGGCTAAATTGAATAATGTGAGTATTAAATGAGCTAAATTTGTTATTATAGATCAAGAAAAAACGTGGTTCAGACCTAGATCGGGGGAAAAACAAAGTGTTGACGATTAGGTCCATTTCTACTGTTTTTGTACCGAGGTAAGTTCGTATGTAAATAATGCATTGTTATATCTATTTTTTAAATGCTTTAATATTCTATGAATTGTGACTGACTCTTTGGACGTATTCAACAAAGTTTCAATAAGCGAGAATTCCCGGTTGAGCATTAGGAATAGAATAGGATACGAGTGACATGTCACTAGGAACCCATGTGTTTATGTGATCAGGGTGCTAGTCTCGTACGTCCTACCAGTGGCTGGGTAGTCCAGCATATGTTACGGATACCTGACAGCTTGTGTGAGCAGCACTGTGTAGCTACGTCCTGACTAACAGCTTGTGTGAGTAGGCCCGTGAATAGCTCGAAAACGAACCTATATGTATTATGAGATGTGAGGTAGCTATGGCTATGTATATGGAACTTATGTGAAAGATTTCTGAGTATCTGTTAATATTCCGAGTGTTCAATGGGAATGTCAAAGTTGTGAAATACTATGGTTATGTTGCGAGTTGGTACAGGTTTGTATGTAAAACTCATGTGTAATGAGCTCAATATGTGATGAACCTTTGGTAAGGTTGTGGTTGAGTAAGTTATGACTATAAGATTTTATTAAAATCGATTTCAATTTTCATTATGTTAATTGTATGTTCAATGTGTGGTTATGACATTTATTATTTGCATAGGAACTTACTAAGCTTTATAGCTGTAACAGCCTGATTTTGGGGCTAGTTGGAATAGTGGTATCGGGACCACAAATTCGAAGTTGGAAAATTTATTTTATTATTTTGGAGTCATAGCATGTTCATAATATTACATGAAAATTTTGGTGAGCTAATTTTGACGTTTGTGAGCCCAATTGCAAAAAGGACTAAATCGCATAAAATGTAAAAGTTCTATTTTTATAGCTAAAGGTGTTATTTTATTAGAGAAGCAAAATTTGGGGATTTTAAAGGGCAATTAGACCCCTAGAAATAGAGTGGCCGGCCATAGGAGACATATGTGGTCACAATTTTCAAAATTTGTGGGGTTAGGTGACCAATTTTGACTAAAATAGAAATAAAATAAAGAAGGATGATATTATCCCTTACTCATCTCTTTTCTCCACCAAGAATTAGTCATTGAAGGGGGTTTGAGAGCTTAAAATTTTCAGCAACTTGAAGCACTCACAAGTAAGTGATTTCCATGTCCTTTGTTGATTATTTTTGTATTTTGAGACCCTTGAAGCATAAGCTGTCAAATGAGGGGTATATCCTGCAAAATGGTTGAAGGTCTAGGGTTTTTCCATGAGAGCATTTAGGGTGTTTTCTAAAATTTTCTAGAAGAATATGAGTCTTAGTTGAGTAATAGACAACTTTTGTGAAAGGTGTTACCATGAAAACACCAAAAGGGACTATTTTGCACAAGTTAGGAAATAAGTGATAAATGTGTGAAATAAAGAGAATTTGGGGTTGCTATAGGACTAAAAGAGTTCAGCTAAGCTTAAGATGCGAATAAATTCAATAAAAATTAACTTTCGAGTATAGGGGTAAAATGGCCATTTTGCCAAAGTTTAGGGGCAAAATGGTCATTTTACTGAAGATGTGAATTTTTAATTTCTTAATTTTATTTAGTGATTAAATGAGTGCATTATGCTATTTTAGATCAAGAATTTCCAAATCCGAACCTAGAGCGGGGAAAAGCCAAGCTAATCGACTAAACCGACTAGTTGTATACGTTTTGTAATCCGAGGTAAGTTGTATGTAAATAATACAACTACATTACTAATGTATGTGTTGAATTGTATTTGAATTAATATAGCATGAATTGTTTGATTGTGGAATTGAGACTAGTAGAGTTTCTACTTGAACCTAGGAAATAAATCAGATATTCATGTCGTGACATATGGGTTATTGTTGGCTAGTGTAAGACATGTCTGGGACATGCATAGGCCACATTATGTAAGCCAGTGTAAGACATGTCTGGGACATGCATCGGCTACGAGATGATAGTCAGTGTAAGACCATGTCAGGGACATGGCATCGGTATTGAGACGAGTGCTAGTGTAAGACATGTCTGGGATATGCATCGGCTATGAGATGATAGTCAGTGTAAGACCATGTCTGGGACATGGCATCGACTTGAAATATGAGCCACTATATAATGAATATCCGGTAGTGTTCCAAATGGTTCAATGATGAATGTTATGTTCTTAAGCTAATGAGGAAAGTATAACCTTGCTGGGAGTGGTACAGGTACTTAATTGGTGCATATGAGATATGAACTCATTGAACAATATGTGACTTGTATGGATGGTAATGAGTAAGTTATGCTTATGCCTACCTTGGTATCATGAGCATGTGGATCATTGATAAAATTTTGTTGTAATGTACTTACTTATATGCAACTTACTAAGCTTTATGCTTACTCCCTTTCCTTTCCATTTCTTTTCAGTGCTGCCTATCTAGCTCAAGGATCACCGAAAGTCAGAGATATCAATCACACTATCAACTGAAACATTCGGTATAGTTGGATTTATAGTTTTGATTATGGCATGTATAGGACTTAGACTTTATTATTTTGTGTCTTTGAGAATTGGCCAAATGTGTTAGCTTGGGTTGGAAATCCTTCATTTTGTATTAAGCCTTAATCGATGGCTGTAACACCCCGTACCCGAGACCGTTGCCGGAGTCGAACACGAGGTGCTAACAGACATAATACATTTATTTTCACAGTCCATTTGAAAATTTTCTAGACAAGCTGGTTACTGTGTCTGTTGAAATCATATCTTGAGTTTCAAAACTTGAAAACCAGTTTCGTAAATTTTTCCTGAAACTAGACTCATATGTTCATCTACAAATATTTTTCCAGAATTTTTGGTCAAGCCAATTAGTACAGTTTATTAGTTAAAGTCCCCCTGTTTCAGGGTTCGACTACACTGACCTTTGCGCATTACGACTTGGATATCTCCCTGTACAGGGCTTCAATACTGATGCCGTTTATTTCTAATGAAACTAGACTCAACAAGAAATCTATACATGTAAGGAATGACTTATAATTATCTCTGGTTAATTTAGAATGAATTTCCAAAGTCGGAATAGGGAATCCAGAAACCGTTCTGACCCTGTTTCACGAAAACTTTAACATCTCATAATATACTGTTCATATGACGGTTCCGTTACTTTCCTATGAAAATAGATTCATCAAGGTTCGATTAAATAATTTATTCACTATTTAATTCCATTCCTACTATTTTTAGTGATTTTTCACATCCACATCACTACTGCTGCCAGCATCAGCCTTTAGGGTAAACTTTACCTATTACATAGTTTTCATGATTCAACTAGCCCTTTAGCATATATAGCACAAAATATGATCATGATTAACCATTCCAATGGCTAATCATTCCCAAACATTTCCATACCTCTTAATGAACATCATACAAGACGATTATAATATTAAGCTCAAAGTGTATATAAGCCATTTTCGCATGGCTATCCAAATTTATACAAAACCAAAGGGTCCATGACCAACAACAAAAAGGGTAGTCCTATACATGCCATTTCAAAGTTCAACCAAAAGTGTACCAAAAGGGGCTTTGATAGTGTGGGAGACTTCGACTTCAATAATCCCGAGTCCGATAGCTGACGAACCCAAAATCTATAAAACAGAGAATCAAAGAAACGGAGTAAGCATTTAATGCTTAGTAAGTTTGAGCCATGAAATTAGACACAACCAAAGTATAGCAATCATATGGCTAAACGGATAATCTCATATGCACAAATTCTCAATATCATACTTACTTCACATTACCAACCCTTATATTCATACACAAAAGATCAACTTAGCCAAGGCCGGAAGCTCATTAATTTACTGAGCGAATATTATTTAAACGGAATCACCACCTTAATGCATATACGAAACGTACCTCATCGTTGGGTTTTACGAGCGTATAAATTTAAATTATTACAGCAAGATCACTCGTTCCCAAACCAAGTACCTTCGGAGTTTAGCTGGATATAGCCACTAGCTCAAATGCCTTCGGGACTTAGCCCGGTTATAGTAACTTGCACAAATGCCTTCGGGACTTAGCCCGGTATAATAACTCGCACAAATGCCTTCGGGACTTAGCCCGGATATAGTAGCTCGCACGAATTCCTTCGGGACTTAGCCCAGAATTAGCCACTAGCTCAAATGCTATCGGGACTTAGCCCGGTTATCATCCGAACATTCATGCACATATCAATAAATCATGACACATCTAATTTCATTTTCTTAATTAGAGTTCAAACACAAGTCACGTATTAAGCATTCCCATTTCAGCTCAGTAGCCACATACAAACAGCATGGTTTAGTTTGCTTTATAACACGATCTCTATGCACATACATTATGACTTAATCAAATCATAAACTAAGTCTCATTGCTCGAAAACTTACCTCGGATGTGGTCGAACATTTTCGGCGGCTATTCGATAACTTTTTCCTTTCCCTTATCCAACTGTGGTCCTCTAAGCTCTTGAGCTAATTCAAACAAATTTAACTTATTAAAGTCTCATTATGCTAGCTTATGGCCGAATATGACAAGGAGCTTGATAGGTCATATGGCTGCCTTTTAGCTCAAATACACAATGGTCATGCGCATTTTTAATCACATTAAGCAATTTAACACAATTCATTAGAACATCAAAAGAGAACCTCAAGGTACTTTGCCCATATATACATTAGGCATTAAAGTCACATATATATATGGAAATCATGAATCAAACTCAACATTTTAGCCCACACTCTCTTTTAGCCGATTATCTAAGCCAAGATAAAAGCATCAATATGCTTGCCTCTAACCGAACACATGCAACACCAACCTATCTCATGTGGCCGAATATACATGTCTAGGTTGAGGCCGAGTATATGCTTAATACTTCCTACAAATATGGTTACTTGTATTGACTACATTCCATTTTGTTTCAAATTCAAAACTCGGCTAATACACATATACACACTAGTAAATCAAACACTAACATTTGCACTTCACCTTACTACCATTTCTCATCTAAATAACGTGAACAGCAACCACATTTCTCTTCTACTTCCTACCATGGCCGAATGCATCACAACACCATACCATTTCAATTTCGGTCATGGTTAAACAAAGAACTTAATGTCTCACTCAAAAATGCTAAAAAGAAGATTCAAGAGTCATCAATCCACCATCACATGCATCATTACAAAGCTTCACTTTTAGCGTGGAAATGACATCAACACCAATCCACCTTAGCCGAATATCATCTCCATGACATAGCAAAGATTTGAACCATGGGCTAGTTAGAACTCAAGCTAACAACTAAAAACATGCATGAGTCTCATGGCACAACATCAAACATACCTTATCCTAGACACAAGTATGGCCGAACCTCCTCCTAATCCTCTTCCAAGCCAAACATGAAGCAAGAGCTCCTTCCTTCTTCCTTAGAACTTTCGGCCAAAAGAAATGAAAAAGGATGGACACTTCTTTTTTCTTTGTTTTCATCATATTCCCTTTCATTATTTTATTACCATGCTCCTTATTTTATTTTTCCTAACATACATCACTAACATAACATGTTTGTGACATGTTTCCACCCATAGCATGGTCGGCCACTATGCTTTAATTTGGCTAATTTGACATGCAAGGACAAGCACTTTCCCACATATATTAATAGGCCTCTTTAACACTTGCCTAGCATATTTCTAAATTGTCTCACATAAGTCCCTACTAATAAATTTCACATACACTGACCAAATTAAAGTATGGAACTATCATACAAGCATTTACGCACATCATAAACACAGAATATAACCTTTAATTATTTATAAGACTCGGTTTCGTGGTCCCGAAACCACTTTCTAACTAGGGTCAATTTAAGGCTGTCACAATGGCTAATATTCATTTTGAGTTTTATAAAAGATACATTTTCATAGTTGAATGAATGTCTATTGTGACTGATCTAGTTGTATGAATTGTGCTTGTTTTGGTATTGGTTGGTTTTTGCATGGAATTAGGAATGTAAAGGTGGCAATGAGGCTTGGTAAATAGCCTTATATTGTCTGCAAAGGTAGACACACGGGCGTGTGTCTAGGCCGTTGTGACACACGGTCTGCCCCACGAGAGAGTAGCCTGGCCGTGTGTCCCCTACACGTAAAAGTTTCAAGTTAGTATGCATGGTAATAAACACACGGGCAAAGACACAGCCGCGTGTCTCAGCCGTGTAGAGGACACGGCCCAGCACACGGGCGTGTGCCTTTGCTGTGTGACATTATGAGCATACTGACATCAGAAACAGAATGTCCATATTTTTGCACACGGGATAGGACACGAGCATGTCATCGTCGTGTGAGGGACACGGGCCATTGACACGAGCCATTGACATGGGCCATTGACACGGGTGTGTGTCTGGCCGTGTGAAAACCCCTGTAGGTGTGAATTAGAAATTAATTCTACACGGGTGTGGGGCACGGGCATGTCCCAGGGTGCTTAGGCCGTGTGAGCTATACGGGCCATCAGCACGACCATGTCGAAATGGTCACACGAGCGTGTTACTCTTCCACACAGGCATGTGCCCTATTTTAAAGGAAAATTTCTTAGGGTTGGTTTAAGAACCCGGAATAGCTCTGAATAGTTTTCAATGATCGATTTGAGGCTCGTAGGCCCATAATAAGAAGTTTAAGTAGATATTGAAAAAGTTTTAAGTTTGAATCGAGTCTCGGTGACTTGAGATTGGTTGTATTCATGAGATCAAGTTAGGTAATGCCTTTACTCTTCCCCGACGTGGGTTATGGGTATAGGGTGTTACATTTAATGGTATCAGAGCTATGGTTTAATCGGTTTTAGGACTAACCTAGCAAGAGTACGAGTCTAGCTATACATGCCATAACTATATATTGATAGTGTGATGATTTCTGATGATTATAAATTATGTTTTTATATAGTAAATGGATCCTGATAGAGCCACGGCGGATGATATGAAAAGTAACTCATTGGCTCCCACTGAAGGGACCGTGCCAGTTGAGTGTGACCCCTTGACTGTGGACCAAGGTGGAGAGGCTAGAGAAGCCTATCTCTGAATGATGGATGCTTGGTACACGGAGTTTGTTCGTGTGAATCTGAACTCTTCACCTCCCCCACCTCCTCCGATTCCTCAGTATGCCCCGGTCGCTCCGCAAGGTGCAAACATGTTTAGAACAGAGAAGCCTCCGGTAGACAAGATCCAAAAACAAGGGGCTGAGGAATTCTAGGCTAGCATAGATGATGACCCAGAGAGAGCAGATTTTTGGCTAGAAAATACCATTAGGGTATTTGATGAACTGTTATGCTCGTCTGAGGAGTGCGTGAAGTGTGCAATGTCGCTCTTGAGAGACTCGGCCTACTACTAGTGCAACACTCTCGTGTCTGTGGTACCGAGAGAGAGGGTAACTTGGTACCTAAAGAAGTATATTAGTCAGCGGTTTATAGACCAAAAGAGAAAGGAATTCCTAGAGCTAAAGCAAGGTCGAATGTCAGTGGCAGATTATGAGCGTGAATTTGTAAGGCTTAGTAAGTACGAGCGGGAGTGCGTGTCTATAGAGTCCACTATGTGTAAAAGGTTTGAGGATGGGATTAATGAAGACATTCGAGTGTTTGGTGGCATTTTAGAGCTGTGAGAAATTGTAGCACTTGTTGAAAGAGCCTGTAAGGCTGAAGAGCTGATTAAAGAAAGGAGGAAAGTGGCTTTTGAGTCACGGGATTTAAAGAAAAGACAGATGGGGAAATCACATCAGTCCTCATCTAAAAGATCGAAAGAGTTCACTACCCGGTCAAATGTTTTGGTGTGGTATTCGAATAGGAACCAGAATCGGCAGAACACAACTTCGAAAACCCAGACCACTTTGGTCGCAAGTGTTGGTAGCACTCGGCCAAATAGGCCAGAATGCTCGCAATGTGGTAGGTGTCATTTTAGAGAGTACCGAGGGAATGAAAGGGGCTCTTTCAAGTGCGGATCATTGGAATACTTCATCTGTGATTGTCCCGAGTTGGATGAGAGAAAGAGAAAACAAGATGTGAAAGCAAGCAATGCTCCCTTGAGGGGTAGATTACAAAAGAACCCTGGAAGTGGGGCTAGCAGTAGATGCACGCCAAGAGTTGCTGCGATGATATCTGAGGGCAGAGTACCTGCAAGGACTTATGCTATACGTGCCCACGAAGAGGCAGAGTCTTCCGATGTTGTTGCTTTAATTGACCCGGGATCTACCCACTCTTATATTTGTATGGAATTGATACCTCGTATAGGTATGCTAGTAGAGTCCACTGAGTTTGTAATAAAAGTGTCCAATCCTTCAGGCAGACATGTACTAGTGGATCAAGTATGTAGAAATTGCCCTTTGACAATTAGAGGTCATTTTCTTCCTGCTAACTTGATGTTATTGCCGTTTAATGAGTTTGATGTAATCCTTGGGATGGATTGGTTGACTGCTCATAGTGTTATAGTGGACTGCTAGAAAAAGATAATTAAGTTGAAATGTAAAGACAGGAATGTTCTTCGAGTTGGACCAAATGAGTTAGATAATCTACCTGTAGTAATATCGTTTTTAACTACCAAGAAATATTTGAGGAAAGGATATGAGTCTTATCTAGCTTTTGTGTTGAATACTCAAGTGCCTGAATTGAAGATTGAATCGGTACCAATGGTTTGTGAGTTTATAGACGTGTTTTCGGAAGAATTACCCGGATTGGCTCCGGTGAGGGAGATAGAATTCGAAATTGAGTTAGTCCCAGTATGACACCTATTTCTATTGCTTCATATAGAATGGCCCCGACAGAGTTGAAAGAGTTGAAAGTATAGCTGCAAGAGTTAACTGATAAAGGATTTGCGAGACCTAGTTATTCACCATGGGGCGCACCAGTGTTGTTTATGAAAAAGAAAGATGGGTCGATGAGGTTATGTATTGACTATAGACAACTCAATAAGGTAACAGTGAAGAACAAGTATCCTTTGCCAAGGATCGATGACCTATTTGATCAGTTAAAAGGAGCCACTGTATTTTTTAAGATTGACTTGAGATCCGGATACTACCAGTGAAGAGTGAAAGAGCAAGATGTGCCAAAGACTGCGTTTCAGACAAGATACAGGCATTATGAGTTCCTAGTCATGCCCTTTCGTTTGACTAATGCCCGGTAGTGTTTATGGATTTGATGAACCGCATTGTTCGGCCGTATTTGGACAAGTTTGAAGTGGTTTTTATTGATGACATATTGATTTACTCGCGAGATGAGTATAAACACGCGGAGCATTTGAGAACTGTGTTACAGACTTTGAGAGATAAGCAGCTTTATGCCAAGTTCAGCAAGAGTGAATTTTGGCTTAAAGAGGTCGAAGTTTTAGGGCACATTGTGTCGGGTGACGGGATCAGAGTTGACCCAAGCAAGATCTCGGCTATTGTTGAGTAGAAATCACCGAGGAATGTAACTGAGGTACGAAGCTTTTTGGGTTTAGCCAGGTATTATAGACAATTTGTAAACGGATTCTCTATGATAGCTATGCCGATGACAAGACTGTCGAAAAAAGATGTCAAGTTTGAATGGACAGAAAAGTGCCGACAAAGTTTTGAGAAATTAAAGGCTTTGTTGACCGAAGCCCCAGTGCTAGTGCAACCATAGTCGGGCAAGGATTTTGTGGTAACGACGCCTCCTCGAATGGTTTTGGGTGTGTGCTTATGCAAAAAGGTAAAGTCATCGCTTATGCTTCGAGGCAACTGAAACCGTATGAGAAGAATTACCCGGCGCATGATTTAGAGTTGGCTGCCATCGTATTAGCGTTGAAAATTTTGAGACACCATCTGTATAGAGAGAAATGCCGAGTATTCACCGATCATAAGAGTCTTAAGTATTTGATGACTCAAAAAGAGTGAAATTTGTGGCAACGTTGATGGTTAGAGTTAATAAAGGATTATGAGTTGATCATCAACTACCATCCGGGAAAGGAGAACGTTGTCGCCGATGCATTGGGTAGAAAATCATTATTTGCGCTGAGAGCAATGAATGTCAATATGGTTTTGTCTGATGACGGTTCAGTTCTAACAGAGTTGAGAGCTAGATCGATGTTCCTTTAAGAAATCTGAGATGCTCAGAAAGGCGATAAGGAATTGCAAGCTAAGATAGCTCAGTTCGAGATGGAAAATGAGTCCAAGTTTTGTATTGGTACTGATGGATGTTTAATGTTTAAAGACAGAGTTTGTGTACCTAAGGACAATGAGCTTATTCAAAAGATTCTTCAAGAGGCACATAGTGGTTGTTTTTCCATCCACCTGGGTAGTGTAAAATGTACAACGACCTTAAGAAAATGTATTGGTGGTCGGGAATGAAAAGAGACATTTCAGAGTTTGTGTCTAAGTGCCTAGTGTGTCAGCAAGTTAAGGCTGAACACCAAGTACCTTTGGGTCTACTTCAGCCTGTCATAGTCCTCGAGTGGAAGTGGGATCAGATCACTATGGATTTTGTGACGGGTTTACCAGTTACCCCGAAGAAAAAGGATGCTATTTGGGTTATTGTGGATAGGTTAACAAAGTCGGCACACTTCATACCTGTGTGTACTGACTACTCCCTTGAGAGATTAGCCGACTTGTACGTTTTCGAGATTGTGAGACTACACGGGGTGCCCATATCGATTATTTCAGACAGAGATCCGAGATTTACCTCGAGGTTTTGGAAAAAGTTTCAAGAGGCATTGGGAAAAAAGTTGAGTTTTAGCACAGCTTTCCATCCTCAAACTGAAGGTTAGTCAGAGAGAGTAATTCAAATATTAGAGGACATGTTATGGTGTTGCGTCCTTGAGTTCCAAGGTAGTTGGCAAACTTATCTACCGTTGGTTGAATTCGCCTATAATAACAGTTATCAGACAAGTCTCAAAATGGCACCTTATGAGGCTTTGTATGGGCGAAAGTGTCGAATGCCCTTATATTGGACTGAGCTCAGAGAAAGTCAGGTTCACAGGGTCGATTTAATCAGAGAGATTGAAGAGAAAATTAAAGTAATTCATGACTGCTTGAAGTCTGCCTCAGATAGAAAGAAATCCTACACGGATTTGAAACGAAAGGAAATTGAATTTCAAGTCAGTGATAAGGTTTTTTTGAAAGTGTTCCCGTGGAGGAAAGTTCTCAGATTTGGTAGAAAAGGCAAGCTGAGTCCTCGTTTAATAGGGCCTTAGGAGGTTATTGAGAGAGTAGGACCAGTTGCCTACTTTTTAGATTTTCCACCGGAATTGGAAAATATTCACGATGTGTTTCATGTGTCCATGCTACATCGATATAGATCAGACCCTTCGCATGTGATTTTGCCGTCAGAGGTTGAGATTTATCCGGACATGACTTATGGTGAAGAGCCGGTCAAGATTTTAGCCCGGGAAGTCAAACAATTAAGAAATAAGAGTATTACACTTGTGAAAGTTTTGTGGTGTATACATGGAGTCGAGGAAGCCACATGGGAACCCGATGAGACTGTGAGAGATCAGTACCAGAACTTATTCATCAGTAAGATTTTCAAGGACGAAAATCCCTAAGGGGGAGAAATGTAACAACCCAATTTTGGGGCTAGTCAGAATAGTGGTCTCGAGACCACAAATTCGAAGTCAGAAAAATTATTTTTTATTATTTTCGAGTCATAGCATGTTCATAATAGTACATGAAAATTTGGTGAGCTAATTTTGATGTTTGTGAGCCCAATTGCGAAAAAGGACTAAATCGCATAAAATGTATGTAACACCCCTAACTCGTATCTGTTGCCAGAATAGGGTCATAAGGCATTACAGAATAAGACACGATTCCAAACAATTAAATATAAATATTTATATATTCATATAAATATGTCTCGAAAGTTAATTAGGATTTATTTCATAAACTAATACAACTCTCAAATTTGAACATTTCATATCATATATATATATAGTCATATCATTCACATGTAACAATACAAATTATAATACATCTACAATTTCATATATGTGGCATTAGGATAGTAACCTATATGTTTCTCATATGTTTTACATATTAATATCAAATAAAAACATGTAATCGGTTATAAGTCATCTCACCTCATTTCTAAGTTTATTAGGTTAATTTATGTCATTGTACACATTTACAAAGTACACGTATTTAGCAAATTCATATAACCACATATATAAGTTTATAGCATCCATAAATATGAACATCATTACACATATATAAGGCACATAAAAACTTAACATGTACAATAAGACCAAATGTCATATACACATGTTTTAACTTAGTCCATAAGTGAACACCCAAAATTTGTATCATGCATATGTCTTTCTCTTTACCTATAAATTTCATAATTTACCTTAACTCAATAACATTCATAGTGAACCATACGCCAAATATATATAACATCATTACAAATGTCATGAATTTTGGTTACACACTCAGTATAGTCTCAATATAAGACCAAAATATATATATAAGCATGGTGCGCATTTACCCTAAAGCCAATGCCACACTTAACATTTGAACGTCAAATACATACCAAACAGTCAACCAAATTAATCATGAAACACATGCATTACTTACCACTTAATAATCGAACAAATCAAGCTAGAAGTTAATCACCCATTATTAAATTATCCTGCATTTCATATTTTCCATTACAAACTAATTAACATATCAAATACATATTATACTGATATTCTTTCACAACCGAATCTTGCTACTTAAAGCCACATACGCATCCAAAACTTCCATCATCAATTACCAATGAACAAGCTCATTAAACATTTTGACTAAGAACTTACAAGACCAAGTTTAAACATAATAAACATGCCATTTTCAAAACACATAGTGCTTATCACATATATTATGCATTCATGGCACACAACTTAATAATCAATATTAATATAAGCTTTACCTAACTCAACCGAATTCTAATATGATAATTTAGCCATTTTCACATGGCTTAGATTACACATAAACAAAAATCCAATTTCCAAAACACACTCCATCCTATACATGCCATAATTTGAGTTTGAATATTTAAATACCGAAACTGTAGATAGTGTGATAGACTTTGCTAACAATCCCTGAGCTTGTAACATTGAATCCAAAATCTATAAAACAAAGCAACATGAACACACAGAGTAAGCTATTATAGCTTAGTAAGTCATAAGCAAATAAACAACCAAATGTTATATTTAACTTAATATAATTAACCAAATTATACTAACATTAACATACTTAGCCTCAAAATTTCAAATAGGTTACTTAAGATATTTTTATAGACCATTTCTACACCTAAGCCGAATACTTGCAAAGTCATGTGAACATTTTAAAAATCAACTTCCAAAACCAATTAGTTATAATGAAACCATACCTACGTATACTTATATACATAAGCTTGAAAATCATAGCATAACCTCACATATATATCACCTATAAGGCTGAATATTTATGGTCACACACATTTGCATATAATTATGAATCATTTCATTGATACTAGATTTATTTAGCCACAAGGCCGAATACACATGCCAAACTCATTTACATTCATCATTATCGATTACACATGAATAGAATAAATATTAAGTACATACTTACTTATTACTAGTAGCCAACAAGCTAACTCATACCTGGCCATTTAGCTAGTTTTACACATCTGTATACGATTTACCTTTGCCCGATGAACCATTCGGAATTGCATAGGACACTCAGATAATCACATAAATCATACAATGCCAATGTCCCAGACGTGGTCTTATATATAGCCACATGTTGATGCCACTGTCCCAGATAGGGTCTTACTCGTACACATATATCGGAATCACATATCGATGACATGGTCTTACTCGCACACATATATCGGAATCCTATGTCATGACATATGTATCTTAGCTATTCTTAAGGTTCAAACGGGGCTTTCAGACGTCGTGACTCGGTTGAAACGACTTCGGAAACATAGTATTCAAGCTTACTCACATTCGGCCAATGCATAATTAAAATCACATATTTCATTTCAGCAAGTATACTTTGTACATAATTATAATTAAGTAGTCTATTTTCTTATAAACTTACCTCGGACGATACAAAATGGAACAGGGCAGCTAGTTGACAACTTTCGTTTTCCCCGGATCTAAATCTGATTTCTTGGGTTCTTGATCTAAACATATTCAAATTAAGCTCATTCAAACGTATTTTCATTCAATTTAGTCCAAAAACACATAAATGGGAAAATTACCATTTTGCCCCTGACATTTACAGTTTTCACAATTTAGTCTCTATTGTACAAAACACAAAATATACAAAATTTCAATATACCCATGTTGAGCTGAATTTTACCAAAACAAGTCCATATATTTCATTTATTTCACATTTTAGTCCCTCAAATTATTATTTTTGCAATTTAGTCCTAATTACTCAAAATCATCAAAAACTTCAATACAAAACATGTTAATCTAAAACATATCTTCCATTTTTCATCATCAAACAACAAAAATCACAAGCTCTCATTAATGGCATAACTCAAAATATTCATCAAAATAAAAAATTTAAGCATAGGTTTTGTAGTACTCGAAGCAATGATCTCAAAAACATAAAATTATCAAAAACCGAACTAGCTACATACCTTGATTGAGCTTGACTATGGCTGAACTAGGTTTTATTTTCTTTTTTTTCTTTCTTATTTTGGTTTCGGTCAAAAGAACATAATATGAACTTGGCTTATTATTTTATTTTTATGATATATGTTATATTATAATAGTTTATAATATTAATTTACTAAAGTAACCTTAATTAATTTATATCAAAACCTTATAATATAAACCTATTGCCATCCACTTAATAATTTATGGGCTAATTGCAACATAAAGGCTTCCATTTTAAAAGTCAATAGCATTTTGCCCCTTATACATTAAACTACCCAATTTTTAATTTACGCGATTAAGTCTTTTTATTTAATCGGACACTCAAACAACAAAATTAAATCACAAAAATTTCACAGATATAAATTCACAATAAATAAACATAGAAAATAATTTTAAAATATTTTCTAACTAGGATTCGTGGTCCCGAAACCACCATTCTGATTAGGGTCTGAATCAGGCTGTTACAATGTAAAAGTTCTATTTTGATAGCTAAAGGTGTTATTTTATTAGAGAAGAAAAATTGGGGGATTTTAAAAGGCAAGTAGACCCCTAGAAATAGAGTGGCTGACCATAGGATACATATGTGGTCAAAATTTTCAAAATTTTTGGGGTTAGGTGAACAAATTTTGACTAAAATAGAAATAAAATAAAGAAGGATGATATCATCCCTTACTCATCTCTTTTCTCCACCGAAAATTAGCCATTGAAGGGGGTTTGAGAGCTTAAAATTTTCAGCAACTTGAAGCACTCACAA
The DNA here is from genome assembly GCF_007990345.1 of Gossypium hirsutum. Lineage (NCBI taxonomy): Eukaryota > Viridiplantae > Streptophyta > Magnoliopsida > Malvales > Malvaceae > Gossypium > Gossypium hirsutum. Next base: position 82,682,993 of record NC_053426.1, read on the forward strand.
GTAAGTGATCTCCATGTCCTTTGCGGATGATTTTTGTATTTTTGAGACCCTTGAAGCATGAGCTTTCAAATGAGGGGTATATCTTGCAAAATAGTTGAAGGTATAGGGTTTTGCCATGAGAGAATTTAGGGTTTTTTCTAAAATTTTATGGAAGAATATGAGTCTTAGTTGAGTAATAGACAACTTTTGTGAAAGGTGTTACCATGAAAACAACAAAAGGGACTATTTTGCACAAGTTGTGAAATAAGTGATAAATGTGTGAAATAGAGAGAATTTGGGGTTGCTATAAGAGTAAAAAGAAGTCATCTAAGCTTAAGATGTGAAGAAATTCAATAAAAATTGATTTTCGAGCATAGGGGTAAAATAGTCATTTTACCAAAGTTTAGGGGCAAAATGGTCATTTTACTGAAGATGTGAATTTTTAATTGCTTAATTTTATTTAGTGATTAAATGAGTGCATTTTGCTATTTTAGATCAAGAATTGCCAAATTCGAACCTAGACCAGGGAAAAGCCAAGCAAATCGACTAAACCAACTAGTCGTATACGTTTTGTAATCTGAGGAAGTTGTATGTAAATAATACAAATACATTACTAATGTATGTGTTGAATTGTATTTGAATTAATATAGCATGAATTGCTTGATTGTGGAATTGAGATGGTATGATGATAATAGAGATAGTAGAGTTCCTGCTTGAACCTAGGAAATAAATGGGATATTCATGCCGTGACATATGGGTTATTGTTGGCTAGTGTTAGACATGTCTGGGACATGCATAGGCCACATTATGTAAGCCAGTGTAAGACATATCTGGGACATGCATTAGTTACGAGATGACAGTCAGTGTAAGACCATGTTTGGGACAAGGCATCGGTATTGAGACGAGTGCTAGTGTAAGACATGTCTGAGACATGCGCCGACCTTGAGGCATAAGCCAGTGTAAGACATGTCTGGGACATGTATCGGCTACGAGATGATAGTCAGTGTAAGACCAGGTCTGGGACATCGCATCGACTTGAAATATGAGCCAGTGTAAGACCGTGTCTAGGACATGGCATCGGCACCTTACCCACGTTTGAGGCTTAATGAATATCTAGTAGTGTTCCAAATGTTTTAACGGTGAACGTTATGCTCTTAAGCTAATGAGAAAAGTATAACCGTGTTGGGAGTCGTACAGGTACTTAATTGGTACGTATGAGATATGAGCTCATTGAACAATATGTGACTAGTATGGATGGTAATGAGTAAGTTATGCTTATGCCTACCTTAGTATCATGAGCATGCGGATCATTGGTAAAATGTTGTTGTTGTGTACATACTTATATGCAACTTAGTAAGCTTTATGCTTACTCGCTTTCCTTTCTATTTCTTTTCAGTGCTGCCTATCTAGCTCAAGGATCACCAGAAGTCAGGGATATCGATCACACTATCAACCGAAGCATTCAGTATTGTTGGATTTATATTTTTGATTATGACATGTATAGGACTTAGACTTTATTATTTTGTGTCTTTGAGAATTGGCCAAATGTGTTAGCTTGGGTTGGAAATCCTTCATTTTGTATTAAGCCTTAATCGATGGCTAATATTCATTTTGATTTTTATAAAAGATACATTTTCATAGTTGAATGAATGTCTATTGTGACTGATCTAGTTGTATGAATTGTGTTTGTTTTGGTATTGATTGATATTTGAATGGAACTAGGTATGTAAGGGTGGCAATGAGGCTTGGTAAATAGCCTTATATTGTCCACACGAGTAGATACACGGGCATGTGTCTAGGCCGTGTGTGACACACAATTTGCCCCATTGCGTGTAGTCCGTCCATGTGTCCCCTGCACAAAAATTTTCAAGTCAGTATGCATGGAAATAAACACACGGGCATGTGCCTTGGCTGTATGACATTATGAGCATGCTGACATCAAAAACAGAATGTCCATGTTTTTGCACACGGGATAGACACGGGTATGTCATGGCCGTGTGAAAGACAGGGGCTATTGACACGGGCGTATGTCTTGCCATGTGAAAACCCCTGTAGGTGTGAATTAGAAATTAATTCTGCACGGGTGTGGGACATGGGCGTGTCCTAGGGTGCTTAGGCTGTGTGAACTACACGGGCCATCCACATGACCATGTCGAAATGGTCACACAGGCGTGTTACTCTTCCACACGGGTGTGTGCCCCATTTTAAAGGAAATTTTCTTAAGGTTGGTTTAAGGACCCAAAATGGTTCTGAATAGTTTTCAATGATCGATTTGGGGCTCGTAGGCCCATAATAAGAAGTTTAAAGTAGTTATTGAATAGTTTTAAATTTGAATCGAGTCTCGGTGACTTGAGATCAGTTGTATGCATGAGTTAGCTAATGCCTTGTACTCCTCCCCAGCGTAGATTACGGGTATAGGGTGTTACAATAGCTTACTCACCTTTTTTTCCCTTGTTTTATAGTGTCACCAAGCTAGCTCGAGGATCGGAGACTGTCGGAGATGCACTCACACTATCAACAATTATTTTGGTACCAATGATTTCAACATTTTGAATTATGGCATGTATAGGGGACTTGGTCATTTTGTTATGTGTCATAATTGATTTGGCCAAATATTTTGGCTTACATTGGTTGAAAGCTTATTTTGTATAAGGCCATTTGAAATTGGCTACTAATGGTGTAAGTAATTTATATGATGTTGCCTTTGATGGATGTGGGAATTTACATTATTTGAGTTGATAACTATGAGATGTTTGTGTATGATAGATGGTAGCATGTGAATGATGTGTTGATGTCTTGGTTGTGGCTGATTTGGTTGTATATAAATGCTTGGATTAGTGCTATGTTGTGTTATGTAGCTGTGTGCATCAAAGGGTGGCAAAATGGCTTGGTAAATAGCCCTATTCATGTCCACAAGTGTAGACACACGGGCGTGTGTCTAGGCTGTGTGCAACACACGGCTTGCCCCACGAGCATGTGTATAGGCTGTGTGTCCCTTGCACCTAAATTATGAGAATTAAAATGCTCAAACTTGAGCACACGTGTAGAGACATGGGCGTGTGTCTCAACCGTGTGGATGACATGGCCTCAAGCACGGGCGTGTGTCTTGGGCATGTGAAGTCTGCACCTATTTTATGAAAAATCATAATTTTTAAATCGACCACACGGCCTAGCACAAGGGCATGTGGCTTGGTCGTGAGCCTTCAATTTTTTCTTGGGTGACAAATAGAGAGTTACATGAGGTTGGAACATGAACATGTGTGACCATACGACCTACCCACACGGGTGTTGTAACACTCCTTAGCCATATCCAAAACCGGGACAGGGTTCGAGGCGTTACCAAACTTTAACACAAGCACACATACAAAACTGAGCCATAAAATTTTCGTTCAAATAAATTTGATTCATACATATGTAAATTGTCCCTTATATGGACCTACAAGGCCCAAAAAGTACCTTAGAAGTGGTTTGAGACTAAACCAAGAACTTTGGAAACTTTTGGGAAACTTAGAAAATTTCCTACTTTGGGGACCCACACGCCCGTATGGGTAGGTCATGTGGTCACACGCACCTCTGTTTCTTGGGACACACCCGTGCCCTCAGCCCGTGTAACTCTCTAACTATGACATCATCAACCAAATAAGGTCACACAGCCAAGTCACACGCCCGTGTTGTAACATCCTGAATTAGGACCTAGTCGAAATGGTGATTTTGAGACCACAAATCTGAAGTGGAAATATTTATTTTATGATTATTATAAAGTCTATGATATGTTTCTATGCTTGTGTAAAAATTCCATGAGGAAATTTTATGTGAAAAGTGCCTAATTGAACTTTAGGGACTAAATCAAATAATTTGTAAAACTTGTGTTCTAGAAGAATTTTTCATGAAATTGAATTGGATTATTAATTTGAGGCCCTTAATGAGTAATTTCACCAAGTTCTAAAAATTTTGGACAAAAATGGGCTTGGAAGAGTAAATTTTGAAAGAATAGTAAAAAGGGCATTTTGGTCATTTAGGGGTAAAATGAACTAAAAGACAAAATTAAAAGCCAAATGTGTCCATCTTCTTCCCAAGGGACAAAATTCTCATGAAAAACACCATGGCTAGGGTTTCCAAGCTTCCAAGCTCAATAGTAAGTGCTCTGAACCCCGTTTTTAATGTTCTAAGCATTTTTAAAGTCCTGATAGCATGATCTAACTATTTCTACCATTATTTCGAGCTAGGGTTCATGCTTAAAAATTTACCCATGCATGACATGTTAGTATTTTGATGTTTAATGGTAGAATATAAAAGATTGGAGTGTGTTTAACATCTTTTACTAAGTGATTTTTCATGAAAAAGCCTAAAAAGGAATAAATTGAAAAAGGTGTAAAATGGGTAAATAAAAATCTGTTTTAATGAGAAATGTGGGTTTCCATAAGCTTGAATATGAATCGACTAGGCTTGGGTAACCAAGAAATTGAACACATTTCATTTTACGAGCCTGGGACCAAAGTGCAAATATGTGAGTTTAGGGGTCAAAATGCAAATTTGTAAAAATATGATTTTTGGACCCATATGAATAATGTGACTAATTAGTAAGCTAAATACGATATTATAGATCAAGGAAAACAAGATTCGAGCTTAGAACGAGGTTAAACAAGGTTATGGACTAATTCGAAATAAGTAGTTGTACTCGAACCCGAGGTAAGTTCATATGATGAAATAAGCAAGTTGTTAATGTTATTGTTGTTTATGGCTGAAATCTAAATTGGTATGTTAATTTAGTTGTGATGAATTGATTATAATATGAAAAAGTGAAATGAAATGAAAGCTTCTACTATGGTGAGTATAAATAATTAATGTAATGTTGTACCATGTGTTTAATACTTAAATTTTATTATGGAATGTGCTTTGATTATCCCATGAATATGTGGTTGATGCTATGAATGGGCAATTGGTACTACTGTAAGCCTGAATGACATATGGCCATTAAATACGACATCACGAGCAAGTATGCTGTAACGCCCCAAAAATCCTGAACTTTCTTTTTATGATGGTTTTGATAAAAGGTGTGCTTAATATTCCTAGTCAAGTGTTATTTATGTGATAATTAAAAGAACCTTGATGGCAAGTAGTTTGGGTTTTAAATAAATGAAGGAGGAATTGGACACAAGGAGCCTTGTGTTGGAGCAGCAAGTAACGTCACATGTGGGGCTTAGAGGTGGCGTCACATGCATGGCAAGGAGGTTTGGGGTTCGAATCCCTCATTTCTCAAAAGAAAGATTTATTTTTTTCTCAATAAATGGCCAGTAGTGGAGTTGGATGTAAACTCTGAAAGGAGTGATGAGAGGAGAAATTTAAGGAAGGGATTCAGGAGTTATCAGCGAGAAAAGTTAGGAGATAAAGGGTGCAGGGAAGTGGAGCCGAATAGGGAATTTGGGGATAGGTAAATTCGACTATAGTATATATAGGTGCCGATTTTGGGGATTCTAGGGTAATGTTGAAATTGTTTCTCTTCCTGTAGTCGAATTCCTCATTTTTTTTGTGTTGCCTAAACACTTTTCTCTCTAAGTGCTTAGAAGCCGAATTCCTTGTTCCTTGCTTACCAATTTTCCATTCTTTCTCTTCTCAAATTCTCTTTTGATTCACCTTTGGTTTTAGCCGATTCCTTTTTCTTTTCTTCTTATTAGTGCCGAATAACCCCTTTCACTATACAAATCTCAAAAGTCGAATACCTCATTGGCTGAAGACCCTCTGTGCTGCCACTACTCCCTCTACTTCGCCCGATTCTTGTGTAAGTGCTTTGCTCTCTCAGTCGATTTTCCTGGTAATGATTTCTTCTCTCCCTCACTCTTTCTAAATCGATTTTGGTATGGGATTAGTATCAAATCTCGGATTTCAGATCTTTTTCAAATTGCTCCCTAGGCGTTTTGGGGTTTGGGTAAGTGTTCCTCTTTTATTGGTTAAGGTTGGCCGAATGGTCATAGATGTTTTAAGAGTGACTTAAGATGATTGCGAGTGACTTGTTGGTTAGTTCTTAATGATTAAGATTGATGCAGATTTAAGGAATACTCGTGATTAGTGATCAAGGAAGGTCTGTAAGGCTTGTCGTTCAAGGTAAGGCAAAAGTGAGATTTTTGGCTTTTAGTGATCGTATTTGATAAGTGTGTGATTAATCTTGAGTGATATCGTTTGTAGGTTCGTGGCTAAAGAGATCGCAGCATGTTTAGTACCAGATGTGTACATACACTAGACACACACAGTAGATCGGTAAATCCCGAAATGCTGAAAAGTCGAAAGTTTGGCTACAATAGTCTTGCGAGTGCGGAAACACTCGTAAGGGGGAAACCGATAGGTTATTAGAGGCCTCATAAGCGATTCCATGGACTTAGGCTGTGTATTGGCCAACCGGGCCAGAATGGGCTAAATGGGTTCGATGGGCTGTAGGGCCCATAATAGGAAAAATTGGAAACTTGATACTATATGATGAAAAATCATATGATTACATGAATATGAATGTGATTGGGCCTGACGGGCCATATGAAAGTGATTAGGCCCGATGGGCCATATGAATGAGATTGGGCCTAATGGGCCATATGCATGTATGTAGACTTGTTTGGGCTTTGTAAGGGGTTTTGGGCGTAGTATCTAATAACTGCTTAAACAAACATAAAACTTAATTAATTAATTAACCATGATGTGGAAAGGTCATAGGGTTAAAGTGTGGCAATGGGCATATGCATGTCTAGGATTGGATCTAGGGAGAGCTTGGTACTTAAGCGATCTTAATGACCAACCTCCTCTTCTTTGGAATCCTGCCTGGTGCATAGTATCTGTTCACTTTAGCCAACGAGGACTTGTTAATTGGCCAAGGTAAGTAATAAACCCATAATAAAGAGAAATTACCGAAATGCCCCTAAGGGCGAGAATGTCTAAAATACCCCTATGTGTTGAATGTAAGATTTATGGATGTTGCATGCGTACCTGCTGCATTCATATGATATTCTGTTTAGGTTGCATATGGGTTGGGAATTATAGAACGGAGGAAGTATATGAGGATCGCATGGCTGCTTGATGACCGTGGATCCACCGATGGCTTTTTAAGCCCAATATATAATTAGCAGCTTTGCTGCAACATTAGGTAGTACCGGAACCGGGCTACCATTAGAGTGTATCAGATGGGTGGGTCGATATTTATATCCCCACATGGAGTGTATCGGGGGATGGAGATGGTGTGTAACGGTTGGATGGGTGGGATTCGTGCATATTTGATTGTTTTACTTCTGTTCTGATATTTAATTGGGCTCAAGCAAAAAAAGACTTGCTATTGCATGCTTTCCTATTTGCCGAGGGTGGTACACATTGAGTTTTCAAAAACTCACCCCTCTTTTATTTTTCTCAGGTGACCCTCATTAGGTGGTTCGATGGTTGGAGGGACTCTGAGGTGGCAAGCTTGCAAGACAACTTGAACTTCTTTTCTTAAGCCTATAATTTCTGGTATTTAAAGTTATTTCAATCCGGAATGTAATAAGGCCTTTCCTCTAGTTATTATTTCAAATTGGGATTATTATTATTTTTATGCTTTATATTTGTTAGAAATAAAATATGGTTTTTCCTAAACCATAACTATTTTTTTTTAAATACTACGTTTCCGCAACTCAATTTTTAAATGACAAGTTCTCATAGATCATCTATTTTAAATAAAGTTTCCGCAACTGAAAAAGGATTTTACAAAGTAATTATTATCATACAAGAAGGAATAGTTTTCTTTTTAAAATACACCTCGCTTTGAAAGCAACAAATACAAGCTGGGATTTTACTCAAGGTTTTTATTTTAAAGAAGGGTTTTCAATGAAAACAAGGTTTTCACTAAAACACTTCAATGTGACACGCTGGATCTGGCCATAACGTCTGGGCCGAGTTTGGGGTGTTACATAATCCATGTGCAAGTGAGAAAGCATCCCGTTTAAACCTTAGGAATATTTTAGGATACAAGTGACAAGTCACTATAAATTAAGCAACCTGAGCTCGTTGAGCGGTCCGAGTTCGTGATATGTATAAGATTCCAAACTTGTTGAGTGGTCCACGTTCGTAAGATATGTGGTATTCGAGCTCGTTGAGTGGTCCAAGTACATTGTGGATGCGTTGCCTATGACTGAGTTCCGGGAAACGGTCTTGAGTGTTCTACCTGTGTCTAGGTAATCCTTGAGCGGTCGGATGCCTATCAGCTTTTGTGAGCAGCTCGTGTAGTTACACCTAGATCGGTTACTATATGTCTAAGGTTCCGTGTATCCAATAGTATTCCAAGTGTTCAACAGGTATTGATATATTATGAATATGATGAAAGTCCCGACAAGCACATGTTAAGAGGTATGGTTATGTGATATACTACGATGATCACAGGTATGTACGCTAAATTCATGCGTAATACTTCGATGAATGATGACTTGTGATGAAGAAGCATATGTATGTGTATATATATGACAAACAAGCAAAAGGGGTTGAATGGTGAACCATCCTTATGCCTATGATTATGAAATTTGTTGCAATATCATGTTAACTTACATTGTCTAATTGAATAGGGGATCCATGAAATGATGAGTCCATGATCAATGTCACAATGAATTTATGTTAGTTATTATGAATTTGCACTATAACAATGTTGGACAATAACACTTATGTGATTTTAAAAATCCACCAAAAATTTTGAAAATTGAATTAGAAACTAAATAGGATATGAGATTAAATCTTATTGAGTCTAGTTTCGCATAGAGGAAACGATGTAAGGAAAAGAGTTTTATACTATGAGATATTTGAACTTTTGTGAGACAAAGTCAGGGTGATTTCGAGCTCCCCTATCTGAAATTTGGAAAATTATTAGAAATTTTTAAAAAATAATTATGGGTTAAAATTTATATGAATAATCCCTTAATGATTCTATTTTCAAGATAATTAGATGGGAACATTATCTGAACCCCGTATTAAGAGATACTTAATTTTTAGTGAAGAGAGGTCGGAACTACTGAGCAGAAAAATAGGGGACACTTTAAAGAAAAAAATATACTTATTGGCTAGACAAAAAATTCTGGAAATTTTGTGGTAAGAAGATATATGAGTCTAATTTTTGGGAAAATTTACGGATCTTAATTTGGAGTTTCATAGCTCTAGATATAAATAAATTAGTAACTATGACTCGAGAAAACAGCATGACCAGAAAATAAGTGAAAGTGTAATTATGATTATATTTCCATGGAATCATGTTGATAATTTGCTCATTATTTTCATATGGACTTACTAAGCTTTAAGCTTACTCCCTTCTCTCCATTTCTTTAGTGTTGTCAGGTCAGCTCAGGGTTGGAGATCGTCAGAGGCAGCATCACACTATCAAGCCATCCCCTTTGGATTGTTAACATGTATAAGTTAAGCGTACACAAGTGAGTGGCATGTATAGAGACTTAGTCTTTCGATATATGTGTTTCATGAATTAGCCAAATGTATTGGCTTATAATGATTCAATCGTATATAGCCATGAGATGTGTCTTATATTGATTAATGGGTTGTAACCCTATTACATGTGCATGCACAAGCTTAAAAATTTCATGTGATTTGAGTATGTGACTTACTATGGTGTACAATGTCTCAGACAAGCATGTTATTCTACGCATGTGAAATATGTTGGTATTTTATAAATTTATGAGTTAGCCTTGAGTATGAATGTTTGATGATTAAGTTGAAATCTCTTGGTATGATGGTAACCATGGTATAAAAGTATCAGTGATATTATAATAGACAAGGCCAAATGAGTGTGAATTGGTGTGTTTAACTTAGTATAAAATGAGTATGTAAAACACATGTATCATGACATGCAAATGCTATGCTTGTGGTCTAATTGAAGATGTTTAATCATTAAATGGATGTCATGTTATATGTTATGGATGTTGTATAAATGTGTGAGGGTTTATGGTTGACCAAGGCTTGGAAAATAGCCTAAGTGTTGGCCAGACGGGCAGAGACACGGCTGTGTGTCTCAGCCGTGTGGGGGACACAGCCTTAGCACATCGGCGTGTGACTTGGCTGTGTGACCCTATTTCATTGCTGACATCATAAACAGAGAGTTACATGGGCTGAGGACATAGGCGTGTCCCAAGCCACACGGGCGTGTGTGACTACACGACCTAACCCACACGGGCGTGTGACACTCTAAACAAGGAGAATTTCCTAAGCGTTGTAAAATTACCAGAAGTTCTCAGTTTAGTCCCAAACCACCTTTAATGCACGTTTAGAACCTCGGTAGCTCGTGTAAGGGACATTATGCATGTGTTTGAAAAGTTTTAGTTTGGACGAAATTTTATGACCCAGTGTTACATGTTTGTTTATGCTTAAGTCCGGTAATGCCTCGTCCCTGTCCCGACGTCGAACACGGGTAAGGGGTGTTACACGTGTGCTTAGGCCGTGTGGGAATTAAATTCCACAAATCAAGTTCAGACTTTACACGGCCTAGGCACACACCCATGTCCTAAGGCTGCGTCCTTCACACGGCTGAGACACACGGCCGTGTCTCTGCTCGTGTGTTTACTACTGGGCATTCTGTCTTGCATAATTAGGGTGTAGGGAACACACGACTAGATCACACGCCCATGGGGCGGACCGTTTCTCACACATGGCCAAGACACATGCTCATGTGTCTAACCATGTAGACAATTTCTGAGCTATTTTCCAAGCCATTTGCCACCCTTAGACACTCACATACTTACACTCCCTTCATGGCATGCAACATGGCACATTTGATTACTCAAGCATTCACATTCATCGTTAAATTATGACTTGGTAATGTCAACATATCACCTATTCAAACTATCATGATTTCATATCGCATTCCACACCAATTTCATATTTGTCTATTATCTTTCCTAACCTACTTTCAAGTTACACATTTGTACCACATTTATTTTCATACACATTAATCATATTTCATACACCAAATATACATGCCATCCATCATACTCATTAACCATAAGTAACCATTACCACATTAAGGTATAAGCATATTTGCATGCATGTACCAATAATTAGGGTTACAACCCAAATAATCAATATGAGCCACCTCTCATGGCCATATACAAAATAATCATAATACTTTTATGAGCCAACTTATTTGACTAATCAATATGACACAAAACAAAAACACCAAGTCCCTATACATGCCATACTAAAAAAGATGAGACTAGCTATACCCAAATATTCAATTGATAGTGTGATCGAGTCTCCAACGTCTTCCGATCCCCGAGCTAGCTTGGCGACACTATAAGAAAAGGAAAGGAAGGGGGTAAGCATTAAAGCTTAGTAAGTTCACATGCAAATAAAATACAACTTAAACAAGTATTAATCATACATTTAACGTAAAGAACATAATCTTGCATATTATCAAATCTCTTAAACTCATTCTTCAAATATATATATTCTTACCACAAGTTCATCATATCTCATGTTGTTCTCATGCGTTCGATGTACATACCTGTGCCACTTGCACATAATAACTTACTTTTTCGTCTTTGACGTATTCATCAAGATTACTCATTGAACTTCCTTTAGAACTACTCGTTGAACACTCAGAATACTATCAGATACATCGAAATCTCGCACCTAAGTGCCTCATATGTAGCTAACGCTACCTCATATCACATATCACATGTTTCACGCTTTCGAGCTACTCAAGGGTCTGCTCACATAGGCTGTCAAGTATTCGCAACACATGCCGGACTACCCAGCCACCGGTAGAATATGCAAGAGAGTACCCGGATGCCAAAACATGTGTCACATACATCATGAACTTAGACCACAACTCAATGAGTTTTGATCACATAATTCCTAGTGACATGTCACTTGTATCCTAAACTATTCCTAAGGTTCAAACGGGATTCTTCGATACCACATTTCTGTCGAACTTGCTCATAATGTCGATTTCAATGCTCATAGCACCAGTTAAATACTCATGGAATAATCAAAGCATAATTTATAATAAAATTTAAGCATTAACACATGGTACAACATCACATTTATTATATATATACTTACCATACATGCAATATTAAAGCATTTAAAGTATGGTACATGTTGCATAATTTGCAAATGAACTTACCTCGGTACAAAATGATAGAAACGAGCTTAAATGAAATATCTGGACTTGTATGAGTGCTATAAATATTTGGCTAAGCATAAGTATATGCAAATTTTGTGTTTTTTGTGATTTTTGTGATTAGGGACTAAATTGTCAAAATATGAAAATATAAAGGATAATTTGTAAAATGCCCTAAATGTGTGTTTGTCAATTGATTTGAATGATTTGGTGAATAAAAGAGTTAATTTTGAATTTATATAGATCAAGAGCTAAAGAAAATGGAATTAGATCAGGGAAAGTCGAAAGTTGTCGAGTAGCCGATTCTGTCTATCCGAATCCGTACGAGGTGAGTCGATATACAAATAAATGTGTTTTGAATTGAATTATTGCTATTAATATGATATTGAACTTTGATAAATGAATATATGAGTTGAGCATGAGATATCTGAGAAAGTATTGACAAAGTTTCGACGTCCGAAAAGCCTCGTACGAGCCATAGGAATAGTTAGGATACATATGTCATGACATAGGATCCGATATGTGTTTTCGTGTAAGACCACATTTGGGACGTTGGCATCGACTTATGATTTATGTGTAAGACCATGTCTGGGACATCAGCATGGTATTTGATTTCATGTAAGACCCTGTCTGGGATGTGGCATCGATATTTGTTTACATGTAAGACCACGTCTGGGACATTAGCATTGTACGAGCTTTCTGAGCTATCCGCATATCCTTATGATTCTGAATGGTTCAATGGGCATTCTGAGAAACAAATGATTATATGTGATGTATATCTAATTCAGCTATGTTCAAAATGTATACTATATTTGAGAAAAAAAAGGTAAGTACATGTACAAGTAATGATATATGTTGTAAGTATGAGAAAATATGCTATATGTGTAAATGAATTGGGAAAATTTTAAATGTATATGAGCTATGTGGTTTGAGATAGTTTTTGGCCAGGAAATATATGTAATTTGATGATGCTTTAATGTTTTGAATGTTAAGTTTATTTGTGTATGGGTTACTAATCTTTTGAAAGCTTACTTTGTGTGCTTTTCAACAGTTTTATAGATATCGTAGCTATCAGGAGCTCGGGGATCGTCAAGGATTGTCACCACACTATCGAACCCTATTTTGGTACCTTTTGACATTGTGAATATAAGAATATGACATGTATAGGCTAGAAGTATTTGGAAATGTTTTGTAATGTATATATCATGCCATGTGATATGGTTAGTTTGTGGTTGAACTTATGGTTTGATTTTGGTATATGATATGTGATGCAAATTATGCTTATGTGATGTGTTTATGAATCACCAAATGAAATGGTTAATTTTGGTAAGTTTTGGAATGTGCATATTTGAGAATTTGGTAAGTTTATACTATGTGATTGAATAAAGTAAAATGAAGTTATGAAACAAATGTTTAGATATGATTTTGTCTTATGTTTTCGCATAATTTGGTATGACTATTAAGCATGAAATTAGATGATAATGTTATGGCATGATTGGAGTATGTATTGGTTGTGAAATAGTTAAGCATTTGGTATGAAATTGATGTTGTGGTTTTGATGCTTGTAGGGAGGACCCTTAATGTGTGGCATTTTGGCCTTTTAAATGGCCTATTTTTTCCCACACGGGTAGAGACACGGGTGTGTGTCTCAGCCGTGTTGCTCAAGGGCCATTTCGAAATGAGCCTAGGTAGACCACACGGTCGCACACACAGGCGTTTGCTAGGCCCTATGGCCAAGTTAGTTTCGACCACGGGCTAGACACGCGCGCGTGTGGTCAGCCGTATGGCTAAGTCAGTAGCCTCCCTAATTTTCACATGGCCTGTCATAGGGGCGTGTCTTGTGGCCATGTGGACAAGTCAGTATGTATGCCCTGTTTTGACACGGCCTAGACACACGAGCATGTCTAAAGCTGTGTGAGGCACACGGCCTATTTACACAGGGGTGTGACCTGTACAACTTTGAAAAATGTTTAAGCTTCAAAAAAATTTAAATAAGGTCGATTTAGTCCAGACCCTTTTTTAATGAATGTTTAAGGTCTCGATGACCAATATAAGGGACTCTATGATAATGTTTGACTATGAATGTGAATGATGTATGTGAATTGTTTGTAAAATATTCCTATTGTCTGGTAACACCTTTAACCCTAGTCCAGTGACAGATACGGGTTAGGGGTGTTACAGTGTGTCCCTTGCACCTTAATTTAGGCAAAAATAGAATGTCCAGAATTGTGCACACGGGCAGAGACATGGGGGTGTGTCTCGACCGTGTATGCTACATGGCCTAGCACACGGGCGTGTGACTTGGTCGTGTGACCTAAATTTGTTGCTGACGTCATAAACAGAATGCTTCCTATTTTGAACACAACCTGAAGCACAGGCATGTGATCCCTTTTGTATGAAAAATTTTCTAAGTTCCCTGAAAGTTTCTAAAGTTCTCGGTTTAGTCCCGAACCAGCCCCGATGTATGTTTTTTGAGCAATGTAGGCTCGTTTCAGGGACGAGATGAATGTTTATGAAAGGTTCTAAATTTGAGTGGAAATTCATGTCCCAGTTTCAAATGTTTGCTTGTGTTTAAGTCTGGTAATGCCTAGTGTCCTGTTCCAATGTCGGATACGGGTAAGAGGTGTTACACTAAACCTTTAACAGTTTTGCAAATTAGTCTCTGTGCTAGCTAGATTAAGTTACAACGATCTCAAAAACATAGAAATCATTAAAAACAGGACAAAAATCATACCTAATTGAAAGAAATGAAGATGGCCGAATGAAGAAACCTAAAATGGCTACTTCTCATGCTAAATTCTGTAACACCCCTATCCCGTAACCGTCGCCGGAATAGGTAAGGGGCATTACCGGACTTGTAACTCATGTCAGAACAGTAAAATTTTAAACTTTTTCTTGAAATAAAGATCATTCATTTAAATAAGTACTAAGCACAGCCAGAGATAAAATTTAAACTTCACTAAGTAAACATTCAAAAGATGCCATTTTCGCATGGCTTATATACATTAACCAAAAATATTCTTCCGCCACTAGTCTATTCTATACATGCCATAAAATAGTTCTAAACATAACAGTAACAAGCAGTGGATAGTGATAGTGTGACTAGTTGCTGACGATCCCCGAGCCTGTAGCTTCGCAATGAGATCTATAAAACAGAGGAAACAGAGTAAACGGAGTAAGCATTACAATGCTTAGTAAGTTTTAAGCAGTGTCAACAGATAACAATCAAATTATAACATAGTTGTTCGTATTTTTATTTCACTCTTCCTTCGGGCATATCATCCCTTTACCGAATATGCACATCTCATCATATACAATAGGCAGATAAACTTTCACATAAAAGGGAGCTCATGTGACATAGATATATCGTATGATTTCACATAACCTCTCACACTGATCCGATGTCACATAATCATAGGAATAGTCTCATAGATTGCTCTTGTATGCATCACATAACTACCTTATGATTTAGTGCAAATCAAGCTCACATATATACTTGGAGTACATACCTGTTTAACCTTTCGCATTGAATATATTTATAAGCAATTCTTATTACGAAGTCTTATAGCTTTAACCTCTACTCGGATTATCGGTGAGACCTTTAGCTCAGACAAAATCTCCACACGTAGTCATCGGGTCTTACCCGGACATAATCTCCACACGTAGTCATCGGGTCTTTAGAGCTCGGATATAGTACGAGCACGAAGCTTACGGACATTAATCAGTGATAATATTCTCGCATAAAGCCTGCGGGGTTTTAACCCGGATATAGTACTGACACAAATGCCCTTCGGGACTTATCACATTTATACACTTTCACATCCATCACGTTGGCCACTCGGCCCTGTCACATATATACACTTTCACATTCATCACATCGGCCATTAGGCCTTATCACATATATACACTTTCACATTCATCACATCGGCCATTAGGCCTTATCACATATATACACTTTCACATTCATCACATCGGCTATTAGGCCTTATCACATATATACACTTTCACATTCATCACATCGGCCATTAGGCCTTATCACATATATATACACTTTCACATTCATCACATTGGCCATTCGGCCTTATCACATATATACACTTTCACATTCATCATATCGGCTATTAGGCCTTATCACATATATACACTTTCACATTCATCACATCGGCCATTAGGCCTTATCACATATATATACACTTTTACATTCATCACATTGGCCATTCGGCCTTATCACATATATATACACTTGCACATTCATCACATTGGCCATTCGGCCTTATCACATATATATACACTTTCACATTCATCACATTGGCCATTCGGCCTTATCACATATATACACTTTCACATTCATCATATCGGCCATTAGGCCTTATCACATATATACACTTTCACATTCATTCAAATATAATTCACATACCACATATACTATCATGTACAGACTTGGTCTTGGCCGAATCTACATCCATCACTTTCCAATGAATAATTCAATTTTACGCCATACTATCATTTCATATTAGAATACTCATAAGCTTACAATATCACGATTTAGAATTCAAGCATGGGTTTAATCACTAGCTTATGAGCAACTAAAACAAGTTTTATCCATGTTTACAACAAAATCACATATTCACTACGTGCTGTTTTCCTGAGCAATGGTCACTAAATTATTTATAACCGGAGCTACAAAACTCCAAATCACTTGCCGTTAATTTTTCCTGAATATAGACTCGTATATCTTCCATCATAAAATTTCCAGAATTTTAGATTTGGCCAATCAATACTAGATTTTTCTTAAAGTTTCCCCTGTTTCACTGTTTGACTAATCTGACCACTCTTCACTACGAATCAAATTTCTCATTTTACAGAATTCAAAATGTGTTGTATTTGATTTCATTTGAAACTAGACTCATTAAGGAGTCTAAGAATATAAATTTTATCTTATAACCATTTTTTTACAATTTATAATGATTTTCTAAAAACAGAACAGGGGATTTCGGAGTCATTCTGACATAGTCCCGTACAACTTTAAATATCTCTTTATAGGCAATTGCTTTGCTTACACGGTCTCTTTTATAAGAAACTAGACTAACTAAGCTTTGATTACATATTTTATTCAGCCTATAATTCCACACCAACAATTTATAGTGATTTTCTAAAATCACGTTACTGCTGCTATCCAAAGCAAATTATTACAATTTGCTCTTAAATTTCCAAGTCCAAACACTTATGAACTTACCATTTGAGTTTAAGACATATCATGGCCACATCATATCTTATTAAATAAACTCATTATGTCCTATTATGATTGAATTTACTCAACGTTTAATCACTTAAAACTTACCTCGGATATTTTGAATAGTTGCGGATAGACTACTCGATTGCTTTTTCTTTTCCTTTATCTGATTTTGACCCTCTTAGCCCTTGAGCTTGATTCAAACAAATAGATCTTATTTAATAACTTATCAAATTAGCTATTCGATTAAATACATGTATATTATACAATTAAGTGCGAATGATTTTATTAACTAGTTATTCAAGCATTATACACATGCTCTACTCATGCCCCATCGAACATAATACTAGCTTAATACCTTGGATATTAGGATTTCATAGACATCATTTAGTTTCAGATAATACACATATTGTCCCAAATCGACACAAGAGTCAAACGCATCACTCAAAATGCCGAAATCCAATTAAGTCTACCTTTATAGCATTATCATATTTATGTACTTGGTAAGTTGGGTTTGAGCACGTTTGGCACTAGGTGTCCAACCAAATATTCCTTGAACACTAAACTCAATTTATAATCTTTCCTAATTAAAACATTTAACACCGACTAGACATGTTTACAAGCCTAGGCTGAATATTATTTTAGACATTCGAGAAATCATTTCTCAACTCGACTAAATTTTGTATATCACACTCAAATATTCACACTAGTTTATTTAACATTATAGCTGAAACCCTTAATTGACTAACACAACCTCTTAATTCAATATAAACAAGCATACATATATATATACAGCGTAAATCCCTTTCTTAACTCGTGATTCACTAACTTGGGAGTTATTTTCTAACAAATTTTAACTTACTCTAATACCGAATGCTACTCAAGCTTTAAGCTCATGTCCTTTTATTATTAAGCAAATGTTATAACATAACTAACATCCCTTTTTCAATTTGAACATCAACACATAAAGAAATTAAACACAAAGATTCATAGCCGAAACCTATACATAACATCATTCAAGGTTTAATCCCCTAAATTCATGCACAAAGCCGAACCTATTGAGAGATGTATATAAAACAATATCTAGTTAGTACATTCAAGCACCTACGGCATTCCCTTCAATTTAATACTAAGACAAACCAAAAGATTTATTCATGTAAATTCAAAAATTTCAAGTTTATCTCTTTCACATATAAATACCAAAAATTAAGTATTTACTAGCTTAAACTCTATTAAACCTTAAAACATCAATCTATCCCCTACCATTTTCCCCCATGGCCGAATGCTCAAGATACCATAAAACTAAAAATTTTGTCATGGGCTATGTAATGAACTTAATATCTAACTCAAAATATGCTAAAAAAAATCCATAAGCTAACATGAATTTCTCACCTTATTCATGACTTAGAATCACCGAATGGTTGCTCCCTCTCTCCCTCTTAGAATCGGCCAAGAAGAAACAAGAATAAAGACTTGTTTCTTTCACCCCTTTCCTTCTTTTCTTTACTTTATTTCTAACCTTTTATTTTATTCCATCCTCCATACTAATATGGAACCTAGTTAATTAAAGTTAATATAAAATTCACACTTGATTATACAATTTGTCGCATGGCCGGCCACTACCTATAGTTTGGCTAATTTGACATGCAAGGACAAGCACTTTCCCACATATACTAATAGGCCACTTTAGCACTTGCCTAGCATATTTCTAAATTGTCTCACATAAGTCCCTACTAATAATTTTCACATACACTGACCAAATTGAAGTATGAAACTATCACACAAGCATTTACTCACATCATAAACACAGAATATAACCTTTAATTATTTATAAGACTCAGTTTCGTGGTCCCGAAACCACTTTCCGACTAGGGTCACTTTAGGGGTGTCACAACTCTTCCCCCCTTTAGGGATTTTCGTCCTCGAAAATTTCTACCGATGCATAGTTTAGGATAACGTCTTCTTATTGAATTATATTCATATATACATTAGCTCATCGATAGCAATTGTAATTCATTATTGATTTCGCATCGATCTATAAAATCATTTTCTTATCTTAAAACAAATACATAAACATTTCTACAAGTATGCACAAATATCTCATTTTCTTGATTTCATAAGCAATAATCACTTAATTTAATTCACAAATGCATTTCAAACACATATTAAGCACATATTAACATGTATAATTCACATCATCAACCCACATATTTGTAACCCACATTTTATTCATGTATAAGCTGTAACCTAACCGAAAGTACACATATACTCAAACATCCCAATAAATATCCTTTATAACTTTATCACATCTCAATATTCAACTTAACTCATTTCCAAAAGAAAAGTCAACTTCCATGTACCTGAACATTTAGTTCATTTAGCACATTCAATCATAGTTAACGTTACCCGTATACAGTCGAATAGGCATAAAGCCTAATATAATACACTGGCATGAGATTTATTCTAGCGCATAACTCGTATATCCAAAATTATCAACATTCATCAAAAATTCTTTCAAACTTTCGAATGTCGAAACTTAATCAAAATAATTTCTTGAACAAGATTAACAAAATAGTGTCCATTCAGCAATAGCACATATAGCTCTTACAATGCCATATCCTAGATATGGTCTTACATATTCTCACATATCGAGCCGATGCCATGTCCCAGACATGGTCTTACACACTATCTAAAATCAATGCCTTCGTCCCAAGCGAGGTCTTACATGAATTCCACTTCACACACTTAGTGCCCACTGACCGATCTCGCACTCATAGTGCTCGGTTAAAGGAATTCGCACACACACAGTGCCTCTAATCATTCACATACATAGTGCTCTTATTCATTCGTTAATACACATTGATATGACTTAACCAAGTCTATAAACATCATGTATGTACACTTTTAAACATATCATCTCATTTAAATTTGAATTCGTATAGTAATGAGCACTTAAACTTTGCTCAAATTACCGGCACGAAGCCTACTAGGCACGAAGGCCCGAATACACGTCACCAGCATGATTACTCTTCGGGACCTAGCCCGGATATAACACCAACACGAATGCTCTTTGGGGTTTAGCACGGATATATCACTAGCACGAATGCTCTTTGGAACTTAGCCCGGATACATCACTAGCACGAATGCTCCTCGGGACTTAGCCCGGATATATCACTAGCACGAATGCTCCTCGGGACTTAGCCCGGATATATCACTAGCACGAATGCTCCTCGGGACTTATCTCGGATATATCACTAGCACGAATGCTCCTCGGGACTTAGCCCGGATATATCACTAGCACGAATGCTCCTCGGGACTTAGCCCGGATATATCACTAGCACGAATGCTCCTCGGGACTTAGCCCGGATATATCACTCTCAATTCTCATGTACATATACACATATAGCAATACACATTCGTATATCATTTACATTACTTGAATGCAAACACAACATGCTTATCGACCATTCAACTTCCAGTTCCATAGCCACATACAAAAATCACATTTATAGTCATAACACTCTTTCAAAATTGCATCACTTATACCCTTATAATTCAATCCAAATCGAAATTCAAATACGAGTACATGATACGTACCTGATCAACTTAATAATTTAGGCATATCTAAGTAAAGTTATATCGCAAATTCTCATAGTCAGAAGCTTGCTACAGCTCGATCGGGATCAAGATTCATTGCAATACAGCAAACACATTTTAATAGCCAAAAATCATCACACTATCATTTTATCACTTTATGGCATGTATAAATAGACTCACGCGTGCTACGTTAGTCCTAGAATCGATTAAACCGTAGCTCTGATACCAATAAAATGTAACACCCCTATCCCGTAACCATCGCTGGAATAGGTAAGGGGCATTACCGGACTTGTAACTCATGTCAGAACAGTAGAATTTTAAACTTTTTCTTGAAATAAAGATCATTCATTTAAATAAGTACTAAGCACAGCCAGAGATAAAATTTAAACTTCACTAAGTAAACATTCAAAAGATGCCATTTTCGCATGGCTTATATACATTAACCAAAAATATTCTTCCGCCACTAGTCTATTCTATACATGCCATAAAATAGTTCTAAACATAACAGTAACAAGCAGTGGATAGTGATAGTGTGACTAGTTGCTGACGATCCCCGAGCCTGTAGCTTCGCAATGAGATCTATAAAACAGAGGAAACAGAGTAAACGGAGTAAGCATTACAATGCTTAGTAAGTTTTAAGCAGTGTCAACAGATAACAATCAAATTATAACATAGTTGTTCGTATTTTTATTTCACTCTTCCTTCGGGCATACCATCCCTTTACCGAATATGCACATCTCATCATATACAATAGGCAGATAAACTTTCACATAAAAGTGAGCTCATATGACATAGATATATCGTATGATTTCACATAACCTCTCACACTGATCCGATGTCACATAATCATAGGAATAGTCTCATAGATTGCTCTCGTATGCATCACATAACTACCTTATGATTTAGTGCAAATCAAGCTCACATATATACTTGGAGTACATACCTGTTTAACCTTTCGCATTGAATATATTTATAAGCAATTCTTATTACGAAGTCTTATAGCTTTAACCTCTACTCGGATTATCGGTGAGACCTTTAGCTCAGACAAAATCTCCACACGTAGTCATCGGGTCTTACTCGGACATAATCTCCACACGTAGTCATCGGGTCTTTAGAGCTCGGATATAGTACGAGCCCGAAGCTTACGGACATTAATCAGTGATAATATTCTCGCATAAAGCCTGCGGGGTTTTAACCCGGATATAGTACTGACACAAATGCCCTTCAGGACTTATCACATTTATACACTTTCACATCCATCACGTTGGCCACTCGGCCCTGTCACATATATACACTTTCACATTCATCACATCGGCCATTAGGCCTTATCACATATATACACTTTCACATTCATCACATCGGCCATTAGGCCTTATCACATATATACACTTTCACATTCATCACATCGACCATTAGGCCTTATCACATATATATACACTTTCACATTCATCACATTGGCCATTCGGCCTTATCACATATATACACTTTCACATTCATCATATCGGCTATTAGGCCTTATCACATATATACACTTTCACATTCATCACATCGGCCATTAGGCCTTATCACATATATATACACTTTCACATTCATCACATTGGCCATTCGGCCTTATCACATATATACACTTTCACATTTATCATATCGGCTATTAAGCCTTATCACATATATACACTTTAACATTCATCACATCGGCCATTAGGCCTTATCACATATATATACACTTTCACATTCATCACATTGGCCATTCGGCCTTATCACATATATATACACTTTCACATTCATCACATTGGCCATTCGGCCTTATCACATATATACACTTTCACATTCATCATATCGGCCATTAGGCCTTATCACATATATACACTTTCACATTCATTCAAATATACTTCACATACCACATATACTATCATGTACAGACTTGGTCTTGGCCGAATCTACATCCATCACTTTCCAATGAATAATTCAATTTTACGCCATACTATCATTTCATATTAGAATACTCATAAGCTTACAATATCACGATTTAAAATTCAAGTATGGGTTTAATCACTAGCTTATGAGCAACTAAAACAAGTTTTATCCATGTTTACAACAAAATCACATATTCACTACGAGCTATTTTCCTGAGCAATGGTCACTAAATTATTTATAACCGGAGCTACAAAACTCCAAATCACTTGCCGTTAATTTTTCCTGAATATAGACTCGTATATCTTCCATCCATAAAATTTACAGAATTTTAGGTTTGGCCAATCAATACTAGATTTTTCTTAAAGTTTCCCCTATTTCACTGTTTAACTAATCTGACAACTCTTCACTACGAATCAAATTTCTCATTTTACAGAATTCAAAATGTGTTGTATTTGATTTCATTTGAAACTAGACTCATTAAGGAGTCTAAGCATATAAATTTTATCTTATAACCATTTTTGTACAATTTATAATGATTTTCTAAAAACAGAACAGGGGATTTCGGAGTCATTCTGACACAGTCCCGCACAACTTTAAATATCTCTTTATAGGCAATTTCTTTGCTTACATGGTCTCTTTTATAAGAAACTAGACTAACTAAGCTTTGATTACATAGTGATTTTCTAGAATCACGTTACTTCTGCTGTCCAAAGCAAATTATTACAATTTGCTCTTAAATTTCAAGTCCAAACACTTATGAACTTACCATTTGAGTTTAATACATATCATGGCCACATCATATCTTATTAAATCAACTCATTATGTCCTATTATGATTGAATTTACTCAATGTTTAATCACTTAAAACTTACCTCGGATATTTTGAATAGTTGCGGATAGACTACTCGATTGCTTTTTCTTTTCCTTTATCTGATTTTGACCCTCTTAGCCCTTGAGCTTGATTCAAACAAATAGATCTTCTTTAATAACTTATCAAATTAGCTATTCGATTAAATACATGTATATTATACAATTAAGTGCGAATGATTTTATTAACTAGTTATTCAAGCATTATACACATGCTCTACTCATGCCCCATCGAACATAATACTAGCTTAATACCTTGGATATTAGGATTTCATAGACATCATTTAGTTTCACATAACACACATATTGTCCCAAATCGACACAAGAGTCAAACGCATCACTCAAAATGCCGAAATCCAATTAAGTCTACCATTATAGCATTATCATATTTATGTACTTGGTAAGTTGGGTTTGAACACGTTTGGCACTAGGTGTCCAACCAAATATTCCTTGAACACTAAACTCAATTTATAATCTTTCCTAATTAAAACATTTAACACCGACTAGACATGTTTACAAGCCTAGGCTGAATATTATTTTAGACATTCGAGAAATCATTTCTCAACTCGACTAAATTTTGTATATCACACTCAAATATTCACACTAGTTTATTTTAACATTATAGCTGAAACCCTTAATTGACTAACACAACCTCTTAATTCAATATAAACACGCATACATATATATATACAGCCTAAATCCCTTTCTTAACTCGTGATTCACTAACTTGGGAGTTATTTTCTAACAAATTTTAACTTACTCTAATACCGAATGCTACTCAAGCTTTAAGCTCATGTCCTTTCATTATTAAGCAAATGTTATAACATAACTAACATCCCTTTTTCAATTTGAACATCAACACATAAAGAAATTAAACACAAAGATTCATAGCCGAAACCTATACATAACATCATTCAAGGTTTAATCCCCTAAATTCATGCACAAAGCCAAACCTATTGAGAGATGTATATAAAACAATATCTAGTTAGTACATTCAAGCACCTACGGCATTCCCTTCAATTTAATACTAAGACAAACCAAAAGATTTATTCATGTAAATTCAAAAATTTCAAGTTCATCTCTTTCACATATAAATACCAAAAATTAAGTATTTACTGGCTTAAACTCTATTAAACCTTAAAACATCAATCTATCCCCTACCATTTTCCCCCATGGCCGAATGCTCAAGACACCATAAAACTAAAAATTTTGTCATGGGCTATGTAATGAACTTAATATCTAACTCAAAATATGCTAAAAAAAATCCATAAGCTAACATGAATTTCTCACCTTATTCATGACTTAGAATCACCGAATGGTTGCTCCCTCTCTCCCTCTTAGAATCGGCCAAGAAGAAACAAGAATAAAGACTTGTTTCTTTCACCCCTTTCCTTCTTTTCTTTACTTTATTTCTAACCTTTTATTTTATTCCATCCTCCATACTAATATGGCACCTAGTTAATTAAAGTTAATATAAAATTCACACTTGATTATACAATTTGTAGCATGGCCGGCCACTACCTATAGTTTGGCTAATTTGACATGCAAGGACAAGCACTTTCCCACATATACTAATAGGCCACTTTAGCACTTGCCTAGCATATTTCTAAATTGTCTCACATAAGTCCCTACTAATAATTTTCACATACACTGACCAAATTGAAGTATGAAACTATGACACAATCATTTACTCACATCATAAACACAGAATATAACCTTTAATTATTTATAAGACTCGGTTTCGTGGTCCCGAAACCACTTTCCGACTAAGGTCACTTTAGGGGTGTCACAAATTCAGTTGGACTTTGATAATAGAAGATGATGATAATTATTTGTCTTATTTTAATTAACCTTAATTTGTTAATTTCCTTAATAAACCTTTTAATTTCAATCAAATTTCAACAATACCAATCTCATAAATTTCCACTAACACACTAATGGTTTAATTACAACTTAAGGACCTCTACTTTAAAGTTCCATAGCTATTAAACACCTTTAGCTAATAGAACTCAAGTTTTACACTTTACGCGATTTAGTACTTTTTATCAAATTAAGCATTCAAACTATAAAATTTCATAACGAAATTTTCACACAATTATACTATCATGCTGCAAACCACAAAATAATAATAAAATAAATATTTTGAGCTAGGGTTTGTAGTTTCGAAACCACTATTCTGATTTGACTAAAAACGGGCTATTACAGTTATGCACTTGATTAACTTCATTAACTTGTCCATCATTTCGATTTTAAAGGTCCATCTTAGCTTGTCTTTGAGCAAATCTCTCACATCTTCTCCATTTAAAGGCCACTCGATTTCAGGGTCCACAGGTAATAGATCAATGATTCGATCTATGCTCATAAAACACCTGAAAAATAAAAAATAAAAATAAAAATAAATTAGTAATGTTAAAAATTAAATAAAAAATAAAAACCAAATTGTAAAAATAATTTCACAAAAATGATTACGGCAACAGTCCCTGGAAACGGTGCCAAAAACTTGTAATGATTTGTAACTTGTTTACACAAATGTACGCACTCGTTCAGGTAATAATTAAGTAAAAATGAGTTATCGACTCCACAAGGACTGTATAAGCTTAAACAATTAATTGCAAAATTATAATTATCAATTTCATATAAAAAAGACTCAATAAATTTGGATAGTGATGATTAGATTAATTAAATGCAAGAGTGATCCCTAATGCAATTTCTAATCTAAATGCAATTTACCTAAATGTATGAATGAAGGCTTTAGCAAGAAAAACAATCAACATTAAATGGGTTAGGATAATTATATTAATTAATTCAATTTACGCTCGTCATGCTAACATGTTCGGAATTAATTCCATGGCAACTCAATCTCTTATGGGTTTGGAAACTAAATTATGTCCTCTCGGCTCTTTTACTTAGTTAAATATGCATATCACTGATCATATTGGACTAAGGGCTTCTTAGCATTTATGAAAGGTCACAGGGACATTTACATTTGCAACAGTTTAATTACATAAATCTAAAAACCATGCAAGATAATAAAGCTAATGAAAGATATTGTGAACATTAACTTAGTTGATCTTAATGATCAAAATTAAGTATTGGACTTTTCAGTTATGTGTCTACTAGTCGGCGTCTAGTTAGAATTGGTTAGCTAATCTGAGTGCACCCAACCACGTATGAATGAAATGCATCATGATATTAATCGAAAACATAATCGACTGAGGCACAAAACATGTTAACATGAGTTAAAGAAATCTCATCAATTTAGTATAATCATCCTAGCAAATAGGATTTAAAACTTCATAGTTGATGTCAAAAACATAAAACTCGAAGCAAACATGTTAAAATAAATAATCAAGAGAAAATAGTAGACTTAGTTCAATAGCCTTTCGAATATATTCTGACTGAAGTGCTTCTCCATTATAATTGAAGCTTCTTTTGCTAAGGATTTAGAAGGTAACTGACTAAAGAGTGCTTTTCAAAAAGCTTTTAAGGCTAAATATTAGAGAGGGGATGGATGGCTCTGCAAAGGAAAAAAGGGAAAAGGGACTGAGAGAAAACTAGAGTGAGTGAGAGGAATGTTGAGAAATAAGGGATGAATTAGAAGTGTAGGATGGTAAAGTATTTATAGGTGAAGGTAAAGGTTTGAGTTTACTAAAAATAGATTTAAATTTCCTTCCTTCCCTCTCTCATGTGTCCAACCATGCTTCAAGAAAAAGGGATGACCAAGTTTTCTCAAATTGAATTTGAATTTCAAGCTAAAAATAGCTATGTAGTGGAAGGTTTCAACAGAGAAGTTGTTAGGCTGAATTCTGATTATTTTCCAACTTAAGGACTTTTAATTAAATATTCCAAAATATATTTTTGGAACCATTTTCAAGTGCCAAAATTTGGCTTTTAATTCTCCTTGTTGGACGGTTTTTTTAGTTTAATAACCTAGCAAACATGTCCATCTTTTTATCACCTTTCTTTACTAGGTCAAGTAGTCAACCTACGCCCAAAATTGCATGGTCTTATCGTCCACATGGATAATTTGTGCATGGCCATCTTTTATTTATTTATTAAAATTATGCCTCTAATAGACCTCTTACATAGTGAAAAGTACATACATTAATTAATTAACATGAATTAATATAAAATATGCGTGAAAATCATGTAATTAAGCATAATTTCACATACTTTCTAAATTCATGTCTAAAATTACTAATTAAGTAAAATTCACTTATTTCAATAATAATTACTCAAGATAAACACAATAATTAAGTAAAATGGTGGTAAAAATATATAGAAAAACCCTATATAATTTTGAGTTTACAGGGCCTTCATGAGCAACACCTACGAGTGAGCCAGTAATTTAATCGAGGACATTGCCATGAACTTCCATATGTGACCCAATGAATGATTCTCACATAGTCATAAGCAATTGACAGCAAAAGCAGTTAAAGAGGACAAAAAAATATCAACAAATATTGGAAAAGCTATATTGCTTGGGACCACTATTAAGCTCTCTATGAATGATGCTTCTCAGAGCTATGTGCCATATTCTAAAACCCAACCAGAAAAGGTCAATTATTTGGAAAATAGGGGTGGAAATCCTATTCTAACACTTATAACCCCGATTGGTAGGACAGTCCTAATCTGATGTGGAGAGGAAACCAAATTCAAAATCTATTGAATCCTTTGTATCAGCCTTCACATATTCAATGATCTCAAGAAAGATCAATGGGCAACGATCATGTTGGTTGAGGTCAAAGATTGTATAGAATCAAAGGATAAATGCATTTCATGAGGTCTAACATTCAAAAAATAAAATTTGAATGTGTTCAAACTCGTGACGATATGGTCAAATTAAAAGAAAAAATGCACAACATCATAACTATGTTGAATGAAATGTGTAGGTAAGTGGGCACAGGTATTCCAAGTAATATGGAAAATAACCCTCGGTAGGATGGAAAAGAACATGTGAATGCCATCGCACTTCACTCGGGTAGGACTCTAGTAAACCTTAGTAAGCCAATGGAAACTCTTGATGATCTTGAATTCGATGAGCTAACGGAGAAATTTACCGAACCGAAAATTGTACAACATTTGGAGCTTGTGCCAAAGCACATACCATTTCCATCGAAGTTAGAAGACAAATAATGAAGGGATGAAGCAGAATTCGTAAGTTTCCTGAATTTATTTAAATCACTTAACGTTAATTTGCCACTTTTGGAATTAATCGATAAGATATCAAAATATTCTAAGAACTTAAAATAAATCACGTCTTTGCATAAGAAATTAAAAAAGGGTAAGCAAATTAATATCGATGCCTCTTATAGTGTGATAATTGCCCAAAAAATACCCCTAAAATTAAAAGATTCTAGTAGTTTTACAATTCCTGTGAAGATAGGGGGCAAACTTTTTTAGTAAGGCCCTTTGCGATTTAGGGGCCAATATTAATTTGATGCTCCTCTCTACTTATTTAAGACTTGGATTGAAGGAATTAAAAAAAATACATCAATCACACTTCAATTAGCTGATAGGTCTCTAGTACATCCCAAAGGTGTACTTGAAGACATATTAGTTAAAGTGAGGGGTTTTATTATAACAGTCGAAGGTATGGTTGTGGTTCGTCATGTTTAGGAAGGAACGGATCGAGGGAACATGATAAATGGACAGATCCTGGATGGAAGAACATATACGGATTGTGATAAGAGACAACAGAACAAGAATTCAATAAAGGTTATTTATGGGCTATTGAATGAGTCTGGTAACCATACATAATTTCATCATTGAATTTTTTATCCGTGTTGTAAATTAGTGTACATTAAATATTTTTTCATATTTTTGGAATTTTATTTAGGTTAGTAATTTTAATTAGGATAGGATTACAGTCGTAGGAAGCCAAAAGGTGGCTACTGGGGATGATATTTTCAAATTAGGAGAAGACGGAAGGGAATGATATGCTTGAAAATAAGATAATTGAAAAATGAGGGCTGTGTAGCGAGATGATACTTCAAAACATCCAATATCAAAATTCTAGACCCGTGTTGTAACACAGAACCCCAGTGTTGGATACCACATTTTGAACCTAAATTATTTTGAAAATCAAGGAGTTTGAGTTGTGGCAAATTAGAGCCTTTTTTTCATTTATCGAGCTTCTTTTTGGCACTTTTATATTAAATTTTCCATTTTTTAGTTTATTTTTAATCTTACTGAAATAAGAATTTTTGTGCAATTTTTAGCCATTTGATGACCTAACAGGCCAATACAGGCATAAAATGAACAAACATGTAACATCCTAAATTAGGGGTAGGAATAGTGGTTTCGGGACCACAAATTTGATGTTAAATTATTAATTTTATGATTGTTATGAGTTTTAGAATATGAATATATGCATGTGTTAAAGTTTCATGAAGAAATTCTAAGTATAAGGTGTCTAATTGGAAATTAGGGATCAAATTGAATAAGTTGTAAAATTTGTGTTTTAGAAGCAATTTGTATGAAATTGCTTTGGAATATTAATTAGGAGGTCTTAAAGAGGAATTTTCCCAATTTCTAAGTTTTTGGAAAAAAGGGCATGCATGGAAATTTTTGAAGGTTTATTATTGAGGGGCATTTTGGCCATTTGGTATATTAATGAAATAAAATGGGAAAATAAGTCAAAAATCAGCTCATTCTCTCCATGTAGCTGCCAAAAATTAAGGTTCTCCATAGCTAGGGTTTTCAAGCTTTCCAAGCTCAATAGTAAGTGCTTTCAAGCCCCGTTTTTAATGTTCTTCGTATTTTTTAAATCCCGATAATTTAGTCTCTCTATTTCTACTCATATTTCATGCTAGGGTTCATGTTTAGAAATTTAATCATGCATGAGAAGCTTATGTTTTAATGATTTATGGAGGGATATGAGAGTTTAAAGGATGGTAAACAACTTTTACTAAGTAGATTTTCATGAAAAGGGCTTTAAGGACTATTTTGTAAAAGTTGTAGAAAAGGGGTAGAAAATGTGAAATGAAGGAAAAATGTGGGATTTTATGAGCATGAAAAATGTTCGGCTAGGCTTGAGTAACCAAGAAATCCCATACATTACATTATCTGAGCCTAGGACTAAATTGTAAAATATAAAAGTAAAGAGGTAAAATAGTAATTTTACCCAACTATGAATTTTAGGTCGTTTTGGGTATTGTATGTATTAAACGATCTAAATTTGATATTATATATCAAGGGAATCGAGATACGGGCCTTTATCGTGGAATGAACAAGGTTTACGAGGTTTAGTCTCGATTTCTAACATTTTGTACCGAGGTACGTACATATGCCAATAAATATATTAATTACCATTATTAAATGACTTATTGATATTTGTATGTTTAAAATGCTTATTTGGCTATGTTGATATTATGACATGTTTTGATGCTTTGCTATATGAGTATGAAACGTTGGTCATGTGAAAGAAACCAATTAGGCGAGTACGTTCGGTAAATGTCTGGAATTCTAAAATCCCGTTTGAACCTTAGGAATAGCTGAGGATACAAGTGACATGTCACTGGGATAGTTATGTGTTTTATGAGCTCATTTGATATGTGATACATGCTAGGGTCCGGGTGCTGGGTATCTTGAGTAGTGCCCGGATACTCTTTAGCTCTACTTGTAGCTCCCGTTGAGAGCGGCATATGATTCTGTGATATAAGGCACTTCGGTGCACATTTTATCAGGTAGCCAAGGCTACGTTCAGGCACTTCGGTGCATATCTTCTGTATGTCCGAATCATATTCCAAGTGTTCAACGGGTAACGTAATATGAATTTCGAAAGTAAAATTAAGTAAGCCGTATGTATGCATGATGGCACAGGTATGTACTAAAACCCTATGAGAACTTAGCATATGATGATATCATGAAAATGTATGTATTTGGATAAGCATGTATATATGAATATGGAAGGTAAGTATGTACGCTTAGATTATCAATAGTTGAAATATAAGTATGTACGCTTAGATTATCAATAGTTGAAAAATGTAGATTATTTATATGTGTACTTACTAAGCTTTACAGCTTAACCTCATCTGTTTTCCCTTCGCTTTAGATACGTCAAGGTAGCTCAAAGGATTGGGCGATGTCAGAGCTCGGATCACACCATCTTTAAGAAATTTGGGTATAAAAGGGTTTTATTATTTTGGTCATGGCATGTATAGGAAACTTGTCTATTTTGTGTATATGTGTCATGCTGAAGTAGCCAAGTGTAATGGCTCATTAGGCCATTAGTTATTTTGTATATGGCCATGTGATTTTGTCCATATTAATGATTGGGATTACTTTTGCATGCATGCTAAGATATATACGTGTTGATGATGGGTTTGCTTGGTGGATGGTTATTTATCTGCTCGTATGTGGATGCATGATTTAACTCTCATAATGGATTAATAATAAGGAATATGGTAAACCATGAAATTGGTGTGGAGTGACTAAAAGATAAGATTGTGTTAATATTAATAGATTAGTATAAAAAGAGTCATAACGATACTATAATGTTGCATGTTTAACTGTCCAAATACATCATGGAATATGCCCTTGAACATACGGGAGTGTATGAGTGTTTAAGGGTGACCAATGGCTTGGAGAACAACCTCCAAATGGTCCGCTTCAGATAAGTGTTTAACGGTCAGCCCCATGGGCATGTCGTTCAGTTGTGTGTCCCCTGCACCTTAAATTTTAAGTTAAAATGCATGGTAGTAAACACACGGGTAGAGGCACGGCCGTGTGTCTCAATAGTGTGGAGGACACGGCCTCCGACAACGGGCGTGTGCTTGGCCTTGTGCCTCAAATTTGTATGATGATGTCATAAATAGAATGCTAGCTAAAATCACACGGGTTACCACACGGGCGTGTGCCGGGCCGTGTGAGGGACACGGGCATGTGCTCGACCGTGTGAAATCCCCTGTAGGTTCAAAATGAAAAAAATAAATCCAATAATTCAACATGAGTGTGGGACATAGGCGTGTCCTCAAGCACACGGGTGTGTAAGGCTTAAACTTGGAATTTGTCTTAGAATTTCCTTAAGTTCTCGGTTTAGTCCCGGACTGCCAATAATGTCTGTTTTGGGCCTTGTAGACCCAAAATGGGGACTAATTGACTATTTGATTTTTTTTAGACTAAACGAAAATTTTATGGCCTGGTTTCGTATGTTTGGTTCTGTTTAAGTCCGGTAATGCCTCGTACCCTGTCTAGGCATTGAATACGGGTAAGGGGTGTTACATTTATTGGTATCAGAGCTACAATTTAGTCAGTTCTTGGACTACGTAGCATGTGTCCAAGTCTAGCTATACATGCCATGCGCAAATTGTGATAGTGTGATGGCTTCTAACGATACTAAACTGTGTTTTTCATATAGTAATGGATCTCGACCGAGCTGTAGCAGATGACGTAAAAAGCAATGTACCAGCCCTCTCCCAAGGCACGGTGCCTGAAGAGAGTATACTCGTAACCGTGAGCCAAGGGGGGAGGCTAGAGAGGCCTTCTTCCAAATGACAAATGATTGGTATGCTCAGTTCGTCCGTGTGAACCGAGCCGCTCAGACGCAACCTCCTCCACCCCCTATGAACCCTCAACCTGTACCCGTAATGCCTCAAGGTATAGATTTTAAGAGATTTTTTAAAACTCCTATGGATAAGATTCAAAAACAATGAGCAGAGGAGTTTAGGGCTAACACTGAGGATGATGCTAAGAGAGCGGAGTTTTGGCTCGAGTATTCTATTCGGGTGTTTGAGGAACTGTCTTGTACACCTGAAGAGTGTTTGAAGTGTGCTATTTCGTTGTTTAGGGATGATTCCTACCATTGGTGGAAGACTTTGATTTCAGTTGTGCCTAAGAAGGCAGTTACTTGGGACTTCTTTCAGGAGGAATTTCGGAAGAAGTATATTAGCGAGAGGTTTATCAACCCGAAACATAAGGAATTCCTTGATTTTAAGCAAGGTAGCATGTCGGTTACCAAATATGAGCGAGAGTTTGTCCGGCTTAGCAAGTATGCCCGAGAGTGTGTGCCCACTGAGGCTAAGATGTGTACGAGGTTTGAGGATGGACTTAATGAGGATATCAGAGTGTTAGTAGGCATCCTTGAGCTAAAAGAGTTTGTTGTGCTCGTTGAACGGGAGTGTAAGGGTGAAAAATTGACAAAGGAGAAAAAGAAAGCTGAGTCGGAAGCTAGAGATATACGAAAGAGAATGATGAGAAGATTAGCCCTAACTTAGTCTTAGAAGTCTAAAGATGTGTATTCTCGTTCTTATGCATCAACAGGACACTCCCATCGAAATCGTAAGAAACAAGTCGTAAGAAACAAAGTTCGAGTTTTCGGACCCAGGCTACATCTGTAGCTAGCGTAGGAGACATTAGACCTCGTCGGCCCGAGTGCGAATACTATGGAAGACTTCATCCAGGTTCATGTAGGAGGAATGATGGGACGTGTTGTAGATGTGGTTATCAAGACAACTTTATCAAGGATTGTCCCGAGATGGGCGAGAAATTTCAAAATGCAAGACGGAGTGGTTCAGCTTCGAAAGTGAGACCCCTAAAAATTGCCAGTACAGGAGCTAGTAGCAAAAATATGACACAAGAGACGGTAGTGCGATCTGAGGCTAGGGCTCTAGCTAAAGCCTACGCCATACAAGTATGTGAAGAAGCATCGTTGCCTGATGTGATCACTGGTATATTTTCTCTTTATGACACTGCTGTTATTGCTTTGATAGATCCAGGCTCTACACATTCTTATGTATGTATGAAATTGGCATCTAGCATGAATTTGCCCGTCCAGTCTATAGAATTTGTGATTAGAGTGTCAAACCTGTTAGGCAAGCATGTCTTAGTCCATAAAGTATGCAAGAAATGCCCTTTGATGATTAGAAGTCTTTTTTTTCCAGATGAGTTGATGTTGTTGCCGTTTGATAAATTCCATGTTATTTTGGTTATAGATTGGTTGACACTTCATGGTGCTACAGTAGATTGTAAACGGAAAGTTATGGAATTGAGACATGAAAATGGTGAAATCCTTCGAGTCGAATCAGATGAATTTAGTGGCTTGCCAATCGTAATTTCTTCTATGTCCGCTCAAAAATGTATGAGGAAATGATATGAAGCATATCTGGCTTACATGCTGAATGCAAAAGAATCTAAGTTGAAAGTCGAATCAGTGCCTGTTGTATGTGAGTTTGCGGATGTAGTCCCTGAAGAATTGTTAGGTTTACCCCTAGTTAGGGAAGTTGAATTTTGTATTGAGTTAATGCCAGGGATTGCATCTATCTCTATCACTCCATACAGGATAGCTCTGACGGAGTTAAAGGAATTAAAGTCACAGTTGCAAGAATTGGTTAACAAAGGCTTTGTGAGGCCCATTTTTTCGCCTTGGGGTGCTCCCGTGTTATTTGTAAAGAAGAAGGATGGTTTCATGAGATTATGTATTGATTACCGGTAACTTAATAAGGTAACGATTAAGAACAAATATCTATTTCCAAGAATTGATGACTTGTTCGATCAACTAAAAGGAGCAACATGGTTTTCCAAGATAGACTTGAGGTTCGGCTACTACCAATTGCGAGTTAAGGAGACAGACATACCTAAGACCACTTTTAGAACTAGGTATGCTCACTACGAATTCCTTGTTATGCCTTTTGGATTGACGAATGCTCCAGCAGTATTTATGGACTTGATGAATAGGATATTTTGTCCATATTTGGATAAGTTTGTTGTAGTGTTCATAGATGATATTTTGATTTACTCTAGAGATGAGCCAGAGCATGCCAAACATCTGGGGATCGTTTTACAGAGTTTGAGGGATAAGCAATTATATGCCAAGTTTAGTAAAAATGAGTTTTGGCTTCGGGAAGTTGGATTTTTAGGCCACATTGTTTCCAGTGATGGTATTCGAGTTGATCCTAGTAAGATTTCTTCCATTTGTGAATGGAAGCCTCCAAGGAATGTAACCGAAGTTAGGAGCTTTTTAGGCTTAGTAGGTTATTATTGAAGGTTTGTAAAGGGATTTTCTATGATATTCACTCCTATGACGAGACTGCTGCAAAAGGATGTTAAGTTTGAGAGGACAGAAAAGTGCCAACAAAGCTCTGAAAAGTTGAAAATGCTATTCACCGAGGCGCCAGTGCTAGTACTACCAGAACTAGGGAAAGAATTTGTGATCTACAACGATACGTCCTTGAATGGACTAGGATGTGTGCTTATGCAAGAAAGAAAAGTTGTAACTTATGGTTCGAGACAGCTTAGACCTCACGAGAAGAATTATCCAACTCATGACTTGGAATTGGCCGACATAGTGTTTGCCTTGAAGATTTGGCGTCATTATTTGTTCAGGGAAAAATTCCATGTCTAAATCAATCATAAGAGCCTCAAGTACTTGATGACTCAAGAACATTTGATTTTAAGGCAGCGAAGATGGTTGGAATTGTTGAAAGATTATGAGCTTATAATTGATTATCATCCAAGAAAGGTGAACATGGTTGCCGACGCTTTGAGCAGAAAGTCTCTATTCGCTTTAAGGGCAATGAATACATAGATGACCTTATGTAATGATGGTTCCATTTTAGCTGAATTGAGGACTAGACCGACTCTTATCCATCAAATTTTTGAACCTCAGAAATCCGATAAGAAATTACAAGCTAAGAAAGTTCAGTGTGAATCAACCAGTGAACCCGACTTTCAGATTGACTCTGAGGGATGCTTAAGATTTTGGGGAAGAATCCATGTTCCAAATGGCATGAAAAGAGATATCTCAGAATTTGTAACAAGATGTTTGATTTTTCAATAGGTTAAAGCTAAACATCAAGTATCCTCCGGTCTTCTCCAGCCTATAATGGTCTTTGAATCGAAATGGGATCAGATCATTATGGATTTCGTGACTGTGTTACCAGTGACTCTGAGAAAGAAAGATGTTATTTGGGTGATAGTCGATAGATTGACTAAATCAGCCCATTTTATACCAGTACACATAGATTATTCTATAGATAAGTTAGCTGATTTGTACATTTTAGAGGTTGTTGACTTCATAGTGCGCCATTGACGATTATTTCGGATAGAGATCTGAGAATTATGTGGCGATTTTGGAAAAATTTGCATGTGAATTTGGGAATGAAATTGAATTTTAGTACTACTTTCCACCCACAGACCGATGGACAATCCGAGAGAATAATTTAAACTCTTGAAGATATTCTTAGATGTTGTGTTCTTGAGTTTCAAGGTAGTTTGGAAAATTGTCTACCTTTGGTTGAATTTGCTTATAACAACGGTTATCAGTCCAGTTTAAAGATTGCACCTTATGAGGCGTTATACGGCTGAAAATGTCAAACTCTTTTGTATTGGACAGAGCTTAAGGAAAGTAAAATTTTTGGAGTTGATTTGATCAAAGAAACCGAGGATAAAGTTAAGGTGATTCAAGATTGTTTGAAAGCGACATCGGACAGATAAAAATCGTATGTCAATTTAAAAAGGAAAGAGATTGAGTATCAAGTGGGCGATAAGGTATTCTTGAAGGTATCACCTTCGAAAAATGTTTTAAGATTCGGTAGAAATGGCAAATTAAGTCCTCGTTTTATTGGGCCCTATGAGATTACCAAGAGAACAGGACCTGTTGCCTATAACTTAGCTTTGCCAGTGGAGTTAG
The DNA here is from genome assembly GCF_007990345.1 of Gossypium hirsutum. NCBI lineage: Eukaryota > Viridiplantae > Streptophyta > Magnoliopsida > Malvales > Malvaceae > Gossypium > Gossypium hirsutum. The sequence goes on from NC_053426.1 coordinate 82,720,333, forward strand.
AGAAGATCTATGACGTGTTCCATGTATCCATGTTACGTCGATATAGATCGGATCCCTCGCATGTGATTACCCCGACAGAGGTTGAAATTCAACCAGACATGACTTACGGTGAGGAATCGATTAACATTTTGGCCAGGGAAGTTAAGTAACTGAGGAACAAAAGTATTTCCCTTGTGAAGGTATTATGGCATAGACATAGGGTTGAAAACGCCACTTGGGAACCAGAGGAGACTATGAGGAGTCAATATCTGAACCTGTCTACTGGTAAGACTTTCGAGGACAAAAGTCCTCTACTCAATATTTTCTTTGCTTTAATCGATTATTCTTCCTCTCTTCTTTGGTACTGAGTAATCAATTGTTGTCATTCAAATCTCTAAGAGCCGAATACCCTCGGTGTTGCCACTACTCTTTCCACCCAGTCGATTCTAGTGTAAGTGTTCGCTCTCCCAATCAGTTTTTGATAAGTATCGAGTATTCCGTCCCTCACTTCTTTCTAATCGACTTCGGTAGGGAATTAGTGTCAGATCTCGGTTTTGGATTCCTGCCGATTTGCTCTTTAGATCTGAGAAATATGCGTGTTTAGTGATCAAAGTAAAAGCTAGTAAAAGCTTGGCGTTCAGGTAAGGATAAGGTGAGGTTCCGGCTTTTGGTAAAGTAATCGATCAGTACGTGTGATTAATCTTTGAGTGATATCGATTGTAGGTTTGGGCTAAGGAGATCGCATTGCGCTTGCTTACCAAGTGTGTACATACACTGTACACGCACTATGAATCAGCAAAAGTCGAAACGCTGAAATGCCGAAAAGTCGAAAGTTTGGATACGGTAGTCTTGCAAGTGCACAAACACTCGTAAGGCGAAGACCAAGAGGTTACCTGAGACCCACGGGCGATTCCATGGACTTGGGTTGTGATTTGGCCATACGGGCCAGAATGGGCTAAATAGGCCCGATGGGCTGTTGGGCCCATAATAGGCAAAACCTGAATATTGATGCTATGTGATAAGAATTTGTATGTGAGCATGAATATGAATGTGACTGGGCCTAACGGGCCATATAAATGTGATTTGGGCCTATTGGGACATATAAATGTGATTTGGGCCTAATGGGCCATATACAGGTGATTTAGGCCTAATGGGCCATATGAATATGATTGAGCTTAATGGGCCAGATACAGGTATATGAATTTGTTTGGGCGTTGTAAGGGGTTTTGGGCCTAGTATATGATAACTATATAAGACTTAATTAATATATTGCGACCGTGGACAAGTTAAAGGGTGAAGGTGTGGCAACGGGTATATGCATGTCTAAGACTGGGTCTAGGGAGAGCTTGATACTTAAATGGTCTTAATGACCCACCTCCTCTTCTCTAGAATCCTACTTGGTGCATAGTATTCGTTCATCTTAGCTCGCGGGACTTGTTAACGGGTCAAGGTAAGTGAAAAGCATAATTAAGGGAAAATTACCGAAATGCCCTTAATGGCTAAAATGACCAAAATAGCCCTAGGTGTTGAATGTAAGTTTTATGGATGTGACATTCATACACATGATGTTCTGCTTAGGTTGCATATGGGGTGGGAACTATGAAACGGAGGAAGTATATAAGGATCACATGGTTGCTTGACAATTGTGGATCCACCGACAGCTTTTAAAGCCCAATATGTAAATGAAGGTAGTTCTGCAACCGGGATACCATTCGTGTGTGGGCTGGGTGGGTCGATATTTATATCCCCACATGGTGTGTCATGGGACGGAGCTGGTGTGTAGCGGATGGATAATTTGGATGGGATTGCATTGCATGTTTGATGTATGATGATTTTTGAATGCTTGTTTTCCGTCGAGGGTTGTACACACTGAGTTTGCGAAAACTCACCCCCTCTTCTATTTTATTTTTAGGTGATGCCCAGTAGACGGTTCAAAGTTTGGAGGGACTCTGGGTGGCCAGCTAGCAAGACAAAAATTGGACCTATTTTTTAAGCTTATAAGTTTTATTTTATTCAATATGTTTCAGATCAGATTGTAATAAGGTTTTCATTATGCTATGGTTACTTGAATTATTATTACTATTTTCATTGTAATTACGAGAAGTTGAACATGGGTTTCCTACATGTTTAAATATGCAAACATTGGTGGTTCATCTGTAACACCCCTTACCCGTATTCGATGCCAGAATAGGGTACGAGGCATTACGAACTTAAACACAAGAAAACATTTGAAACCGGGACATAAATTTCCACTCAAATTTAAAACTTTTTATAAACATTCATCTTGTCCCTAAAACAAGCCTACAAGGCTCAAAACATACATCGGGGGTGGTTCGGGACTAAATCGAAAACTTTAGAAACTTTTGGGGAACTAAAAAAATTTTCATGCAAAAGGGGTCATAGCCCGTGTGGGCTCGAGACATGCCCGTGTGACCCTATGACATTCTCGTGCTTCAGGCCATGTCCAAAATATGGAGCATTTTGTTTATGACGTTAGCATCAAACTTAGGTCACACGGCCACGTCACACGCTCGTATGCTAGGCCGTGTAGCACACACGGTCGAGACACACGCCCGTGTCTCTGCCCTTATGCTCAATTCTAGACATTCTATTTTTGCCTAAATTAAAGTGCAAGGGATACACGGCCGGATAACACGCCTATGGGGCTGGCCATGTGTCACACACGGCCTAGACACATGCCCGTGTGTCTACCTATGTGGACAATGACAAGGCTATTTTCCAAGTCGGTTGCCACCCTTATTTGCACAAACACATACATGACTTCAAGGGCACTTAACATGGCATAGTTGAGCACTTAAAACATACACAAACAAGACATGATCGTGATCATTCCATCTTTACTAATACATGCATAAGACTTCATACTTTGTCAAGCCAAATTTATAAAATTGCATGCACTAAGAGCTGAAGTTTACTTCCATTTAACATACTCATGTCTTAGTTATTATCATGCCACTCACTCATAATCCCATCATCAAACATCCATAGTCACATCCACAATTGATCCATGCCAAACAATTTTAACCACATCATGTATGACCTTGGCACATACATGCATATATGAATAGGTTTGCAACCAAATAATCAATATGAGCCACATCTCATGGCCTTATACAAATTAGACCATAAAACATTCTAGGCCAACACATTTGGCCATATTAACAATGACATAATAAATCAAAGACAAAGACCCTATACATGCCATAAACTTAAAATACTTGTGTTCACTTATACCCAAATGATAGCTTGATAGTGTGATGGCATCTCCGACAGCCTCTAACCCGAGCTAGTTAAATTAACCTATTAAACATGAGAAAGGAAGGGGGTAGGCTATATAATATAGCTTAGTAAGTTCATACACAAATAATAAACAACTATTAACATTCATTTACTTTATCCATCCATAAGAGTACTATAATTTCAATTGCCATTAGATTTTAAGATTTCTACTTATTCATTCATAGTGCTTACTCCTTTAACTTATAAACACCATTTACATGCATTGGCATTAGCCTATAGTCTTCCCATTATAACATATCACATTAACTAACAAGTTATTTCCATCCTCTTAATTACATGCACATTATTTTGAGTAATCATAATTTTAACATATAGTTCAAACACCTTTCACTTGTCTAAGCTCGTATCTTACTTTATTCTCACAATGTCTTTATTCGACAATTATGCCTATCTTTATTTTCCTCATATCCAATGAAACACAATTTAAATAAATGAACCGTAAAATATCACAAATTAATTAGGCTCCTAAGCCTATCACATGATCATTATCAAATCTTATCATGCATCCATTCATCATAAATATAGATCATTTGTCACAAGGTTATCAATGTTTCACAAGTATAACTTATTCATGTACATTCTCACCAAGAATTCATCATATACCAAACTCACTTCACACGAGTTCTGTGTACATACCTATACCACTCGAAATATAGTCACACACTTTCTTGTTCTTAACATACCCATTGAAATACAATTCAAGAATATAAACATATTAGATCACATCTCAATTTGGCCCAACAGCCTAACACGTAATCATCATTTATATTTATCATATATCCAACATCACAAGTATGTGCACTATTAATCACAATGGGTAACAAACAATTATTTCCACAATAATCATGAATTTACAATTATAGGCTTACATACATGCCTGTTTACTCGTAGTAATTTCATTCTCATACTCATCTTTGATTTACCCATTGAACCACATTGGAATACTAAGGATGCTTGGGGATCTCATACTCATAGTACTGTATCAATGCCATATCTCGAATATGGTCTTACATGAAATATCATATCGACGCCATGTCTCGGACATGGTCTTATACGAAATCACATACCGATACCATATCCCAGATATGGTCTTATACGGAATCTCGGTAACCCTAATATCATGACATTTGTATTCTACCCTTGAGGTTAAATCGGGATTTCTCATTTCTCGAAACTTTGTCAAAATCGTCATTAATCAATTTCATAGAAACAAATGTATACAATTCATGCAATATCGAAATATTAAATACATAACATAAGGTTGCATTATTTACACATGAACTTACCTTGATACCGAAATGGCAAAAAGGGACCTAACCGTCAATTTCACATTTTTCCCCGTTCTAGGCTCGAATCTCGTTTTCTTCGATCTATAACATCACACTTAGCCTATTCATTAGTCACATTATTCAATGTGACTCAAAACTCACATTATGGCAAAATTACATTTTTGCCCCTAAAGTTTCACAAATTTACACTTTTAGCCCTAGGCTCGTAAAATGATTTTCATTCAATTTCTTTATACATTAAGCCTATCTGAACCCTTTTTATAACTATAGAAACCCACATTTTCACTAAAACACACTTTTACTACATATTTTATAACTTTTACAATTTAGTCCTTTTAAGCATTTTCACCGAAAATCACTTAGTAAAAGTCATTTCTCTAACCACAAACATGCATAATTTACCATTAAACATCAAAATGCACAAACTTCTAACATGGTTCAAACCCCATACCTTCATCATAACTCAAATAAATGGTAGAAATAGGTAGATCTTGTTACGAGGATTTCAAAAACATAAAAATCATTAAAAACGGAGCAAGAACAGACTTACAATTGAGCTTGGAAGCTTGGAAAACCCTATCCATGGATAAGGAAAAAGATGGACAGGAAATTTCGGCTTTTATTTTGTTTTTAATTCATTTTAATAACTAAATGACCAAAATGCCCTTAATGAACAACTTTGGAAACATGCCTAACCATGTCCATTTTTGTCCACCAACTTAACCAATGGTCTAATTACCATATAAGGACCTCCAATTTAAAATTTTCTAACAATTGGACACCTCTAACATGTAGAACTCAACTTTTGCACTTTTTATGATTTAGTCTTTTTAACAAAATTGAGAGCCCAAACGTCGAAATTTTTGAACGAGATTTTCATGAAATCATTCTGTAAAATTGTAGACCATAAAAATATAGTAAAAATAAATTTCCTTACGTAGGATTTATGGTCTCAAAACTACTGTTCTGACTAGACCTTAAATCGGGATGTTACAACTCTCCCCCTTTAGGGATTTTCGTCCCTGAAAATCTTACCAAAAGAAGTTCCTTTCAACTCTCATGAAACACTTTCACTAACATTCTAGAATCACAAATTGATTTAACCTCGTATATCTATTTCCAATAACATTTGAACTTTAACATACAATGACGGAGAACATTGTTAAAAATTTGAATTACTCCCTCTCCAAAACACATATACTCAGTGATTTGTCAATTAAGAACTCTGTGCATACTGAAATGACCATACAGATCTTTGTCAAACAATCAACCACAATCCAAATAACATTTTCCTTTTTAGAGATTATGACAATCCCGATACGAAATTTATGGTAACTCTATCTCATTATCTCTCCCGTACCATCACTGATTGTATTAGCCCTAAATACACTTGATTTTCGACTTTTATCTGTTAACATATCGTCATCTGAATACGGAGTCTAAAATATCATGTAACATACGCAATCACTAGGAAGCACGTGACATTTCCCATCAAACTCACGAAGTCATCCAATTCTCAACACAGACATAATAGTAGCCGTCTCTAAATCACCAGTCTAACAGTTCTTTGTAATATGACCTTAATTGTCTGAAAATACAAACTACCTCTTTATATTCTTGTATTAAAACACATTCAAATCTGTTCAATAGTACATCACAAAAATCACAAATTATTTTCTCAATTCAGCCGATTCCAAAATCATTGCTTCGATTAAGAATACTTTTAACTGTTTGGAACTTTACTAACATGTATCTGACTACTCAAACTTTCTTAAATGCGTTAACCTTTAAAATCCGAACAGCTTTAACTCGTATTAACATCATTCGGTGAAAGCAATCCAATAAGTATATCTCTATATCATACTTTCTAGAATGTAATTTCTTCATTCAAACTATCTGTCTATATATATATTCATGAATTCACATAATTTATTCCTTTAGTTGAGGACATACTTAAATACATAAAACTCAAACTACATCTCAACAAATCAACTTACTCTAATAAAACAACTAGGTTGATTTCAACTATTGAATAATAACATATCACTATACTCTTTTAACCGTATTAGCTCTAGGAAACAAATATCATGATTGAACTCATCGACTTTAATCAAACTTACCAGCTCTGGAATTTCCATCGTAGCAAAGATAATACACTTTCTAAATATGCATATAAGACAAAACATCATGTAGTAGATACAGAAGAATAGTCTCACATCCACCAATTTTTATTCCGAATACACTAGAATAGAGTCCCGAAGAGAGAGATAAAATAATACTGATCATAAACCAACTAGGTTAACAGTGCTTTCATCTAACATTAGAGTTAGCTAACATTCTCACAACATAAGAACTTTATCAGGAAATAAACAATCACACACATATCTCTTAGAATAAGGAATATATAAAATACCCAGAAGAGGTCATCATAATTTATTCAACCATGACTGTTACACACTGACATCTTTACAATTCAAACATCATTTCTCTAACTAATTCTGTTATCATAAACCCCATATTATTCCATTCACTGACGAAAATCAATTCAGGAGGGATTTCGATAAACACTTACTTTAGACTCTATACCTAATTGAGTCGGTTAGCCGAGACTAACATTTTCTTTACTCGTGACATTGCATAATCCGTATAATCTTTAAAACATTTTGGAATTTCTTCTGAAGCTGTTTCCACTTTCCAAATTATTCTCTTCTCTGTATACATTACTAATTATTCCACCACTGTACTCTTTGATTTCACATTCATGAACTTATTCAACATAATTCTCGTGAATTTTCATTATAAAAGCAACATTTGTAAGGGGTGAGGTCGTAAAGCCTCTAACTTGACTCTCATTATAACACCCCAAACTCGGCCTGGACGTTATGGCCGAACCTGGCGATGTCACATTGAAGTGTTCTTCGTAAAGTGTTATATTGATGAAAACTCTTTCTATATATTTAACCTATTTAACCTCTTTGTGTGGTTCTGAGTTATGTCATTCATTTCAAAACCTGTGGCACTATCCAAAAAGTATTTACTTTAAAAATCATTATTTATTTCCAAAAATATCACTTTATAGTGGAAGCTTTTAAGACAGTTGCATACTTGCTTTTACTTTGTAAAAATATTATTTCTTTTGAAAGCTCGAGTTTTCCTATCTCTAGCAGGTATAAACCAAAGCAAATGAAAAATCCCCCAATTTGAAGGTTAAAAATTTAAAGAGGCCTTATTACATAAAAAATACCCAAAATAAAATTAATTATAAAAATAAAGCAGCTATGATAATAGTGCGGTTGTGTTGCCGCTTTTGAGTCCCTCGCAGCACCGATCCACCTAAGACTGGGGATTACCTATACAGATAAACAGATGGGTGAGTTTATGAAAACTCAGTGTGTAATCCCATATAAGTAAACAGTTAGAAAACAAGCACAGTCTAGGCCTAAGCCCTTTTTTGTAACAGTGACAGTATCAGTTTTAGCCCATCTCAATACAGAAACAGTCATATGATTGGCCTTGGCCTATTGTAGTAACAGTAAACAGTGCAGTAATAGTAATCAGTACAAATCCTACCCATCCAGCCTCTACACTCCATCTCTGTCCAACCCTACAATCCATGTGGGGATATAATCAACCCACCCATCCCTACACTCCAGAATTAGCACTGGTTGCGGCATTATACAATATTATGCAGTTGGGTTGCCAGTAATTTAGGCTCGAACCCATTCAGTACACTTCTTCCAATTAGTATAAACCGATCCCCATGCAATGAATCATACAGTCATGTCATGTCACATCATAGAATCATACATGTATCCATTACAATTTAAATAACATGCAAAAATATGGTCATGCATGTACACATATATATATACATCACCTAGGGCAAAATAATCATCTTACCATATAAGGGCAAAACAGTCATTTTACCACATAAAGGCAAAAAAGTCATTTTACCACATAAGGGTAAAATAATCATTTTACCACGTAAGGGCAAAATAGTCATTTTACCAATTAGGGGTCTAGGCACACTTATCGACCAACAGTAGGTCCACAGTCATTTCAGGTAACCCGTGCAACCTTAACAGTCAAACAGTGAAATGGGCCCACGGCCCATATTGAGGGCTCATGTGGGCCCACACGCCCGTGTGGTCCGCTTAGCCCCAGAAATGGCCTTAGCCATGTAGGTACACAGCCTGGCCCAATATCCTCCTACATGCCCGTGTGGTTCACTCGAGTGGGGCCCACATGCTCATGGGACCTACACGGCCCACTTTGGTCCAAGATGGCCTAAAACAGCCTCGACCCATGAAATCGCTCATGGATGGCATCAACGTTCATACGCCCATGTTTAGGCATTCGGACTAGCAGACGAGCGAGCGCACACCCGTTTAGTGTCAACGGTAACTTATTTTGGCTTTTGCCGATCTACGATTAGGGGTAGTGTTTTTACACACCTGATTATGAAAATGCACAAATAAACCATAGGTGCTCCAACCCTAGATTCAAACACAATCCGCCATCAGTCCTTTTTAATAACAAGATCAATAATCCTTTTTGTTATAACACTTATCAAAGAGATTCTAATCACTTACCTTGGTCGATTGACGGAAGATCGCACACTTAAACAGTTACAAGTGACAGACCACAAACCCCTTTGGAGATATCCTACAATACATTCGAGAGTTAATAACCTAATCCATTTAATAAGTATCAACACTACTTACAATGCTTGAGACATAACTTCTGCCCTTACTGCAATGCTTACCAACCAAAAGCAACTCGCATTGGATAGAAGGAACTACTAGGAGAAGAAAAGTCGACAGAAGAGGGAGGATGGAAAGACCAAGTATTCGGCCAAGGGAAATAGAAAAGAAGAAAGAGAAGGGGAAAAGAAGAAGGTATTTAGTTTTAACAATGCAAGAAAGGACACTCGATAAAAGCTGAAGGAATAGAGAGAAAAGAGAAAGGGGTATTCGGTTACAACAAACTAAGATAAAGAGGGGGAAAGAGAACAAGAAGCAATCGGTCAATCAACAAGGTGAAAGAAATGGGAAGAATTGAGAGAGAAAATGGAATAGGGAGTAATTGGACAAAGTTTGAGAGAGGGGGAGACAGAGGGCATTTGGCCAACTAAAGAACTTAGGGAAAAGCAAATTCAGAATAGACCAGAATAAGAAAAACTGAATGATCTCTAAACAACAATCGGTCCCCAATGCAATAGTCGGCCTCCAAAGGAAAAAGAACCAAAAGAGTGACAAAAAATAATAGTGATTTGCACAGTCGAATTCTTCCTCCCAAAGCCAAATTCTTTGAGTGCCTAAAGTCCCAATTCGGCATAACACTCCCACTCCTTCAAAATCCCCTATTTTCCTCCTCAAATCTCTCCTCAAATCACTCAAACCGATCCCTTAACAACTTAATTCAAATTCCCCTCAATCACTTCAGTATTTTAGTCAAACCACAACACTCCCATGGCACAGCAGCAAAATAAAGCACTCCACTGCACTCACTAGGATTCGAATCTCAATTCTTTGCCATAGATAACAAGCCACTTGCCCCTTAGACCAGCAAGCCTTTTCTGTCATGTTTTACCCATATTTATTTAAAAGCCTACTGCCTAGAGACAGTTATTATTCCTTTAAAAACAAAACTTTTTGTATAAGACAAGGCTTGAACCCAAGACTTCTCAAACACTTCCCAGAACACTTAACCACTGAAGCAGACATGCATTTGTGTCACTTTCTTTCATAATTAATCATTTATGTTCAGCCTCCTGATTGTTCCCATGCTCAAAACCTAATACTTTCATGCCCAAAATTCAAGGCGTTACACTCATAATTACACACATATGACTTAGCATTCATCATTAATGTCATATCATCATAATCACATAGTTCACTTCAAGTAAATTATCACACTTATTCATTTTACAAATATTTTTTGTCATCCATAATTTCAAACAGTGAATTTACTTACTCAAGCTCAATATTAATATCTACTTAAATTCCAACACTTAGCTTCAATTTTACTTACCATCATTTGTCAAATTAGAGAGCATCTTACGGGTCGAGTACGTCATTTACTTGATGCCATAGTCCAACTATGGTCTTACACGATGTCTTGTATCGATGCCACGTCCCAAACAGGGTCTTACAGGAAATCTCATGCCGAGGTTATATCCTAGATATGGTCTTATACGAGATCTCATATCGATGCCAATGCCATGTCCCAGATATTGTCTTACATGGGATCATATATATCTGTAACACCCCTTACCTGTGTCCAACATTAGACAGGATACGAGGCATTACCAGACTTAAGCATAAACAAACATGCAAAACCAGGCCATAAAATTTCTTTTAATTCAAAAATTTTCATACACATACATATCATCCCTTATTTGGGTTTGTGAAGCCCAAAACATACTTTAGAGAGGGTTCGGGACTAAGCTAGAAACTTTGGAAAGTTCTGAAAAAACTTAAAAATTTTTACCATAAAACAGAGTCACACGCCTGTGTGGACACAGGGGCACGCCCGTGTACCTTTGACACGCCCGTGTCCCCAGGCCGTGTAACTTTTTGTTTATGATGTCAGCACACAAATTGAACCACACGGCCAGCCTACACACTCATCTCTCCAGGCTGTGTCCCTCACACAGTTGAGACACACAGTTGTGTCTCAGCCCGTGTGGCCAACACTTAGGCTATTTTCCAAGCCTTTATGTTACCATAATCCCTTACAACCTTGCACACATCCAAATTACAATTAATGGCATTATTTTAATAACCAGACACTCTTTATTAAGACACATTTATCATACTAACATATCCTTTTTCATATAATGCACTTATTCATGAAATACCAAGTCCAAATTCATTAATCCCCATTCATGAGACTTGTCATTTTGATGCCCACTTTTACCATTAACCAAGGTTACCAACTTATCCATCAAACACTCATGTTTAACCATCATCATATTATTTCTAAATCATGCAATTACTTCAAAATTATGACCATCTCGAATGGTCATAAAGCATACATCCAACACACATGACATACTATCGATCATGCAAGGCAACTACATAATTTCATCATCGCATCATAGACGTTAGACATAGCATAATTAGCTAAACTTACAAACCATAATCAATATGAGCCATATCTCATGGCCATATACAAATAACTCAATATAGCCAACATATTTGACTAAATCATAATAACACATATCATTTGTCTAGTCCCTATACATGCCACTCACTTGAAATTACTAACATATGCATCAATACTCCAAAAGAGGTAACTTGATAGTGTGATGCTGCCTCTGACGATCTCTAACCCTGAGCCAACCTAACAACACTAAGAGAAAAGAAAAAGGGGAGTAAGATTTAAGCTTAGTAAGTTTGTATGAAAATAACAAGCAAATTATACCAAGTTCTTGCCAAATTCTCATTATTTATTCATATTTCAGTCAGGCTATTTTCTTGAGTCACAATCGCTAAATCATTTATATCTGGAGCTACAGAACTCCAATTTTATATCTGCTAATTTTCCCAGAAACTAGACTCACATATATTCTAACCATAAAATTTTTAGAATTTTTGATTCAGCCAATTAGTACAATTTATTCATTAAATTTGCCCCTATTTTGCTGTATAATATTTCCGATCTTTCTTTACTAAAAATCAATTATTTTATAATACGAGACTCGGATAATGTTCCCATCTATTTCTATTGAAAATAAACTCATTAATAATTTCAAGCATATAAATTATAACTCATAATTATTTTTTAAAAATTTTTAATGCTTTTACCAAATCAGAACAGTGGATTCCAAAATTATTCTAACTCTGTCTCACATAAATTCAAATATCTCATAATATGAAATTCTTTTACTTACACCGTTTCTTCTATGTGAAACTAGGCTCGATAAGATTTAATTTCATATTCTATTCACCCTCTAATTCAATTTTCACAATTTTTGGTGGATTTTCAAACTTAGACTACATCTACTGCACAAGGCTATTTTAGTGTCACAATGATGTTAACTAAGTTCTTACACCTTCATATACATATACACATGAACACATATATACATACCTAGTCCGGCTAGGCCCTAATTCAAGATGTTATAATATCGATACCAATGTCATATCCCAAATATGGTCTTACATGAGATCAAATATTAATGCCAATGCCATGTCCTAGACATGGTCTTACATGGGATCACATTTCGATGCCAATGCCATGTCCCAGGCATGGTCTTACATGGGATCACATGTACTGCCATAGTCTAACCATGGTCTTATCCGTCAATTCATCATTGAACGATCATACTCATCTCTTGCGTTCTACTCAATTTGATCTTCCATTTCAATTTTTATACCATTATAATATTCATGGCTCAATAACAAAGTTGTAAGACAAAACATTATATATTCTCTAATTTAACAATTAAACATGAGATTCAACAATATAGACATATTGATTATGCCCTATTCAAACAAGTGTACATACACACACATTCCATCCGTTGGGTAACTTTACTTATCATATTCACTCAAATAAATAGATTGGGCACATAACATCATATGCATGCCATACAAACATGGATGGCTTATCACCATATAAATTTTCATTTCATTGCACGTTTTCACATTTCTCAGCTTATAGTTATCTCATTTCGTATATTATGAGCTCATGAGATTACGTGATTATGATCTCATGAGATTATGTGTATATGTGATTATGTGAACCCGGGTGCTAGTCTTGTACGTTCTACCGGTGGCTAGGCAGCCTGGCATGTGTTGCGGGTACCTGTCAGCTTGTGTAAGTAGCCCGAGTAGTTACGTCCTGACTGTCAGCTTGTGTGAGTAAGCCCACGATTAGCTCAAGAGCGAGCAATGTGTGATTGTGATATGAGGTAACATGTGGCTATATTTGAAGCACTATGTACAAGTCTTCCGTGTATCCGATAGTATTCTGAGTGTTTAACGGGTAAACCTATGAGTTATTTGACAAGGAAGTCAATGATGAGGAAATATGACAATTTGTTACGAGTTGGTATAGGTATGTACGAAAAATTATATGAATGAGCTCGGTATGTGATGAACTTTGGTAAGATTGAAAAATGTGTATGTTATGTCTTCAAATTTAAGCTATGCCTATGAATTTATGACAACACATAAGTAAACTATGTCATGTCAGTATTTATATATATATGATTATGTTGCTAATTATTTGCATGTGAACTTACTAAGCTTTATGCTTACTCCCCTCTTTTTTTCATTTTCTTATAGTATTGCCAAGCTAGCTCAAGGATCGAAGGACGTTGTAGGCTCGATTACACTATCAACTATACATTTAGTATAATTAGTCTCGACATTTTAAGTATGCCATGTATAGGGACTTGGTCTAGCCAAATATGTTGGCTTATGGTAATATTTGATTCATTTTGTATATGGCCATCTGATATAGTTCATATTGATTATTTGGGTTGTAACCCTAATTAGGTATGCATGCATGCAATGTATTATGCTTGACGTGATTGCTTGTGGATGAGATGTGTGATGAATGGCACATGTGCTAAATAAATTATGCGTGCTAATAAGTATGACCGAAACTATGGTATAATTTAGTAAATTGAAAGTAGGTTTAACAAGATGAATGAATATGAAATTGGTGTGGAATGCCATATGAAAGCATGATGGTTTGGATAGGAGATATGTTGATATTACAAAGGCGTGGGTTAATCATGTTTATGAGTATTTGGCTAACTAATTATACTATGTTGCAAGCCATCAAAGATGGATGGGTGAGTAAGCATTTAAGGGTGTCAAATGGCTTGGAAAATAGCCTCCATGTAGTCTACATGGGTAGACACATGGGTGTATGTCTAGGCCATGTATGACACACGGTTTGCCCTATGGGCGTGTGATCCGGCCGCAAGTCCCCTGCACCCTAATTAATGCAAAACAGAATGCCCAGTAGTAAACACAAGGGTAGAGACATGGGCGTGTGTCTCTGCAGTGTGAAAGGCACGGCCTTAGGACATGGGTGTGTGTCTAGGCCGTGTGAAGTCTGAACTTGAATTTGGAATTTAATTCACCACACGGTCTGAGCACACGGGCATTGACTTGGCTGTGTGACCTTATTTTGGTTGATGATGTCATAGTCAGAGAGTTACACGGGTTGAGGACACGGGCGTGTGACCCTCCAAAGCATGAAAATTTTCTAAGTGTTGTAAAAGTTTTGAAAGTTTTCGGTTCAGTCCTGAACCACTCCCAATGTATGTTTTGGGCCTCATAGGCTCGTTTAAGGGATGATATGAATGTTGTTTAAAAGTTTTAAATTTGAGTAAAAATTATGTCTCGGTTCTACACGATTGCTTGTGTATAAGTCTGGCAATGCCTCGTACCCTATTCTGACGTCGAATATAGGTAAGTGGTGTTATATTTAGTAGTGTTAGAGCTACGGTTTAGTCAATTCTCGAACTAATGTAGCATGTGTATGAGTCTAGCTATACATGCCATAGATATATTATGATAATGTGACGACTCCTAACGATTTTGAAATGTGTTTTCATTTAGTAAATGGATCCCGACAGAGCAGTGGCAGATAATGCTCAAAGTAATGTGCCTATACTCGCTGAAGGGGCAGCACCATCTGATAATAGACCCCCTATAGTTAGTCAAAAAGAAGGAGGCAAGGTAGCCTTTCTCCGTATGATAGAGTCCTGGTACACAGAGTTCGTTCGAATGAATCCAAACGCTCAACCCCCTCCACCCCATCTATTCCTCAACCTATCCTCGTAGGTCCCCAAGTTATAGACTTCGTGAGATTGAAGAGACCTCTAGTTGATAAGATTCAAAAATAAGGAGCCGAAGAGTTCCGAGCCAGTAAAGATGATGTCCCTGAGAGGTTAGAGTTTTGGCTCGAGAATACCATTAGGGTGTTTGATGAGTTATCATGCACACCTAAGGAATGCATGAAGTGTGCTGTGTCCCTTCTAAGAGACTCGGCTTATCAGTGGTGGAACACCCTTGTGTCGATGGTACCAAGGGAGAGAGTTAATTGGGAATTCTTCCAAGAATAATTTCATAAGAAGTACATTAACTAGAGATATATTGATAAAGAAATGAAGGAATTCCTTAAGTTAAAACAGGGTCAAGTAACGGTAAAGGAATACGAGCGTGAATTCGTGATGCTGAGCAAATACGCTCAAGAATGTGTATCGATGGAGGCCATCATGTGCAAAAGATTTGAAGATGGATTAAATAAAGACATCCGATTGTTAGTAGGTGTGCTCGAACTGAGAGAATGTGTTGTGCTCATAGAAAGAGCTTGTAAAAGCCGAGGAATTAGCTAAAGAGAAGAGAAAAGCTGAGTTAAAGTCTCGAGATTCGACGAAGAGATAGATGGGTAATTCATTTCAATCTTCAACTAATAAACTGAGAGAGTTTAATACTCGGTCGAGTGTTTCAGCTGGGTTTTCGATCAGGAACCATGGGAAATAGTATTCGGGATATAAGGCACAGACTACTTCAATAGCGAGTGTGGGTAATGCTAGACCTAAAGACCTGAGTGTCAACATTGTGGTAGGTGTCACCCTGGTGAATGCTGGATGAATAGCTGGGCATGTTTCAAGTGTGGTTCACACGATCATTTTATCAAGGATTGTCATGAGTTGGTTGAAAAGGAAAAATTTCAGAGTGCAAGATCGAGCAATGCTACTTCTAGAGGGAGACCACAGAAGAATCTGGGAAATAGAACGAGTAGTAAGAGTGCACCTAGGGAACCAACTATAAGACTCGAGGGTAGAGCACCTACGAGGACTTACGCCATTCGCGTTCACGAAAAGGCTTCATCCCCTGATGATTACAGGTACTTTTTCTCTCTATGATACTTCTGTTGTTGCTTTGATTAATTCGGGATCTACCCATTCGTATGTATGTGTGGAATTGGTGTCTAGCATGAATATGCCCATTGAGTCTATAGAATTTGTGATAAAAGTGTCAAACCCTCTAGGCAAGCATGTGATAGTTGACAAAGTATGTAAGAACTGTCCTTTAATGATTAGAGGTCATTGTTTTCCTGCTAATCTCATGCTTTTTTCGTTTGATGAATTTGATATAATACTTGGTATGGATTGGTTGACCATGCATGATGTAGTAGTAAACTATGGAAGGAAAATCATTAAATTAAAATCTGAAAGTGGTGATATTTTTTGGGTTGAATCAAATGAATCGAATAGCTTACCTGTAGTGATTTCTTCTATGACTGCTCAAAGATGTCTGAGAAAGGTTTATGAAGCTTATCTTGCCTTTATGTTGAATATGAAGGAGTCTAAGTTGAAAATTGAGTCAGTGCCGGTAGTATACGAATATCCAGATGTGTTCTCAAAAAAATTACTTGGATTGCCTCCAATTAGGGAAGTTGATTTTGGCATCGAATTAGTTCCGAGCACTACACCTATTTCGATTACTCCATATAGGATGACTCCGATGGAGTTAAAAGAGTTAAAAACTCAGTTGCAAGAGTTGACGAATAAAGGTTTCGCGAGACCTAGTTATTCACTGTGGGGTGCACCAGTTTTATTTGTGAAAAAGAAAGATGGTTCGATGAGGCTATGTATTGATTACCGACAACTCAACAAGGTGACGACAAAGAATAAGTACCCCTTACCGAGGATAGATGATTTACTTGACCAATTGAAGGGGCCACAATATTTTCCAAGATAAACTTAAGGTCCAGTTACTATCAGCTGAGGGTTAAGGACTTGGATGTGCCTAAACTGCATTTACAATGATGCCTTTTGGTTTGACGAATGCTCTTGTAGTTTTCATGGATTTAATGAATCGAATTTTCAGACCCTATTTGGATAAATTTGTTATGGTGTTTATCGATGATATCCTGATTTATTCTCGTGACGAGTCTAAACATGCCGATAATCTGAGGACTGTTTTGCAAACCTTAAGAGATAGGTAGTTGTATGCTAAGTTTAGCAAAAGTGAGTTCTGGCTTAGAGAAGTCAGATTTTTATGGTATATTATGTCGGGGGAAGGGATCCAAGTTGATCCGAGTAAGATTTCGGCCATTGTTGATTGGAAACCACTAAGAAAGGTATCCGAGGTTAGAAGATGATATCCTGATTTATTCTCGTGACGAGTCTGAACATACCGATCATCTGAGGACTATTTTGTAAACCTTGAGAGATAGGTAGTTGTATGCTAAGTTTAGCAAAAGGGAGTTCTGGCTTAGAGAAGTCAGATTTTTAGGGCATATTGTGTCGGGGGAAGGGATCTGAGTTGATCCGAGTAAGATTTCGGCCATTGTTGATTGGAAACCACTGAGAAACGTATCCGAGGTTAGAAGCTTTTTAGGCTTAGCTGGCTATTACCAAAGGTTCGTTAAAGGATTTTCTATGATTGCCTCTCTAATGACAAAATTGTTGCAAAAAGATATCAAGTTTGAATGGTTAGAAAAGTGCCAACAAAGTTTTGAGAAATTGAAAGCATTGTTGACTAAGACTCTGATATTGGTACAACCCGAGCCAGGAAAAGAATTTGTCGTTTATACTGATGCATCCTTAAATGGATTAGGCTGTGTGCTTATGCAAGAAGGCAAAGTGATAGCCTATGCTTCGAGGCAATTGAAACCAAATGAGAAAAATTATCCGACACAAGATTTGGAGCTAGCCGCCATTGTGTTTGCATTAAAGATTTGAGGACGTCACCTGTATGGTGAGAAATGTCGAGTATTCTCCGATCAAAAAAGTCTAAAGTACTTGATGACTCAAAAGGATTTGAATTTACAGCAACGAAGGTGGTTAGAGTTGATAAAAGATTATGAGTTTGTGATTGGTTGTCACTCGAGAAAGGCGAACGTGATCGCTGATGCTTTGAGTAGGAAATCCTTGTTTGCATTAAAGGCTATGAACACTCAGTTGGCCTTAGTAGATGATGATTCGATTTTAGCCGAGTTAAGAGCTAGACCAATGTTTCTTCAAGAAATTTATGAAGCCTAACTAAGTGACGGTGATTTGCAAGGCAAAAGAGTTCAATGTGAATCGGGTATGGAATCAGATTTTTGGATTAATTCTGATGGTTGCTTAATGTTCCAAGATAGGATTTGTATTCCTAAGAATTTTGAGTTGATTCAAAAGATTTTGCTTGAGGCCTATAGTGGTCTTTTTTCTATGCATCCGGGTAGCACGAAAATGTACAATGACTTAAAGAAATTGTATTGGTGGCCGACTATGAAAAGAGATATTTCTGAGTTTGTTTCGAGATGCCTGATTTGTAAACAAGTGAAAGCTGAGCACCAAGTACCTTCAGGCTTACTTCAGCTTGTGATGGTTCTCGAGTGGAAATGGGATCATATTACTATGGATTTTGTGACGGGTTTACATTTGACACCGAGAAAGAAAGATGTTGTATAGGTTGTTGTTGATCGATTGACAAAGTCAACTCATTTTATACCAGTACGTATCGACTATTCACTTGACAAGCTAGCTGAGTTGTATATTTCAAAAATAGTGAGGTTACATGGAGTGCCTTTATCGATTATATTGGATAGAGATCCGAGGTTCACCTTGCGATTTTAGAAGAATTTGTAGGAGGCTTTAGGTACAAAATTGAATTTTAGTACCGTTTTCCATCCACAGACCGACGGTCAGTCTGAGTGAGTAATTCAAATTCTTGAAGATATGTTGCAATGTTGTGTCCTTGAGTTCCAAGGTAATTGGGAAAAATATTTACTGTTGGTAGAATTTGCCTACAACAATAGTTTTCAGTCAAGTTTGAAAATGGCGCCTTATGAGGCATTGTATGGGCGTAAGTGCCGAACGCCTTTGTATTGGACCAAACTCAGAGAGAATCAGATTTACAGAGCTGATTTAGTTAGAGAAACTGAAGAAAAAGTAAAGGTAGTACGTGATTGTTTGAAAGCCACTTCGGATAGACAAAAATCGTACATGGGTTTGAAATGGAAAGAGATTGAGTTTCAGGTAGGTGATAAGGTATTTTTGAAAGTGTCCCCATGGAAAAAAGTTTTGAGATTTGGTAGGAAAGGCAAACTAAGTCTGTAACAGCCCGGTTTAGACCCTAGTCAGAACAGTGGTTTCCAAAACACAAATTCGAGTCAAAAAAATATTTTAATATTATTTTCTGTGTTTACAACATGATATGTGATATGTGTAAAAATTTTGTATGAAAATTTTGTCGTTTGTGTGCTTGATTTTATAAAAGGACTTAATCACGTAAAATGTAAAAGTGGCTAGCTATTTGTTAAAGTACTACATTGTTATGGCTTTTATAATGTGGGGTCCTTATGATGTAATTTAGCCATTAGAAATATGCATGGACAAATATAGGCAACCATTAAATAGTTCCCTAATTAAATACTTAAGGTTAAAATAGTAAAAAGTAAAATAACATGTAATTAAATAAAATAAACATGAAATGGCCATGCATTTTTGTTCATCTTTGGCCGAAACTTCAAAAGAAAAAGAAAGAAAAAGAACAAGCTAGGTTCAGCCTTGTCCAAGCTTGACTAAGGTATGTGTTTAGCTCAGTTTTTGATAATTTTTACGTTTTTGAGATCGTTGCTTCGAATACTAGCTAGCCCATGTTTGAATTTTTTAATTTTTTGATGTATTCATGATTTGCCATTGATGATAGCTTGTGGTTTTTTTGTTTGATGATGAAAAATAAATATATGTTGATAGATTATCATGTTTAATTAAGTGATTTTTTGGTAAAAATGTGTATTAATGATTAAATTGTGACATTTGAAAATTTAGGGGGTCACTGCTAGGAACCTTAGTAAAATTCAGCTATGCTTAGGTGTGGTGAAATTTTGAATATTTTGTGTTTTGTAAAATATGGACTAAATTGTGAAAAATGTGAAATGTTTAGGGCAAAAGTGTCATTTGCTCATTTATGTGTTTATGGATGAATTTGAATGAATATATGATGAAACAAGTCAATTTTGTATTAATTTAGATCAAGAAAAGAGGAAATCAGATTTGGATCGGGAGAAACCAAAAGTTGTCGATTAGTTGTTCTAGTCCGTTCATCTCCGTACGAGGTAAGTTCATATACAAATGAATGCTTTTAAATTGATTTACAAATGTTTATTAGTTATTGAGTTACCATGAATGTTAAACGAGAAAATATGAGCAAGAATCGATAAAGTTACGATATCTGAAAGTCTCGTATGAACCATAGGAATAGTATAGGATACGAGTGTCATGACATGACGATTCTGAGATGTGATATCGTGTAAGACTATGTCTGGGACATTGGTATCGATCTGAGATTACATGTAAGACCATGT
Source organism: Gossypium hirsutum (assembly GCF_007990345.1). NCBI lineage: Eukaryota > Viridiplantae > Streptophyta > Magnoliopsida > Malvales > Malvaceae > Gossypium > Gossypium hirsutum. The sequence goes on from NC_053426.1 coordinate 82,741,257, forward strand.
TTGGGACATTGGCATCGTATATGATTTCGTGTAAGACCCTGTCTGGGACAGTGGCATCGATATTTGATATCATGTAAGACCATATCTAGCATATGGCATTGTACAAGTTTACGAGCTATCAAAGTATCCTTATCAATTTCGAACGGTTCAACGAGCAATATCGAGAATGGAATGAAAATGTGAATGAGTATTCGATTCAGGTACGTATGAAATGTATATGTTATTCAAGAATGAAAGGTGAGTATGTTTATTAATGATGAGATGTGAATTATGAAACTTGTGTATGTGATTTGCTATGGATATCATGGATAAGTCGGCTTATAATTATCTTATGTGTTAAGTTTATTTGTATATGGCTTACTAAGCTTTTGAAAGTTTACTTTGTGTGTTTTTTTCATTATTTTATAGATTATCAAAGCTACCGTGAACTCGAGGATCGTCAAGGATCGTCGTCACACTATCGAACGTTATTTTGGTATTTTTGAAGTTGTAAATATTAATATACAACATGCATAGGCTAGTGATGTTATGATATGTGTTATATGTATTTCTTGCCATGTGATATGGTATGAATATAATTGAGACTATGGAATTAGTTTTAATATAGACTATGTGATGGAAAAATGTTATAATTGATGTATATATATGGTCTTGTGTGAATGGCCATCTTGGTAAGATTTGGTAGTTAAAATGGTAAGCTTTTGATATGATTTTGAGTTTAATTATATGGTGTTTGAGACAAATGGATTGGCATGATTTTGTTCATGAAATTGGTATGCTTTGATATGAAATTGAGTATGAAATTGATTGGTGATATTGTGGATTGAATTATACATGTTTGGGTATGGTTTTGATTGCTATTTGGTCATGAATTATGCTTTGGTTGATGCTTGTAGAGATAACCCTTTTTGGGTGGCATGTTGGCCTTATAAATGGCCTATTTCTTTCCAAACGGGGAGAGACACAGGCATGTGTCTCAGCCATGTGGGACACATAGTCATGTTACACGGCCATGTGTCCTTTGGGTACCCTTCAATTTAAAGTCAGTATACCCTACAATTTTGACATGGCCTAGACACATAGGCGTGTCTATTGGCCGTGTGTGTCACACGGGCTAGCACATGGGCGTGTGATCGGCTGTGTGACCCAAGTCAGCAACCCTCTTAGATTTCAAACGGCCTGGCACACGTACGTGTCCTCAACCATATGTTACAAGTCAGTACGTATGCCCTGTTTTCAGACGGCCTGTGACACGGGCATGTTTGGTAGTCGTGTGAGGCACACGGCCTGTTCACAAGGGTGTGTGACCCTTAATGTTTGAAATTTTTTTATGTTTCTTTAAGTTTGTAAATGTTATCGATTTAGTCCTGAACCTCTTCTAAGCATGTTTTAAGGTCTCGTAGAGCCTTATAAGGGACATTGTGAATTTTTTGAATGAATTTTGATTATGAATGCTTAAGTGTATGTAAATGAGGCATGTTATTTGGAAATACCTCGTAACCCTATTCTGACGATAGATACGGGTTAGAGGTGTTACAAAGTCCACACTTTATTGGACCATATGAGATAACCAAAAGGGTAGGGCCAGTTGTCTATCAGTTAGCCTTATCATCTGAATTAGAAAAGATTCATGATGTGTTCCATGTGTCTATGTTGCACCGATACCGATCTGATCCTTCGCACATGATTTCACTAACAGAGGTTGAGATCCGACCGAATATGACTTATGGCGAAGAGCCGATTAAGATTTTCGCTTGGGAAGTCAAGCAATTGAGAAAAAAAAGTATGGCCCTTGTGAAAGTTTTATGCCAAAGACATGGGGTTGAAGAGGCTACACTGGAGACTGAGGAAAACATGAGAAACCAATACCCAAACCTTATCACCGGTAAGATTTTTGGGGACGAAAATACCTAAGGGGGCGAATTGTAACATCCTGAATTAGGGCCTAGTCAAAACAGTGGTTTTAAGACCACAAATCCAAAGTAGAAATAATTATTTTCTGATTCTCATGAGGTCTATGATATGATTGCATGCTTCTGTGAAGGTTTCATGAAGAAATTCAATTGATAAAGTGTCCAATTTGACTTTAGGGACTAAATTGAATAAGATTCAAAGTATGTGTTTCTAGAAGCTTTTAGTATGAAATAGCTTTGGATTATTAATTAGAGTTCCTAAAATAGCAATTTGCCCAATTTCTATTTTTATGGACAAAAATGGGCATGAATAGGAAAAATTTTAAAGAAATGCCTTAAGGCCATTTTGGTCATTAGGTTAATAAAAGAATAAAAACAGAAAAATAAGTCAAAAATCTTGTCCATCTTCCTCCTAGTGTGCCAGAAATTTCAAAGAGCCATAGCTAGGGTTTTGTTCATCTTTTCAAGCTTGAAAGTAAGTCAATCTTAGCTCCGTTTTAATGTTCTTTATGTTTTTGAGATCTTTGAAGCATGATCTAGCTATTTCTACCATTATTTTGAGCTAGGGTTCATGTTCAAAAACTTACCCGTGTATGGCATGCATGTATTTTGGTGCTTAATGGAGGAATACGAAATTTTGATGCATGATAAACATCTTTTACTAAGTGATTTTTCATGAAAACACCTAAAAAGGACCTTTTTGTAAAAAGTCTAAAATGGATGGTAAGATGTATGATTTAATGAGAAATGTGGGCTCTATGAGTATGTTATAGGTTCGGCTAGGCTTGGGTAATAAAGAAAATGAACACATTTCATTTTAAGAGCCTAGGGGCTAATTTGTAAATATGTGAAAGTTTAGGGGTAAAACCATAATTTTTCCTAAATATAGTTTTTGGACTGATTAGAGTAATGTGATGATTAAGTGAGATGAATTTGTTATTATAGATCAAGAAAAATAGAGTCCGAACTTACATTGAGGAAAATAAGGTTTTGGACTAAATCGAATTAATTGTCCATATTTTGTACCGAGGTAAGTTCATGTGTAAATAATGCAATGTTGAATCATGTTTTAAGGCTTTATCAATGTATGAGTTTCTATGTTTAATTATTATGACGAGTGTATGAACGACTTTATGGTAAATGAGAATGACATTTTGAATGAGTTTGACGAATACGAGTTATCAAGAAAACCCTGTTTGAAGCTTAGGAATAACGTAAGATACAATGTGACATACCACTAGGAACTATGTGATTATGAGCTCATCATATTATGTGTATATGTGATTATGTGAATCCGGGTGCTAGTCTGGTACGTTCTACCGGTAGCTGGGTAGCCCGGCATGTGTTGCAGGTACCGTCAGCTTGTGTGAGCAGTCCGAGTAGTTACGTCTTGACAGTCAGCTTGTGTAAGCAGGACCATGATTAGCTCGAGAGCGAGCAATGTGTTATTGAGATATGAGGTAGCATGTGGCTACATTTGAAGCACTATGTGCAAGTCTTCCATGTATCTGATAGTATTTCGAGTGTTCAACAGGCAAACCTGTGAGTTATTCGACAAGTAAGTCAATGATAAGGAAATATGGCAATGGGTTACGAGTTGGTACAGGTATGTACGAAAAACTTATATGAATGAGCTTGGTATGTGATGAACTTTGGTAAGATTGAAAAATGCGTATGTTATGTCTTCAATTTTAAGCTATGCCTATGAATTTATGACAACACATAAGTAAACTATGTTATGTCAATGGTATTTATATATATGATTATGTTGCTAATTATTTGCATGTGAACTTATTAAGCTGAGGCTTACTCCCCTCTCTTTTTCATTTTCTTATAGTATCATCAAGCTAGCTCAAGGATCGAAGGACGTCGGAGGCTCGACTACACTATCAACTGGACATTTGGTATAATTAGTCTTAACATTTTAAGTATGGCATGTATAGGGACTTGGTCTTTTCGTTATATGTCATATTGGTCTTGCCAAATGTGTTGGCTTATGGTAATATTTGATTTATTTTGTATACGGCCATTTGATTTGGTTCATATTGATTATTTGGGTTGTAACCCTAATCAGTTATGCATGCATGCAATGTATTATGCTTGATGTGATTGCTTGTGGATGAGATGTGTGATGAATAGCACATGTGCTAAATAAATTATGCATGGCTAATAAGTATGAACAAAACTATGGTATAATTGAGCAAATTGAAAGTAGGTTTAACAAGATGAATGAATATGAAATTGGTGTGGAATGCCATATGAAAGCATGATGGTTTGGATTGGAGATATGTTGGAATTACAAAGGCATGGGTTAATCATGTTTATGAGTATTTGAGTGACTAATTATACTATGTTGCATGCCATCAAAGATGAATGAGTGAATGAGCATTTGAGGGTATCAAATGGCTTGGAAAATAGACTCCAAGTAGTCCACACGGGTAGACAGAAGGGCGTGTGTCTAGGCTGTGTGCAACATATGGTCATGTCACATGGCCTTGTGTCCCTTGAGGTACCCTTTGATTTAAAGTCAGAATACCCTACAGTTTTGACACAGCTTGGACACACGGGCGTGTCTATTGGTTGTGTGTGTCACACGGGTTCGCACATGGACGTGTGATTGGCCGTGTGACCCAAGTCAGTAACCCCCTTAGGTCTCACACGGCCTGGCACATAGGCGTGTCCTCGACCATGTGTTACAAGTCAGTATATATGCCCTGTTTTCACACGGACGTGTTTGGTAGTCGTGTGAGGCACACAGCCTGTTCACACGGGCGTATGGCCCTTAATGTTTGAAATTTTTGTATGTTTCCTTAAGTTTGTAAATGTTATCGATTTAGTCCTGAACCTCTTCTAGGCATGTTTTAAAGTCTCGTAGAGCCTTATAAGGGACATTCACAATGTTTTGAATGAATTTCGATTATGAATGCTTAAGTGTATGTGAATGAGGTGTGTTATCTGGTAATACCTCGTAACCCTATTTCGATGACAGATACGGGTTAGGGGTGTTACAAAGTCCACGCTTTATTGGACCATATGAGATCACCGAGAGAGTAGGGCCAGTTGCCTATCGGTTAGCCTTACCATCCGAATTGGAAAAGATTCATGATGTGTTCCATGTGTCTATGTTGCGCCAACACTGATTTGATCCTTCGCACTTGATTTCACTAACAGAGTGTAACACCCCTATCCCGTAACTGTCGCCAGAATAGGTAAGGGGCATTACCAGACTTGTAACTCATGCCAGATCAGTAAAATTTTGAACATTTTCTTGAAGTAAAGATCATTCAATTGGGTAATTGCTAGACACAACCAGGGATAAAATTAAAAAAAAAACTTATAAAAGTAAACATTCAAAAGATGTCATATTCGCATAGCTTGTATACATTAACCAAAATATACTCCCACTACTAGTCTATTCTATACATGCCATAAGATAATCCAAAACATAGCAGTACCAAACAGTGAATAGTGATAGTGTGACTAGTTGCTGACGATCCCCGAGCCTGTAGCTTCCAAATGAGATCTATAAAACAGAGGAAACAAAGTAAACGGAGTAAGCATTACAATGCTTAGTAAGTTTTAAGCAGTGTAAACAGATAACAATCAAATTATAACATAGTTGTTCGTATTTTTATTTCACTCTTCCTTCGGGCATACCATCCCTTTACCGAATATGCACATCTCATCATATATAATAGGCAGATAAATTCTCACTTGATAGTGATCTCTTATAAACATAGGTACATTACATATTTTCACCTAACTTTCCACATTGACCAAACGCACAATAATCATAGAGCAGTCTTATTGCTTTACTCACATATGCATCACATAACGACCTTGCGATTTAGTCCAAATCAAGCTTAAATATAATCTCAAAATACATACCTGACCAACTTAACGCATTGAACGTATTTATTACCAATTGTTACTGTGAAGTCGTATAATCTTATGCTTTACTCGGATCTTCAGCGAAACCTTTAGATCGAATAGTCCCCACACGTAGTTATCGGGTCTTACCCGGACAAAATCTCTACACGTAGTCATCGGGTCTTACCCGGACATAATCTCCACACGTAGTCATCGGGTCTTACCCAGACATAATCTCCACACGTAGTCATCGGGTCTTACCCGGAATATATTTCCAAGTTTCATGTACATTTAATCACATGTTACAACATTCACATCGACTGTCATATTTGTAATTCATTTGCCTCATCAAATATCTAATAATACACACCTTTCACATTTGGTCATTCGGCCACAATATACACACATCTCCTACATATTTCACACTAGCCATTCGGCTTTACCACATATACATATTTCATACATACTTCACACTAGCCATTCGGCTTTACCACATATACATATCTCATATATATTTATCTTGTATATCAATTTCAGCAATAGCTTATAAGCAACTCAAATAGTTTCATCAATGTTTACAACAAATTCACATATTCACTACAAGCTGTTTTCCTGAGCAATAGTCACTAAATTATTTATAACTGGAGCTACAAAACTCAAAATCAATTGCCGTTAATTTTCCCTGAATATAGACTCATATATTTTCCATCCATAAAATTTTAAGAATTTTAGGTTTGGCCAATCAATACCAGATTTTTCTTAAAGTTTCCCCTGTTTCACTGTTTGACTAATCTGACCACTCTTCACTACGAATCAAATTTCTCATTGTACAGAATTCAAAATATGTTCTATTTGATTTCATTTGAAACTATACTCATTAAGGAGTCTAAGCATATAAATTGTATCTTATAACCATTTTTGTACAAATTATAATGATTTTCTAAAAACAGAACAGGGGATTTCGGAGCCATTCTGACACTGTCTCACACAACTTTAAATATCTCTTTATAGGAAATTTCTTTGCTTACACGGTCTCTTTTATAAGAAACTAGACTAATTAAGCTTTGGTTACATATTTTATTCAGCCTATAATTCCACACCAACAGTTTATAGTGATTTTCTAAAATCACGTTACTGCTGCTGTCCTAAGCAAATTATTACAATTTGCTCTTAAATTTCCAAATCCAAACACTTATGAACTTACCATTTAAGTTTGAGACATATCATGGCCACATCATATCTTATTAAATCAACTCATTATGTCCTATTATGATTGAATTTACTCAACGTTTAATCACTTAAAACTTACCTCGGAAGTGGTCGACGACTAGATATCCACGGCTATTCGTTTACTTTCTCTTTTCCCCTATCCGACTTTGATCCTCTTTGCTCTTAAGCTTAAGTAAAACAATAGATTTGCTTAAGTACTTAACTAATATTATTCACTTAACAATCACATTTGGCAATCACATATCATTTAATCTATATCTAAAACAATAGATTTCAATATGTATCATATTTAATAAAACATGCCATGACTCGATTTCATGCTTATTTAATTTATATCTAATTCACATTCACAAGTAAGGAGTCACTTAATTTATCATGCTTCCTTATACATGAATTTAATCATATTGCCGAATGTCTTTATGTGTACATGGTACATTTAATCATAATCGGCAAGCTTTATTTCAACTATTTAAGGTGCAAACCAATTATGTTATTCATTAACATTTTGTCATATTAAATCTTTGATTAACCAATTTAACACATACCAAAATCCAATCATACATCTAACCTTTATCTCAATACTAAACCGAGTTACAAGATTATACATTACACTAAGCATATCATTAAACATACCTATTCAATTTAGCTAATTTCATAGCCGATTAATCATCTTACCCCACATTACTCAATGCCGAATATTAACCCAACATCACAAGCATAATCACCATGAAACTTACCTTAATACACATTTTATCCCATTGCCGAATACATATATATCATCAAACAAATATTTATTCACATAACAACAATTCATTCACATCTCTATAAATGATCATAATCAGAAATTATAAACAAATCAACTAGTTTAGCATTCAAATTCTTCTAACCATTCCTCAATCACTTACTCAATGAACAACAATCCAAGCACATCAAAGCATAGTCGAATGTATCATTCTTCTTAAATTCATATTCGAACACTCAATTATACCTTAACTTATCCATTTCTTTCATTTAAACAACCCACATAACTTATTCATTCATGAACACGTTCGGTACTATGCATGTTTACAAATATTTCTTGGCACCTTTATCACATTTTCACAATTGGCATAACCATGTTACCAATCTAATACATCAAAATTTACTTATCCAAGACTACATTCAGCATATATATTCACATAAACACAATAGCCGAACTCTTCATGAAGTTACCGAGACTCATCATTTGCCATTTCACACACACTCACATCCAATCCTTTTTATTAAACACTTAAAATCAACCATCTTCATCCCTCATCACAAAAACATCAAAACACCCACCAAGACACTCTACAACCCATAGCCAAATGCATCACTTCAAACCAATAACAAAAATTGAGTCATGGGCTATGAAAGGAGCTTAGCAATTAACTCAATTTCACATAAATTATCAAGAAATAAAATTAAACATACCTCCAATTAGAATCACCAAGGCCAAATATCAAAGAGCCCTTTTGTTCTACCTTAGATTTTGAGCTTGCTCCATTGCCGAAATCCTCAAAGCATTTTTCTCCATTCTTTCTCAAACATTCACATGAACAAGGCAAGGATGTATGGCCTTCTTTTTTTTCTAATACTTATTTCCTATTATAAAACCATGTAGTCATTATAATATTAATACAAAATGCATATATTTTGTATCCCATACCATCATAGCCGGCCACTTCCTCTAAAGTGGGGAATTTGACATGCAAGTCTACATTTTTTTCCACCATGCATTATTTGCCCACTACCATTTAACCTATCACATTTCCAAAGTTTCACACATAAGTCCTTTCTAATTAATTTCACATTTAAAAGACAAAATCAAAACATGAAATTTTCACACACACACTTTCACTTATAATAGGCATAAATATAACATTTAATTATTCTTGTGACTCAATTTTGTGGTCCCGAAACCACTTCTCGACTAGAGTCAAATTAGGGCTGTCACACAGAGTTCGAGATCCGACTGGATATGACTTATGGCGAAGAGCCGATTAAGATTTTGGCCTAGAAAGTCAAGCAATTGAGAAACAAAAGTAATGCCTTTGTGAAAGTCTTATGGCAAAGACATGGGGTTGAAATGGCTAAATGGGAGATGGAGGAAAACATGAGAAACCAATACCTAGACCTTTTCACCGGTAAGATTTTCGGGGATGAAAATACCTAAAGGGGGAGAATTGTAACATCCTGAATTAGGGCCTAGTCGGAACAGTGGTTTCGAGACCACAAATCCAAAGTAGAAATAATTATTTTATGATTCTCATAAGGTCTGTGATATGATTGGATGCTTGTGTAAAGGTTTCATGAAGAAATTCAATTGATAAAGAGTCCAATTTGACTTTAGGGACTAAATTGAATAAGTTGCAAAGTATGTGTTTCTAGAAGCTTTTAGTATGAAATAGCTTTGGATTATTCATTAGAGGTCTTAAAATAGCAATTGGCCCAATTTCTTTTTTTATGGACAAAAATGGGCATGAATAGGAAAATTTTAAAAGAAAGGCCTTAAGGGCATTTTGGTCATTTGGTAAGGAAAAATAAGTCAAAAATTTTGTCCATCTTCCTCCTAGTGTGCTGAAAATTTCAAGGAGCCATAGCTAGGGTTTTATTCATCTTTTCAAGCTTGAAAGTAAGTCAATCCTAGCGTCATTTTTAATGTTCTTTATGTTTTTTAGATCTTTGAAGCATGATCTAGCTATTTCTACCATTATTTTGAGCTAGGGTTCATGTTCAAAAACTTACCCATGTGTGACATGCATGTATTTTGGTGTTTAATGGAGGACTATGAAAGTTTGATGCATGATAAACATCTTTTACTAAGTGATTTTTGATGTAAACACCTAAAAAGGTCCTTTTTGTAAAAGGTCTAAAATGGATGGTAAGATGTATGATTTAATGAGAAATGTGGGTTGCTATGAGTAAGTCATAGGTTTGGCTAGGCTTGGGTAACAAAGAAAATGAACACATTTCATTTTACGAACCAGGGACTAATTTGTAAATATGTAAAAGTTTAGGGGCAAAACCATAATTTTGCCTAAATATAGTTTTTGGACTGAATTGAATAATTGATGATTAAATAAGCTGAATTTGCTATTATAGATCAAGAAAAACGAAGTCCGGACCTAGACTAGGGAAAGAACAAGATTTTAGACTAAATCAAATTAATTCTCTATATTTTGTTCCGAGGTAAGTTCATGTGTAAATAATGCAATGTTGAATCATGTTTTAATTCTTTATTAATGTATGAGTTTTTATGTTTAATTATTATGACGAGTGTATGAACGACTTTATGGTAAATGAGAATGACATTGTGAACGAGTTCGATGAATACGAGTTACCGAGAAAACCCCGTTTGAACATTGGGAATAATGTAAGATACAATATGACATGTCACTAGGAACTATGTGATTATGAGCTCATCATATTATGTGTATATGTGATTATGTGAATCCAGGTGCTAGTCTTGTATGTTCTACCGATGGTTGGGTAGCCCAACTTGTGTTGCGGGTACCTGTCAGCTTATGTGAGCAGCCCGAGTAGTTACGTCCTGACTGTCAGCTTGTGTGAGTAGGCCCGTGATTAGCTCGAGAGCGAGCAATGTGTGATTGTGATATGAGGTAGCATGTGCCTACATTTGAAGCACTATGTGCAAGTCTTCTGAGTATCCGATAGTATTTCGAGTGTTCAACGGGTAAAGAAAATAATCAAAAGGAACTTAGTGAGTTCAAAGCAAAAACACTGTGACGAAAGGGTGTTCAAAGTGAGACAAAGACAGCAGTGGAATTGATAACTGGGCCAGACACTGAATTTGCTTTCTTAACAACAACGGTTTCATTAAAATTGGAGGATAAGCATAATCAAGATCTAAATGACAAGGTAAGTGTCTCAACCTTCAAATATTTTGTGAGATGTTAACTTTTATGAAACTGATAGAGGGACCATTAAAGCCTTCAAATCCTATAGAAGAAATTGAGAATTACAAATATGAGGACCCATTCAACATGGATAAACTTTGTGAAATAATAATCCTTAATGAGGCATCTCAAAAATTTAAAAACCAAGGGAATTTGACAATATTAATCATGTTACTGACCATACATATTGATAGTATTTTGAGTAACTTAGAGGTTATTCTTAATAAAATGACCCTACCGAGAAACATGAACTTAGAGTAGAGGAAATTAGAAAGCACTCACTTCTTATCTGAATCATATGATAAAATCAACACTCAATTAATAAGATTATCAGAAGAGGCATTAATCGAATAACATAAGTATAAGATGTGGGATGAATAAATGACTCTGGATTTTGAAGTAAACTTTGAAAAATCCATGGGGCTTATATTGTTTTTAGAATTTGAAAAAACAAAAATTAAAGGTCAAAGTGAAACATATCAATGCTCCATAGAAACTGGACTATATGAGGTATTTAGGATCACAAGGTTAAAGAATACTTATAAGTACGACTACTCGCTTCGACTTGTGAAAGGTATTTTCTATGATAATTGTAGGATGAAAAAATAGGTTCAAAGAGTGAGATAAATGAAGAAAAGTCGAATAGAATGGCGGATGCTAGACCAAAACTAATAGAAACGAAATCGGAAGAGTCTATGTGTGCATTAATAGAGTTGACGGATGAATCCGGCAGCAAGACTTGACATTTTTAACTAAATTTTAACATTTTGTATATTATTGTATTTTTGACTAATAAATAGTTTAGAATCTAATATTTATTAAGGTCTAATATAAACCGAAACAGTTTGAGAATACAAAAATAAGGTTGAAACAGAGTTAGTGTCACAACATTGATGACAAACTCAAGAAATTGAGCAATTGGCTCCATGTCGCGATACAGTAGGCAGAACACCCCAGGGCTAAAAGATTTTAGAGTGTGTCACGACATAGAACCCAGATGTCGTGACATCAGCAATCTTCCAGCTGTGTCAGGACACCGCTACAACTTTTTGCAGGGTCAATTCGACCCATTACGCAACTCGGTTGATTAGACCCTCGTTGACTTTAATTTTTAACCTTTAAACCCCTAATTTTAAAACCTAAAAACACCTTAAGTCAACATCAGAACTCATCTTAACCTTCTAATTGTAACACCCTTTCCCGTATTCGATGCCATAATAGGGTACGAGACATTACCGGTCTTATACACAAGCAATTATGCAGAACCGAGAAATAAATTTCCATCCAAATTAAAACTTTTCATATACATTCATATCGTCCCTATGACGAGCCTACAAGGCCCAAAAGATACATTGGGAGTGGTTCGGGGCTAAACCGAGAACTTTTAAAATTTTTACAACACTTAGAAAATTTTCATGCTTTGGAGGGTCACACGCCCGTATGGGTAGGCCTTATGGTAACACACGCTCGTGTGGCTTGGGACACGCCCATGTCCTCAGCCCGTGTAACTCTCTGTTTATGACGTCATGTGCCAAATAAGGTCACACGGCCAAGGCACACGCCCATGTGCATAGGCCGTGTGGACGATTGAATTCCATAATTTTTCACAATATCGGTGCAGACTTCACACGGCCAGTGCACACACCCATGTCCCAAGGCCGTGTCCCTTACATAGTCGAGACACACGGTCATGTCTCATACCCGTGTACACAATACTGAGCATTCTGTTACTAAAATTAAGTTGCAGGGGACACACGACCAGATCACATGCCCATGGGGGCAGACCGTGTGTCACACACGGCCTAGTCACATGCCCCATGTGTCTATCCATGTAGACAATTGTGAGGCTATTTTCCAAGCCATTTTCCATCCTTATATACTCAAACACGTACATAACTTCAAAGGCACTTAACATGGTATAATTGAATACTTAGACACATTCAAACAAGTCGTGATCATGACAATATCATATCTACTAGTACATACACAAGACACCACACTTTGTCAAGCCCAAGCCTACAAATTCTCATGCATTAAGAATTATAAGTTTACTTCCATTTGACATATTGGGACCTTAGTTGTCATCGTACCAACACATCTCAATTAAATTAACAAGCACTAATAACCAATAAAATAATACATCATATACACAATCACAAACCACATCTCAAGGGCATAGGTACATGCATGCATGTATCAATACGTTTACAACCCAATAATCAATATAAACCATATCTCATGGCCATATACAAAATGAATCATCAAATCATTATAAGCCTACACACTTGGCCAAATTAATATGACACGTAAACAAAAAGACCAAGTCCCCTATACATGCCATACTCAAAATGTAAAATCATGAATACCTAAAGGATTAATTTGATAGTATGAATCGAGCTCCAACATCCTTCGATTCTCGAGGTAGCTTGGTGATACTATAAGAAAATGGAAAGGAAAGGGAGTAAGCTTAAAGCTTAGTCAGTTCACATGCAATGATTAACAGTATTAAGCAACATTTAGCATGAATATTATACAATTTAACTTAACATAAATCACATATTTATCATCATAGTTTCATAAGCAAAACTTTGTTATTCTTAATCTTACCAAAATTTCATCACTTAACAAGCTAATTCTTATGAGTTTTTCGTACATACCTGTACCTACTCGTGACTTAATGTACTCTTTCTCATTTTTGACATAATCATTAAACACTTGGAATACTAAACGGATACACGGAAGGTCTTTGCACATAAGTGCCGCATATATAGCTAAAGCTACCTCATATTTCATATCACATCAAGGCGCGCCTCGAGCTAATCATGGGTCTGCTCACACAAGCTGACGGTCAAGACGTAGCTACTGGGCTGCTCACACAAGTTGTCAGGTATCCGTAACACATGCTAGACTACCTAGCCATCGGAAGGACGTAGACGTACATGACCAGCACCTGGATCACATAATTATATATATAACATGGGGTCCTAGTGACATGTCACTCGTATCCTATTCTATTCCTAAGGTTCAAATTGGATTTCCTCTCTCTTGTCAGAACTTATCGAATATGTTCATTAAATCAATTATACAATTCATACAATATTAATGCATCAAATAATATGATCATAATATTGCATTATTTACATATGAGATCATAATATTGCATTATTTACATATGAACTTACATCGGTACAAAATATAGCTAACTAATTCGATTTAGTCCACAACCTTATTCTTTCCTCGGTCTAGGTCCAAACTCCATTTTCCTTGATCTATAATAGAAATTTCACCTCATTTAATTACCATATTGTTCAAATCAGTTCAAAAACCATACTTTGGAAAAATTACAATTTTGTCCCTAAACATTCACATATTTACAAATTAGTCATTAGGTTCGTAAAATGAAATGTACTCATTTCCTTTGTTACCTAACCTGGCCGAACCTATATCATGCTTATACCAGCCTGCATTTTTCATAAAATCACATTTCTACCACCTATTTTTATAACTTTTACAAGCAAGACCTTTTTAGGTGTTTTCATTGAAAACCATTTAGTAAAAGATGTTCATCACACATCAAACTTTCATAATCTACCATGAAACATCAAAATACATGCATGTCACACATGGGTCAAACCCTAGACATCAACCCTAGCTTAAATAAATGGTAGAAATCACTAGATCGATTGATAGCAACTTTAAAAATGTAATGAACATTAAAAACGGTTTTCTCTATAAACATAGAAAGTGGTCAAATTGCTATTTGAGAACCTCTAATTAATAATCCATAGCTATTTCATGCCCAATGCTTCTAGAATCACATATTTTGCAACTTTTACAATTCAGTCCTAACTTTCAAATTGGACACTTTGACAATAAAATTTCTTAACCAAACTTTCACACAATCATGCAAACATGTCATAGACCTCAACATAATCATAAAATAATTGTTTATACTTCGGATTTATGGTCTCAAAACCACTATTCTGACTAGACCAAAAAATCAGGATGTTACAACTCCCCCTTAGGGATTTTTGTCCCTGAAAATCTTTCCGATAAAAAGGTTTGGGTACTATTTTCTCATGGCCTCTTCGGGTTCCCATGTAGCCTCTTCAACCCCATGTCTTTGCCACAAAATTTTCACATGGGTAATACCTTTATTTCTCAATTGTTTGACTTCCCGAGCCAAAATCTTAATCGGCTCTTTGCCATAAGTCATATTCGGTCGAATCTCAACTTCAGTCGGTGAAATCACATGTAAAGGGTCTGATCGATATCGGTGCAACATAGACACATGGAACACATCGTGAATACTTTTCAACTTAGATGGAAAAGCTAACTGATATGCTACTGGCCTTATCCTTTCGGTAATCTCATATGGCTCAATAAAACGTAAACTCAACTTACCCTTCTGGCCAAATCTGAGGACTTTCTTCCATGGAGACACTTTCAAGAATACCTTATCACCGACCTGAAACTCAATCTCTTTCAATTTCAAATCCACGTAGGATTTCTGTCTATCCGAAGATGTTTTCAAGCAATCACGAATTACCTTCACTTTTTCTTTGGTTTCTCTGACTAAATCAACCCCGTGGATCTGGTTCTCTTTGAGTTTGGTCCAATACAACGGTGTCTGACACTTATAACTATACAATGCCTCATAAGGTGCCATTTTCAAACTCGACTGAAAACTATTGTTAGCAAATTCGTCCAAAGGTAGATATTTTTCCCAACTACCCTCGAATTCAAGAACACAACACTGGAGCATATCCTCAAGAATCTGAATTACTCACTCAGACTGACCATCGGTTTGCAGATGAAAAGTGGTACTAAAATTTAACTTTGTAACTAAAGCTTCTTACAACTTTTTCCAAAACAGTGAAGTGAACCTCAAAACTCTATCCGATATAATTGAGATAGGCACTCCATGCAATCAAACAATTTTACCAATGTACAAATCAGCTAACTTATCAAGTGAGTAATCAGTAAGTACCGAAATAAAATGAGCCGACTTCGTTAGCCTATCAACCACAACCCAAATGGCATCTTCCTTTTTTAGTGTCAAGGGCAAACCCGTCACAAAGTCCATAGTGATTCTATTCCATTTCCACTCGAGAACCATCATAGATTGAAATAAACCCGAAGGTACTTGGTGTTCAGCTTTTACTTGCTGACAAATCAGACATCCTAAAATAAACTCAAAAATATCTATTTTCATACTTGGCCACCAATACAATTTGTTCAAGTCATTATATAGTTTCATACTACCAAGGTGAACTGACAAATAACCACTATGTTTCTCATGCAAAATCTTCTGAATCAACTCGTTATCTTTGGGAACACAAATCCTATCTCAGAACATCAAACACTCATTAGAACCAATCCGAAAATCTGATTCAATACCCGATTCACACTGGATTCTTTTAGATTGTTAATCACTGTCACATTTCTAAGCTTCACAAATCCACTGAAGAAATGTTGGTCTAGCTTTCAGCTCAGCTAAAACTGAACCATCATCGTTAAAGTCAATTGGGTGTTCATAGCCCTTAAAGCGAACAACGACTTTCTACTTAAAGCATTGTCAACCATATTCACCTTTCTCGGATGGTAGTTAATCACTAATTCATAATCTTTTAACAACTCCAACCATCTCCTTTTCCGTAAATTCAAATCCTTTTGAGTCATTAAGTACTTTAAACTTTTATGATCGGTATAAACATGACATTTCTCACCATACAAATGATGCCTCTAGATCTTCGATTCCAAATCATGTGTCGGATATTTTTTCTCATGCGGTTTCAATTGCCTCAAGGCATAAGCTATCACCTTGCCTTATTGTATAAGCATACAACCCAATCCATTCAAGGATGCATCACTATAGATCACAAATTCTTTTCCCGGCTCAGGTTGTACTAAAATCGGTGCCTTAGTCAATAATGCCTTCAACTTCTTAAAACTCTGTTGACACCTTTCTAACCATTCGAACTTGGTATCTTTCTACAGCAATTTTGTCATCAAAGTAGCAATCATCGAGAATCCTTTAACAAACCGTCAGTAGTAGCCAGCTAAGCCCAAAAATCTTTTAACCTCGGATACATTCCTCAGTGGTTTCTATTCAACAATAGTAGAAATCTTCCTCAGGTTAACTCGAATTCCATCACCCAAAACAATGTGCCCCAAAAATCTGACCTCTCAAAGCCAAAACTCACTTTTACTAAACTTAGCATACAGATGTTTGTCTGTCAAAGTTTTCAAAATAGTTCTCAAGTGCTCGGTATGTTTGGACTCATCTCGATAATAAATCAGTATGTCATCGATAAAAACAACTACAAACTTATCCAAATATGGTCAGAAAATTCGGTTCATCAAATCTATAAAAATAGCAGGAGCATTCGTTAACCCAAATGGCATAAAAAGGAATTCATAGTGCCCATACCTCATACAAAATGTAGTTTTCGGCACATCTGACTCATTAACTCTCAACTGGTTGTAACCAGATCTCAAATCAATCTTAGAAAACACTTTGCTCCTTTTAGTTGGTCAAACAAATCATCTAATCTCGTTAATGGGTATTTTTTCTTTATGGTTACCTTATTGAGTTGTCCGTAATCTATACGTAGTCTCATAGAACCATCTTTTTTCTTCACAAAAAATACCAGTGCACCTCACAGAGAAAAACTAGGTCTCGCAAAACCTTTATACGTCAACTCTTGCAAAGTTTTCAACTCTTTCAATTTAGTTGGTGCCATTCTATACGGAGCAATAGAAATAGGTGATGTACTAGGGACTAGATTAATACCAAATTCAACTTCTCTAATCGTAGGCAAGCAACTCTTCCGAAAACACATCCGAAAATTCACACACTGCTAGCACTGATTCAATTTTCAATTCAGACTCTTTTGCATTCAACACAAAAGCAAGAGAAGCTTCATACCCTTTTCTCATGTACCTTTGAGCCGACATCGAAGAGATCACCTTAGGCAATTCACCCGATTCATCTGGTTTAACCCGAAGAATCTCACCATGTAACAACCCAATTTAGACCCTAATAGGAACGATGGTTTCGGGACCACGAATCTGAGTCAAAAAATATTTAAAAAATATTTTTTATTTTTATTTTGTGTGAATTTATATTCGTGAAATTTTCGTGATTTAATTTTGTCGTTTAAGTGCTTAATAAATAAAAGGACTTAATCGCGTAAAGTGAGAATTTAATGGTTTAATGTGTAAGGGCCGAAATGTGTTTGTCTTTGTAAATAGAGGTATTTATGTGGTAATTAGCCCATGATAACATGCAATGGACGGTAATGGCCTTATTATACCATGATTTTATATTTTAAAACAAAGGTTAATTAGGTAAATTAGTTAATAAGTTAATATATTATAAACATATCATAAATTAAAGCCATATATTAGTGTTTATATTTGTTCTTGTCGAAAATAAAAGAGAAGAAAGACAAGTTAGGTATTCGACCATTGTTGATTCAAATTCAAGGTTATTTTGGTTTCGGTTTTTGATAATTTTTACGTTTTTGAGATCGTTGCTTCAAATACTATCCGATCCATGCTAGAATTTCTGATTTTGATGAATATCCATTAATGAATATTTGTGTTTTGTGATTTTTGATGATGAATTAAGAAATATATGTTTTGGATTAATATGTTTTGCATTGGAATTTTTGATGAATTTGAGTAATTAGGGCTAAATTGCAAAAATAATAATTTGAGGGACTAAAATGTGAAATAAATGAAATGTAACGACTTGTATGATTATAAGGAAGATTCGGCCTGGATATGTTGTTGTGAGATTTTGCATATTTTGTGTTTTGTGCAATATGGACTAAATTGTGAAAATGTGAAATATCGGGGGTAAAAGTGTAATTTTCCATTTGTGTGTTTTTTGATGAATTTGATTGAATCTTTGATTTAATAAGTTTAATTCATATTAATTTAGATCAAGAAAAGAGAAAATCAAATTTAGATCGGGGGAAAACTAAAGTTGTTGACTAGCCGATCCGTTTCGATTTTTCATCGTTCGAGGTAAGTTTATAAGCAAATAGTCGTACTCCATTTTAAATAAATGAAAAGTTATATGCTAAATTGATATGTATGAATTATTATATGCTATATCCGAATGTGGATAAATTTGATTACTATGTTTTCGAATTCATTTCGACCGAGTTACGACGTCCGAAAGCCCCGTATGAACCTTAGGAATAGTTAGGATACATATGTCATGACTTAGGATTCTGATTTATGTGTGTGAGTAAGACCATGGCATCGATATGTGACTCTGATATATGTGTGCGAGTAAGACCCTATCTGGGACAGTGGCATCGGTCTGTGATTACATGTAAGACCACGTCTTGGACGTTGGCATTGTACGATATATGTGTGATTATTCGAGTGTCCAATCCAATTATGAATGGTTGATCGGGCAACGATTAGTGTGATTGAATGTGTACAATGAGATAAATGGCTAGGTATGAGCTAACTTGACTTATTTGAATTAAGGTAAGTGAGTAACTTGATTATTTGTTACAAATTGCATTTGATGCAAATGAAAGACATATGTGATTATAATATGTATATTCGGCCAAATAAGTAAAATATGTACAAGATGTTATATTATGATTCTTGAGTTTATATCTTTAAGCATATGTGATGTGATCGTCTCGTGATAAGTTTTATATTTATGATTGATCATACTTGAAAACTAACTATTATCACGATAAAGGTAAGCGTACATATCGAACAGTAGTATAGTTTATAGCAAGACCGGAATGTCGAACCCATAGGAACTAAAAGTACTAGTATTAACCTTCTTTTTATTATTTAGCCTAAAAATAAGGGGATTTGTTTTATCAAAACTAATTAACTAAACTAAGAATGCATAGAAAGTAAATTGGGGAAATACTTTTGGGAAAACTGATTGATTTAGACAATACCAAAGGGAAAAATCCACCTAGACTTCACTTGTTATTTGACTCTGAATTAGAGATTTATTCATTTGACTTGATCCGTAGAAATCCCTAATTTATATTATTATCTCTTTCAAGACTAACAACGTCTAACCCTAGGTTGATTAATTGAAATCTCTTTCTAATTAAAACCCCTAGTGTTGCATTAACTCAATCTATGGATTCCCTTATTAGGTTTGACCCTAATTCGACAGATTTATGTCATCCTATGTCTAGGGGTGCAATCAACTCAACTTAATTATGCTAGATCTACTCTTAGACAGGGACTTTTTCTCCTCTGAATAAGCACATCAATACTTGAATCAATATCCTAGAATATTAAAGCAAGAATCAAGAACACATAATTAAGATCAAACCAAATATTTATCATATAATTCAGAAAATAATAACAAGACCCGTCTTAGGTTTCATTCCCTTTAGGTATTTAGGGGATCTAGTTCATATGTGTAAAAGAAAACATCTCAGAAGAATAATGATAACAAAACATAAAGAAAACCCAAAAACCCTCGAAGGAAAGTGAAGGGAGATCTTCAGTTTTGAAGGAGAATCCAGCTTCTGAGATGGATCAATCGGTTTTCTTCGAGTGATTCCCTGCCTCCTACTCTGTTTGTGTTTTCTACGTGCCTCCTGGGGTGTTTATATAGGCTTTAGACTGCTTCAAAACCCTCAAGAGTGGCCTTTTTTGAATAAGACTAGACTTGGGCTCGACAGGGACACGCCCGTGTGACATGCCAGTGTGAGGTGGCTTAGGTCTTGTTGCAATCTATTAAATAGACACGGGCGTGTGAGCTACCCGTGTGAGGAAGTCCAGGCCGTGTTGATTTCCCATGTTGACCCATTTTCTCTATTTTTGGCCTGTTTTTCGCTCTTTTTACTCTCCTATGCTCACCTAAGTATGAAACATTAAATTAAAGGATTAGAAGCATCGAATTCCACAAATCTGATGATAATTCATCCAAAAATATGCTAAGCATGGGATAAAAATATGTATAAATTATGACTTATCAAATACCCCTACACTTAAGCATTTGCTTGTCCTCAAGCAAAATCCTTAACTCACAATCAAAATAAATTCTTCTCAACTTATAATTCTCATCAATAATGTCTAAAAATAATCAATAAGTAATCATAATTGAAAATTCAACTCGAAGAATATCAAAGTTTCAAACATTCCAAGTTGAGCATTTTATCACGAAAACATAGGTGTCTCCCCTCATTTGAGTAATCACCTTTGATTCACACAAATCACTCGAGGTGTTTAAGGACAAGAAATTTAGCGCTCAACAGTCAATATGAAAAGTTATTACCATAGGCTTGCGTGAAAATCAAATCTGTACCACTATATATTAAGATGATACATCAATCAAAAGGTCTTTAGAGGGTTGTAACGTGGCTTTGGTTAGGGGGTGTGGTCACAAGCTAAAAGAAAAGGTTAGAATCGAGATTAAATTGAAAAATTACCTAACTAGAAAAAATACTAAAACTGATAAATTACATTCCTAATTAGAAGATCCTAGAATTGAGTTTTTCTTCATGGAATATAGAATTAAATACTTAAGCTCAAAAATAAAAAATTACTACAATATGTATGTATGTTTTTTTTTTTCAAGATCAAATCAAATAACATAGAACTTTGCTAACTATCAAAAATAAAACATAGCTAAGCAATTTATTCAAATTAAATATCGACAAAAATAGGGATCAAATGAGGGGATTTCAACAATAATGGGTTATGGGTTAATATTGAGGGTACATCAATGAATGGCTTGTTCGGCTCAACAAGGTTCGCTAAGGGTTAATTATGAAGGTAGACTTTTATGGAGTGAGTGGGTTAAACCTAAGTGCCTTTATCATCTCGACATATCAAATTAATGATGTGGTCTTGACATGCATAATCGAAGCAAGTTCTAGAATAACAAATTAATATTGACGCACTCATAGCAATAAAAAAAAGTGAGCATGAAAGAAATAATATATGCTCTAAAGGCTCAAGATCTCACAAAAATTATGGCTTTTTGATGTTAAACATAAGAATTTCAACTCAAGATAATACTTAAACTTGGGGAAACAACCTAAAAATTTTTAATTCTCAAAAATCAACTTATCATGCTTGATTCTTTAATTCCTTAATGTTTAAAAAATCAATGCATAAATGCGTATGTTTTAATTCAAGACATATCAATAAAATCATAAATCAATCAAAATTCATTCTAATAGTGATATGAGTGAATCACGTGAGAATAAGGCACAATTCATGGATTTTTCTGATAATGATATAAATAATCCCCCCACACTTAAAATGTACATTGTCCTCAATGTATAAAGATATATAATAGTGATATAAAGATAATATCAAAAGAGAGGGAGAAAAGTGAAACTGCTCTGACATTGTGGACGAAATCCCTGGATTAGTGAGAGCGAGAATTGAAGATAAAGCTAAAGGAAAGGCATGATTTTGAGGGATAAAAGAGAAGACACCACTGTGAAAGAGAATTAAGGGAATAATTCAATAATAAACATAAAGATAAGTAGAGTTTTAAAAATATAAACATGAGTCTTCAAAAATAAATAGAAATAGAAATAAAAGTAAAAATAAAATAATATAAGTTAAAAAAGAGGAACGGCCGTGTAGCTCAACACGGGTCGCACACGGCCATGTCCCATGCCCGTGTGTCTCGCGTCCAGCCCTTGTTTATCACAAAACGAGAAATTAGCACACGGCTTGAGGATGCGCTCGTGTGTCTAAGCCGTGTGGTCACATGGTCGTATCGCACGACCGTGCACGATGTGGTTCGCTTCTCCAACGCCCATGTTTTTTTGACAGTCTTGACCATGGGTGGTGGGCACGGGCGTGTCGCACGCCCGTGTTAATTTGGTAGGATTGCCCACGCCCATGTCACACGGCCATGGCAATGTATCGAATCTCGTGTTTTGGGAAAATTTTTGCTCTATTTTCACATGGTCGTATAGCATGGCCATGTCGCTGCCTGTGGTAGGAGCACGGCCTAAAGCATACCCGTCGGCTAGGCCGTGTTCATCCCTGTCAAATGTCAAAATTTCCTGTAGTTAAACTATGAACAGTTAAAGAAAAATCAAACCCTATTTAGTGAGGTTGGTGCTTGGGTTGCCTCCCAAGAAGCGCTTATTTAGAGTCTAAGCTCGACTCTACCTTGTGGGTATATTTAGGAAAGTTCATGGAGTCGTAGCTCCTCTCTATCGTCTTTAAAATTCTCACCGTTGTAAAGTTTGAGACGATGTCCATTTACCTTGAAAGTGCCTTGTGATGGGTGACTTACCTCTACTGTGCCATATGGAAAGATAGTTTGGACTACGAAAGGACCTGACCATCGTGATTTAAGCTTCCCAGGGAACAATTTGAGCCTCGTGTTATATAACAGGACAAGATCTCCAACTTAAAATTGCTTGCGTTGTCTTAAACGAGCATCATAGAGGTGCTTCGTTGCTTCCTTGTATAGCGTGAATTTTCATATGCATTGGTTCGCCACTCATCTAACTCATTCAACTGCATCAACCTATTTTCACCTACAAGTTTGGGATCAAAGTTTAGAAATTTTATAGCCCAGAATGCCTTGTGTTCTAACTTAAATGGTAGATGACAACTTTTTCCATAAACAAGTTTGTAAGGTGATGTTCCTATGGGGGTCTTAAAAGCAGTTCTATAAGCCCATAAAACATCATCTACTTTCATTGCCCAATCTTTCCTATTTAATTCTACTATCTTTTCTAGGATACGTTTAAGATCTTGGTTTGCTACTTCGACTTGGCCACTAGTTTGAGGGTGGTAAGGGGTAGCTATTCTGTGGTGAACTCCATGTTTCTTAAAGGTCTTGTCAAATTGGGCGTTACAAAAATGAGTACGCCTATCACTGATAAGTGCTCTAGGTGTTCCAATTCGAGAGAAAAGTTTCTTAAGGAATCGTACTACTACTCTAGCATTATTAGTAGGTAAAGCTTGGGCTTCAACCCACTTGGACATATAATCAACAACTACTAAGATGTATTTATTCCCAAATGAACTAGGGAATGGACCCATGAAGTCGATACCCCAAACGTAAAATATTTCACATGAAAGTATATATGCCTGAGGCATTTCATTGTGTTTGGAGATATTACCTGTCCATTGGCATTTGTCACAAAAAGTAACATACCTGTTGGCGTCTTTGAATAGAGTGGGCCAATAAAAACCTAATTTGAGTGTTTTATGTGCGGTCTTATTTCCACTATAATGTCCTCCATTCGGTCCTGAGTGGCAATGTTTCAAGATTTTCAATGCTTCTGACCTTATAACGCATCTCCTAATGACTTGATCTACACATATACGGAAAAGAAAAGGGTCTTCCCAAAAATAGTTTTTCACATCAGTAAAGAATCACTTCTTTTGCTGATGTGTCAACCCTTTTGTTGTAACATTAGCGGCTAAAAAATTCACAACGTCTGCAAACGAAGGTACCTTAGAATCAGATATAGCGAAAAACTATTCTTCAGGGAACGAATCATTTATTTCAACTTCATCTAGCTCTTTGCTACTTGAATTTTCAAGCTTAGAAAGATGATCAGCCGCGAGATTTTCAGCTCTTTTCTTATCTTGAATCTCCAAGTCAAATTCCTACAATAACAGAATCCATCGAATGAGTCGAGGTTTTGCATCAATCTTATTTAGAAGGTAGCAAAGAGTAGAATGGTCAGTATAAATGACAATTCTAGACAATATTAGATATGGCCTAAATTTATAGAGTGCAAAACCACAGCTAGCAGCTCATTCTTCGTGGTGGTGTTGTTTTCTTGTGCGGTGGTCAAAGTTTTGCTAGCATAATAGATAGGTTGAAAATGCTTGTCTCTTCGCTGTCTCAAAACTGCACCTACTACAAAATCACTCGCATCACACATTAGTTCGGAAGGTAAGTTCCAATCAGGTGCGATTATAATTAGAGCATTAATCAGTTTATTCTTTAGAGCATTAAATGCTGCTAAACATTCTTGATTGAAAATAAAGGCACATCTTTTTCTAGTAATTTAGTCAAAGGCTTAGCTATTTTAGAAAAGTCTGTAATAAATCTTCTATAAAACCCAGCATGTCCTAAAAAGCTTCTAATAGCCTTAACTGAACTAGAAGGAGGTAGTTTTTCAATGGTTTCAATTTTAGATTTATCAACCTCAATCCCTTTACTAGAAATTTTATGTCCTAACACAATACATTCTTGAACCATAAAGTGACATTTTTCCCAGTTAAGTACAAGGTTCGTTTCCTCACATCTTATTAAAACTCGTTTTAAATTTTTTAAGGCAAATATGGAAAGAGTTATCGAATACCTAGAAATCATCCAAAAATACCTCTATGATATCTTCTATGAGTTCATCAAAAATGGCCATCATGCAGCGTTGAAAAGTTGCAAGAGCACTACATAATCCAAAAGGCATTCTATGATAAGAAAACGTACCGTATAGACATGTAAATGTCGTCTTTTCTTGATCTTTAGGAGCTATTGGGATTTGAAAATAACCAGAGAGTCCGTCTAGAAAATAGTAGTACATGTGCCCTAATAATCTTTCCAACATTTGGTAGATGAATGGTAGCGGGAAGTGATTTTTCCTCGTGGCATCATTCAGCTTCCTATAGTCAATGCAAACTCTCCAACATGTGACTGTCCTTGTTGGAATTAATTCATTCTTCTCACTGGTTATAATAGCCATGCCTCCTTTCTTAGGAACAACCTGCACTGGACTTACCCAAGAACTGTCAGAACTAGGATAAATAGTTCCAGCATCTAGGAGTTTAATTACCTTAGTTTTAACAACTTCCTTTATGTTGGGGTTCAATCGTCTTTGAGATTGCACGCATGGCCTATATTCATCTTCCATTAAAATTTTGTGGGTGCAAAAAGAAGGGCTAATCCCTTTAATGTCAGAAATTTTCCAAGCTATGGCCCTTTTATGCTCTCTTAATACTTGGAGTAATTCCTCTTTCTCCTTGGGTTACAAGTTAGAAGCAATAATCACTGGTAGTGTAGAATTATTTCCAAGGAATACGTATTCCAAGTGATTTGGAAATTGTTTAAGTTCCAGCTTGGGAGGTTCTTCAATAGAGGGTTTTTGCTTAAGTTTATCGTTTACCTTAATACCCTCATATTCTGCTTGTCTTGGGGAGTTTTCATTGGAATCATCATCTACCTCCTCTCCTTGGGCAAGATACAGTTCCAACGTGTCCTTATCTATGATTTCCTAAAAAGAATCTTGAGTAGCATGATCAATAGAGTCAATAAAATAACATGAGTCATCTTGTTCCTAGAAAATCTCATGGCATCATAAATTTTAAAAATAATCTCTTCGTCACCTATCTAAGTACCAATTTACCATCACCCACATCAATAACAGCCCTAGCAGTGGCTAAAAATGGATGCCCTAAAATTCAAGACACTTCAACATCTTCATCCATGTCAAGTACAATGAAATCAACAGGGAATATAAAGTTATCTACTTTTACAAGTACATCCTCTATAATACCCCTAGGATATTAACAGATCTATTGGCTAGTTGAATACTCATCCTAGTGGGTTTAGGTTCCCCAAGACCAAGTTGTTTAAACATTTTATATGGCATCAAATTAATGCTAGCGCCTAAATCAGCTAGTGCCTTATCAACATTCAAACTACCAATTAAGCAGGGAATAGTAAAACTTCCTGGATCTTTTAGTTTGGTTGGCTGTTTATTTTGGAGTATGGCCGAGCACTCCTCATTAAGTTCTACTGTAGATAAGTCTTCAAACTTTCTTTTATTTGTTAGAAGCTCCTTTAAAAATTTTGCATAGGTAGGCATCTATGATATAGCTTCAACAAAAGGTAAGTTGATATGCAGTTGTTTAAAAAGTTCAAGAAATTTACCGAATTGTGCATCCATGCGGTCTTTTTTTAACTTTGCTAGATATGGGATTGGTAGTTTATATTTCTTTGGCATTGGATTGTCATTGTTTTCCGGTTTTACTTCCTCTCCTTTGGTTCTGTCAGCTTCTTGTGGTGGCTTCTTTTCAGATTCAGCTAACACTTTCCCACTCGTAAGCATGCTCTTTTGGGCTGGGTTTGGTATTACTAGGTAGACTCCCTGGTGGTCTCTCTGAAATCATCTTAGCCAGCTATCCAATTTTATTCTCGAGCCCTTGGATCGATGCTTACTGGTTTTTAAGTGCAGTTTTAGGTTAGTGTTCTGAAAACGGGTTTCCACTACTAAAATAAATTTTGTAATCATCTCATCAAGGTTCGGCTTTTTCTCTTGCTGGTAAGGTTGTTGTTGGAAGCCTGGGGGATGTTATGGCCTTTGATTTCCTTGGCCACCCCACGAGAAGTTGGGATGATTCCTCCAACTTGCATTATAAGTGTTACTGTATGGGTTATTTTGAGGTCTAGAATTATTATTACCCATATATTGAACTTGTTCCTCCTCTGTGCTAGGATTGAAAGATTGATATTCTGTGTGCACTCCTCCTCCATTTGCATCGCACCTCATCACTGGATGTACCTGAGTAGAACCATATAAACCGTCAATCTTTTTATTTAAAAGTTCTACCTGTTAGATAGCATAGTAACCGTGTCGAGGTTGAAAACACCGGCTACTTTTGTTGGCTTTATTCTTATGACTTGCCAGTGATAGTTATTCAGTGAAATCTCTTCAATAAATTCATAAGTCTCTTCAAGTGTTTTGTCGTTTAAAGTTCCACCGGCGGCTGTGTCGATAAGTTGTCTTGTTGAGGGGTTCACACTGTTGTAAAAAGTCTAAACCTGTAACCACAAAGGTAACCCATGGTGAGGGCACCTTCTCAATAGATCCTTGTATCTCTCCCATGCATCATAGAGTGTTTCTAGATCCATCTGCACAAAATAAGAGATATCATTCCTCAACTTAACCGTTTTAGCTGGCAAAAAATATTTAAGTAAGAATTTTTCGGTCATTTGTTCCCAAGTAGTGATTGACCCTCGTGGTAACGAGTTCAACCACTGTTTAGCTTTGTTTCTCAACAAAAAGGGAAACAATTGAAGGCGAATGGCATCGTAAAAAATGCCATTGATCTTATTTGCAAAACTCCAGAAAATTTACCAAATGAGTGTTTGGATCCTCGTCCTACAAACAATCAAACTGAACAAACTATTGTATCATTTGAATTGTGTTAGGTTTCAGTTCAAAATTATTTGCAGCAACAGCAGGTCTAACTATGCTCGTTTCGGCTCCTGTTAAAGTAGGTTTAGCATAATCATGCATAGTACGAGGGGTAGGATTCTGATTTATTGGATCTGTAGCAACCATAGAAGGAAGCTGATTTTTCTGATTTTCAGCCATCTCTTCGGTTATGGTATCGATGTCTTCCTCTTGCCCTTCCTCTATGTATTGTAGACATCGCCTTATCTCTCTTCAGTTTCTACGAGTTGTGCTTTTGATCTCACTATCAAAAAGTAGAGGTCCTGATGGGTTTCTTCTAGTCATAAGCTATAAAAACCTACCAGAAGTAAATAAAAGAAAAATTAGTGATATAAAATAAAAATAAAAATTAAATTGCAATAAAATAAATGGCTAAATTAATACAAATTAAGCGTTCCTAATATCTTAGTTCCCCGGCAATGGCGCCAAAAACTTGATGTGATTGTCTCGTGATAAGTTTTATATTTATGATTGATCATACTTGAAAACTAACTATTATCACGATAAAGTCAAGCACACCTATCGAGCAGTAGTATAGTTTATAGCAAGATCGAAATGTCGAACCCACAGAAACTAAAAGTACTAGTATTAACCTTCTTTTTATTATCTAGCCTAAAAATAAAGGGATTTGTTTTATCTAAACTAATTAACTAGACTAAGAATGCACCGAAAGTAAGTTGGGGAAATACTTTTGGGAAAACTGATTGATTTAGATAATACCTAAGGGAAAAATCCACTTAGACTTCACTTGTTGTTTGACTCTGAATTAGACGATTTATTCATTTAACTTGATCCGTAGAAATCCCTAATTCATATTACTATCTCTCTCAACACTAACAACGTCTAACCCTAGGTTGATTAATTGAAATCTCTTACTAATTAAAACCCCTAGTGTTGCATTAACTCGATCTATGGATTCCCTTATTAGGTTTGACCCTAATCTGGCAGATTTATGTCACCCTATGTCTAGGGTGGAATCGACTCCATTTAATTATGCTAGATTAACTCTTAGACAGGGACTTTTTCTCCTCCGAATAAGCACATCAATACTTGAATCAGTATCCTGGAATATTAAAGCAAGAATTAAGAACACATAATTAAGATCAAATCAAATATTTATCATATAATTCAGAAAATAATAACAAGATTTGTCTTAGGTTTCATTCCCCTTAGGTATTTAGGGGATTTAGTTCATATGTGTAAAAGAAAACATCTCAGAAGAATAATGATAACAAAACATAAAGAAAACCCAAAAACCCCTAAAGGAAAGTGAAGGGAGATCTTCAGTCTTGAAGGTGAATCTAGCTTCTGAGATGGATCAATCGGCTTTCTTCAAGTAATTCCCTACCTCTTACTCCGTGTGTGTTTTCTAGGTACCTCCTGGGGTGTTTATATAGGCTTTAGAATGCTGCAAAACCATCAAGAGTGGCCTTTTCTGAATAGGACTAGACTTGGGCTCGACAGGGACACGCTCGTGTGACACGCCCGTGTGAGGTGGCTTAGGTCGTGTTGCAATCTGTTAAATAGACACGGGCATGTGAACTACCCGTGTGAGGAAGTCCAGGCCATGTTGATTTCCCATGTTGACCTATTTTCTCCGTTTTTGGCCCATTTCTCGCTCCTTTTACTCTCCTATGCTCACCTAAGTATAAAATATGAAATTAAAGGATTAGGAGCATCGAATTCCACATATTTGATTATAATTCATCCAAAAATATGCTAAGCATGGGATAAAAATATGTATAATTTACGACTTATCAATATGTATATTTGGTCATTTAATGACATTTTGACTATGAAAATTGAATAATATTTGGTAAATTGATTACTTGAGCATTCGGTGAATGTAGAAAATTGAGTATAAAATGTATTATATATATGAAATTTGTAGTTTGAGACAAAGGAATAGAATGTTATTATAATTTGGTTAGTTTAAAATGAATGAATTATAGATTTGGGTTGTTTACTTGCTTATAACTTACTAAGCTATAAAAGCTTACTCTTTGTATATGTGTGTTTCTGTTTTATAGATTTTGGATCAAGTTACAAGCTCGGGGATCGTCAATAAAGTTCATCACACTATCCATTGTTTCGGTATTTATATAGTTGAACTTGAACTATGGCATATATAGGCTAGAACATACTTTTTAAATGTTGAATTTGGCTATGTATTTAAAGCAATGCGAAAATGGCTTGCTAATTATGCTTAGTCTTGGTTATATGTGTGTTTAGTTATAATGTTTAATGAGCTTGGTTTTGATAATTTGGTTATGTTTGATTATGGTTTGAAATGGTTTTGGTTATAATGTTATGTGCTATGAATGAATGGTATGTGAGATGTGTGTTATATGTTTTGGAAATGATTAATGGGTTTGGTTGAATGTGTGGTTGGTTCGCTATGATATGCATAGATAAAAATATATGTGCATTAGGTTGCTGTATCTAGTCAATGTGTTATAAGTGATTTGGAATCTAAGGTTGTTAAGCTATATCCGAACTTGTTATAAATATGTTTTGATATGTTTTAACATGGTATGCAAGATTTATGTTTGAATATACTACAGTTTGTGTTTCGGCATATGTTTGTTTAAACAATTTATATTTGATGAAATGTTTGGATGTGTATGTGGTTTAAATAATGTGATTCGACTTAGAAAATTGTTTCAAGATTGTTTTGGTCAATTATTTAGCATGAATACAATTGTTAAGTGTGGCTTTGAAACCTAAGGCAAGTATATATATTATGTAATTAAACTTTAATAACATGTTCGGTCATGTTATAATGTATTAGGTTGCATGTGTAATTGATTGTTAAATTATATAAGAAGTTTTTGATTGACTTTATTAAAAGTATATGCAAAAGTTGTTATTTGTGTATGCTAATGGTGTAAGTATATAAATTTGATGTTGAATGTATGAAGTCGGTTTAAGTGAATAAACATGGTTATTTGATGTACATTATAATATGATAAATAAAATCATGTTATTTGTTTAATTGAAATTATGCTTTATACTTATAATTATGACTTATACAAATGTGAGGATGTACAGAAGTGTGTTTTTGTTTTTTAATGCCTTGTAACCCATACCATGAATTTAATGGCCATATTGTTTTGAAGTATATTTTTTTGATTTAATGTTTGGTTTAGTAATTGAATTAAATTGGTTAATGTTTTAAGTAGATAATAATTATGATTCATGATTGGTATTGAATTATTGTTTTGGTTTCGCTTAATGATTTTTATAACCGAATCTTGTAATGCTATAATTGTATGTTATAACTTAGTCTAGTCTATATATTAATGTATGCACATGAAATTAGTAATGCACTAAGCTATGTTATAATTTGATCATTCGAATGAAATTAATGAGATGTGCATATGATTTGTATAACTGAGTTTTTATTATCTTACATATGAATAGTAATGAATGACTGTCCTGAGTTGTGATTTGTTCGGGAATACCTCGTAACCCTAATTCGGCGACAAATATGTGTTAGGGGTGTTACACACCATCTGAATATTTTAGTTCAATAATTTTTCTTCGACATTCAACTATCACATCATGAGTGGTTAACTAATCTATACCAAGAATCATGTCAAATTCATCAAATGGCAAAAGCATAAGATTAGCCAGAAAATAGTGACCTCGAATCATCAAAGGACAATTCTTGCAAACTTTATTTACTGATACATACTTGCCTAAGGGGTTTGACACTTTTATCACAAATTTCGTAGACTCAACAGGCATATTCATACTAGATACCAATTTCATACAAACATAGGAATGGGTTGATCCCGGATCAATCAAATCAACAACATGAGTATCATAAAGAGAAAGAGTACCCGTAATCACATCAAGAGATGAAACCTCTTTGCGAGCGCGAATGGCATAAGTCCTCGTAGGTGCTCTACCCTCAGATCTCACAGTTGAATCTCTAGGTGCACTCTTGCTACTTGCTCCATTTCCTGGATTTCTCTGTGGCCTCCCTCTAGCAGCAATATTACTAGATTTCGCACTCTAAATTTTTTCTTTCTCAACCATATCAAGGCAATCTTTGATAAAGTGATCGTGTGAACCGCACTTGAAGCATGCCCGGTTATTCATCCAGTACTCACCGAGGTGACGTCTACCACAATGTGGACATTCTGATCTATTTGATCTAGTATTGCCAACACTAGCAATCGAAGTGGTTTGAGCTTTTAAACCCAAATACTGTTTATCCCAATTTTTTTTGAAAGCCCAACAAAAGCATTGGAACGAGAATAGAAATCCCTCGACTTCTTTGATGAAGACTGAAACGACTTACTCATAGGTCTTTTCTTTGAGTCCCTAGCTTCGATCTCGGCCTTTCTTTTCTCTTTAGCCAATTCCTCAACCTTGCAAGCTCTCTCTACAAGTACCACAAATTCTTTCAGTTCCAGAATACCAACCAACAATCAGATATCTTCATTCAATCCTTTTTCAAGTCTCTTACACATGATGGCCTCAGTCGATACACATTCCCAAGCGTACTTGCTAAGTCTTACAAACTCACGCTCGTACTCCGTTACTATCATTCAGCCCTATTTTAACTCAAGAAATTCCTTTCTTTTTTGATCGATAAACCTATGGCTAATTTACTTCTTATGGAACTCTTCTTGGAAGAATTCCTAATTAACTCTCTCCTTTGGTACAACCAACACAAGGGTGTTCCACCACTGATAAGTCGAGTCTTTCAGGAGTGGCACAACACATTTTATACATTCATCAGGTGTGCAAGACAACTCATCAAATACCCTGATGGTGTTCTTGAGCTAGAACTCTGCCCTTTCAGGATCATCATCTATATTAGCTCGTAATTCTTCAGCTCCTTGTTTACGAATTCTGTCAACTGGAGGCTTGTTCATTCTTACCATTTCCACAACTTGGGGGGCTACAGGGATAGGTTGTGGTTTTAGTGGGGGTGGAAGGGGTTGAGCATTCGGGTTCATTCGAACGAACTCCGTATATCATGCATTCAT
The DNA here is from genome assembly GCF_007990345.1 of Gossypium hirsutum. Taxonomy (NCBI): domain Eukaryota; kingdom Viridiplantae; phylum Streptophyta; class Magnoliopsida; order Malvales; family Malvaceae; genus Gossypium; species Gossypium hirsutum. The sequence continues at coordinate 82,774,394 of NC_053426.1, forward strand.
CATATGGAGAAAGGCTTCCCTATCCCTTTCTCCTCCACCCTGACTCACAGTTACAGGTCTACTTTCAACTGGCACTGCCCCTTGATCAGGAGCTGGCGCATTACTTTCTACATCATCCGCCATGAGTCAGTCGGGATCCATTTACTATATGAAAACACAATTTTAAAATTGTTAGGAGTTGTCACACTATCACAATATATATATGGCATGTATAGCTAGCATCTTACACATGCTATGCTAGTCTGAAAATCAACTAAACCGTAGCTCTGATACCACTAAATGTAACACCCCTTACATGTATTTGATGCCAGAATAGGGTACGGGGCATTACCGGTCTTATACACAAGCAATCATGCAGAATCGAGACATAAATTTCAATCCAAAATAAAATTTTTCATATACATTCATATCATCCCTAATACGAGCCTACAAGGCCCAAAACATACATTTGGAGTGGTTTGGGGCTAAACTGAGAACTTTCAAATTTTTTACAACACTTAGAGAATTCATGCTTTGGAGGGTTACATACCCGTGTGGGTAGGCTGTGTGGTCACACACGCCCGTGTCCTCAGCCCATGTAACTCTCCGTTTATGACGTCATGTGCTAAATGAGGTCACACGGGCAAGGCACATGCCTGTGTACTTAGGCCGTGTGGACGATTGAATTCCATAATTTTTCACAAAATAGGTGCAAACTTCACACAGCCAGGGCACACATCCATTTCACAAGGCCGTGTCCCTCACACGGCCGAGACATACAGCCGTGTCTAGCACCTGTGTACACAATACTGAGCATTTTGTTACTAAAATTAAGGTACAGGGGACACACCACTAGATCACACACCCATGGGGGCAGACCGTGTGTCACACATGGCCTAGTCACATGCCTATGTGTCTATCCGTGTGGACAATTTTAAGGCTATTTTCCAAGCCATTTGCCACCCTTATATACTAAAACACTTACATAACTTCAAAGGCACTTAATATGGTATAATTGAGTACTTAGACACATTCAAACAAGTCATGATCATAACAATATCATATCTACTAGTACATATACAAGACACCACACTTTATCAAGCCCAAGACTACAAATTATCACGCATTAAGAATTATAAGTTTACTTTCATTTGACACAATGGGACCTTAGTTATCATTGTACCAACACATCTCAATTAAATCAACATGCATTCATAACCAATAACATAATACATCATATACACAATCACATACCACAACTCAAGGGCATAGGCACATGCAAGCGTGTATCAATAGGTTTACAACCCAATCATCAATATAAATCATATCTCATGGCCATATACAAAATGAATAATCAAATCATTATAATCCAACACACTTGGCCAAATTAATATGACACGTAAACAAAAGAACCAAGTCCCCTATACATGTCATACTCAAAATGTGAAATCATGAATACCTAAAGGATTAATTTGATAGTGTGAATCGAGCTCTGACGTTTTTCTATCCTCGAGGTAGCTTGGCGATACTATAAGAAAATGTAAAGGAAGGGGAGTAAGCATAAAGTTTAGTAAGTTCACATGCAATGATAAACAATATTAAGCAACATTTAGCATGAATATTATACAATTTAACTTAACATGAATCAAATGTTTAGCATCATAGTTTTATAAGCATAACTTTATCATTCTTAATCTTACCAAAATTTCATCACTTAACAAGCTCACTCTTTTGAGTTTTTTGTATGTTTACTACTGGGCATTCTGTTTTGCATTAATTAGGGTGTAGGGGACACACGGCCAGAACACACACCTGTGGGGCAGACTGTGTGTGACACACGGCCTAGACACACGCCCATATGTCTGCCCATGTGGACAACTTTGAGGCTATTTTCAAGCCTTTTGTCACCCATAATAACAAATATACACTTATACATCTCAATGACAACTTACATGGCATAAATGAGAACTTACATATTCACAACCATGGTTCATGCATATCAACTTCTTACAAATTAGCACTTGTTAAGACTCCATATTTTATTTAAACTAAGCTTACCAAATCACATGCAATATACATAACATCAATTTACTTCCATTTTACATATTCTTGCATTAGTTGTTATTATTCCATTTACTCACAATTCCATCGTCAAACATCTATAATCGTATCCACAATTCATCTATGCCAAATGAATTTATCCACATCATGAGTGACCTTAGCACATGCATGCATATATGAATAGGATTACATCCCCATAATTAATATGAGCCACATCTCATGGCCATATACAAAATGATTCATCAAATCATTAAAAGGCAACACATTTGGCTAAACCAATATGACATATAACAAAAAGACCAAGTCCCTATACGTGCCATACTCAAAATGTTGAGACTCACTATTCCCAAATGTCCAATTGATAGTATGATTGAGTCTTAGATGTCCTTCGATCTCCGAGCTAGCTTGGTGACACTATAAAGAAAGGGAAAAGAGAGGGGAGTAAGCATAAAGCTTAGTAAGTTCTCATGCAAATAGATAGCAACATAGTCATGAATATATATACCATTGGCATAACATAGTTTACATATATGTCATCATAAATTCAGAGGCATAACTTACACATTTTCAATATTAACAAAAGATCATCACCAACTGAGTTCATTCATATGAGTTTTTCGTACATACCTGTACCAACTCGAAATACATTCTCATATTTCCTCATCAATGACTTACTTATCGATTAACTCACTGATTTACCCGTTGAACACTTGGAATACGATCGGATACATGGAAGGCTTGCACATAATACTTCAAACATAGCCACATGCTACCTCATATCACAAATCATACATTGCTCGCTCTCGAGCTAATCACGGGCCTGCTCACACAAGTTGACAGCCAAGACATAACTACTCAGGCTGCTCACACAAGCTGATAAGTACCTGCAACACATGCCGGGCTACCCAGCCACCAGTAGAATGTACAAGACTAGCACCTGGATTCACATAGACACATATTGCATATCTTATGAGCTCAACACATATAGTTCCTAGTGACATGTTGTAACGCCCCATACCCGAGACCGTTGCCGGAGTCGAACACGAGGTGCTAACAGACTTAATTCATTTATTCGCACAGTCCATTTTAAAATTTCCAGACAAGCTGGCTAACTGCGTCACTGTCACCTTAAAAATCATATCTCGAGTTCCAAAACTCAAAAACCAGTTCTGTAAATATTTCCTGAAACTAGACTCATATGTCCATCTACAAATGTTTTTCTAGAATTTTTGGTCAAGCCAATTAGTACAGTTTATTAGTTAAAGTCTCCCCTGTTTCAGGGTTCGACTACTCTGACCTTCATGCATTACGACTTAGATATCTCCCTGTACAGGGCTTCAATACTTATGCTGTTTGTTTCTAAAGAGACTAGACTTGAAAAGGAATCTGTACATATAGGGAATGACTTCTAATTATCTCTGGTTAATTTATAGTTAATTTCCAAAGTCGGAACAGGGGATCCAGAAATTGCTCTGGCCCTGTTTCAGGAAAACTTAAACATCTCATAAAATATGGCTCATATGATCTTTTCGTTACTTTCATATGAAAATAGATTCATCAAGGTTCGATTACATAATTTATTCACTATTTAATTCCATTCCTACTATTTTTAGTGATTTTTAAAATCCACATCACTGCTGCTGTCAGCATCTATTTTTAAGGTAAACTTTACCTATTTCATGGTTTTCCATGGATCAACTAAAATTTTGTCATACATAGCACCAAAATGATCTTGATTAACCATTCCAATGGCTAATCGTTACCAACATTTCCATAACACTCCATGAACAACATACAAAATGATTATAACGCTATGCTCAAAATATATATAAGCCATTTTCGCATGGCTATCCAAATATATACATTATCGAAAGGTACATGACCAACAACAAAAGGGTAGTCCTATACATGCCATTTTCAGAGTTCAACTAAAAGAGTACCAAAAGGGCTTTGATAGTGTGGATGACTTCGACTTTGACACTCCCGAATCCGATAGCTGACGAACCAAAATCTATAAAACAAAGAATCAAAGAAACGGAATAAGCATTTAATGCTTAGTAAGTTTTGAGTAATGAAATCATGCACAACTGAAGTATAGCATTCATATGACTAAACGAATAATTTCATATACACATATTCTCACAATCATACCTACTTCACATTTCCAACCCTTATATTCATACATAAGGAATCAACTTGACTAAAGGCCGGAAGCTTGTTAATCGATTGAGCGAATACTATTTAAAAGGAATCAATTATTCCAATGCATATACAAAACATACCTCATCGTTGGGGTTTTACGAGCGTATTAATTGAAATTATTACAGCAAGATTGCTCATTCCCAAACCAAGTACCTTCGGGATTTAGCCGGATATAGCTACTAGCTCAAATGCCTTCGGGACTTAGCCCGGTTATAGTAACTCGCACAAATGCCTTCGGGACTTAGCCCGGATATAGTAACTCGCACAAATGCCTTCGGGACTTAGCCCGGATATAGTAACGCGCAGAAATGCCTTCGAGGCTTAGCCCGGAATTAGTCACTAGCACAAATGCCTTCGGGACTTAGCCCGGTTATCATCCGAATATTCATGCACATATCAATAAATCATGACACATCTATATTTCATTTTCATAACTAGAATTCAAACACAAGTTACTTATCAAGCATTATCATTTTCGGCTCAATAGCTACATACAAAGAGCATGATTTTGATTTGCTTATAACATGATCTAATCGACTCATAATCTAAGTTCCATTACTCGAAAACTTACCTCAGATGCTGTTGAACGATTTCAACAGCTATTCGATCACCTTTTCCTTTCCTTTATCGGATTTAGTTCCCCTTTGCTCTTGAGCTTAATATTAACAAATAAATTGATTTAATCATTTTGAACATCAAAGAGGAATTCAAGGTACTTAGCCCATATATATTAGGCATTAGAGTCATATATGTATGAAATCATGAATCAAATTCAACATATTAGCCAATATTCTCCTTTAGCCGATTTTCTAAGTCAAGATTAAGCCACCAATATGCTTACTTATAGCCGAATACATACAACACCAATCTATGTATTCATTCATGTGGTCGAGTATACATATTCCAATATGATATCATTTCCATTTTGTTTAACACTTAACATTTACCACATATCAATTAACCCATTTCTTTACTCATGTGGCCGATTATACTCGGTCATGCATACACATGATTAAGTTATTTAACACCTAACTCACATAGTCATAGTGTACAAAATCTTAAGGTCCACATATGAATACCCCCAAGTTCCCATGACTTAACCCTTAACCACATTTTTGCCGAGAATTCCTTGAATTTCTAATAGCATACACACATATAATCAATTTGGAGACTCTATTAACCCAACATACATCCGGCAATAGTCTATAGCTCTCTCGGCCACTCATTTCACAACTTAACAAAGCTTCAATTCGAAATCATTAGTGAGCATCAATTAACTTAAGCTACCTTTAAACTTTTATTTATCACCCCATGCCAAACCATCAAATGAACTAATTATAATTACATAGGTACTACCAAAGCCGAAACCTATGCATACTATTATTCCTTATGCCCAAACCAAAGACCACATTCGGCACTTTCATCCACCATTCTACCAATCATGTAATATTCAAACACAACCAAACTCACATTCGGCCCTAGTTCATAACAAAGTAGCCGATTCTTTCCCCTAGTATCTAATGCTGACCTATGATTCTTTTTATAGTTCAAACACTCATCTATCATCATTCACCTAACTTTAACATGAAACAACAAAACTCACCATTATTAACTACCATAGTCGAAAACCTTACTCATTCCAAAATAAAAATTTCATCATGGGTTACAAAAATAACATGATATCTCACTCAAGATCAACTAAAATTTCAAGAACTAATATGAACACCTTACCTTAATATTAACCTAAGATGACCGAATGCTTTCCTCCCTTCTTTCTCCTTTCATTTCGGCCAAGAAGAACCAAAGAATACAACTTGTTTTCATCACCGAATGCTCTTGTTCTTTTCTTTCTTTAGAATCGGCTAGGAAGAAACATGGATGAAGACTTTGTTTCTTTCACCCATTTCCTTCCTTTAATTATCATTTCTTTATTTTATTACATCCTCCATACTAATATGCCATCTAGATAATTAAAGTTAATATAAAATTCACATTTGATTATATAATTTGTAGCATGGCCGGCCACTACCTATAGTTTGGCTAATTTGACATGCAAGTACAAGCACTTTCCCACATATATTAATAGGCCACTTTAGCACTTGCCTAGCACATTTCTAAATTGTCTCACATAAGTCCCTACTAATAAATTTCACATACACTGGCCAAATTAAAGTATGAAACTTTCACACATGCATTTACTCACATCATAAACACAGAATATAACTTTTAATTATTTATAAGACTCGGTTTCGTGGTCCCAAAACCACTTTCCGACTAGGGTCAATTTAGGGCTGTCACACATGTCACATTGTATCCTAAATTATTCCTAAGGTTCAAACGGGATTTTCTCGAGGTCACATCTTTATCGAGCTCGTTCACAATGTCATCTTCATAGACCATAATGTCGTTCATATACTCATCATAACAATTTAAACATAGAACCTCATACATTAATAAAGCATTAAGAACATGATATTACATTGCATTATTTACACATGAACTTACCTCAATACAAAATATGGACAATTAATTCGATTTAGTCTAAAATCTTGTTCTTTCCTCGGTCTAGGTCCAGACTTTATTTTTCTTGATTTATAATAGCAAATTCAGCTCATTTAATCATCACATTATTCAAATCAGTCCGAAAACTATATGTTGGGGAAATTACAATTTTGCCCATAAACTTTCACATATTTACAAATTAGTCCTTAGGCTCATGAAATGAAATGTGTCCATTTTCTTTGTTACCCAAGCCTAGCCAAACCTAGCACATGCTCATAACAAGCCATACTTTCCTTCAAGTTAGATTTGTACAACTCATTTTTACAACTTTTACAAAAAGGTCATTGTTAGGTGTTTTCATGAAAAACCACTTAGTAAAAGATGTTTATCATACATCAAACTTTCATATTCCTCCATTAAACATCAAAATAGATGCATGCCACACATGGGTAAGTTTTTGAACATGAATCCTAGCTTAAAATAATGGTAGAAATAGCTAGATCATGCTTCAAGGATCTCAAAAACATAAAGAACATCAAAATGAGGCTAGGATGTACTTTCTATTGAGCTTGAAAGGATGATAAAAACCCTAGCTATGGCTCCTTAGGATTTTCAACAATGAGGTAGGAAGATGGACACAATTTTGACTTATTTTTCCATTTTTATTCTTTTATACCAAATGACAAAAATGCCTTTAAGGCTTTTCTTTCAAAATTTTCCTATTCATGCCAATTTTTGTCCATAAAAATAGAAATGGGGCAAATTTCTATTTAAGGACCTCTAATTAATAATCCATGGCAATTTCATGCTTAAAGCTTCTAGAATTCACATTTTGCAACTTTTGCAATTTAGTCCTAAATGTCAAATTGGACACTTTATCAATAAAATTTCTTCATGAAATTTTCACACAAGCATGCAATCATATCATAGACCCCATAATAATCATATAATATTTATTTCTACTTCAAATTTATGGTTTTAAAGCCACTATTTTGACTAGACCCTAATTCGAGATGTTACAACTCTCCCCCTTAGGGATTTTCGCCCCTGAAAATCTTACCGGTGAAAAGGTTTGGGTATTGATTTCTCATGTTTTCCTCGGTCTCCTATGTAGCCTCTTCAACCCCATGTCTTTGCCATAATACTTTCACCAGGGCAATACTTTTGTTCCTCAATTGTTTGACCTTCCGAGCCAAAATCTTAACCAGCTCTTTGCCATAAGTCATATCCAGTCGAATCTCAACCTCTGTCAGTGAAATCTCATGCGAAGGGTCTGATTGGTATTGATGCAACATAGACACATGGAACACATCATGGATCTTTTCCGACTCAGATGGCAAAGCCAACCTATAAGCTATCGGCCCTATTCTTTTAGTAATCTCATACAGTCCAATGAAGCGCAGACTTAATTTGCCTTTTTGGCCAAACCTCAAAACTTTCCTCCATGAAGACACTTTCAGGATTACCTTATCACTGACCTGGAACTCGATCTCTTTTCATTTCAAATCTGCGTAGGATTTATGTCTATTCGAAGTGGCTTTCAAACAATCAAGTATTATCATTACTTTTTCTTTGGTTTCTCTAACTAAGTCAACTCCGTGAATCTGATTCTCTCTGAGTTCGGTCCAATACAAAGGCATTCGGCACTTACACGCATACAATGCCTCATAAGGTGCCATTTTCAAACTCGATTGAAAACTATTGTTGTAGGCAAATTCTACCGACGGTAAATACTTTTCCCAACTACCTTGAAACTCAAGAACACAATTCCATAGCATATCTTCAAGAATTTGAATTACCCGCTTAAATTAACTGTTAGTTTACGGATTGAAAGCAATACTAAAACTTAGCTTTTTACCCAAAGCTTCTTGTAACTTTTTCCAAAATTGTGATGTGAACCTTAAGTCTCTATCCGATATAATCAACAAAGGTACTCCGTGCAATCTCACTATTTTAGAAATATACAATCCGGCTAACTTATCAAGTGAATAGTTGGTACATACCAGTATAAAATGAGCCAATTTTGTAAGCCTATCAACCCCAACCCAAACAACATCCTTCTTTTTTGGTGTCAAGGGAAAACCCGACACAATGTCCATAGTGATTTTGTCCCATTTCCACTTGGGAACCATCACAGGCTGGAGTAAACCAGAAGGTACTTGGTGTTTTGCTTTTATTTACTGACAAATCATGCTTCTCGAAACAAACTCAAAAATATCTCTTTTCATACTTGGCCACCAATACAATTCCTTCAAGTCATTGTACATTTTCGTACTACCTAGATGTATAGACAAACAACCACTATGTGCCTCATGCAAAATCTTCTGAATCAAGTCAGTATTTTTAGGAATACAAATCCTATCTCAGAACATTAAACAACCATCAGAAGCAATTCAAAAATCTGATTCAAAACCCGATTCACATTGGACTTTTTTGGCTTGCAAATCACTGTCATCTTTCTGAGCTTCGCAAATCTCTTGGAGTGTAACACCCCTAGCCGAACTAGGGTTAAAGACATTACCAAACAAATCAGAACATTTTATGAACAACTCAATAACATCATCCACAAACATAGTCAAAAATCATTATAGAGTCCCTTAAATAGGTCATCGAGACCTTAAACATGCTTTAGAAAGGGGTTGAAACTAAACCGAATACATACAAAATTATTCTAAACTAAAACATTTTTCAAAGTTGTACAGGCCACACGTCCATGTGAATAGGCCGTGCCAAAATAGGGCTACATATTAACTTGTCCACACGGCCACAAGGCACGCTCGTGTGCCAGGCCGTGTGAAAATTAGGGAGGCTACTGACTTGGCCACACGACTGACCACACGCCGTGTGTCTAGCCCATGGTCAAAACTGACTTGGTCATGGCCTAGCACATGCCCGTGTGTACGACTGTGTGGTCTAACCAGGATCATTCCGAAATGGCCCTCGAGCAACACGGCTGAGACACACGCCCGTGTGGGCAAAAATAGGCCATTTACAAGGCCAAGTTGCCACCTATTAAGGGTCCTCCCTACAATCATCAAAACCACAACATTTTATACCAAATTCTCAACCATTTCACAACCAAAACATACATCTTTCATACCATTTCATTATAAAAAGTTTCATACTTGTAACATATACCAAAACATGTCATTCTATAAGCCAAAATCATACCAAAACATATGGTTTATAAACCTTAATATACTCATTAAATTTCATACCACATTCTTACCAATTCCACAATTAAGCACATACCATAAACTTACCAAACTTACCATTTCTCTTGGTCATTCATGAACACATCAAACTTACCACAATTGCATCACATATCATATACCAAAATCAAACCATAAGTTCAACTATAATCTAGCCATATCTCATGGCATGAAATACACATTACATAACATAACTCAAAGTACTTCTAGCCTATACATGCCATACTTTAATATAAATATTATCAAAAGGTACCAATTTAAGGTTCGATAGTGTGGTGACTATCCACGACGATCCCCGAGCTCTTACTAGCTTTGATATCTATAAAATAGTTGAAACACACACAAAGTAAGCTTTCAAAAGCTTAGTAAGCCATATACAAATAAACTTAACATGTCAAACATATAAACATCATCAAATTATATAAATACTCCATAGCCAAATACAATTACCAACCTCATGATTCATATCTATTTCACAATTTTCAATTCATTTGCACATATTGCATAATTTCTCATACTTTTATTATATATTCATAAAGGTACATGTACTTACCTTTCATTCTTAACATGGTATACAATACTAACATACCTGATTTAGATACTCATTCACATCGTCATTCATTTTCTCGAAATGCCCGTTGAACCGTTCAAAATCATAAGGATACGCGAATAACTCAAAAAGCTCATACATTGCCAACATCCCAAACGTGGTCTTACATGTAATCAAATATCGATGCCACTGTCCCAAACAGGGTCTTACAAGAAATCAAATACGATGTCGATGTCCCAAACATGGTCTTACACGTAAATCATAAGTCGATGCCAATGTCCCAGATGTGGTCGTACACGATAACACATATCGAATCCTATGTCATGACATATGTATCCTAACTATTCCTATGGTTCGTACGGGCCTTTTCGGACGTCAGAACTTTGTCGATACTTTCTCGGATATCTCATATTCAAGGCATAAAGCCATTCATCATTTTTCAATAGCATATGAACATAGATAAACATTTCAATTACATTTATTTATATATAGACTTACCTCGTATGGATTCGGACGAACGGAGTCGACTACTCGACGACTTTCGATTTCCCTCGATCTAATTTCGTTTTCTTTTGTTCTTGATCTATATAAATTCAAATTTAACTCTTTTATTCACCAAATCATTCAAATCAATCAACAAACACACATTTAAGGCAATTTACAAATTAGCCCTCACATTTTCACATTTTGACAATTTAGCCCTTAATTCATAAAATCACAAAATCACAAAATACACAAAATTTCTTTGCACACAAGCTTAGTCAAATTTTCATAGTGTTTATATAAGTCCACATATTTCATTTATTTCAAATTTTAGCCCCTCAATTTCTCATTTTCATAATTTAGCCCAAATTGCTCAAATTCATCAAAAATTCAAAGACAAAACATGTTAACCTAACATCAAGCTTCCATATACTATCATCAAACTTCATAAAACTCATAATTTCATCAATGGCTCAACTCAAAATCATCAAAAAAATTAGAAATTGAAACATGGGCTTGATAATATACAAAGCAACGATCACAAAAATATAGAAATTATCAAAAACGAAACAAAACTCATACCTCAATCAATGAAAATCAAAGCCGAACCCTAGCTATTCTTTCTTCTTCTTTTTCCTTGCTAATTTCGGCTCTGAATGAACACATAATGGCTTATTCCATGCTTTTAGTTTATTTTAATTAACATTATAATCCATTTACTAAATTAGCCTTATTATTTTCTTTATAATTCAACTAACTAATGTCCATCCATGTCATTTGATGAATTCAATGGTCTATTTACAACATAAGGACCTCACATTTAAAGAGACACATCAAATAGGCACTTTAACAAACAGCATGCAACTTTTACATTTTATGCGATTAGGTCCTTTTATCAAATTAAGCACATAAATGATCAAATTTTCATACGAAACTTTCACACATGCTAATTCGCATATTATAAGCATAGAAAATAATATTAAAATATTTTTCAAACTTAGATTTGTGGTCCCAAAAATACTATTCTAACTAGGGTCAAATCTAGACTGTTACAACTCTTCCCCCTAAGGGATTTTTGTCCTCGAAAATCTTACCGTTGAACAGATTTGGATGCTGCTGTCTCATAGCATGTTCAAGCTCCTACGTAGCCTCTTCAACACCGTGTCGATGCCACATTACTTTTACTAACGGAATTTTCTTATTTCTCAATTCTGTAACTTTGCGGGTCAAAATACAGATCGGCTTTTCTTTATAGGTCAGATTAGATAGAATTTCAATCTCAGACAGAGTAATCACATGCGAGGGATCTAATCTATATCATCGAAGCATCAATACGTGAAACACATTATGAATCTTTTCTAGCTCAGATAGCAACAACAATTTATAAGCAACTGACCCGATATGCTTGATAATCTCATACGGACTGATGAACCTTGGACTCAATTTGCCTTTTCTGCCAAATCAGAATAATCTTTTCGTTTAAAGTCTACGTACAATTTTTGACGATCGGAAGTTGTTTTTAAACTATCTCAAGTCACTTTTACTTTATGTTCAGTCTCTTTTATCAAATCCAGCCCGTTAATCTTATTCTCGCCGAGTTCAGTCCAATACAAAGGTGTACGGCATTTACGACCATATAAGGCTTCATACTATGACAGCCCAAAATTGACCCTAGTCGGGAAGTGGTTTCGGGACCGCTAAACCGAGTCACCGAAATGTTTGAATGTGATATTTATTGTCTAGAATATGTAATTATGAATGTGTGAAAATTTCAAGCTTCGATTTAGTCGATTGCATGTGAATTTAGTCAATAGGACTTATGTGAGAAAATTTTAAAATGTGATAGGTCAATGCGTAAGGACCTATTAGTGCATCTGGAAAAAGGGGGGACTTGCATGTCAAATTCCCCCCCTTAACTAGTAGTGGCCGGCCATGACAAGCATGGTAGACCAAGTGTGATGGGCAAGACATGTCATAGACATGTTGTGTTAGTGCATCATGAGTGGAAACATGTCACAAACATGTTATGTTAGTGAGGTATGTTAGGAGAAATAATATAAGGGGCATGGGCATAAAATAATGAAAAGGAGTATGATGAATACAAAAAAAAAATGTGTGTAGTTGTTTCCCCCCCCCCATTGCCGTGAGTTAAAGAAAAGAAAGGAGAAAATTTTGTTCATCCTTTTTCATCTTCATTTGGCTGAAAATTTTAAGGAGGAAGGAAGAAGAAAGGTTGAAGAGGTTCGGCCATGCATGTGACTAGGCTAAGGTATGTTTGGTGATGTTCCATGAGATGCATGCATATTTTAGTTGCTAGCTTGAGTTCTAATTAGCCCATGGTTCAAATCCTTGCTATGTCATGGGGATGATATTCGGCCTAGGTGGATTTTGTGTTAATGCCATTGCATGCTAAATATGAAGCTTGTTAATGATGCATGTGATGGTGGATTGATGATTCTTGAATCTCCTTTTTAGCATTTTTGAGTGAGCACATATGTGCATTGGTTGCTAGATGGGGAAGAATCGGCTAGCAAGTTGTGTGCTAAGGCCGAATATAACTCTTGTATATTAATGAGTAATGCATGTGTTAAATTGTCGGAAAGGGAGAGGATGCTTTACTAGTGTATATATGTGTGTATTAGCCAAGTTTTGAACTTGAAACAAAAAGGGTATTTAGTCAATACAAGTGACCATACTTGTAGAATGTATTAAGTGTTGAAATCGGCCCCAAAATAGACATGCATATTCGGCCAAGGGGGAAAAATTAGCTAAAATGTTGAGTTTGATTCATGATTTCCGTACATATGTGACTTTAATGTCTAATGTATAAATATGGGCTAAGTGCCTTGTGTTCCTCTTTTCAATGCTCAAATGATTAAATAAATTTATTTGTTTAATTAAGCTCAAGAGCAAAGGGGAACTAAATCCGATAAAGGGAAGGAAAAAGTGGTCGAATAGCTATCGGAATCGTTCGACAACACCCGAGGTAAGTTCTTGAGTAAGAGAGCTTAAATTAAGATTTGATTAGATCATGTTTTAAGCAAATCAAAATCATGCTCTTTGTGTGTGGCTATTGAGCCGAAATCACAAGAATGATAAGTGTCTTGTGTTTGAGTTTTGCTAACGAAAATGAAATACGAATGTGCCATGATTTATTGTTAAATGTGCATGGTTATTTGAATGATGTCCGGGCTAAGTCCCGAAGGCTTTGTGCTAAGTGACCATATCCGGACTAAGATCCGAAGGCATTTGTGCGAGATACTAATTCCGGGCTAAGCCCGAAGGCATTGGTGCGAGTTACTAAATCCGGGTTAAGTCCCGATGGCATTTGTGCGAGTTACTAAATCCGGGTTAAGTCCCGAAGGCATTTGTGCGAGTTACTATAACAGGGCTATGTCCCGAAGGCATTTGAACGAGGAGCTATATCCGGTTAAATTCCGAAGGTACGTGATGTGGGAATGAATGATCTTGCTGTAAAAGATTCAGTTAATACTCTAGAAACATCCCAACATTGAGGTATGTTTCGTATGTGCTTGAATTTAGTTGAGCCCTTACAAATAAGTATTCGCTCAGTTGATAAACGAGCTACCGGCCTTTGGCTGAGTTGATCTTTTGTGTATGTACATAAGGGTTGGTAATGTGAAGCAAGTATGATACCGAAAATTTGTGCATATGAAATTATCCGTTTAGCTATATGAATGTTATACTTTTGTTGTGCTGGAATTCCTTGCTCAAAACTTACTAAGCATAAATTGCTTACTCCGTTTCATTGCTCCTCTGTTTTATAGATTGGTTCTCCAGCTATCGGACTCGGGATCTTGAAGTCAAAGTCGCCCACACTATCAAAGCTCCCCCCCTTTTGGTACAATTTTGGTTGAACTTCGAAATGGCATGTATAGGACTACCCGTTTGTTGTGGGTCGTGGACCCTTTGGACTTGTATAATTTTGGATAGCCATGCGAAAATGGCTTATATGTGTTTGAGTATAATGTTATAATCATTCGGTGTGGATATGCTTGACAAGGATTAGCCATGGGAATGGTTAATCACTATCATAAATTGTTCTATTTATGCAAAAAGGGCTAGTTGAATCATGGAAACCATGAAATAGGTAAAGTCTACCTTAAAGGCAGATGCTGACAGCAACAGTGATGTAGATTTGGAAAATCACTAAAAATAGTAGGAAGGGAATTAAATAGTGAATAAATTATTTAAACAAACCTTGATGAATCTACTTTCATAGGAAAGTAACAAAACAATCATACGGACAGTATGTTAAGAGATATTCAGGTTCTCGTGAGACAGGTCCAGAACGGTTTCTGGATTTCCTGTTCGGACTTTGGAAATTCATTATAAATTAACCAGAGATAATTAGGAGTCATACCATATATGGATAGATTCCTCTCTGAGTCTAGTTTCTATAGAAACAAACGGAATCAGTATTGGAGCCCTGTACAAGGAGATATCCAAGTCGTAATGCTCAAAGGTCAGGGTAGTCGATCCCTGTAACATGGAAGATTTTTGACTAATAAACTGTACTAATTGGCCCGACCAAAAATTCTAGAAAAAAATATGTAGATGGGAATATGAGTCTAGTTTCGGGGAAAAATCACGAAACTGATTTTCGAGTTGTGAAACTCAAGATATGATTTTTAAAGCGACTAGTACGCAGATTGGCAGTGTCTGGGAAATATTTTTATAAGGGGTTTAAAGTCTGTTAACACCTCGTGTTTGACTCCGGTGTCGGTCTCGGGTTCGGGGTGTTACATTTGATTGGTATCAGAGCTACGGTTTAGTCGATTCTAGGACTACCGTAATGCGTTGGGTCTAGCTATACATGCCATTTTATGTGATTATTTGATAGTGTGGTGATTTCTGACATTGCAAATGTGTTTATTTATAGTAATGGATCCCGATCCCGACCGAGAGGTAGCTGATGATCTTGAGAGTGTAGCGCCTGCTCCCGCACAAGGGACAGCGCCGGCGGACTCTCAACCTAATGCTAGTAACCCGAATGATGAAGCTAGACAAGCTTTCTATAGCGTGATGAATGATTGGTTCAACCAATACATTCGAACAAATACGGCTATTCCACAACCTCCATTCCCGACTAATACCACCCCCGCACCTACAATACCTCCGGTAACTGACCAAATAAGGTCAAATAAGCCCCCAGTTGACAGAATCCGAAAACATGGGGCTACTGAATTTAAAGCTACGAATAGCGACGATGCCGAGCAAGCTGAATTTTGGTTGGACAACACTATCCGGGTACTCGATGAGCTATCTTGTACACCCGATGAATGCCTAAAGTGTACTATCTCCTTGCTACGTGATTCTGCCTACTATTGGTGGAGTACTCTGACTTCTGTTGTGCCCCGAGAGCAAGTAACTTGGGAGTTTTTCCAAACTGAGTTTCGGAAAAAGTATATCAGTCAGAGATTTGTTGATCAAAAACGGAAGGAATTTCTTGAGCTTAAGCAAGGTTCCATGTCGGTTACTGATTACGAGCGAAAATTTGTTAGACTTAGCAAATACGCTCGGGAATGTGTTTCGTCCGAGGCTATTATGTGTAAACGCTTCGAGGATGGGCTGAATGAAGATATAAAAATGTTCGTTGGCGTTCTTGAAATACGAGAGTTCGTAGTACTTGTCGAGTGAGCCTGTAAAGCCGAAGAGCTTAGAAAAGAAAAACAAAAAGTTGATGAGGGAACTGGAGAGTTTCGTAAAAGATCCTCGGGAAAGTCTCTTCAACAGGCATCGAAGAAATTTTGAGATGATGCGGGCCAGTTTAGAGGCACTTCGGGCCTTTTTAGATGAGACCGTGATCGACCCCCTGTGGGTACACGAGGCACTTCGGTCGCCAGTGTTGGGAATGAACGTCGAGACAGAACGAAATGTCGATATTGCGGTAAATGGCATTCGGGGAGTTGTAGATTCCCTGACCGCTCCTGTTACAAGTGCGGATCAGTTGACCACTTCATTAAAGATTGCCCGAGGTTGTTTGAACAGAATGAAAATCAGAGTGGGAAACCGGGTGCTACCACTGCTCGAGGTAGACCATCTGGAAATACGGGCAATGCTAGTGGTGGCCAGAGAGGATCTAGAGATGCTACGACCAGATCCGAGGCTCGTGCGCCTGCTAGAGCTTATGCTATACGTGCCCGCGAGGATGCTTCTTCGCCTGATGTTATTACCGGTACTTTTACTCTCTTTGATACTAATGTAATTGCTTTGATTGACCCCGGTTCTACTCATTCTTACATATGTGAAACCTTAGCATCCAGTAAGACTTTACCTATTGAGTCTACTGAGTTCGTAATTCGGGTGTCAAATCCCTTGGGTCGTTACGTGCTTGTCGACAAAGTGTGTAAGAAATGTCCCCTAGTAATTCGAGGTTCCTGTTTTCCGGCGGACTTGATGCTTTTGCCGTTTAATGAATTTGATGTTATTCTTGGTTTGGATTGGCTGACCGCGCATGATGCGGTTGTGAATTGCAAAAGCAAGACTATTGATTTGAGGTGCACAAATAACGAAGTAATCCGAGTTGAGTCTACGGACTTGGAGGGGATGCCAGCTGTAATATCAACAATGTTGGCCCAGAAATATGTAAGAAAAGGGTGCGAAGCATACCTTGCGTATCTACTGGATGACAAAGAATTAGACAAGAAACCCGAATCTGTGAATACCCGGATGTTTTTCCTGAAGGATTACCAGGTTTACCACCTGTTCGGGAGGTAGAGTTTGGTATTGAGCTTGTACCTGGGACTATGCCGATTTCGATAGCTCCGTATCGTATGGCACCAACCGAGTTAAAAGAGTTGAAAGCTCAGTTGCAAGAATTGACGGATAGAGGTTTTGCTCGACCAAGTTTCTCACCTTGGGGTGCACCAGTATTGTTCGTGAAAAAGAAGGACGGAACCATGAGGTTGTGCATTGACTATCGTCAACTGAATGAAGTGACGATAAAGAACAAATATCCGTTACCACGTATCGATGATTTGTTCGACCAACTGAAGGGAGCCTCAGTGTTCTCAAAAATAGATTTGAGATCGGGCTATTATCAGTTGCGAATTCAAGATTCGGACATACCCAAAACTGCCTTCAGAACGAGATATGGTCACTACGAGTTCTTAGTGATGCCGTTTGGGCTCACTAATGCCCCTGCGGTATTTATGGATTTGATGAATCGGATCTTCAGACCATATTTGGATCGGTTCGTAGTTGTGTTCATTGATGACATCTTGGTCTATTCAAGAGATGAGACCGAACATGCTGAGCATCTGAGGCTAGTGTTGCAAATTTTGCGGGATAAGCAGTTATATGCTAAGTTCAGTAAGTGTGAGTTCTGGTTAAGAGAGGCTAGCTTCTTGGGTCATGTAGTATCCGCATCGGGTATTCGAGTTGACCCGAACAAAATTTCAGCCATACTTAATTGGAAACCTCCGAGAAATATTACTGAGGTTCGGAGCTTTTTGGGGCTCGCCAGTTATTACCGACGATTTGTCAAAGGTTTCTCGATGATAGCCACACCAATGACGAAGCTACTTCAAAAGGATGTTAAGTTCGAATGGACGGAGAAATGTCAGAAAATTTTTGATCAACTAAAAACTTATTTGACTGAAGCTCCAATTTTAGTGCAACCCGAATCAGGCAAAGAGTTTGTCATTTATAGTGACGCATCCCTACATGGGTTGGGTTGCGTATTGATGCAAGAAGGTCGAGTGGTGGCCTATGCGTCGAGACAATTAAAGCCACATGAGAAAAATTATCCGACCCATGATCTTGAACTAGCTGCCATCGTATTTGCTTTAAAAATATGGCGACATTACTTATTTGGTGAGAAGTGCCATGTATTTTCGGATCACAAAAGTCTCAAAAATTTGATGACTCAAAGAGACTTAAATCTGCGACAAAGACGTTGGCTTGAGTTGTTGAAAGATTACGAGCTTGTCATTGATTACCACCCGGGAAAGGCTAATATGGTTGCGGACGCCTTAAGCCGAAAATCATTGTTTGCTTTACGAGCGATGAATGTGCACTTGTCTGTTCTACCCGACAATGTGTTAGTAGCTGAATTAAAAGCCAAACCATTATTGATTCATCAAATTCGTGAAGCCCAGAAAGTTGATGATGAATTGGTTGCAAAACGGGCTGAGTGTGCTCCGAACAAGGAATCGGAGTTTCAAATTGATGACGATGATTGTTTGAGGTTCAGAAGTCGTTTGTGTGTTCCAAGGAATTCGGAACTCATTTCGATGATTCTGAACGAAGCCCATTGTAGCCAAATGTCAATTCACCCGGGGAGTACGAAAATGTACAACGATTTGAAACGTTGGTTTTGGTGGCATGGTATGAAACGAGACATCTCCGACTTTGTTTCGAGATGTTTAATATGTCAACAAGTGAAAGCGGAACATCAAGTGCCTTCAGGATTACTTCAGCCGATCATGATACCCGAGTGGAAATGGGATCGAGTCACAATGGACTTTGTGTCCGGACTGCCATTGTCAACAAGTAAGAAGGATGCGATTTGGGTTGTTGTTGATAGACTGACTAAGTCGGCTCACTTTATCCCCGTGCGTACGGATTTTTCATTGGATAAACTAGCCGAATTGTATGTTTCTCAGATTGTGAGATTACACGGGGTACCTATTTCTATCGTGTCGGATAGAGATCCGAGATTCACCTCGCGATTTTGGAAGAAATTACAAGAAGCTTTGGGTACCAAGCTGCATTTTAGCACTGCTTTTCACCCCCAAACCGATGGTCAATCTGAGCGGATAATTCAGATACTTGAGGATATGTTGAGATGTTGCATCCTCGAGTTCAGTAGTTCATGGGAACGGTATTTACCTTTGATTGAATTCGCTTACAACAATAGTTTTCAATCAATTATTAAGATGGCACCTTACGAGGCTTTGTACGGTTGTAAATGCCGTACACCATTGTTTTGGACCGAGCTCGGTGAAAGTAAAATTTTCGGAGTTGATTTGATTAAGGATGCCGAACAGAAAGTAAAGGTAATCCGTGAAAGTCTGAAAGCAGCCACAGATCGTCAAAAATCGTATGCGGATTTGAAACGAAGGGACATTGAATATCAGGTGGGAGATAAAGTGTTCCTTAAAGTTTCGCCTTGGAAAAAGGTACTCAGGTTTGGCCGTAAGGGCAAGTTGAGCCCGAGATTCATTGGTCCGTACGAAATCTCCGAACGAGTTGGTCCGGTTGCGTATAGATTGATTTTGCCCCTGAGCTTGAAAAGATTCACGATGTCTTTCATGTTTCGATGCTTTGACGCTATCGATCTGATCCATCGCACATAATTAGCCCATCAGAGGTTGAAATTCAAGCCGATATGAGTTATGAAGAAGAACCGATGCGTATCCTAGCTCGTGAAGTGAAGGAGTTGCGAAACAAAAGGGTTCCGTTAGTGAAGGTGTTATGGATCAAACACGGGATCGAGGAAGCTACTTGGGAAACAGAGCTCGATGAAAGAACGATACCCAAACCTATTTACCGGTAAGATTTTCGGGGACGAAAATTTCTTAAGTGGGGGAGAGTTGTGACAGCCCAAAATTGACCCTAGTCGGGAAGTGGTTTCGGGACCGCTAAACCGAGTCACCGAAATGTTTGAATGTGATATTTATTGTCTAGAATATGTAATTATGAATGTGTGAAAATTTCAAGCTTCGATTTAGTCGATTGCATGTGAATTTAGTCAATAGGACTTATGTGAGAAAATTTTAAAATGTGATAGGTCAATGCGTAAGGACCTATTAGTGCATGTGGAAAAAGGGGGGACTTGCATGTCAAATTCCCCCCCTAACTAGTAGTGGCCGGCCATGACAAGCATGGTAGACCAAGTGTGATGGGCAAGACATGTCATAGACATGTTGTGTTAGTGCATCATGAGTGGAAACATGTCACAAACATGTTATGTTAGTGAGGTATGTTAGGAGAAATAAAATAAGGGGCATGGGCATAAAATAATGAAAAGGAGTATGATGAATACAAAAAAAAATGTGTGTAGTTGTTTCCCCCCCCATTGCCGTGAGTTAAAGAAAAGAAAGGAGAAAATTTTGTTCATCCTTTTTCATCTTCATTTGGCTGAAAATTTTAAGGAGGAAGGAAGAAGAAAGGTTGAAGAGGTTCGGCCATGCATGTGATTAGGCTAAGGTATGTTTGGTGATGTTCCATGAGATGCATGCATATTTTAGTTGCTAGCTTGAGTTCTAATTAGCCCATGGTTCAAATCCTTGCTATGTCATGGGGATGATATTCGGCCTAGGTGGATTTTGTGTTAATGCCATTGCATGCTAAATATGAAGCTTGTTAATGATGCATGTGATGGTGGATTGATGATTCTTGAATCTCCTTTTTAGCATTTTTGAGTGAGCACATATGTGCATTGGTTGCTAGATGGGGAAGAATCGGCTAGCAAGTTGTGTGCTAAGGCCGAATATAACTCTTGTATATTAATGAGTAATGCATGTGTTAAATTGATGGAAAGGGAGAGGATGCTTTACTAGTGTATATATGTGTGTATTAGCCAAGTTTTGAACTTGAAACAAAAAGGGTGTTTAGTCAATACAAGTGACCATACTTGTAGAATGTATTAAGTGTTGAAATCGGCCCCAAAATAGACATGCATATTCGGCCAAGGGGGAAAAATTAGCTAAAATGTTGAGTTTGATTCATGATTTCCGTACATATGTGACTTTAATGTCTAATGTATAAATATGGGCTAAGTGCCTTGTGTTCCTCTTTTCAATGCTCAAATGATTAAATCAATTTATTTGTTTAATTAAGCTCAAGAGCAAAGGGGAACTAAATCCGATAAAGGGAAGGAAAAAGTGGTCGAATAGCTATCGGAATCGTTCGACAACACCCGAGGTAAGTTCTTGAGTAAGAGAGCATAAATTAAGATTTGATTAGATCATGTTTTAAGCAAATCAAAATCATGCTCTTTGTGTGTGGCTATTGAGCCGAAATCACAAGAATGATAAGTGTCTTGTGTTTGAGTTTTGCTAACGAAAATGAAATACGAATGTGCCATGATTTATTGTTAAATGTGCGTGGTTATTTGAATGATGTCCGGGCTAAGTCCCGAAGGCTTTGTGCTAAGTGACCATATCCGGACTAAGATCCGAAGGCATTTGTACGAGATACTAATTCCGGGCTAAGCCCGAAGGCATTGGTGCGAGTTACTAAATCCGGGTTAAGTCCCGATGGCATTTGTGCGAGTTACTAAATCCGGGTTAAGTCCCGAAGGCATTTGTGCGAGTTACTATAACAGGGCTATGTCCCAAAGGCATTTGAACGAGGAGCTATATCCGGTTAAATTCCGAAGGTACGTGATGTGGGAATGAATGATCTTGCTGTAAAAATTTCAGTTAATACTCTAGAAACATCCCAACATTGAGGTATGTTTCGTATATGCTTGAATTTAGTTGAGCCCTTACAAATAAGTATTCGCTCAGTTGATAAACGAGCTACCGGCCTTTGGCTGAGTTGATCTTTTGTGTATGTACATAAGGGTTGGTAATGTGAAGCAAGTATGATACCGAAAATTTGTGCATATGAAATTATCCGTTTAGCTATATGAATGTTATACTTTTGTTGTGCTGGAATTCCTTGCTCAAAACTTACTAAGCATAAATTGCTTACTCCGTTTCATTGCTCCTCTATTTTATAGATTGGTTCTCCAGCTATCGGACTCGGGATCTTGAAGTCAAAGTCGCCCACACTATCAAAGCTCCCCCCCTTTTGGTACAATTTTGGTTGAACTTCGAAATGGCATGTATAGGACTACCCGTTTGTTGTGGGTCGTGGACCCTTTGGACTTGTATAATTTTGGATAGCCATGTGAAAATGGCTTATATGTGTTTGAGTATAATTTTATAATCATTTGGTGTGGATATGCTTGACAAGGATTAGCCATGGGAATGGTTAATCACTATCATAAATTGTGCTATTTATGCAAAAAGGGCTAGTTGAACATGGAAACCATGAAATAGGTAAAGTCTACCTTAAAGGCAGATGCTGACAGCAGCAGTGATGTAGATTTGGAAAATCACTAAAAATAGTAGGAAGGGAATTAAATAGTGAATAAATTATTTAAAAAAACCTTGATGAATCTACTTTCATAGGAAAGTAACGAAACAATCATACGGACAGTATGTTAAGAGATATTCAGGTTCTCGTGAGACAGGTCCAGAACGGTTTCTGGATTTCCTGTTCGGACTTTGGAAATTCATTATAAATTAACCAGAGATAATTAGGAGTCATACCATATATGGATAGATTCCTCTCTGAGTCTAGTTTCTATAGAAACAAACGGAATCAGTATTGGAGCCCTGTACAAGGAGATATCCAAGTCGTAATGCTCAAAGGTCAGGGTAGTCGATCCCTGTAACATGGAAGACTTTGACTAATAAACTGTACTAATTGGCCCAACCAAAAATTCTAGAAAAAAGTATGTAGATGGGAATATGAGTCTAGTTTCAGGGAAAAATCACGGAACTGATTTTCGAGTTGTGAAACTCAAGATATGATTTTTAAAGCGACTAGTACGCAGATTGGCAGTGTCTGGGAAATATTTTTATAAGGGGTTTAAAGTCTGTTAACACCTCGTGTTCGACTCCGGTGTCGGTCTCGGGTTCGGGGTGTTACACATACGGTGCCATTTTAATACTCGATTGAAAACTATTATTATAGGTGAATTCAACCAATGGAAAATACTATTCCCACGTACCTTCAAACTTAAGAATTCAACATCTAAACATATCCTCGAGAATCTAAATAATCCGCTTGAACTGACCATCCGTTTGCGGGTGAAAGGCAGTATTGAAATGCAATTTCGTACCTAAAGCCTCTTGTAGTTTCTTCCAAAATAATGAAGTGAATATTGGATCTCTATCTGACACAATAGACAAAGGTACCCCGTGCAATCTTACAACATCATAAATGTATAATTCAGCTAATTTATCGAAGCGAGTAATCAGATTGTACCAGAATAAAATGAGCTGATTTAGTGAATCGGTCAACCATAACCCAGATAGCATCTTTCTTTAGCGGAGATAGGCGCAAACCTGAAACAAAATCCATGGTCACTCTATCCCATTTCCACTCCAGAATCATAATCAGCTGTAACAAACTAGATGGTACCTGATGTTCAGCTTTAACTTGCTGACAGATTAAACATTTCAAAACAAATTCGGAGACATCTCTTTTCATTCCAGACTACCAGTAATGCTGTTTCAAATCATTATACATTTTTGTACTACTCGGATACATAGATAAATGACTATTGTGAGCTTCATTCAAAATCCTATGAATCAACACTAGACTTTTTGGAACACAAATCCAATCTCGGAATCTCAAACAATCATCATTACTAACTCGAAATTCAGAACCAGAATTCAAATTGCACTGAGCTTGTTTTGCTATTATCTCATTACCAACTTTCTGAGCATTAATAATTTATTGAAAAAATAACGATTTCGCTTTCAATTCAGCTAAAACTGAACCATCATCAGATATACACAACTGAACATTCATAGCATGTAATGCAAATAATGATTTCTGACTCAACGCATTAGCAACAACATTTGCTTTCCCGGATGATAATCAATAACAAGCTCATAATCTTTTAGCAATTCTAGCCATCTTCTTTGTCGCAGATTTAAATCATTCTGAGTCATCAGATATTTCAAACTTTTATGATCTAAAAATACATGACATTTCTCACCAAATAGATAGTGATGCCAAATCTTCAAAGCAAACATAATAGCTGCCAATTCCAGATCGTGCGTCGGATAATTCTTTTTGTGAAGCTTTAAATGTCTCGAGGCATAAGCTATGACTTTGTCTTCTTGCATCAAAACGCAACCTAATCCGTTCAACAAAGCATCACTGTAGATCTCAAATTCTTTTCCCGATTCTGGTTCTACTAACATCGGAGCTTCAGTCAATAAAGCTTTCAAATGATCAAAGCTTTTCTGACACTTTTCAGACCATTCAAATTTCACATATTTTTGAAGCAGTTTTGTCAACGGAATTGCAATCATAGAAAATCCTTTTTACAAACCGTCTATAATAATCGGTAAGTCCCAGAAAACTGCTGACTTCAGAAACATTTCTCGGAGGCTTCCAATCCAAAATAGTTGAAATTTTGCTTGGATCAACTCGGATACCTGATGCTGACACAATATGGCCTAGAAAACTAACTTCGCGCAACCAGAACTCATATTTGCTAAACTTCACATACAATTGCTTATCACGCAAATTCTGTAGTGCTATTCTCAAATGCTCAACATGCTCAGAATCATCACACGAATAAATCAATATGTGATCAATGAATACGACAACAAATCGATCTAAACACGGTCTGAAAATTCTGTTCATCAAATCCATAAAGATGGCAGGTGCATTAGTTAATCCGAAAGGCATAACTAAGAACTCATAGGGCTGTACCTCATTCTGAATGTAGTTTCCCAAATGTCTGAGTCTTTTGCTCGCAACTGATAATAGCCTGATCTCAAATCTATCTTTGAAAACACGGTAGCTCCTTTCAACTGATCAAATAAATTATCAATTTGAGCCAGAGGGTATTTATTCTTGATAGTCACTTTGTTCAACTGACGATAATCAATGCACATTCTCATCGTACCATCTTTCTTTTTCACAAACAAAACTGGTGCACCCCAAGGTGAGAAACTCAGTCTTGTAAATCCTCTATCTATCAACTTTTACAACTGAGACTTTAATTCTTTCAACTCAGTTGGAGCCATTCTATACAGAGCTATCGAAATCGGAGTAGTTCCTGGTACTAACTCAATGTCAAATTCTACTTCTCGAATCGGAGGTAATCCCGGTAACTCATCAAGAAACACATCAGAGAATTCACAGACAATAGGTATTGATTCAACTTTCTTTTCAGATACTTTCGAATTAATCACATAGACAAAATAGGCTTTACAACCCTTTCTCACAATACTCAGAGCTTTCATCAAAGATATCACAGCCGACAATCCATTCAAATCACTAGATTCAATTCAGATTATTTCATCATTCTTGCATCTCATGTGACAGCCCAAAATTGACCCTAGTCGGGAAGTGGTTTCGGGACCACAAAACCGAGTTATAAAAATAATTAATTGCTATGTTCTATGTTTATTATGTGTGTGTACATGCATATGTGGAAGTTTCATTTCCTAATTTTGCCAATTGCATGAGGAATTATTAAATAGGGATCAACATGAGACATGGTGAAATATGATAGGCTAATTTTAAAGGGCTTATTAGTGCATGTCAACACAAGGGTGGACTTGCATGTCAAATTGCCCAATTCCCTTATAGTGGCCGGCCAAGATGGATTGATGATGGGCAATATATTTGTTGAATTTGATATTATAATAAGAAATTGGGTTATTGGAGTTATAATGAATAAAAGAAAGAATAAAAGAAAAAAGAAAGGTAATGAAAACAAAGCTTGTATCCTTGGTTCTTCTTGGCCGATTGTAAAGAGGAAGATAGGAGGGAAACATTCGGTCACTTGAAGCTTGAGAAGGTTAGTAAAAATTTTGTTAGTTTTTGAAATTTTAAGTTTAGTTTAAGTCAATTAGCTAGTTCCATATTAGCCCATTTGAAAACTTGGAATTTTAGATGTTGGTTTGAGCTTTCGGTTGTGGTTGTCAAGGGAGGAAATGAGATTTTGTTTGTCTTCAAAATTGATTGGTATATAAGTGTTAAATGTGAGAAAATTTTGTTTGGGTAATTGTAATAAATAATTAGAGGCTTAATTATCAAAAGGTTTCGGTTTTGATATTATTTTTTATAAGCATAATTAGTTCAATTTGATAATAAGGTATGAGGTGATAAGTAAAATTTTCATGGTGGTTTAGGTTTAATGACATTCGGCTATGGTATTTGACAATGGTAAATTTTGTTGTTTCATGATAAAGATAGATGAGTGTTTGAGCTATACAAATAATCATATGTGAGCAATGGGTGCTAAAGGGAAAGGAATCGACTACCTTATTATGTACCAAGGCCGAATGTGTACTTGAATTAGGAAGTTATTGAGTAATGTTTGTACCTTAAGTGATAGAATAGAGTGAATGCTTGGAATGTGATATGTGTGAATTATATGTTAAATTAAGGTTTGCTAAGCTAGCTATTAAGGTGAAATGCAAATGTTAGTATTTGATTTGGTAATAATCTGTTTGGGGACAGCAGCAGTAAGGTGATTTTGGAAAATCGCCATAATTTGTAGGAGTTGAATTAGAAGCTGAGTAAATTATGTAATTAAAGCTTGAAGAGTCTATTTTCTTACAAAAGAAAATATAAGAACTAAAGAGTTACCGATCTTGAGATATTTGAAGTATTGTGGGGCTGAGTCAAAATGACTACTAGATTCCCTGTTCTGTCTTTAGGAAATCATTATAAATTGTACAAAAATGATTATAAGATAAAATTTATATGCTTAAACTCCTTAATGAGTCTAGTTTCAAATGAAATCAAATACAACACATTTGGAATTCTGTAAAATGAGAAATTTGATTCGTAGTGAAGAGTGGCCAGATTAGTCAAACAGTGAAACAGGGGAAATTTTAAGAAAAATATGGTATTGATTGGCCAAGCCTAAAATTCTGAAAATTTTATGGATGGAAGATATACGAGTCTATATTCAGGGAAAATTAACGGCAAGTGATTTGGAGTTTTGTAGCTCCAGTTATAAATAATTTAGTGACTGCTGCTCAGGGAAAACAGCTCGTAGTGAATATGTGATTTTGTTGTAAACATTAATGAAAATTTGCTAATGAATTATTTATTGATTTTTATAAAGCTTACTATAATCTATGTGTGTGAAAGTCGAATCAATTTATATATTATTCTGAAAGTAATACTTGAATAGTCGATTAATGACTATTTTAAAATTTGTTGAACTTAAGCTCAAGAGCAAAGGGGAACTAAATCCGATAAAGGGAAGGAAAAAGTAATTGAATAGCCATTGAAGTCGTTCGACAACATCCGAGGTAAGTCTTCGAGTAATGACCCTACTTGAATTATATTGAAATGATTAGTCATCCTATGATGGATAGTCAAATGTGCATAGAGACTATGTTATAAAGCCAATTGAAATCATGCTCTTTGTGTGTGGCTATTGAGCCGAAATTGGTAAGGTTTAATAAATGCTTTGTGTTTGAGCCTTCGTAACGAAAGTGAAATATGGATGTGTCATGATTGTTGATATATATGTGCATGAGCATTTGAATTTTATCCGGGCTAAGTCCCGAAGGCAATTGTGCTAGTGATTTTATCCGGGCTAAGACCCGAAGGCATTTGTGCGAGTTGATATATCCGGGCTAAGACCCGCAGGCATTTGTGCGAGTTGATATATCCGGGCTAAGACCCGCAGGCATTTGTGCGAGTTGATATATCCGGGCTAAGACCCGCAGGCATTTGTGCGAGTTGATATATATCCGGGCTAAGACCCGAAGGCAATTGTGCAAGTTGATATATCCGGGCTAAGACCCGAAGGCATTCGTGCGAGTTGCTATGCCCGGGTTAAGACCCGAAGGCAATTGTGCTTGTGGTAATATCCGGCTAAATTCCGAAGAAACTTGGGTATGAATGTGAGCGTTTTGTGCTGTAATAAATTCAATTAATACGCTCAACAAACCCAAACGATAAGGTATGTTTGCATGTGATTCGGAAAGGTCGATTCGTTTTAAGTAGTATTCGTTCAATCGACTAACGAACTTTTGGGCTTTTATATGGGTTGATACCTTGTGTGTGTATATATGTTGACGAATTGTGAAGTAAGTATGATTATGAGAATGTGTATTAATAAAGTGATTCATTTAGCTATGTGAATATAATACTTTAGTCAAAGCCGATTTCATTACTTGAAACTTACTAAGCTTTAAAATGCTTACCCCGTTGCTTTGGCTCTCTGTTTTATAGATTTTGTTCGTTAGCTATCGGATTCGGGATCATCGAAGTCGAAGTCATCCACACTATCAAAGCTCTTTTGGTACTCTTTTAGTTGAACTCTGGATATGGCATGTATAGGACTACCCCTTGTTGTTTTAAGCACTTTTTGTGATGTATGTGTGTACAGCCATGCGAAAATGGCTTGTAGAAGTGGAGTATGGCATTAGACCATTTGTGTTTATGTATGTATATATGGTTTCATGATGTGACTATGGTTTGGAATGGAAGTGTTGGGCAAATGATCAGCCATTGGAATGGCTAAATATGATCATATGTGGACCTATGTATGACAAAACCCTAGTTGGTCCATGGTAACCACGAAATAGGTAAAGTTTACCTTGAAAACAGATGCTGACAGCAGCAGTGGTGTGGATTTGAAAAATCACAAAAATTTGTAGGAATGGAATTAAATAGTGAATAAATTATGTAATCGAACCTTGATGAATCTATTTTCATATGAAAGTAACGAAACAATCATATGAACAGTATATTAAGAGATATTAAAGTTCTTGTGAAACAGGGCCAGAACGGTTTCTGGATCTCCTGTTTCGACTTTGAAAATTTACCATAAATTAACCAGAGATAATTAGGAGTCATACCATATATGTATAGATTCCTCTCTGAGTCTAGTTTCTATAGAAACAAACGGCATCAGTATTGGAGCCCTGTACAAGGAGATATCCAAGTCGTAATGCGCAAAGGTCAGGGTAGTCGATCCCTGTAACATGGGAGACTTTGACTAATAAACTGTACTAATTGGCCCAACCAAAAATTCTAGAAAAAAATATGTAGATGGGCATATGAGTCTAGTTTCAGGGAAAAATAACGAAACTGATTTTCGAGTTGTGAAACTCAAGATATGATTTTTAAAACGACTATTACGCAGATTGGCAGTGTCTGGAAAATTTTTAAAAGTCTGTTAACACCTCGTGTTCGACTCCGGTGACGGTCTCGGGTTCGGGGTGTTACATCTCAAATCAATAGCTTTTTGTTTGCAATTCACAATAGCATCATGCAAAGTTAGCCAATACAAACCCAAAATTATATCAAACTCATCAAAAGGTAATAACATTAGATCGGCTGGAAAACAAATAGCCTAAAACATTAACGGACAATTCTTACATACTTTATCAACTAAAACATTTTTACCAAAAGGGTTCGATACTTCAATCACAAATTCAGTAGACTCTACAGGCAAAGTCTTACTGGAAACCAAATTCATGCATATATACGAATGCGTTGATCTAGGATCTATTAATATAAAAGTATCGGTTATCACATCATGAGATGAAGCTTCCTTATGTGCTCAAATGGCGTAGGCTCTGGTAGGTGCTCTAGTCTCAGATCGAATAGTGATGTCATTAGTTCATTTTTGACTACCACTCATATTTCCCACATTTGTGGGATGTCTACCTCGAGCTAAGTGTTACTCGGTCTCAGATTTTGCACAATTTCTTGCTCGACAGACTCGAGGCAATCACTGATAAAGTGATCTAGTGATCCACATTTGAATCAAGCCCGATCGTACAGTCTACAATTGCCAGGATGTCTTTTACCATAATGTTTACACTCAAGTCAATCGGATCAGACATTTCCAACACTAGCAACAGAAGTAGCTGGAGCTCTGAAGCTCGAATGTGATCTTGCACGATCTCTACTCAAATGCCCCACATTAGCCTTTGAACGGCTAAAATCATCTCAGAATTTCTTTGACGCAGACTGAAATTGTAACACCCCGTACCCGAGACCGTTGCCGGGGTCGGACACGAGGGGTTAACAGACTTAATTCACTTATTCTCACAGTCCATTTTAAAAATTTCCAGACTAGCTGGCTAAC
The DNA here is from genome assembly GCF_007990345.1 of Gossypium hirsutum. Taxonomy (NCBI): domain Eukaryota; kingdom Viridiplantae; phylum Streptophyta; class Magnoliopsida; order Malvales; family Malvaceae; genus Gossypium; species Gossypium hirsutum. The sequence continues at coordinate 82,805,220 of NC_053426.1, forward strand.
TGCGTCACTGTCACCTTAAAAATCATATCTTGAGTTCCAAAACTCGAAAATCAGTTTCGTAAATTTTCCCTGAAACTAGACTCATATATCCATGTACAAATGTTTTTCTATAATTTTTGGTCTGGCCAATTAGTACAGTTTATTAGTTAAAGTCTCCCCTGTTTCAGGGTTCGACTGCTCTGACCTTCATGCATTACGACTTATATATCTCCCTGTACAGGGCTTCAATACTTATGCCATTTGTTTCTAAAGAAACTATACTCGAAAATGAATCTATTCATATATGGCATGACTTCTAAATATCTCTGGTTAATTTATAATGAATTTCCTAAGTCCGAACAGGGAATCCAGAAACCGCTCTGGCCCTGTTTCACGAAAACTTTAAAATCTCATAAAATACTGTTCATATGATCGTTTCATTATTTCCCTATGAAAATAGATTCATCAAGGTTAAATTACATAATTTAGTCACTATTTTATTCCATTCTTACTATTTTTAGTGATTTTTCAAATCCACACCACTGCTGCTGTCAGCATCTGTTTTTAAGGTAAACCTTACCTATTTCATGGTTTTCCATGAATCAACTAGAGTTTGTCATGCATAGCATAAAAATAATCATAATTAACCATTCCCAATGGCTAATCGTTACCAAACATTTCCATACCTCTCAATGAACAACATACAAGACGATTATAATGCTATGCTCAAAGTGTATATAAGCCATTTTCGCATGGCTATCCAAATTTATACAAAACCAAAGGGCACATGACCAACAACAAAAGGGTAGTCCTATACATGCCATTTTCAGAGTTCAACCAAAAGTGTACCAAAAGGGCTTTGATAGTGTGGACGACTTTGACTTCAACAATCCCGAGTCCGATAGCTGACGAACCAAAATCTATAAAACAGAGAATCAAAGAAACAGAGTAAGCATTTAATGCTTAGTAAGTTTCGTGCAATGAAATTAGGCACAATTGAAGTATAGCTGTAACACCCCGTACCTGAGTCCGTCACCGGAGTCGGACACGAGGGGTTTGTAGACTTAAATCACTTCTTTGCACAATCCATTTTAAATTTTCCAGGCAAGCTGGCTAACTGCGTCACTGTCACCTTAAAAATCATATCTTGAGTTTCATAACTCGAAAATCAGCTTTGTGATTTTTCCCTGAAACTAGACTCATATATGCATCTACAAATTTTTTTCTAGAATTTTTGGTTGAGCCAATTAGTACAGTTTATTAGTCAAAGTCTCCCATGTTACAGGGATCGACTACACTGACCTTTGCGCATTACGACTTGGATATCTCCCTGTACAGGACTTCAATACTGATGCCGTTTGTTTCTATAGAAACTAGACTCAAAAAGGAATCTATTCATATATGGCATGACTTCTAATTATCTCTGGTTAATTGACAATGAATTTACAAAGTCGGAACAGGGAATCCAGAAACCGTTCTGACCCTGTCTCACGAAAACTTTAGCATCTCATAATATACTGTTCATATGAATGTTTCGTTACTTTCCTATGAAAATAGATTCATCAAGGTTCTTTTGCATAATTTATTCACTATTTAATTCCATTCCTACTATTTTTAGTGATTTTCCAAATCTACATCACTGCTGCCGTCAGCATCTGCCTTTAAGGTAGACTTTACCTATTTCATAGTTTCCATGATTCAACTAGCCCTTTTAGCATAAATAGCACAAATTATGATAGTGATTAACCATTACCATGGCCAATCCTTGTTAAGCATATCCATACCAAATGAGTATAACATTATGCTCAAACATATATAAGCCATTTTCGCATGGCTATCCAAAATTATACAAATCCAAAGGGTCCATGACCCACAACAAAAAGGGTAGTCCTATACATGCCATTTCGAAGTTCAACCAAAATTGTACCAAAAGGGGGCTTTGATAGTGTGGGAGACTTCGACTTCCAAAAATCCCGAGTCCGATAGCTGACGAGCCAAAATCTATAAAACAGAGAAACAAAGAAACGGAGTAAGCAATTTATGCTTAGTAAGTTTTGAGCAAGGGATTCCAGCACAACAAAAGTATAGCATTCATGTAGCTAAACAGATAATTTCATATGCACAAATTTTCAGTATCATACTTACTTCACATTACTAACCCTTATATTCATACACAAAGATCAACTTAGCCAAAGGCCGGTAGCTCATTTATCAACTGAGCGAATACTTATTTGTAAGGGCTCAACTAATTCAAAGCACATACGAAACATACCTCAATGTTGGGATGTTTCAAGCGTATTAACTGAAATTTTTACAGCAAGATCATTCATTCCCAAATCACGTACCTTCGGAATTTAACCGGATATAGCTACTCGTTCAAATGCCTTTGGGACGTAGCCCGGTTATAGTAACTCGCACAAATGCCTTCGGGACTTAACCCGGATTTATTAACTCGCACAAATGCCTTCGGGACTTAACCCGGATTTAGTAACTCGCATCAATGCCTTCGGGCTTAGCCCGGAATTAGTATCTCGCACAAATGCCTTCGGATCTTAGTCCAGATATGGTCACTTAGCACAAAGCCTTCGGGACTTAGCCCGGACATCATTCGAATAACCATGCACATTTAACAATAAATCATGACACATTCGTATTTCATTTTCATTAGCAAAACTCAAACACAAGACACTTATCACTCTTGCAATTTCGGCTCAATAGCCACACACAAGGAGCATGATTTTGATTTGCTTAAAACATGATCTAATCAAATCATAATTTAAGCTCTATTACTCAAGAACTTACCTCGGATGTTGTCAAACGGTTTCGACGGCTATTCGACCACTTTTTCCTTCCCTTTATCGGATTTAGTTCCCCTTTGCTCTTGAGCTTAATTCAAACAAATTTAACTCATTAAAGTCTCATTTTGCTAGCTTATGGCCGAATATGACAAGGAGTTTGATAGGTCATATGGCCACCTTTTAGCTCAAATACACAATGGTCATACGCATTTTTAATCACATCAAGCAATTTAATACAATTCATTCGAACATCAAAAGAGAAGCTCAAGGTACTTATCCCATATATACATTAGACACTAGAGTCACATATGTACGAAAATCACGAATCGAATTCAACATACTAGCTAATATTTCCCCTTAGCCGAATTTTCTAAGTCAAGCTAAAGCCATCAATAGGCTACCTATGGCCGAACATACACATAACTTATGTACTTATTCATGTGGCCGAACATACATGTCTATGTTGGGGCCGATTGCATCACAACACCATACCATTTCAATTTTTGGCCATGGTTAAACAAAGAACTTAATGTCTCACTCAAAAATGCTAAAAAGAAGATTCAAGAATCATCAATCCACCATCACATGCACCATTACAAAGCTTCACTTTTAGCATGCAAATGATATCAACACCAATCCACCTTGGCTGAATATCATCTCCATGACATAGTAAAGATTTGAACCATGGGCTATTTAGAACTCAAGATAACTACTAAAACATGCATGCATCTCATGGAACATCATCAAACATACCTTAGTCTATCAAACCACCATAGCCGATTTCCTCAAAGCTCTTTTTCCTTCTTTTTCTTTCTCCTATTCGGCCAAGAACAACATGAGAGCTTTTCTCTTCTTTTTTTTTTGGTCATGCATGAGAATGATGAACACATTTTTTTCTCTTTGTTTTCTTCCTTCAATTTCTTATTAGTTTATTGCCCATGCTTCTTATTTTATTCTTCCATTAACACAACATGTTTCATGACATGTTTTGCCCATGCTACTTATTTTATTTTTCCATTAACACAACATGTTTCATGACATGTTTTGCCCATGCTTCTTATTTTATTTTTCCATTAACACAAAATGTTTCATGACATGTTTTGCCCATCATCCCTTGTCATGGCCGGCCACTAGTACTTAAATGGGGGGAAATTGACATGCAAGTCCACCCCTTTGATTACATGCACTATTAGGCCACTTGCATTTGCCTAGCACATTTCTAAATTTTCTCACATAAGTCCTATCAACTAAATTCACATGCAATTAACTAAATCGAAGCTTAAAACTTTCACACATTTATATTCAAATATTTTAGGCAATAATTATCACATTCAAATAATTTGGTGACTCGGTCTAGCAGTCCCGAGACCGCTTTCCGACTAGGGTCACTTTAGGGCTGTCACAATAGCTTTCATATGACTAAACGGATAATTTCATATACACACATTCTCAAAATCATACCTACTTCACATTTCCAACCCTTATACTCTTACATAAGAAATCAACTTAACCAAAAGCCGGAAGCTTGTTAATCGATTGAGCAAATACTATTTAGATGGAATCAGTTTTCTCAATGCACATACGAAACGTACCTCATTGTTGGGATTTTACGAGCGTATTAATTGAAATTATTACAGCAAGATTGCTCATTCCCAAACCCAATTATCTTCGGGATTTAGCCGGATATAACCACTCGCACAAGGCCTTCGGGTCTTAGTCCGGATATGGTCACTAGCACAGATGCCTTCGGGACTTAGCCCGGATATAATAACTTGCACAAATGCCTTCGGGGCTTAGCCCAGAATTTGTAACTCGCACAAAAGCCTTCGGGGCTTAGCCCGGAATTTGTAACTTGCACAAAAGCCTTCGGGACTTAGCCCAGAATTAGTAACTCGCAAAAATGCCTTCGGGACTTAGCCCGGAATTTGTAACTCGCACAAATGCCTTTGGGACTTAGCTCGGAATTAATTACTAGCACAAATGTCTTCGGGACTTAACCCCGTTAGCATCCGAATATTCATGCACATATCAGTAAATCATGACACATCCTTATTTCATTTTCATAACTAGAATTCAAACACAAATCAATTATTAAGCATTCCCATTTTCGGCTCAATAGCCACATACGAACAACATGATTCGGCTTGCTTCATGACATGATTTCTATGCACATACGGCTACCCATCATACGTATAGACTAATTAACTCAACACATAATTCAAATAGAATCATTATATCACCGTATATTTGTTATGATTATACGTCATGACTTAATCAAATCGTAAACTAAGTTTCATTACTCGAAAACTTACCTCGGATGTTGTCGAACGATTTTGATGGCTATTCGATCACTTTTTCCTTCCCTTTATCGGATTTAGTTCCCCTTTGCTCTTGAGCTTAATATTAACAAATAAATTGATTTAATCATTTTGAACATCAAAGAGGAATTTAAGGTACTTAGCCCTTATATATTAGGCATTAGAGTCATATATGTATGAAATCACGAATCAAATTCAACATATTAGCCAATATTCTCCTTAGCCGAATTTTCTAAGTCAATATAAAGCCATCAATATGCTTACCTATGGCCGAACATACACATCAACCTATGTACTCATTCATGTGGCCGAATATGCATGTCTATGTTGAGGCCGATTGTATACTTAATACATTCTACAAATATGGTCACTTGTATTGACTAAATACCATTTTGTTTCAAGTTCAAAACTCGGCTAATACACATATATACACTAGAAATCAAATACTAACATTTGCACTTCACCTTAATAGCTAGCTTAGCAAACCTTGATTTAACACATAATTGTTCATAACACAATTTAAGCATACTCTCCATTCCATCAATTCCAAAACACATACATTATTCAATAATGTTCAAACTTATATTCGGCCTTAGCACACAACTTGCTAGCCGATTCTTCTCCATCTAGCAACTAATGCACATATGTGCTCATTTGTTAGACTCTACTTCATCTAACAACAACCATATTTCTCTTCTACCTCCTACCATGGCCGAATGCTCAAGATACCTCAATACCGAAACTTTTAACTTGGGTTGCTTAAAGAACTTGGTGATGAGTTAAAATTTATCTAACACCTCAAGCATCATAACACATATATATAGCCAAAATGCTAATAGTATCAAGGCTTCAACTAAAACTTTTGAAGCCTCTTAGTCGAATACTAACTCTCTAATAACCCCAAATCCCTCCATGAGATAGTTAGAATTTAGACTAATCATCCAAGGGATGTATGAACTTTCAAAGCAACATTAAACATACCTTAATCTAGTGAACCACCATAGCCGATTTTCTCCAAGCTCTTTCCCTTCCTTTCTTTCTTCTATTCGGCCAACTTGAACAACATGAGAGCTTTTTTTTCTCTTTTTTTTTTCTTCAAGTCACGGCAATGGGGGGGTAAGGGGGAGACAACTTTGGTTTCATCACCCCTCCATTTTCATTACTTAATTACTAACCCCTTTATTTTATTCTTTCTAACATAACACACTAACACAACATGTTCACAACATGTTTCACCCCATAGCATGGCCGACCACTAGCTCAAATTTTGGGTAATTTGACATGCAAACCCATCATTTTCATAACATGCATTAATAGGCCACTTTACATTTGCCTAGCACATTTCTAAATTTTCTCACATAAGTCCTATTTAATAAAATTCACTTACAATTAACAAAATTCAAACATGAAATTTTCACACATGCATATATACATATAATAAGCATCAACTATGACGGTTAATTATTTTTATGACTCGGTTTAGTGGTCCCGAAACCACTTTTCGACTAGGGTCAATTTAGGGCTGTCACAGAAATGATTTACTCAGATCTTTTTTCTCATATCTTTAGCTTCTGAATCAGCTTTTCTTTTCTCTTTCCCTAGTTCTTCAGCTTTACAAGCTCGTTCAACAAGCACAATGAATTCTTTTATCTTTAGAATCCCGACTAATAAACAAATGTCTTCATTCAAAGCATCTTCGAATCTTTTACACATTATTGCTTCGGTCAAGACACATTCTCGTGCATACTAGCTCAATCTTACAAATTCTTACTCGTATTCTGTAACAGACATACAACCTTATTGCAATTCAAGAAACTCTTTATGTTTCTAGTTAATAAATCTCTGACTGATGTATTTCAGAATTCAGCTTGAAAGAAATCCAAGGTGACTCGCTCTCTCGGAACCACTGATATCTTTCACCAATGATATGTTGTATCTCTCAGAAGCGAAACAACACACTTCAGACATTCATCCAGAGTCAATGATAATTCATCGAATCATCTTATCATATTCTCTAGCCAAAACTCCGCTCTCTCAGTGTCATCATTCATTGCAGCATGGAACTCTTCAGCCCCATATTTTCTAATCTTATCGATCGGTGCCTTGCTTAATTGAATCGGATTCGCTTGTGGCATAGCAGGGACTTGTGGAGGATTAGTGGTGTTTAGGGGTTGTTGAACAGCTGGGTTTGTTCTAATGTATTGACTGAACCAATCATTCATCATTTGATAGAAGGCCTGTCTAGCCTCTCCATCATGGCTACTCATAGCCAGTCTAGATTCAGATGGCACTGTCCCTTGCACGGGAGCAGGTGCACTACTTTTGACATCTTCAGCTACAGCTTGTTCGGGATCCATTTGCTATATAAAAACACAATTTCATTGTTAGGATTTATCACACTATCACAGTTCACAAATATGGCATGTATAGCTAGACTCACATACGCTACGTTAGTCCTAGAATTGGCTAAATCGTAGCTCTGATACCAACCAAATGTAACACCCCTAACCCGTATCTATCGCTAAACTAGGGTTAAAGGCATTACCAGAAAAATTGAAACATTTTACGAATAACTTAATAACATCATCCACAAACATAGTCAAACATCATTATAAAGTCCCTTATATAGGTCAACGAGACCTTAAACATGCTTTAGAAAGGGGTCGGGACTAAACCAAATACATACAATTTTTTTTAAACTAAAACATTTTTCAAAGTTGTACAGGCCACACGTCTGTGTGAACAGGCCGTGTGCCTCACACGGCTTTACACACACCTGTGTGTCTAGAACGTGTCAAAACAGGGCATACATACTGACTTGTCCACACGACCACAAAGTACGCCCGTGTGCCAGGCCGTGTGATAATTAGGGAGGCTACTGACTTGTCCACACGGTTGACCATGTAACACCTCTAACCCATATCCGTCGCCCGACTAGAGTTAAAGGCATTACTGGACAAATTAGAACATTTAACATTCATTTCACAATCATCATAGTATCATATTCATACTCCAATACAGATTTCCTTACATAGGTCAATGAGACCTTTAACATGCTTTAGAAAGGGGTCGGGACTAAACCGAACTCATACAAATTTTTTTGAAAATTAAACATTTTTCAAAGTTACAGAGGTCACACGTCCGTGTGAACAGGCTGTGTACCTCACAGGGCTTTAGACACGCCCATGTGTCTAGGCCGTGTCAAAACAGCGCATACATACTGACTAGCAACACGGCTGAGACACACGCTCGTGCCCCTGCCCGTGTGGACAAAAATAGGCCATTTGCAAGGCCAAATTCCTCCCATAAAGAGTCCTCCCTACAAGCATCAAAACCATATCACAAACAAAATATACACCATTTATACCAATTCATTATTTTCATGCTACCAAAACATATCATTCCATAAGCCAAATACATACCAAAAAATATGATTTATAACCTTAATATCCATCATTTAATCCCACATCATAATCTTACCTTTTTTTTCCAAATAAACACAATTCAAAAACTTACGAATTTGACCAATTTCATTGGCCATTCATGAGCACATCAAACATACCACTATTGCATCACATAACATATACCAAAATCAAACCATAAGTTCAACCATAATTAAGCCATATCACATGGCTAAATTTACACTTCACAAAACATATTCAACTACCTCTAACCTATACATGCCATACTTCAATATATACATTTTCAAAAGGTACCAAAATATAGTTCGATATTGTGGTGACGATCCTCGACGATCCCCGAGCTCTCGATAGCTATGATATCTATAAAACAATGCAAACACACACAAAGTAAGCTTTAAAAATCTTAGTAAGCCATATACAAATAAACTTAACAATATAAACATATAAGCATCATAATATACATATAATCTTTAACCAAATGCTATCATAAAACACATAGCTCAAGTACATTTCACATATTCTTCATTCATTTGCACATAATGCATATTTTCTTATACTTTTGTTACATATACTCACTTGATCATAAAGATACATATACTTACCTTTCAACATCAAATATGATATACAACTTCAAACGTACCTGAATCAGATACACATTTCATATTATCATTTATTTCTTGGAATGCTCATTGAACCGTTTGGAATCATAAGGATACGTGGATAACTCGAAAAGCTCATACAATGCCAACGTCCCAGACATGGTCTTACATGTAATCAACTATCGATGCCACTGTTCCAGACAGGGTCTTACACGAAATCAAGTACAATGCCAACGTCCTAGACGTGGTCTTACATGTAAATTATAAGTCGATGCCAATGTCCCAGACGTGGTATTACACGATAACACATATCGTATCCTATGTCATGAAATATGTATCCTAACTATTCCTAAGGTTCGTACGGGGCTTTTAGGATGTCGAAACTTTGTCGAGACTTTCTGAAATGTCTCATATTCAATGCATGAAGCCGTTCATCATTGTTCAATAACATATAAGCATAAATAAACTATTTCAAATACATTGATATGCATATAGACTTACCTCGTACAGATTCGAATAGACGGAATCGGCTACTCGACGACTTTCAACTTTCCCCAATCTAATTCTATTTTCTTTAATTTTTGATCTATATAAATTCAAATTTAATTATTTTATTCACCAAATCATTCAAATTACAAATTTCATAACTTAGTCCAAATTACTCAAATTCATCAAAAATTCAAAGACAAAAATATACTAATCCAACACATATCTTCTATTTTCCAACAACTAAAATCACAAAGCTCACAATTTCATCAATGGCATATTTCAAAATCATAAAAAAAAATAAAAATTTAGGGCATGGGCTTAGTAAAACACAAAGCAACGATCACAAAAACATAGAAATTATTGAAAACGGAACAAAAACGAACCTTCAATTGTTCTTTAGCATGATCGAACCGTAGCTAACTCTTTTTTTTCTTTTGTTCTTCAATTTTCGGCATAAACAAACATATAATGGCCTATTTTCATGTTTTTCTTTATTAATATAACTTAAAATACTAAATTCCAATTTTGCCCTTGATTAATAACATATAAAACCATTAACATATAAGGCCATTTTAGTCCACTTTCAATAGAAATGGCATATTAACAACATAAGGACCTCATAATCAATAAGCCATACCAAATAGACACTTTTAACAATAGCAAGCCACTTTTACAGTTTACAAGATTAGGTCCTTTTATCAAATCGGCACACAAACGATAAAATTTTCATACGAAACTTTCACACATGTTTAGTCACATACTGTAAACACAGAAAGTAATATTTAAATTTTTTGACTCGAATTTTTGGTCCCGAAACCACTATTCCGACTAGGGTTTAAACCAGACTATTACAATTCTCCCCCTAGAGATTTTCATCACCGAAAATCTTACTGTTGAACAGATTCGGATATTGTTGTCTCATAACATCTTCAGGCTCCCAAGTAGCTTCTTCGACATCGTGTCGATGCCACATTACTTTTACTAACGAAATTTTCTTATTTCGTAATTTTTAACCTCTCGAGCTAAAATACGAATCGGTTCTTCTTCGTAAATCATATCGGACTAGCACAGAGGAATTACATGTGAAGGATCAGATCTATATCATTAAAGCATCGATACATGAAACACATTGTGTATCTTTTCTAGTTCAGGTGGCAACAACAAACGATAAGCAACTGGCCCGATACGCTTGGTAATCTCATACGGCCCAATAAACCTCGAACTCAATTTGCCTTTTCTACCGAACCGAAGTACTTTCTTCCACGGAGATACTTTCAAAAACACTTTGTTACTAATCTCAAATTCAACGTCTTTTCATTTCAAATCTGCATAAGATTTTTGTCGATCGAAAGCTGCTTTCAGACTATCTCGGATAACTTTTACTTTTTGTTCAGTCTCTTTTATCAAATCAACCCAGTGAATCTTATTCTCGTTGAGCTCAATCCAATACAAAGGTGTACGAAATTTGCAACCATAAAAGGATTCGTACGGTGCCATTTTAATGATCGATTGAAAACTATTGTTATAAGCGAATTCAATCAAAGATAAATATTGTTCCCACGTACCTTCAAACTCAAGAATGCAACATCTCAACATATCCTCGAGAACTTGAATAATCCGTTCAGATTGTCCATCCGTTTGTGGGTGAAAAGCGGTGCTGAAGTGCAATTTCGTACCCAAAGCATCTTGTAATTTCTTCTAAAATTGCGATGTGAATCTGGGATCTCTATCTGACACAATAGATAATGGCACACCATGCAATCTCACAATATCAGAAATGTATAACTCAGCTAACTTATCAAGTGAGTAATCGGATCTTACCGGAATAAAATGAGCTGATTTCATCAATCGTTCTACCACGACCTAGATAACATCTTTCTTTCTCGGAGATAGGGGCAAACCTGAAACAAAGTCCATCGTCACTCTATCCTATTTCCATTCCAGAATCATAATTGGTTGTAACAAACCAGAAGGCACTTGATGTTCAGCTTTAACTTGCTGACAGATTAAGCATTCGCAACAAATTCATAGATATTACGCTTCATACCATGCCACCAATAAAGCTGTTTCATATCATTATACATTTTCGTACTACCCGAATGAACAGATACATGACTGTTGTGAGCTTTATTCAACATCACCTAAATTAACTCTGGATTTCTCGGAACACAAATTTTATCTCAGAATCTTAGACAATCATCTTTATCAATTCTGAAGTCTGAATCAGAATCTAAAGCATATTGAGCTCGTTTTGCTATTATCTCATCATCAACTTTCTGAGCATCAATAATCTGTTGAATGAATAAAGGTCTTGCTTTTAATTTAGCTAAAACCAAACCATCATCGGACACAAGCAAATGAGCACTCATCACACTCAAAGCAAACAATGATTCTCGACTCAAAGCATTAGCAATAACATTTGCTTTTCCCTAATGATAATCAATTACAAGGTCGTAGTCTTTTAACAGTTCTAACCATCTTCTCTATCGCAGATTCAGATCTTTCTGAGTCATCAGATATTTCAAACTCTTACGATCAGAATATACATGAAATTTCTCACCAAACAAATAGTGATGCCAAATTTTTAAAGTAAATATAATCGTAGCTAACTCAAGGTCGTACGTCGGATAGTTCTTTTCGTGCGGCTTTAACTGTCTCAAAGCATAAGCAATGAATTTACCTTCTTGTATCAAAACACATCCTAGACTGTTCAACGAAGCATCACTAAAAATAACAAATTCTTTACCTGATTCGGGTTGTATTAACACTAGAGCTTCAATCAATAGGGCTTTTCTAACACTTTTCAGACCATTCAAACTTCACATATTTCTGAAGCAATTTCGTTAATGGAGTTGCAATCATCGAAAATCCTTTTACGAACCTTCTTTAATAACCAGTAAATCCCAAAAAACTGTGAACTTCAGAGACATTTCTTGGGGGCTTCCAATCCAAACTACCCGAAACTTTGCTCAGATCAACTTGGATACTTAATGCTAATACAATATGGCCCAGAAAATTGACTTCTTGTAACCAGAATTCACATTGGCTAAACTTCACATATAATTGCTTATCATGCAAAGTCTATAATACTATTCTCAGATGCTCGGCATGCTCAGATTCATCACGCGAATAAATCAATATGTCAGCAACGAATACGACAACAAATCGATCTAAATACGATCTAAAAATTCTATTCATCAAATCCATAAAGATTGCAGGTGCATTTGTTAATCTGAAAGGCATAACCAAGAATTCATAGTGGTCATACCTCGTTCTGAATGCAATTTTTAAAATGTCTGAGTCTTTCACTTGCAACTGATAATAGCTTGATCTCAAATCTATCTTCGAAAATACAGTAGCTCTTCTCAATTGATTAAACAAATCATCAATTTGGGGAAAAGGGTTTTTATTCTTGATAGTCACATTGTTTAACTGACGGTAATCTATGAACATTCTCATCGTATCGTCTTTCTTTTTCACAAATAGAATTGGAGCACTCCAAGGTGAAAAACTCGATCTAGCAAACCCTCTATCGGTCAACTCTTGCAACTGAGACTTTAATTCTTTTAACTCAATTGAAGCCATTCTATACGGAGCTATTGAAATCGGAGTAGTACCTGGTACTAACTCAATACCAAATTCAACTGCTTGGATCGAAGGTAATCCTAGAAGTTCTTCAGGAAACACATCAGGGAATTCACAGACAGCAGGTACTATTGAACTTTCTTTTTTGACATTTTTAAATCAATCACATAGGTAAAATAGGCTTCACAACGCTTTCTCACAATACTCAAAGCTTTCATTGACGAAATCACAGCTGGTAACCCATTTAAATCACTAGATTCAATTCAAACTATTTCATAATTCTTGCATCTCAAATCAATAGTTTTCCATTTTCAATTCACAATAGCATCATGCAAAGTTAACCAATTCATACCCAGAATTATATCAAACTCATCAAAAGGTAATAACATCAAATCGGCCAAAAAATAAATGTCTCAAAACATTAACGGACAATTTTTGCAGACTTTATCAACCAAAACAAATCTGCCTAGGGGTTTCGATAGTTTAGTTATGAATTCAGTAGACTCTACAGGCAAAGTCTTACTATTCACTAACTTCATGCATATATAAGAATGCATTGATCCAGGATCTATCAAAGTAATCACAGAAGTATCATAAAGTGTGAAAGTACTCATAATCACATCTAGAGACTAAATGTAACACCACAAACTCGGCCTAGACGTTATGGCCAAATTTGTGATGTCACATTGAGGTGTGTTTTGAAAAACATTATTCTGTTCAAAAAGTCTGTAAAGTCTGTACTATATTAAAACCCTCGTAGTGATCTTTAACAAAACTTTTAAGTATCTTGTTTGTTAATAAAAACTCAAATAGATTTACTCAGTTTATGTTGTTATTACTTTAAAGACATTGTTTGTTGTGAAAGCCTCTGATAGATTTTGTAATGGCGAGGTGTTTTGAAAACATTTATCTTTTTGAAAATTCGTATCCTACTACCACTAACAGATATAAATCAAAGTAAGTAAACCCCAAATTAAAGTAAAAATTTAAAGAGGCCTTATTACATAACAAATACCCAACTTTAATAGCTTAAAGATTAATTATTAAAATAGCAACAAAATCAGTTGTGTGGCCTCCGTCGAGTCCCTCGCAGCACCGACCCGCCTAAGGATTACCTGCATAGGAAAGCGGAAGGGTGAGTTTATGAAAAACTCAGTGTGCATTCCCTTTACAATAATCAGTCAAACTGTAGGTAAAAACTATTTGGGCCTAAGCCCATTTCAGTGACAGCCCAGTATCAGTGTGGCCTTAGCCCATTACAGTAACAGTATCAGTGTGGGCCTTAGCCTATTATAGTAACATTATCCATAAATGCAAACAGAAGTCCTACCCATCCATCCTCTACACTCCACTCTGTCCAACCCTACACTCCATGTGGGGATAAAATCAACCCACTCATCCCTACACTTCAAATATAGCATAAGTTGCGGCACTAAACAGTATTTTCAGTAGAGCTTCAAGTACAGTACACTTCCTCCAAATATATCAAACCCACCCCATGCAACATGTCGTGTCATAATATCATATGTGTATCCAAAATGTCATGCTTGAGTACAGTTAAACATATCATAAGGGTATATCAGTCAATTTACCTCTTAGGGTATAATAGTCATTTCATCAGCATGGGGTCTTAGTGTACTTATCGATCCAATAGTAGGTCCACAGTCATCTCAGGCAACTCGTGCAACCTTAACGGTCAAACAGTGAAAATGGGCCAAAAGCCCATTGTAACACCCCAATCTCGGCCTAGAAGTTAGGCTTGAATCTGGCGTGTCACATTGAAATGTTTTTCGAAAACCATGTTCTCATTGGAAACCCTTCTTACTACTCAAACCTCTAGCCATTTTAAAACTTGTGAAACGTTAATTCCCTTAAAACCTTACTTGCTGCGAAAGCTTACTTTTAAACAGTTGCAGAAACGTGATATTTTGAAAACTAGTTGTTGTTTTGGAAAACCGTGCCCTACTTCTAACAGATATTAAGCATACTAAATAAATTTCCCAAATAAAAATTTAAGAAAATAAAGAGGTCTTAATACAACCCAAATCAAAAACCAAAGTGCTTAACTAAATAAATGAAATAGAAAAACATGTGCAGTTGTGTGGTCCTCTCTGAGTCCCTCTGCGACACCAATCGACCTAATGCTGGGGATTACCTGCACAGTTAATAAACCGGGTGAGTTTATGAAAACTCAGTGTGTAATCCCCTTACTAAAGTAACAGCTAGTAAACAGACAGAACTCAGAATTAGTTTGGGCCGGAGCCCATTACAGTAACAGTACAGTCCAGTTCAGAGAATACGTGGGCCAAAGCCTGTTAAAATATCATTTGGTTCATAGCCCATAATAGAATCAATTGGGCCTAGCCCATCTTAGCCTTAGTTGGGCCGAAGCCCACATCGCAATAATATCATACATGCAATGCTATGCAACCCACCCCAATAATCCAACCGCTACACACCATCTCCGTCCCCCGATACACATCATGTGGGGATATAAATATCGACCTACCCATCCTATACACATCAATGGTAGCCTAGTTGCGGTACTACCTTCATTGCAGCAAGCTGCTAATCAAATATTAGGCTTAATAACCATCGATGGATCCACGATCGTCAAGCAACCATGCAATACTCAAGTACTTCCTTCGTTCCATAATTCCCAACCCATGCACTATGTCGTGTATGTCATGCTCAATCATCACACGTGTATGCAGAATGGCCATACTCAGTAATAGTCTTTTAAACATATATTAAGAGCATATTAGTCATACAACCATAGTCAAGTTAATTAAAACACATTCATACATTCATAATCAAATCAGTCATATTCGAAGTCTAAGTCGGTCATTTACCCTCAAGGGCAAAATAGTCATTTTACACTACAGGGGTATGTCGGTCATTTTACACTGCAAGGGTATTTTGATAATTTTACAAATCGGGGGTGTTTTGGTAATTTTACAAATCAAAGGTATTTCGATAATTTTACAAATCGAGGGTATTTTGATAATTTTACAAATCGAGGGTGTTTCGGTAATTTTACAAATCGAGGGTGTTTTGATAATTTTACAAATCGGGGGTCTTTCAGTAATTTCTCTTTATTATGGGTTTATTACTTACCTTGGCCCGTTAACAAGTCCTCGTTGGCTAAAGTGAACAGATACTATGCACTAGGTAGGATTCCAGAGAAGAGGAGGTGAGTCATTAAAATCGCTTAAGTACCAAGCTCTCCCTAGATCCAATCCTAGACATGCATATACTCATTGCCACACCTTAACCTTATGACTCGTCTACGGTTGCAATTAATTAATTATTTAAGTTTTATGTCTGCTTGAGTAGTTACCAAAAACTAGGTCCACAACCCTTTTACTAAACACTAACCATCCACACTTATTCATTTGGCCCCTTTAGGCCCAATCTCGTTCACATGGCCTATCAGGCCCAATCACATTCATATGGCCCATCAGGCCCAACTACTTCCCACCTAACAGTTAGATTTACACAAGCAAGCCTACGGGCCCATCAGACCCATCGAGGCCCAAAATAGCCCCAGCACATGAGAACGCTCGTGGCGGCTTTCAGCTTTTGCTGATTTTTAACAAAGAAAGGCGTGAATACACACCTATTTATGAGAACGCGCCAAAGTTCACGATCACCAACCTTGGCACCTCCTGCATTGGGCCTTAATCACCTTTTTCTTTTTCACCAACTCATCTAGTTCGCTCCATTTAAAGCCAGCTTCTCACCAATACCCATGTTAGCTTCCTGATGTGGGACTACTTTCAACCATTAGGAAAATTCCTTATTTTCTTATGACCACCTCAACCACAGAGTTCCAGTCCAACTCCACCTCTTTCACAGCTCAAACAACAAAATAAATATTCCATTACACATCCCAAGACTTGAACCTTATACCTCACAGTTACACAACACGCCACCTTGCCATTCCACCACAGGCTCTTTCTGTGTCATATTTTATCCTCAATTAAATATAAGGTCTATAGGCCAAAGTCCAAGTTCCTTTCAAAGAAAAACCAAAGTAAATTACAAGAGCCAAGACTTGAACTCAAGCTCCCTTGCAACCTTAATGACGCCACAACCACTAGACCACAAGCTTCCTTATGTCATTTATTTACCACAATAATTTAAAAGGCCTTCATCCAAGCACCTAGGGTTTTATTCACTTATTACCAAAATTTTTGCTAAAGCCCAGGTTTGAACCCTAGATTTCTCCAACACTTCTCAGGGCAATTTACCACCAAAGTAGACATTTAATTGTGTCATTTCCTAGTACAATTAAATGCTTATATACAACCTCCTTACGGACCATACTAAAGGCCCAATACTTCCAAGCCCAAGTTCGGGTGTTACACCCATAACACGACCCATATAGGCCCACAAGACCGTGTAACCCAATAAGCCCAAACATGGCCTTGGCCGTGCGAACTACACAACCTGGCCCAATAATCTCACATGTTCGTGTGGTTTACCCGTGTGGGCCCACGAGCCTGTAGGGCCCACGCGACCCATTTCGGCCCAACGTCGCCAAAACTGGCTTAAGCCCATGAAATCGCTCATGGTGGCCTCTATTATCAAACGCCCACGTTTTATGCATTTAGATGACCACACGAGCGAGCGCACGCTCGTATAGAGTCAATAGACAAGATTTTCGACTTTTGCCGATTAACAACTATTACAGTGTGACTACACACCTGGTTACAAAAACGAGCAAATTAAACCACGTGCACTGCAACCTATTACAATAGAAGCTTCGGTTATAAACCTAACACACGAGTTGAAAGAAATCCTAACCGAAACTTGATCGAAAGATTACTTACTATTGCCTTGCTTCAACGAGCATGGTCTTAGCCCACTTAGATCGCTGATGAAAGCTGATAAAAGGCTCCATGCTGATTATCTACATGACAACCAAAACTATTACTCATGTTAATCAATGTATATCAGCCTAAAAAAAACAATACCCCAAAACAAGGGAAAGAAATATTCCTTCAATACCAACTCAAGCCAAAATATCTCAGTTCAGATTAATCACAATGAATAGCATTACCTCCGGTCAAGAACGTGAAAAGAGGTTTCGATCATTTCTATAGCACTAGAGACCTCGAGAATTACTTAAATCTAAAAGAGCACCATAACCAAGAGAAATAAGATAAGAATTGGCATTTAGAGAAAAGAAAAGAAAGGTCGAAAAGTAGAGGCAACACAAGGACTTACCAGACAATATTCAGCCAATACACCAGTGAAAAAGAAAGGGATCCAGAGGGAACAGAGAGAAGAACAAAAAAGGGGAAAAGAAGTATTTGGTCCAAGGTATAATCGATTGTGAAAGGAAGAAGATAGAATCCAGAACTGAAAGTGACAAGAGGAAATGATGAAGAAATAGGTCAAAGCTCAAGAGAGGGGGGGAATAAATAGGAATCAGCCTAACAAAAAAAATGCAATTGGGAGAGAGTCAGGAAGAAAGAGTAGCAAAGGAAATCGGCTAACCAATTGACTAAAAGGGAAATTAAAGTTGCATAACAAGCACAAAAATAAAAGTGCCCGAAAGACACCAAGCAAAAGTCGGCCAGCCAAACCGAAAGTGCAAAGAAGCAAAAAGAGAAAAAACTTGGTAACAGACGAAATGGAAAAAAGAACCCACTACACTCTAGCCAAATTCCCTTGTGCACCTAGAGTCCTCAAACGGAACCAACACTCTCCTTACTTGACCCCTCAAATTTCTCTAACTAAACACTATCCATATCCTTTTAAATTCTTAACTTTCCTCCCCACAACACTCCTAGATTTCGGCTACACATTCCCCACTCCCCTCAACACTCTCAACCGCCCATGAGCATCAGGATCCTACTGAAAAACAACCTCTTACATAGCACAGCAGCAAAAATACACCCCCTTGTGCACAGTAGCATTCGAACTCAAGTCCCTTAGCATAGTAACATGCCATTATCCTTTGGACCAACAGGCTTTTTATGACATATTTTACCCTCAACAATTTAAAAGTCTACTAACCATGGCAAAAGTTCATTCTTTAAAACTAAGTTTTTTTTTTTTGAAAATGCCCAAGCTTGAACCCAAGACGTCTCAGGTGCTTCCCAAGAAACTTAACCATTAAGACAAGCATGTATTTGAGTTACACAACACACAGAAAATAAGTCCCTACATTTTGGGGCATTACACGAAGCTTTCTCATGAGCTCGAATGGCATAGGCTCTAGCAGGTGCACGAGCCTCGGATCTAACAATAGTGTCTTTTGTTCCCCTCTAATTGCCAGTCACATTTCCTGTATTTTTTAGGAGGTCTACCACGATATGCATTGCCACTTGGCTTCAAATTTTGTACATTTTCTTGCTCGACAGACTCAGGGCAATCACGAATAAAATGATCTAATGATCCACATTTGAAATAAGCCCAATCATACAATCTACAATTGTCGGGATGTTTTTTACCATAATGTTCACACTCGGATCGATCAGATCAAACATTTATAACACTGGCAATAGATGTAGTTGGAGCTCTGAAGCTCAAATGCGATCTAGCACAATCTCTATTTGAATGTCCCACATTAGCCCTTGAACGACTATAATCATCTCTAAACTTCTTTAATGCAGATTGAAATGACTTGTTCGATGATCTCTTTCACACATCTCTAGCTTCTGAATCAGCTTTTCTTTTCTCTTTTCCAAGTTTTTCGGCTTTACATGCTCGTTCAACAAGCACAACGAATTCTTTGATCTCAAGAATCCCGAGTAACAAATAAATATATTCATTCAAACCGTTTTTAAATCTTTTGCACATTATTGCCTCAGTAGATACACATTCTCGAGCATACTGACTCAATCTTACAACTTCTCACTCATATCCTATAACAGACATATGGCCTTATTTAAGCTCAAGAAACTCTTTACGTTTCTGGTCGATAAATCTCTGACTAATGTATTTCTTTCAGAATTCAACTTGGAAGAAATCCTAGGTGACTCACTCTCTTAGAACCACCGATATCAAAGTCTTCCACTAGTGTTACACAGTATCTCTCAGAAGTGAAACGGCACATTTTATGCATTCATTCGGATTTAAAGACAATTTATTGAAAACTCGTATTATGTTCTCTAACCAGAACTCGGCTCTTTCAACATCATCATTCGTAGTAGCACGGAATTCTTCAGCCCCATGTTTTCTAATTTTATCAACTGGAGGCTTATTTAATTGAGTCAGATTAGCTTGTGGCATGATAGGGACTTCTAGAGGATTAACCGGCATTGGGGGTTGTTGAAGAGCTGAATTAGTTCTAATGTAATTACTGAACCAATCATTCATCATTTGATAGAAGGCTTGTCTATCCTTTCCATCATGGCTACTGGTAGCTGGTCTAGAGTTGGATGGCGCTGTCCCTTCCACGAGAGCAGGCGCATTGCTCTCGACATCGTCAGCTACGGCTCTTTCAGGATCCATTTGCCATATAAAAACACATATTCGTTGTTAGGATTCATCACACTATCGCAATTCATTAATATGTTACGTATAGCTAGACTTACATATGCTACGTTAGTTCTAGAATCGACTAACCCGTAGCTCTAATACCAACCAAATGTAAGACCCCTAACCCGTATCCATCGCAAGACTAGAGTTAAAGGCGCTACCGGACAAATCGAAACATTTAACATTCATTTCACAATCATCATAGTATCATATTCATACTTTAATACAGAGTCCCTTATATAGGTCAATGAGACCTTTAACATGCTTTAGAAAGAGGTTGGGACTAAACCGAGCTCATACAAAATTTTAGAAAAATTAAACATTGTTTAAAGTTTTAGAGGTCACACGTCCGTCTAAACAGGCTGTGTACCTCACACGGCTTTAGACACGCCCGTGTGTCTAGGCTCTTTCAAAACAGGGCATACATACTGACTTGTCTACACGGCCACAAAACACGCCCGTGTGCCAGGCTGTGGAAAAATTAGGGAGGCTACTGACTTTGATCACACGGCCAGTCACATGCCCGTTTGTCTAGCCCGTGGTCGAAACTGACTTGGCCACACAGCCTAGCACACGCCCGTGTGTGTGACCGTGTTGTCTGCTTAGGCTTAACTCGAAATGGCCCTCGAGCAACATGGCTGAGACACACGCCCGTGTCCCTGCCTCTGTGGACAAAAATAGGTCATTTGTAAGGCCAAATTGCCACCCATAAAGGGTCCTTCCTACAAGCATCAAAACCATATCACAAAAAAGTATACACCATTTATACCAATTCATTATCAATATATTTCATGCTTAAAACACATACCAAATCATATCATTCCATAAGCCAAATACATACCAAAACATAAGATTTATAACCTTAATATCCATCATTTAATCCCATGTCATAATCTTACCTTTTTTTTTCAAATAAGCACAATTCAAAAACTTACCAATTTGACCAATTTCTTTGGCCATTCGTGAACACATCAAACATACCACTATTGCATCACATAACATATACCAAAATCAAACCATAAGTTCAACCATAATTAAGCAATATCACATGGCTAAATTTACATTTCACAAAACACATTCAACTACCTTTAGGCTATACATGCCATACTTTAATATATACATTTTCAAAAGGTACCAAAATATAGTTCGATAGTGTGGTGATGATCCTTGACGATCCCCGAGCTCTCAATAGCTACGATATCTATAAAACAATGCAAACACACACAAAGTAAGTTTTCAAAAGCTTAGTAAGCCATATACAAATAATCTTAACAATATAAACATATAAACATCGTAATATACATATATTCTTTAACCATATGCTATCATAAAACACATAGCTCAAGTACATTTCACATATTCTTCATTCATTTGAACATAATGCATATTTCCTTATACTTTTGTCACATATACTCACTTTATCATAAAGTTACATATACTTACCTTTCAACATCAAATATGATATACAACTTCAAACGTACCTAAATCGGATACACATTTCATATTATCATTCATTTCTCGGAATTCCCGTTGAATAGTTCGGAATCATAAGGATGCGCGGATAACTCAGAAAGCTCGTACAATGCCAACGTCCTAGACGTGGTCTTACATGTAATCAAATATCAATGCCACTGTCCTAGACAGGGTCTTACACGAAATCAAGTACGATGCGAACATCCCAGACGTGGTCTTACACGTAAATCATAAGTCGATGCCAATGTCCCAGACGTGGTCTTACACGATAACACATATCGGATCCTATGTCATGCCATATGTATCGTAACTATTCCTAAGGTTCGTACAGGGCTTTTAGGATGTCGAAACTTTGTCGATACTTTCTCAGATATCTTATATTCAATGCATAAAGCCATTCATCATTGTTCAATAACATATAAGCATAAGTAAAATATTTCAAATACATTTATTTGCATATAGACTTACCTCGTACGGATTCGGACAGACGGAATCGGCTACTCGATGACTTTTGACTTTCCCCGATCTAATTCTGTTTTCTTTAATTTTTGATCTATATAAATTCAAATTTAATTATTTTATTCACCAAATCATTCAAATCAATCCACAAACACGCATTCAAGGCATTTTACAAATTAGCCCTCATATTTTCATATTTTGACAATTTAGTCCCTAATCACAAAAATCACAAAATTTGCATATACTTATGCTTAGTCGAATATTCATAGCACTCATACAAGTCCACATATTTCGTTTATTTCACATTTTAGTCCCTCAATTTACAAATTTCACAATTTAGTCTAAATTACTCAAATTCATCAAAAATTCAAAGATAAAAATATACTAACATAACACATATCTTTTATTTTCCAACAACTAACATCACAAAGCTCACAATTTCATCAATGGCATATTTCAAAATCGTCATCAAAATCAAAAATTAGGACATGGGCTTACTAAAACACAAAGCAATGATCACAAAAACATAGAAATTATTGAAAACGAAACAAAAACGAACCTTCAATTGAGATTTAGCATGATCGAACCCTAGCTAACTCTTTTTCTTTCTTTTGTTCTTCAATTTTTGGCATAAACAAACATATAATGACCTTTTTTCATGTTTTGCTTTATTAATATAACTAAAATTACTAAATTCCAATTTTGCCCTTAATTAATAACATATAAAAAACATTAACATATAAGGCCATTTTAGTCCACTTTCAATATAAATGACATATTAACAACATAAGGACCTCATAGTCAATAAGCCATATCAAATAGAAACTTTTAACAATAGCAAACCACTTTTACATTTTACACGATTAGGTCCTTTTATCAAAGCGGCACACGAACGATAAAAATTTTCATACTAAACTTTCACACATGCTTAGTCACATACTGTAAACATAGAAAATAATACTTAAATATTTTTGTGAGTTGGATTTGTGGTCTCGAAACCACCATTCCGACTAAGGTGTAAAGCGGATTGTTACAGACCATACACCCGTGTGTCTAGCCCGTGGTCAAAACTAACTTGGCCACACGGCCTAGCACACGCCCGTGTGTGTGACCGTGTGGTCTATCCAGGCTCATTTCGAAATGGCCCTTGAGCAACATAGCTGAGACACACGCCCATGTCTCTACTCGTGTGGGCAAAAATAGGCCATTTACAAGACCAATTTACCACCCAACTAAGGGTCCTCCCTACAATCATCAAAACCACAACATTTTATACGAAATTATCAACCATTTCACAACCAAAACATACATTTTTCATACCATTTCATTATCAAAAATTTCCATACATGTGACACATACCAAAATATGTTATTCTATAAGCCAAAATCATACCAAAACATATGGTTTATAAACCTTAATATACTCGTTCAATTTCATACCACATTCTTACCAATTCCACAATTAAGCACATACCAAAAACTTACCGAACTTACCATTTCTCTTGGCTATTCATGAACACATACAACTTACCGTAATTGCATCACATAACAAATACAAAAATCAAACCATCAGTGCAACCATAATCTAGCCATATCACATGGCATGATATACACATTACAAAACATACCTCAAAGTACCTCTAATACATGCCATACTTTAATATATACATTATCAAAAGGTACCAAATTTAGGTTCGATAGTGTGGTGATGATCCATGATGATCCTCGAGCTCTCAGTAGCTTTGACATCTATAAAACAGTTGAAAGACACACAAAGTAATCTTTCAAAAGCTTAGTAAGCCATATACAAATAAACTTAATATTTCAAACATATAAACATCATCAAATTATATAAATACTCCATAGCCAAATACAATCACAAACCTCATGATTTATACCTCTTTCACAATTTCCAATTCATTTGCACATATTGCATAATTTCTCATACTTTTATCATATATTCATAAAGGTACATGTACTTACCTTTCATTCTCAACATGGTATACAATACTAACATACCTGATTCAGATACTCATTCACATCGTCATTCATTTTCTCGGAATACCCGTTGAACTGTTCGAAATCATAAGGATATGCAGATAACTCAGAAAGCTCTTACAATGCCAACGTCCCAGACGTGGTCTTACATGTAATCAAATATAGATGCCACTGTCCCAGACAGGGTCTTACACGAAATCAAATACGATGCCAATGTCCTAGACATGGTCTTACATGTAAATCATAAGTTGATGCCAACGTCCCAGACGTGCTCTTACACGATAACACATATCGGATCCTATGTCATGACATATGTATCCTAACTATTCCTATGGTTCGTACGGGGCTTTTTGGACATCAGAACTTTGTTAATACTTTCTCGGATATCTCATATTCAAGGCATAAAGCCATTCATCATTGTCCAATAGCATATGAACATAAATAAACCATTTCAATTACATTTATTTGTATATAGACTTACCTCGTATAGATTCGGACGAACATAGTCGACTACTCAACGACTTTCAATTTCCCCCGATCTAATTCTATTTTCTTTTGTTCTTGATCTATATAAATTCAAATTTAACACTTTTATTCACCAAATCATTCAAATTAATCCACAAACACACATTTAGGGCAATTTACAAATTAGCCCTCACATTTTCACATTTTGACAATTTAGTCCTTAATTCACAAAATAAAAAAATACACAAAATTTCTTTGCACACAAGCTTAGCTGAATTTTCATAGTGTTCATATAAGTCCACATATTTCATTTAATTCACATATTAGTCCCTCAATTTCTCATTTTCACAATTTAGCCCAAATTACTCAAATTCATCAAAAATTCCAAGACAAAACATGTTAACCCAACATCAAGCTTCAATATACTATCATCAAACTTCATAAAAATCATAATTTAATCAATGGCTCAACTTAAAACCATCAACAAAATTAGAAATTGAAGCATGGGCTTGATAGTATACAAAGCAACGATCGCAAAAATATAGAAATTATCAAAAACAGAACAAAACTCATACCTCAATCAATGAAAATCAAAGTCGAACCCTAGCTATTCTTTCTTCTTCTTTTTCTTTACTAATTTCAGCTATGGATGTACACATAATGGCTTATTTCATGCTTTTAGTTTATTTTAATTAACATAATAATCCATTTACTAATTAGCCTTATTATTTTCATTATAATTCCACTAACTAATGCCCATCCCTATCATTCCATGAATTCAATGGTCCATTTACAACATAAGGACCTCACATTTAAAGAGACACATTAAATAGGCACTTTAACAAACAGCAGGTAACTTTTACATTTTACGCAATTAGGTCTTTTTATCAAATTAAGCACACAAATAATCGAATTTTCATACGAAACTTTCACACATGCTAATTCACAAATTATAAGCATATAAAATAATATTAAAATATTTTTCTAACTCAGATTTTTGGTCCCAAAACCACTATTTTGACTAGGGTCAAAATCAAACTATTACATGGAGAAACATCGGTATAGCTCTCAACTTAGCTAGAATAGTGTAACATCTCTTGCCTAAATCCGAGGCCGGGACTGAGTTTGAGGCATTACTAAGCTTAAACACATGCGTTCTAACATTTACAAATCGTAAAAACTTGATCAAGTTTAAAACCTTTCAAACCTTGTCTAGAATTCCTTATTACGGGCGTACGAGGCCCATAACAAGATTTAAGTACGATTCAGAACCAATCCAAGTCCTTTAAAGAACTCTGGAAAATGACTCTTGAAACAGGGGCACACACCCGTGTGGCCTTCTTGACATGGCCGTCTTGAAGGCCCGTGTAGTCCACGCGACCTAAACACATCGGGACATGCTCATGTCCCTAACTCGTATAGAATTAATCCCAAATTCGAACCTATAGGGGGTTTCACACTACCTGGCACATGCCCGTGTCCATGACCCGTGTCCCTCACATGGCCATGATACGCCCGTGTCTCAGTCCGTGTCCAAAAACCTTGACATTCTGTTTCATACGTCAGTAACCATTTAGGGGCACACGGCCAAGGCACATGCCCGTGTGTTAGGTCGTGCGATGAATTTAATTCCACATTTAAGGTACAGACTTCACATGGCTGAGACACACGGTCGTGTTTCTGCCCGTGTGTTTACTACCATGCATAGTGACTTGAAATTTTAAGGTACAAGGGACATACGGCAGGACAACACACCCATAAGGCTGATCGTGTGTCGCACACGGCCTAGACACATGCCCGTGTGGAAAAAACAAGGCTATCTATAAAGCCTTTTTGCCACCTTTACTTGCACTAACCTACACAACAACAAATATCTTCAATTTACACAGCAATATAAGACTAAATCAACAATAACATGACAATCAAATGCAAACCTCATGATAATCTAACAACCAAACATGCACTTGATCATTCATACATTTTGTTCATCTAGGGAAGCATCATTAATTGCAATTATCAATAATGAATATTAACCATTAACCATGGCCTTATACAAAAAAAGAAGGTTTTCGTCCTAAGCCAACACAATTGGTTAGCTTAACAGTATGACACATAACAAAAAGACTCAATCCCTATACATGCCATACTCAAGATAATAAAGCTAACTATACCAAAAGCTTCGAGTGATAGTGTGAGCGATGCCTCCGTCGTTCTTTGATCCTTGAGCTAATTTGGCGGCACTACAAGAAAATGAAAAGGAAAAGGATAACCACAAAGCTTAGTGAGTTACATGTAAACATCGAAATAACAACCATGTTACCACAGGTGATCATAGTCTCAATATATCATAGCTCGCACAAAGAGTAAATGTTCATAACACAACTTACTCATGTTCATTCCTCGCTATTAATACAACAAGAATAGAATTCACATATCATCAATTTCATATAAGTACCTGTACCACTCACAAATGGTCATAAACGCTATCATTTTGACATAAACCATAAATTTCCTGTTGAACTATTTGGAATACTACAGGATAATCACTAAGTCTCAAACATAGGAAACGATGCCGATACAATGTTCCAAACATGGTCTTACATTGGCTCTCACATCTAAGTCGATGTCATGTCCCAGATAGGTCTTACACTGACTTCCATATATCGAGGTTAATGCCATGTCCCAGACAGGTCTTACACCGGCTCTCACTTATCTGTGTCGATGCCATGTCCTAGACAGGTCTTACAATGACACACCTCAAGCCGATGCCATGTCCTAGACAGGTCTTACACTAGCTTGCTTATCTTGAAGCAGATGTTGTGTCCCAAAAAGGTCTTATACTGGCTATCATCTATCGGTGCTGATGCCATGTTCCAGACAAGTCTTACACTAGCACACACATCATCCAAATGTCATGGCATGGATATCCAAATTATTTCTAAGGTTCAACCGAGAGTCTTTACGACATCAATTCTCATCATGCACATTCACAGCAATAGTCCGCAATTTATGCCATATTAATTATACAATACATAAATACAGATAAGTTACATTATTTACATATAGCTTACCTCAGTACACAAAATGTAGGTGACTAATTGTATTTAATCCGATTGCTTGGCTTTTCCCCGGTCTAGATCCGGATTTCATATTTCTTGATTTATGAGAGAACTTAATGGCTGAAAATTTCAAGCTTTCAAGACCCTTTTCTTGCTAAAAATTTCAGTGGAGAAGAGAAGAAGAGAAAAAAAAAGATGATAGCTTTTCCTTATTTTATTTTATTCTAGTCAAACTGGTCACCAAATTTCACCTAATTTTGACCCTTTTTGATTTTCTTGTCCCTGTGGCCGGCCATGCCATAAATAAAGGCCTATTTGCTCTTTAAAGACCCTTAATTTTGGTTCTCTAGCTATTTGACACCTTTAGCTAATGAAATAAAACTTGTCCCTTATGTGATTTTTCGAAATTAAGCATGCAATCGCTAAAATTATTTCACCAAAATTTTCATGCACATGCTATAACACATAAAATAATATTGAAAATAATTTCTCTAACCTCGGGTTAGTGGTTTCGAAACCACTGCTTTGACTAGGCCCAAAATCGGGCTGTTACAATTCTTCCCACTTAGGGATTTTCGTCCCAAAAAATTTTACCGGTGAAAAGATTCGGGTATTGGTCTCTCATAGTCTCCTCGGGTTCCCATGGCTTCTTCAACTCCATGTCTATGCCAGAAAAATTTCCCAATTGCTACACTCTTGTTCCTCAATTGCTAAATCTCCCGAGCCAAAATCTTAACCGCCTCTTCTTCATAAGTCATATTTGAATGATTCTCAACCTCTACTGATGAAAAAACGTATGAAGGATTCGAATGATAACGGCATAACATGGACACATGGAAATATTATGGATCTTCTCTAACTCCGATGGCAAAGCAAGTCGATATGCTACCGGTCCAATTTTCTCAATCACCTCATAAGGTCCAATAAATCGCAGACTTAATTTTCCTTTCTTACCGAATCGAAGAACTTTCTTCCATGAGGACACTTTTAGAAATACCTTATCACCGACTTGAAACTCAATTTTCTTTCATTTTAAATCAGCATAGGATTTCTGCCAATCCAAAGCCGCTTTCAAGCAATCTCGAATCACCTTTACTTTTTCTTTAGTTTCTCTGACTTAGTCGACCCCATGAACCTGACCCTCTCTAAGTTCGGTCCAATATAAAGGCGTTCGACACTTACGTCCATGCAAAGCCTCAAAAGACGCCATTTTTAGAATTGACTGATAACTATTGTTGTAGGCAAATTCGAGCAGTAGTAAATACCTTTCGCAACTGCCTTGAAACTCGAGAATACAAAACTGTAACATGTCTTCCAGAATCTAAATTACTCTTTCCAATTGACTGTCGGTTTGCGGGTGAAAAGCAATACTAAAATTTAATTTCGTCCTTAACGCCTCTTGTAACTTCTTCCAGAATCGTGAGGTAAATCTCGAATCTCTATTCGAAATAATCAACAAGGGTACTCCGTGAAGTCTCACGATCTCGGAAACATACAAATTAGAAAATTTCTCAAGGGAGTAGTCGGTACGCACCAGTATAAAATGTGCTGACTTTGTAAGCCTATCAACAGCAACCCAAACAACATCCTTTTTCTTTGGCATTAAAGGTAACCCTGACACGAAATCCATAGTTACCCGGTCCCATTTCCACTCGGGAATCATTACGAGTTAAAGCAAACCCTAAGGTACTTGGTGTTCAGCCTTCACTTGCTGAAAAACTAGACACTTAAAAATGAACTCTGAAATGTCTCTTTTCATTCCCGACCACCAATACATTTTCTTCATGTAACAGCCAAATTTAGACCCTATTCGGAATAGTGGTTTTGGGACCACAAATCTAACTTAAAAAATATTCTAATATTATTTTTGGTGTCTACAGCATGTTACTTTATATGTGTTAAAATTTCGTGTGAAAATTTTATCATTTGTGTGCTCAATTTAATTAAAAAGACTTAATCGCGTGTAAAAGTGGCTAGCTAATTGCTAAAGTGCTACATTGCTATTGTTTTTATAATGTGGAATCCTTAAGATGTAATTTGACCTTTGGAAACATGCATGTAAAAAAATGGACAACCATTATATAGTTTATAATTAAATTTTTACGATTAAAATAGTAAAAAAGTAAAATAATTAGTAATAAAATAAAATAAACATGAAATAACATGCAAGTGTTCATCTTGAGATGAAACTTGAGAAAGAAAAAAAGGGGTTTTAAGCTTTCAAACATTCAGCCTTGTCCAAGCTTGATTCAAGGTTAGTTTTTGTTTGATTTTTGATGATTTTTACGTTTTTGAGATCGTTGCTTCGAGTACTAGCTAGCCCATGCTTGAATTTTTGAATTTGATGATATATTCTTGAATTGCCATTGTTGATAGCTTGATGATTTTTTGTTTGATGATGAAAAACAAATATATGTTGTTAGATTGTCAAGTTTAATTTAGTGATTTTTGATAGAAATGTCTATTTAGAACTAAATTGTGAATTTTTTAAATTGAAGGGTCAAAATGTGAAATAAATGAAACATATGGACTTATATGGACTAGGGGTAAATTCGGCCTAACATGGGTGTATTCAAATTTTGAATATTTTGTGTTTTGTGAAATAAGGACTAAATTGTGAAAATGTGAAATGTTAGGGGCAAAAGTGTAATTTTCCCATCTATTTATTTTTGGATGAATTTGATTGAATAATTTTAATTTATATTAATTTAGATCAAGAAAAGAGAAAATTAGATTTAGATCGGGGGAAATATAAAGTTATTGAATAGTCAACCTGGTCTATTTGTCTTCATATGAGGTAAGATCATAAGTGAATAAATGATGTTAAATTAAAGGTATTTATTATGTATATAGCTGAATTGAATTGTATGTATGTATAACTACATTTCCGAATTGAATTTAGCATGGAATGATTTATTACGAGCATGAATCGATCGAATTACAACGTTCGAAAGCCCTGTACGAACCTTAGGAATAGTTAGGATACATATGTCATGACATAGGATTTCGATATGTGATTTCATGTAAGACCACATCTGGGACGTTGGCATCGATTTGTGATTTGCGTGTCAGACCATGTTTGGGACATCGGCATCGTATATGAGTTCGTGTAAAACCCTGTCTGGGATAGTGGCATCGATATGTGATTACATGTAAGACCACGTCTGGGACTTTGGCATTGTACAAGCTTTTCGACTATCCGAGTAACCTTATTAATTTTGAGTGGTTCAACGGGAATATCGAGTATCCTTTTTGAGCTAAAATTTTCAGATACGTGCTAAATTATAAGATTATGAAACTAAGGTAAGTATATACTTGAGATGAATACATGAATCATGTGTGATAAAAGAGATATTTATATATGCTTATGAGCATGTTTATATTTGGTCAAGTTTAGTATAATATATTAATGTTTATATGATGATATATGAAATTGCAAGTATAATATATATGTATGTGACTAAGGATTGTTTAATTCGGCTTAATGTATTTGAATTATGTATATTACTGAAATGTTTTAATTGCTTATGACTTACTAAGCTATTCAAGCTTACTCTGTGTGTGTGTTCTTTGTTTTATAGATTTTGGAAGCTAGTTACGAGAAGGAAATCCGTCACACTATCGATTGACATTTCAGTATTTCCAAAGTTTGAAATTATAAACATATGGCATGTATAGTTTAATATTAGTTTTGGTTGGTTTTGAGATTGTAAATATTTGATCCATGCGAAAATGGCATGAAATGATGCTTATGTTTATGTATTTTCAGTTATGATGTATTATGAGTTCATGTTGGGTATTATGTTCCATAGTATAAGTGTGATATACTTGGTATATATAAATGTTTTGGCATGAAGTAATTATTTATGACTTATGGTTAGTTCATTTGAAAAGCTTGATACATGTGGTTGTTGAATGTGTTGGGTTATGGATTGTTAATGACTTATCATTGATATGCATAACTTGAAATATAGGTGATGGTTATAAGCTATTTATGATTCGGCAAGTGTGTTTAAATCATGCCATTAAGTGTTTACTTATATGTTACTGTTATAATTGTGGTATTGAATATTTTTGGACTAAGTTAGGCTACAAAAATTTGATTAATGAATGTGGTTTTTGTGTTGGTTTCAAATGGCATGTTTACTTGGATAATTTGATTTAGAAATGATAAATAATGTGTATATGTATATTTGGATGAGGTTTTGGATTCATATTGATATGTATATGATTTGGTATATAGTAAAATTTTATAAATATATTATGTCTTGAATGTTGTCATGAATGACCGAATATGTATACAATTAAGTGGGTGGTGGTTGACTAACTAGGTTCGAATGGTTAAGGCAAATAATGAGTATACCACTTGAATGTTTTGGTCAATTTATTCAAATAGCTTGATAGGTTAAGTTGATGATATATTCGACATATGCTAGGTATAATATTATATACATATCCATATTATGCATTTGTTGTAGTTAAGTAAACAAATGTTATAATGATAGGTTAATTAGCTAGTCGAATAAGTAGTGAGATGAAAAGTTAGATATATATATGTAATTTGGTTTGGTAAATGAATACATTAAGGTTGCGTATGAGTTTAAATATTAGTTGGTGTGAAATAATTCATTCATTTTTAATAAACTTATGTGCTGAGTAAATAAATGGTACGTTAATATTTGACAAATGAAATAGATATAATGGTACATGTTAGTTATATGAAATGAAATGATATATGTTTGCATGTTTTAAAGTATGCACATATAATTTGAGAAATAATAGGTTATTTTATATTTAGATTATTCGAATGCCATAAATTATAAGGATATATATATGATTTGAATAGTGGAGTTTCAAAGTATGTGAATTATGATTGTTCTAAAATGTGCTTTGGTCAATGATGTTGTAACCCTATTCCGGCGACGGATATGGGTTAGAGGTGTTACACTTCAGGTCATTATACATTTTAACACTACTCGGATGGATAGATAAGCAACCACTATGCGCCTCGCGTAAAATCCTTAGAATAATCTCACCATTTTTAGGTACACATACCCTATCTCGGAACATCAAATAGCCATCGGTACCAACCCGCAAGTCTAATTCATTGTTCGTCTTTCCCTGAGTCATTTTAGCTTGTAAATCCTTATCACCCTTTTGAGGTTCACAAATCTCTTGTAGGAATGTCGGTCTAGCTCTTAATTCTGCCAAAACTGAACCCTAATCAGCCATAGATAACTGAGTATTCTTGGCCCTCAAGGTGAATAATGACTTTCTACTCAAAGCGACGGCGACTACATTCGCCTTTCCTGGGTGGTAGTCGATTATCAACTCATAGTCTTTTATCAACTCTAACCACATTCATTACCGTAGATTCAAATCCTTTTCAGTCATCATGTATTTTAGGCTTTTATGGTTAGTGAATACCCAGCATTTCTCGCTATACAAGTGGTGTCTCCAAATCTTCAGTGCGAACACTATGGCTACTAACTCTCAGTCATGAGTCGGATAGTTTTTTTCCCAAGTGGCTTTAGTTTTCTTGATGCATACGCTATCACCTTACCTTCTTGCATGAGCACGCATCCTAATCCATTCAAGGATGCATCACTATACACTACGAATTTTTTTCATGGTTCCAGTTGTACTAAAATTTGAGCTTCAGCCAACAATGCCTTTAGTTTCTCAAAACTCTATTGGCATTTCTCCGTCCACTCGAATTTGACATCCTTCTGTAGCAACCTCGTCATCAGAGTAGCAATCATGGAGAATCCTTTAACAAATCTTCTATAGTAACCCACCAAGCCTAGAAAGCTTCTAATCTTCAATACATTCTCGGTGATTTCCACTCTCTAATCCCACCACCCGACATGATGTGTCCCAAGAATCTAACCTCTCGAAGCTAAAAATCACTTTTACTAAACTTGGCATATAGCTGCTTATCTCGTAATGTCTTCAAAATAGTTCTTAAGTGCTCTGTGTGCTCACTCTCATCACGAGAATAAATTAATATATCGTTGATAAAAACAACCACAAACTTATCCAAGTATCACTGAAAAATATGATTCATCAAGTCCATAAACACGGCGGGAGCATTTTTTAAGCCAAAGGGCATGACAAGGAACTCAAAATGCCCATATCTCATCTGAAATGCTATTTTCGGCACATCTTTGTCCTTAACTCTTAGCTTGTAATAACTGGATTTATCTTAGAAAACACCGTGGCTCCCTTTAATTGATCAAACAGATCGTCGATCCTTGGTAAGGGGTACTTAGTCTTCACCGTCACCTTGTTGAGTTGTTTATAGTCTATACACAACCTCATCGACCCATCTTTCTTTTTCACAAAAAGTATTGGAGCACCCAATGAGGAATAGCTCAATCTTGCAAAACCCTTGTCTGTTAATTCTTGTAACTATACTTTTAACTCCTTTAAATCTGTCGGAGCCATCCTGTACAGAGCAATCGAGATAGGTACCATACCACGGACTAGCTCGATACCAAACTCAACTTCCCTGGTTAGAGGTAATCCGGGAAATTCTTTCGGAAACACATCTGGGTACTCGCATACCACTGGCACTGACTCAATCTTTACTTCAGATACTTGAGTATTCAACACAAAAGCGAGATAAGCTTCGCACCTTTTTCTCAAATAT
Organism: Gossypium hirsutum; assembly: GCF_007990345.1. Lineage (NCBI taxonomy): Eukaryota > Viridiplantae > Streptophyta > Magnoliopsida > Malvales > Malvaceae > Gossypium > Gossypium hirsutum. The sequence goes on from NC_053426.1 coordinate 82,840,009, forward strand.
CATTCTATAGTCAAAGACAATATTACTACAGGCAAGCTATTCGCTTCACCTGATTCAACCCGAAGAATATCTCCGCTTTCACATTTCAATTCGATAACTTTTCGTCCACAATCCACTACAACACCATAAGAATTCAACCAGTCCATACCGAGGATTACATCGAATTCATGAAACGGTAATAGCATAAGGTTAGCCAGAAAACAATAACCTCTAATTGTCAAGGGATAATTTCTACATACTTGGTCTATTAACACATGTTTGCCTAATGGGTTAAACACTTTTACCCCAATTTCAGTGGACTCAACTAGCATATTCATCTGGGTATCAATTTCATACAAATATAGGAATGGGTAGATCTCGGATCAATCAAAGCAACAATAGGAATATCATGGATAGAAAAGGTACCCGTAATCACATCGAGAGACACAGCCTCTTCACGGGCACGAATGGCATAAGTCCTTGAAGGCACTCTACCCTCAGACCTCACAACAACATCTCTAGGCACACCTCTACTGCTAGCCTCACTTCTTGGGTTCTTATGTGGTCTACCCCTCGAAGAAGGGCTACCCAGTCTTACACCTTGATCCTTATCTTTCTCGACCATCTCGGGACAGCTACGAATAAAATGGTCCAGCAACCTACATTTGAAATAGCCTCTTTCATTACCTCGGCACTTACTGAAATGACGTCTATCGCACTGTGAACATTCTAGTCTGTTTGGTCAAGCACTACCAGTACTCGCGATAGAAGTGGTTTGAGCTTTAGACACTACATGCTGCTTGTTCTTGTTTCTGCTCGAGAATCCTACTGACATATTTGATCGAGCAGGAAGCTCTCTCGATCTCTTGGATGAGGTCTGGTGTGATTTCCCCATCTGTCTTTTCTTTGAGTCAAAAGACTCGATGTTAGCTTTTCTCTTCTCTTTGGCCAATTCTTCGACCTTGCAAGCTATCTCAACAAGTACCACAAACTCCCTCAACTCTAAGAAGCCAACTAATAGACGGATGTCTTCGTTCAGACCATCTTCAAACCTTTTGTACATGGTGGCTTTCATAGATATGCACTCCCGCGCATATTTGTTGAGCCTCACAAACTCGAGCTCATACTTCGTTACTGTCATACGGCCTTGCTCAGTTCAAGGAATTATTTCTTCTTTTGATCAATAAACCTTTGGCTAATATACTTTTTGCGAAACTCTTCCTGGAAGATTTCCCAAGTTACTCTCTCGGTACCACTGACACGAGAGTATTCCACCATTGGTAGGCCGAGTCTCATAAAAGTAACTCTACACACTTTATGCATTCCTCCCAACGTGCACGATAGCTCATCAAATACTCTGATGGTATTTTCTAACCAGAACTCTGCTCTCTCTGATTCATCATCAACACTAGCCCGAAATTCCTCAGCCCTATGCTTTTGGATTCTGTGCACTGGAGGTTTCTCTCTCTAACCATTTCTACTCCATGAGGAGCTATAGGGGCGGCCTGTGGGATCGGATGAGGTGGGGGAGGTGGAGTGTTCTGATTCACACGAATGAACTCCGAGTACCAAGCATCCATCATACGGAGGTAGCCTTCTCTAGCCCCTCCACCCTGACTCATCGTCACGGGCTCACTTTCAACTGGTGCGGTCCCTTCAGGGGGAGCCAGCGTATTATTTTTCACATCGTCTGCCATAGCTTCATCAGGATCCATTTACTATATAAAAACATGATCTATAAACGTTAGGATTCATCACACTATCAATATACAACTATGGCATGTATAGATAGACTCGTACTCACGCTAGGTTGTCCTAGAATCGACTAAACTATAGCTCTGATACCACTCAATGTAACACCCCTTACCTGAATTTGAGGCTGGGACTGAGTACGAGGCATTACTAAACTTAAACACATGAGTTCCAACATTTACAAATCGTAAAAACTTGATAAAATTTAAAAATTTTCAAACCTTGTCTAGAATTCCTTATTACAAGCCTACGAGGCCCATAACAATGATTCGGAACCAATCCGGGTCCTTTAAAGAACTCTAGAAAATGACTCTTGAAACAGGGGCACACGCCTGTGTCCATGGCCTGGGTGCCTCAGATGGCCATGACACGCCCGTGTCTCAGCCCGTGTCTAAAACCCTTGACATTATATTTTTTACGTCAGCAACCATTTAGGGGCACATGGCCAAGGCACACGCCCTTGTGTTAGGCCGTGTGGTGAATTTAATTCCACATTTAAGGTGCAGCCTTCACACGGCTGTGACACACAGCCGTGTTTCTTCCCGTTTGTTTACTACCATGCATACTACTTGAAATTTTAAGGTGCAAGGTACACATGGCCGGACAACACGCCCATGGGGTTGACCGTGTGTCACATATGGCCTAGACACACGCCCGTGTGTCTACCCTTGTGGACAAAACAAGGATATCTACCAAGCCCTTTTGCCACCCTTACTTGCACCAACGTACACAACAACAAATATATCCAATTCACACAGCAATATAAGACTAAATCAACCACAACATGACAATCAAATGCAAACCTCATAACACTCTAACAGCCAAACATGCACTTGATCATTCATACATTTTGTTCATCCAGGGAAGCATCATCAATTGCAATTATCAATAATGAATATTAACCATTAACCATGGCCTTATACAAAAATAGAAGGTTTTCGTCCTAAGCCAACACAATTGGTTAGCTTAACAATATGACACATAACAAAAAGACTCAATCCCTATACATGCCATACTAAAGATAATAAAACTAACTATACCAAAAGCTTCGAGTGATAGTGTGAGCGATGCCTCCGATGTTCTTTGATCCTCGGGCTAATTTGGCAGCACTACAAGAAAATGAATAGGAAAAGGGTAAGCACAAAGCTTAGTAAGTTGCATGTAAACATCGAAATAACAACCATATTACCACATGTGATCATACTCCCAATATATCATAACTCGCACAAAGAGTAAATGTTCATAACACAACTTACTCATGTTCATTCCTCACTATTCATACAACAAGAATAGAATTCGCATATCATCAATTTCATATGAGTACCTGTACCACTCACAAATGGTCATAAGCGCTATCATTTTAACATAATCTGTAAATTTCCCGTTGAACCATTTGGAATTCTACAGGATAATCAATAAGTCTCGAACATTGGGTACAATGACGACGCCATGTTCCAAACATGATCTACATTGTCTCTCATATCTAAGTCAATGTCATGTCCCAGACAGGTCTTACACTGACTTCCAAATATCAAGGCCGGTGCCATGTCCCAGATAGGTCTTACACTGGCTCTCACTTATCCGTGCAGATGCCATGTCCTAGATAGGTCTTACACTAGCTTGCATATCTTGAAGCCGATGTCGTGTCCCAGACATGTCTTACACTGGCTCTCATCTATCGGTGCCGATGCCATGTCCCAGATAGGTCTTACACTAGCGCACACATCACCCAAATGTCATGGCATGGATATCCAAATTATTCCTAAGGTTCAACCGGGAGTCTCTACTACATCAATTCTCATCATGGACATTCACAGCAATAGTCCACAATTTATGCCATATTAATTATACAATACATAAATACAGATAAGTTGCATTATTTACGTACAACTTACTTCAGTACACAAAATATAGGCGACTAATTGTATTTAATCCGCTTGCTTGGCTTTTCCCTAGTCTAGGTCCGGATTTCGTATTTCTTGATTTATGAGAGAACTTATTGGCTAAAAATTTCAAGCTTTCAAGACCCCTTTCTTGCTGAAAATTTCGGTGTAGAAGAGAAGAAGAGAAAAAAAAAGATGATAGCTTTTCCTTATTTTATTTTATTCTAGTCAAATTGGTCACCAAATTTCACCTAATTTGGACCCTTTTTTTTATTTTCTTGTCCCTATGGCCGGCCATGCCATAGATAAAGGCCTATTTGCTCTTTAAAGACCCTTAATTTTGGTTCTTTCGCTATTTGACACCTTTAGCTAATGAAATAAAACTTTTGTCCCTTATGCGATTTAGCAGTTTTTCAAAATTGAGCATGCAATCACTAAAATTATTTCACCAAAATTTTCATGCACTCATATAAACATGCTATAACACATAAAATAATATTGAAAATAATTTCTTTAACCTTGGGTTAGTTGTTCTGAAACCACTGTTCCAATTAGGCCCAAAATCGAGCTGTTACAAATAAAGCCATCATTTGACAAAGCCAAACGTATATTCATAGTTCTCAATGCAAACAAGGATTTCCTACTCAAGGCATCGGTGACCACATTCGCCTTTCTCGGTTGATAGTCAATCACTAGCTCATAATCTTTTATCAACTTTAACCATCTCCGTTGTCATAAGTTCAAATCCTTTTGAGTCATCAAGTACTTTAGACTTTTATGGTTAGTATACACATGACATTTCTCACCATACAAATGATGTCTAGAAATCTTCAACGCAAAAACAATGGCAGCCAATTCCAAGTCTGTGTCGAATAATTCTTCTCATGCAGTTTCAGCTGCCTCGAGGCATAATATATCACCTTGCCTTCTTGCATAAGTACACAACCCAATCCATTCAAAGATTCATTACTATAAACCACAAATTATTTTCTCGATTCAGGTTGTACTAAAATTGGAGCCTCAGCCAACAATGCCTTTAGCTTCTCAAAACTCTGTAGGCATTCTTTTTTCCATTCGAACTTGACATCTTTCCGTAACAATCTCACCATCGAAGTAGCAATCATGGCAACTCCTTTAACAAACTGTCTGTAATAACTGGCTAAGCCTAGAAAGCTTCTAACCTCTGACACATTCCTCAGTTGTTTCCATTCAACAATAGCCGATATCTTACTCGGGTCAACTCTATTACCATTACCCAAAATAATGTAACCAAAAATCCAACTTTTTTAAGCCAAAATTTCTTTTTCTAAACTTAGCATACAAGAGCTTGTCTCTCAAAGTTTGTAAAATCGTTCTCAAGTGCTCGGCATGCTCAGTCTCATCACGAGAATAAATCAGTATATCGTCAATAAAAACAACCATAAATTTCTCTAGGTATGGTCAAAAATATAGTTCATTAAATCCATAAATACCGCGGGACCATTCGTTAAGCCGAATGGCATAACCAGAAATTCATAGTGACCACACCTCGTCCGAAAATCAGTTTTTGGAACATCCGAGTCTTTAGCTCTCAACTGGTAGTAACCAGACTTAAAGTCTATCTTTGAAAATACTGTGGCTCCCTTCAATTGGTCAAACAAGTCACTGATTATTGGTAAGGGGTACTTTTTCTTTATGTTTACCTTATTGAGTTGCCGGTAGTCTATACATAATCTCATTGAACCATCCTTCTTCTTCACAAATAGCACCGGTGCGCCCCATGGAGAATAACTAGGTCTCGCAAAACCTTTATCCGTTTACTCTTGTAATTGAACTTTCAACTTCTTTAATTCTTTCGGAGCCATCCTATAAGGAGCAATCAAAATAGTACCAATAATTAACTCAATACTAAACTCAACTTCCCTCATTGGAGGCAATTCAGGCAACTCTTCTAGAAACACATCTAGATACTCACATAATACTGGCACTAACTCAATTTTCAACTTAGACTTTTTTGTATTCAGTACAAAAGCAAGATAAGCTTCATGACCCTTTCTTACACATTTTTGAGCAGTCATAGAAGAAATCACTACAGGAAGCTATCTGATTCATCTGGTTTAACCAGAAGAATATCACCATTTTCACATTTCAATTTGATGATTTTCCTTCCATAGTTTAGAACTACATCATGCATGGTCAACCAATCCATACCAAGTATTATATCAAATTCATCAAATAGCAAAAGCATGAGATTAGCCGGAAAATAATGACCTCTAATCATTAAAGGGCAATTCTTACATACTTTGTCAACTATCACATACTTGCCTAGAGGGTTTGACACTTTTATCACAAATTCTGTAGACTCAACGGGCATACTCATGCTAGACACCAATTTCACACAAACATACGAATGGGTAGATCCCAGATCAATCAAAGCAATAACAGAAGTATCACAGAGAGAAAAATTACCCGTAATCACATCAAGGGATGAAGCCTCATCGCGAGCGCGAATGGCATAAGTCCTCGCAGGTGCTCTACCTTCGGGCCTCACAGCTGGATTTCTAGGTGCACTCTTACTACTTGCTCCATTTCCCTTATTTCTCTGTGGCTTTCCTCTAGAAGAAGTATTACTATATCTCACACTCTGAAATTTCTCCTTTTAAACCATCTCAGGACAATCCTTGATAAAATGATCATGTGAACTGCACTTGAAACATGCTCGGCTATTCATCTAGCATTCATCGGGGTGACATCTGCCACAATGTTGCCACTCAGGTCTATCAGGTTGAGCATTACCCACACTCGCTATCGAAGTATTCTGAGCCTTATGACCCAAATTATATTTCACATGGTTTCTATTCGGAAACCCAACTAAGACACTCGATTGAGTATTAAACTCTCTCAGTTTCTTAGATGATGACTGAAATGATTTACCCATCTGTCTCTTCTTTGAATCTTGAGACTCTAACTCAGATTTTCTTTTCTCTTTAGCCAATTCCTCATCCTTACAAGCTTTCTTTACGAGCACAACGAATTCTCTCAGTTCAAGGACACCCACCAACAATCGGATGTCTTCGTTTAACCCATCTTGAAATCTTTTGCACATGATGGCCTCAGTCGATACACATTTTTGAGCGTATTTGCTCAGTCTCACAAACTCACACTCATATTCCATTACCGTCACTCAGCCCTATTTTAACTCGAGGAATTTCTTTCTTTTCTAATAAATAAATCTCTGGCTAATGTACTTCTTACGAAATTCTTCTTAGGAAAATTCCAAATTAATTCTCTCCCTTGGTACCACCGACACAAGGGTGTTCCACCACTGCTAAGCTGAGTCTCTTAGGAGTGACATAACACATTTCATGCATCCCTCAGGTTTGCATGATAACTCATCAAATACCCTAATGGTATTCTCGAGCCAGAACTTTGCCCTCCTAGGGTCATCATTTATACTAGCTCGAAACTCTTCAGCCCTTTGCTTTTGAATTTTATCCATTAGAGGTCTATTCAATCTCATAAAATCCATACCTTGGAGAGCTACAGGAACAAGTTTAGGAATAGGTGGGGGTGGAGGGGGTTGAGCATTTGGGTTCATTCGAACAAACTCCATATATCAGGCATCTATCATATGGAGAAAGCTTAATTTGAAATCCAGAAAATTACAACAACTGTTGTAACAAGCTTAATTTGAAATCCAGGTATAAAAACCTTGGCAGTTGCGGAAGCTTAATTTAAAAACAATTACGGATACGTGATGTTTTGAACAACTGTAGTTGCTTTGGAAAACCATGTTCTAATACTAGCAATTATAACAACATTAAATAAAATTCCAAATTTGAAATCCAGAAAATTACAACGGCTTTACTACAACCCACATAAAAAAATTTAAAAGTAATAATCAAAACTGTAACATAAATAGCGTGTGTGGCTTCCTCCGAACCCCTCGCAGCTCCGATCCGTCTAAGGCTGGAAATTACCTGAAAGGTTAATAAACGGGGTGAGTTTACGAAAACTCAGTGTGAAATCCCCTACTATATAAAAGGAACAGTCAGTCATATAAAAGAATTAAAAGTCTGGCCCCAGCCCTACTTACAGTTTCAGTATCAATTAGGCCTTAGCCCATTATAACAGAAAGTACCAGATAGGCTTTAGCCCATTACAGAATAAGAAGCATTATCAGAACTAGAATCAAAATGAGAATCAGAATCAAATTCAGAATGAAGCCCATAGGCCCATAACGGATACAGAACAAATATCTCATGTATGCAGAAAACCCAACCCATGTCTAGCCGTATACACCCCCGTACCAACCTTACACCATATGGGGAGAAAACTCGACCCACCCATCCGGTACATGCCACAGAATTTGCAGCATGGCTGCCAGAACTGATATTGTGACAGAGTCACCAGATACAGGTATTGTGGCAGAGCCACCAGAATCAGATAATGTGGCAAAGCCACTTAACAGAATACTTGGCACAAAGCCATCGATAACGGGTCTATAATCAGCACGAAGCCCAGAATATCGATACGAAGCCCACAATAACAGCACACAGCCTTCGATAACATGACCGGCACTCAGCCATTGATAACGGGTGTATAATCGGCACGAAGCCTACAATAACGACACACATCCTTCTGTAACATGACCGACACTCAGCCATCGATCGGTCAACAAATATTGTGACAAAGTCACCAGATACAGATATTGTGGCAGAGCCACCAGAACAGATATTTGTGGCATAGCCACCAGAATGCTACCTCCATCAATATAACCCATATCCCATGCAACAGATATACATGTCATGGCAAACAACATACAGAATCAGAATATCATGTCCATATTTGAATCAAACAATCACAGTCAAGTCATTCATATCACCAACATATATTCACAATCAAATCCGTCAACCACACAGTCCAAGTCAGTCACTTGCCCACTAGGGCAAAACAACCATTTAACACCCTAGGGGTAAAATGGTAATTTTACCCCACAAGGGTATCTCGGTAATTCTACCCTACAGGGGTATTTCAGTAATTCTACCCTACAGGGGTATTTCAGTAATTTAACCTTACAGGGGTATTTTAGTAATTCTACCCTATAAGGGTATTTCAGTAATTCTACCCTACAGGGGTATTTCAGTAATTCTACCCTACAAGGGTATTTCGATAATTCTACCCTACAGGGGTATTTCAGTAATTCTACCCTACAGGGGTATTTCGGTAATTCTACCTTACAGGGGTATTTCGATAATTCTACCCTATAGGGGTATTTCAATAATTTTGTCAATCGAGGGTAAAATGGTAATTCTATAAATCGGGAGTACTTTGGTAATTTTACAAGTCGAGGGTATTTCAATAATTTTACAAATCGAGGGTATTTCAGTAATTTTGCAAACTGAGGGTATTTCGGTAATTTCACAAATCAGGGGTATTTTGGTAATTTTATAAACCAAGGGTATTTTCGTAATTTTACAAACTAGGGGTATTTTGGTAATTTTGTAAACTAAGGGTATTTTGGTAATTTTACAAACCAGGGGTATTTTGGTGATTTGGTAAACTAAAGTATTCTAAACAGGGATAACAATACAAATGGGCCTAAAGCCCTTCTCGGCCCAAATGGGCCCACACGCTCGTGTGGCCCTTTTAGCCCAAATCTAGCCACAGATATGAGATTCACCTAGCGTAGTCCAATATTTACTACACAATCAAACAACTTATCCAATTGGGCCCGTAGACCCATTGGGCCCACATGGCCCCTTTCGGGCCATCGCGGCCCAAAGTAGCCATCCTACAGCTAGAGTAGTGAGAAATACACACCTGATAGGAGACTGGAGTTAATCCGCACTCCGAGCACTCTTAGCCGACGCCCAACCCAAACGAGCACGCCATAAAGCGAAAGGGATTAGCCAAGAAAGGTACCTTTACTCTCCTCATGGTTCTCTCTATTTAAAGCCAGCTTCTTATCCACTCTTATGTTAGCTTTCCGATGTGGTATCCCTCCATCATCAGAGTTTAAATTCAACACCAGCTCTTGCCGCCCTTTGTTAGTAAAATAAATGCTCTTTAATTGCCATGAGTTTCGAACCCTGGACCTCCTTGCCAACTCTATGACGCCACATTCCTGCCTCTTATGTGGCGCTACTTTGCCACTAGACCACAAGGCTTTTTGTGGCACAATTTCCCCACCAATATTCTTAAGGCCTACCTACTACACCCAGGGTTTGATTCATCTTAAACCAAAATTTTTGCTAGAGTCCAGATTTGAACCCAGGACTTCTCCTACACTTCTCAGTATACTTAACCACTAAAACAAGCCTTCATTAACGAAATTTACAAGCACAACAAAATATTATAAGCTGCCTTCAACAGCTCCCATGCTCAAGGCCCAAAACTTCTAAGCCAAAATTTAGGGTGTTACATTCCCTACATCCTTCTCCTTGACTAACTATAGGGGTTCTACTATCAGACAGTGCTACCCCTTCAGTAGGCATAGGCGCGTTACTTTCAACATCATCTACCACTGCTCTGTCGGGATCCATTTACTATACGAAAACACCTGTCAAAATCGTCAAGACTCATCACGCTATCATAATATATGTATGGCATGTATAGCTAGACTTGTACACATGCTATGTTAGTCCAAGAATGACTAAATCGTAGCTTTGATACCGCTAAATGTAACACCCCTTACCCATATCTGACGCTAGGCTGGGGTTCGAGGCGTTACCGGACCAAAATATAAACATTCTCACGAAATCAGGCCCAAAACTTCTAAACCATGTGTCACACACGGCCTAGACACACGCCTTTGTCTCTGCCCATGTGGAGAACTTTGAGGCTATTTTCCAAGCCTTTTGTCACACATAATAACACATACACACTTATACATCTCAATGAAAACTTATATGGCATAAATGAGAACTTACACATTCACAACCATGGCTCATACATATCAACTTCTTATCAATTAGTACTTTTTTAGACTCCATATTTTATTTAAACTAAGCTTACCAAATCACATGCAATGTACATAACATCAATTTACTTCTGTTTTACATATTCTTGCCTTAGTTGTTATTATGCCATTTACTCACAATTCCATCGTCAAACATCCATAATCGTATCTGCAATTCATCCATGCCAAATGAATTTATCCATATCATGAGTTACCTTAGCACATGCATGCATATATGAATAGGATTACATCCCCATAATTAATATGAGCCATATCTCATGGCCATATACAAAATGAATCATCTAATGATTAAAAGCCAACACATTTGGCTAAACCAATATGAAATATAACAAAAAGACCAAGTCCCTATACATGCCATACTCAAAATGTTGAGACTAACTATACCTAAATGTCCAATTGATAGTATGATCGAGTCTCCGACGTCCTTTTATCCCCGAGCTAGCTTGGCGATACTATAAAGAAAGGGAAAAGAGAGAGGAGTAAGCATAAAGCTTAGTAAGTTCACATGCAAATAGATAGCAACATAATCATGAATATATATATCATTGACATAACATAGTTTACATATATGTCATCATAAATTCATAGGCATAACTTACACATTTTCAATCTTACCAAAAGATCATCACCTACTGAGTTCATTCATATGATTTTTTCGTACATACCTGTACCAACTCGTAATACATTCTCATATTTCCTCATCAATGACTTACTTATCAATTAACTCACTGATTTACCCGTTGAACACTCAGAATACTATCGGATACACAGAAGGCTTGCACATAGTCCTTCAAACGTAACCACATGCTGCCTCATATCACAAATCATAAATTGCTCACTCTCCAGCTAATCAGGGCTTGCTCTCACAAGCTGACAGTCAGGACGTAACTACTCGAGTTGCTCACACAAGCTGACAGGTACTGTAACACATACCGGGCTACCCAGCCATCAGTCGAACATACAAGACTAGCACCCGGATTCACACAGACACATATCGCATATCTTATGAGCTCAACACATATAGTTCCTAGTGACATGTCACATTGTATCCTAAATTATTCCTAAGGTTCAAACGGGATTTTCTCAAGGTCACATCTTTATCGAGCTCGTTCACAATGCCATCCTCATAGACCATAACGTCGTTCATACACTCATCTTAACAATTTAAACATAGAACCTCATACATTAATAAAGCATTAAGAACATGGTATTACATTGCATTATTTACACATGAACTTACCTTGGTACAAAATATGGACAATTAATTCAATTTAGTCCAAAATCTTGTTCTTTCCCCGGTCTAGGTCCAGACTCCATTTCTCTTGATCTATAATAGAAAATTTAGCTAATTTAATCATCACATTATTCAAATCGGTCCAAAAACTATATTTTGGGAAAATTATAGTTTTTCCCCTAAACATTCATATATTTATAAATTAGTCCCTAGGCTCGTGAAATGAAATGTGTCCATTTTCTTTGTTACCCAAGCCTAGCCAAACCTAACATATGCTTATAACAACCCATACTTTCCTTCAAATCATATTTTTACTACTCATTTTTACAACTTTTACAAAAAGGTCCTTGTTAGGTGTTTTCATGAAAACCACTTAGTAAAAGATGTTTATCATACATCAAACTTTCATATTCCTCCATTAAACATCAAAATACATGCATGTCACACATGGGTAAGTTTTTGAACATGAATCCTAGCTTAAAATAATGGTAGAAATAGCTAGATCATGCTTCAAGGATCTCAAAAACATAAAGAACATAAAAAACAGGGCTAGATGTACTTACAATTGAGCTTGAAAAGATGAACAAAACCTTAGCTATGGCTCCTTAGGATTGTCGGCAATGAGGGAGGAAGATCGACATAATTTTGACTTATTTTTCCCTTTTTATTCTTTTATTAACCAAATGACAAAAATGCCCTAAGGCATTTCTTTCAAATTTTTTCTATTCATGCCCATTTTTGTCCATAAAAATAGAAATTTGGAAAATTGATATTTAGGGACCTCTAATTAAAAATCCATGGCAATTTCATGCTTAAAGCTTCTAGAACTCACATTTTGCAACTTTTGCATTTTACACCTAAATGTCAAATTGGACACTTTATCAATAAAATTTCTTCATGAAATTTTCACACAAGCATGCAATGATATCATAGACCTCATAATAATTATAAAATAATTATTTTTTACTTTAGATTTGTGGTCTTAAAACCACTATTCTGAGTAGACCCTAATTCGGGATGTTACAGCTATCCCGGTAGTTTAATAATTCTATGCCTCTTTTAAAGATCAAGAAACGAGGAGACTATATTATGCAATATGGGAAACCATAACAGTAAGAGGTATGGAGGTGTGGGTTACTTTTCGATAAATTTACTAGTCTTACAATGTCCTATAATATGAAAATCATTTCCTTGATAATCTTGACTTAGAAACATTTCATGACATAGAAATGGATGACGTTGTAAAATATTTGACTCAAAGAAGGGGCATATGGAACCATTGACCAGATACCAAGCTACCTAAAATTTCAATCAAGCAATTATGTTTCTGATAGCCAAGATGTGGATGCAATTTATCTTTACTAGAATAGAACCTAGAATAGCACCTGAATTAAATGTCTCGAATGTAAATACTTTTCAACCTATCTTGTTTTATGGTATTTTGCAGAAAAAACATATATATGTCGGGAGATGGATACATCAAAACATGAAGAGATGCATCAGTGGCCAAAATGTTAGGGTTTTCTTTCCTTACCTTGTGACAGCCTTATGCAAAAAGGATAGAGTTCCAATGAAAGATAATGAACAATTCATAAAGTCGACAATGAGTTTGATTGGAGATTCCATATACACTTAATACGTTGAGCTTCAAAGAAAGCAAATTACATATTAGAACCAATGACGAAAGCACAAAATGGACATCCTCGCATCATTAAAAAAGAAATCAGCAACAAATACTCAGAAAGAAATAACAAGTAAGATGACGAAGATAGATTGGATGACCTATTGGATGCAATAATTAGGACCAGTTATTCAAGAGTTTGCAGGGAAAAAATATATTAGAGAACGAAACAACCCACCAAACTTGGACACATTCGGATCATTCAACAGTAGATTTGAGGAACACATAAATGAAAAGAAAGAAAGAGGGAAGATGAGGTTATAGAGCGAGACCTCGAATGTAAGGATGGTGATGATTACAAAACGACATTTCAACCATAATGCTCTACGTTAAAGGGGCCCATCATCTGTAGCCCAACCTAACATGCACATCTATCGAGTGGTAGTTCTTCCGAATGATACATCTCAAGGAAGGGAAAGGCACCCATGGAAATGGGGTAGTCGCCCCAGTTTGATGATTCTGATGATGATTAAACTTATTTTTTAAAATTATTTTTTAGGATTGTAATTAATTTTGGATAATTTTTATTTTATCATTTTAGGAGTAGGATTAATAGTAGAATTTTTTTTAGTTTTTTTTTCTATTAAAAGTTTCTACGTAGGAACTTCATAAGAAAGAGGCATGGCATTTTCAAGCTTATAACGAACAAGGAGGGAAGCACCCGCTATTAGACCATTGCCATGTCACAACCAATCGGGTAACTTCTTTCCTTATCTATTCCGGGTTGTACATTAGAGACAATGAGCTATCTAAAGTGTGGCGGTGACATATGAAATTTATTTTTATTTTTTTATGTTTTTCTTTAATTTTTATTGTTAATTGTGTGCTTGAGCTTGTAAAAATACAAGTGATTGGTTAGGAGCAGGAATATAGGTTGATTGTATTTATTGTAAATATGGCATTATAGTGAATGATTTTCAATTTTTTTATTATTAGACTACTAAGTTCTATATATTACACTGTAAATAGGCATTGAGTAATTGAATATACCAAATTATGGGAAAAATATAGAAAACTGAGCATTCTAATATGTATGATAAATAGTTGAAATTGTGACTGTTTGATTGATTAAATTTTTGAATACTGAAATACCTAGGGATGAAAGGAATTGTTTGATACACATCTAGAGTTAAAAAGCTAACCCTGTTTATCAATCCTTAATACCTATTTTGAGCTAGAAAACTCTTTTTGATCCTATAGCCCAAAAAATCAAATTGAAACAATATAAAATTTAATCTGTACTATTTTTCCAATTATTTTTAGTCTTACTTTGCATCACATCATAAGTAAGGCAAAGTACTTTCTTGGTTGTGTAGTTTTTCTTTTCGAGTGTTGGAGCTTGGGATTTCCTTAAGTGAGTTCAAGGAAGTGACGTAAAGGTAGCCCCCACAAAGTGGTAAGGAGCTGATGAGATAAAGGTGTCTTTTAGTCTTATGAGACTTCTAAGACAAGGTCAAAGAAGATAGATATGAAGAACATTTGAAACCACTCTTGAACCATCACATGGATTCCAACCCAACTGCCCATGATATGGTAAGAACAGAATGAAAACGCAAAAAAAAAAAGATTCTATGTGCAGACTTGAAAGCTCTATCAGTAGAAACATTTCATGGATGGATTCATATATTTGAAAACCTTAATGTCTATACACTTTGTAATATACTGAACTTAGGTGTTTGATATTGAAAGTGGTAAGTATGAAAATGTTTAGTTATGTACTCCAAAACCAATCTTTGTACCATACTTGCTCAATGGTCATATTTTACTTTTTGTTTTTATTTTACCTTGCTTAAGGACAAGCTATGACTTAAGTGTGAGGAGTTTGATCTGCCATAATTTGGTGTAGCAAATTAAATTAGTTTTCATACTTCAGAAGCTTAAATACAAAAAATGTTCGTATGCTTTACTTATATTTTCTTAATTTAGTTTAAATTCAATAAAAATATATTTTTTTTTAGTCTTTTATTCACCTTAGGGGCCAAATAAGGCCTAAAGGCGAGCTAACATACTTAGCAAGTACGCAGAAGACCATTCGAAGGTGTAGGAACTCAAATTTGGTTGTTGTGTTGCAACATGTGGAGTTTTATGTCGCAATATAAGAAACAAAATACAAGAATTTCAAGTCTACCATTGGTGTCGCGACACAGCCATGGGATGTCTCGACATACCCCTAAAGCCACCTCTGAACCTATGCATATGCCTTCAATGTCACGGCACAAGCACTGGGGTGTTTCACACTAGCCCTGTATGGGATTAATTATGAATCAAGTGCATTTTTGTCAACACAATGAAAATTAAACACAAGAACGTCAACTAAGCCAGGGTTGACGATGACGACTACCTTAATTCTATAAATAGGCTCACGTAGCACTAGTTTAATGATAATTTTTATATTCTAATTTTTTTCTCTATAATTTTAGTTTTAGTTCTCCTTTCTTTTAGGCCTTAGGTTTACTTTGACTTCTTTTCTATTTTGTGTTCTTCAGGGAATGTGATTTGTGAATGCAATTAAACACTAGTGGATTTTCTACACTTCATCTATCAAATACAAACATGATTCTCCAAACTCTATTAATGATTTACTCTTTATGCATATCTTTATTATCGAGTTTATGATGTTTATGGATTCCACGAGGAACCAATCCTCTTATGGGGGATTAGCGAGTGGAGGTGTAACTGATTAATTACTATGTAGGGTTTTCTTAGCAGATCAACTGTTTGGAAGAGGAAGAACTTAAATCCTAGGCTTGATGACCCTAGGAAGTCATTTAGGTGGGAATTAACCCAAAATTGGAATGGCATATTCATGAACACGTGAGCCCCAAATTGGTCTAGACTGTGAGGTTTAGAGATAAGCAGTCTTGTTGACTCATTAGTTTAGAGCAAGATCGAGAGATCCTACTAGGGTAGTGACTAGTTGATTGAATAGAAACTTTAAATAAGGATTAGTCATGATCAACAAAATGAGCTAATCATCCATGCCTAAATTTCATTAAGTTTAGAAATTAGTTTTTTGAAGTCCTTTTTATTTATGCAGTTTTTATTACTTTGTTTATAAGAACCTAAAAATATGTTTTTTTTAATGTTTTATCATAATATAATTTATTAAAACTACTAATTAATTATATTTGCGTTTAGGTTAATTTTAATTTAGTACTCACCTCTCTTAGGTAAGATCATCGAAATACTCACTAATTTCATTATAAAAATACTTGCGAACACCATCTCAAATTCTTATCTTTAGCTGCAGTATTCACACTCTAGACGTTAGTGCATTTCGGAGGCTGTCAGAGGGGAAATAGGGAGTGAACATGTTAGATACTACTGTAACACCCTAACCCGTATCCATCATCAGAATAGGGTTACGGAGTATTAAGAAAGTTTACAGAAAATTTACAGATAGTTCATCCCTTAAATGGACCCTCGAGGCCCAATATGAGTATTAGAATAGAGTCGGGATTAAGTCGGGAACTCATCAAATTTTTTGCAAAATTTTTAAAATTTTTCCTAGATGTAGGGCACACACGCCCGTGTGGTCCAAGGACACACCCGTGCTACAGGTCGTGTTAGATCCCGTGAAACTCTCTAACTTGTACCACAAGGCCAGCCACACTCCCATGTGAGTCGACTGTGTTATCAATTTAATTTTCAAAAATTAGGTGCAGGATTCACACGGCCAAGACACTTGCCTGCGTTCTAGGCCGTGTAGCACACACGACTGAGACACACGCTCATGTTCTAGGCTGTGTAGCACACATGGCTGAGACACATGCTTGTGTCTCTACCCGTGTGCTCAATTCTGAGCATTCTATTTCTAAATTTTAAGATGCGGGGGACACACGGCCAAACCACATGCCCAAGCCATTTCCTAGCTTTATTTCTCACCCAAATTTGCCAATAACCTACACCAAAACTTACAAGTATATACCAGCCAATTCAAACATTAAACCTAAGCCAATTTTAACATCTAATATGATATTTTATCATATGCAATCATAATTACAATCTTACCCTTGTTTAACATATATATTAAACATAACTTGAACAACCATATTTAATATAATTAACATGTAGGTAGGTTTTTGTCACATTATATCCATGTAAATATGCCAAAACATAACACTACTAGCCATTCCAATGGCTAGTTTACAAACCATACATATATGTTAACAATGGCCAAGTTACCTATACATGCCATTATACCAAAATGAGGTTACTATTTATACCAAAACAAGCTAGTGGGTAGTGTGATGATGCTCCAACGTTCCCAACCTTCGCGAGCTTTTGAACACTATAAAACAGAGAAAATAAAACCTAGTACGCATTATATGCTTAGTAAGTTCATATAACAGGAATTAAAACTTACCAATTACATATAATAATATTAAGTATACAATTCACATGCTTCCATCATTTTGGCAAGTTTACCTAGACACACATGTACTCAATCAAACAAGTTAGTCATATAGAACATTTATACATCAAATAAACATAGATGAGCTCATCATATGAATTCTTCATCAAATATTTCAGAAGCATTCAGGATATATTCCTATTTATTTCATCATTTTCTCATGTCAAGAGTTTTATATGTTGAATTTTGTTTTTTTTGAAATATCGATGGATACTCAAATAGTACACTCAAGTTGTACAAATCTGTAATTCATCAATTCATAATTAGAGGTACCCAGTAGGGCACTTATTCAGGAAAGACATTCTCAAGCCACATATCAGAATACTCAATTAAGTCATGTAATCATGTAACAGGACACTTATCCGAGCTATTAGGAAACTCATAAGAGTTTTTACTCAAGAAGCTCATAGAGCTTTTCAGATATCTCCGAAGAGATAATATTAGGGAGCTCAGATAAGGTAACAGAAAGTTCAAGTGAGCTTAATAGCAAGCTTGTGAAGAGATGCGTTTGTGTCCACATTAAATGCAAGATCTCAACTGATCTCATATTAGCACGCTCACAAAGAGCTACGGTAGTGCACAACACATGCTAAATCACTACCGATCAGGACGTTTGCATGAACTATTTATCAGAATGTTCGAGAGCGCTATAACTGGATTACTTGTCTGAGCTAAATCCTGTCTGTAATGAGGGCAATATGATTACTCGTCTGAGCTAAATCCCATCCACAACAAATGCAAGACCTCATTAATATAGGAAATCACATATATCCATTGAAATTCAATATTAAAACGGAAATTAACCCTTTTTCTAACATTTTCAAACATGTGATCATTTCATGCATTTATAATATTCATATCAACATATTTTACATTCAATCGAAATACAACATTTAATTTTCAAGCATTACATACTCAATTAAGTTACATGAACTTACCTCAGTAATAGTTCATTTAAGAAAATCTACTAATCCAAAACTTTCTCTTTTCCTCCATCTAGCTTCGAATTTGAATTATCCGGATCCAATTATGCCAAGAAAGCTTGTTTTCTCTTTCCTAGGGTTTCCATGGGATATTTTGGGAAGAAGATGATATAAAATGATTTTTATTTCTTATTAATTATGTATCATCCATTAATTTTACTCTTTTCTAATTTCGTCCTTACACTTTTTAAAATTTTCCATGGATGAATCATCAAAAATATCTACTGACTTTTCTTTAATGTTTTAATAACCATATAAGGACCTCAAGTTTTGAATTCCATAGCTATTTGATCCTTTTAGCAACTAGAATTCAACTTTTGCATTTTATGCAGTTTGGTCCTTTCCATAATTAAGTACCTAATTGATAAAATTTTCGTATCAGAATTTTCATATGCCATTCCTAACATAACGTAAACCATACAAACATATAAAAATAAATTTTCTTTCTGGCTCAATTTGTGGTCCCGAAACCACTGTTCTGATTTCACTGAAAATGGGCTGTTACAACTTGTCCCCCTTAAGAACTTTTGTCCTAAAAAATCTTACTAGTAAAGAGATTTGGATATTGCTTTCTCATGGTATCCTCCAAATCCCAAGTAGCTTCTTCAATTCTATGTCTTTGTTAGAGAACTTTTACTAAAGCCACCTTTTTGTTTCTTAATTTTTTTATTTCACGGACTAAGATTTTAATTGGCGTTTCACTGTATGTCATATCAGGCTAAATCTCTACCTCTGACAGAGAAATAACATGTGAAGGATTCGATCTGTACAGTTGTAACATAGACACATGAAAAACATTATGAATCCGATCAAGCTTTGGTGGTAAGGCTAGCCTTAATAGCCCATTTTTTAGTGAAATCGAAACAGTGGTTTCGAGACCACAAATTCAATTCAAAAAAAAGTTTATTTTTATTTTATTATATGGTCCGTATTATGATAGACATGTCATGTGAAAATTTTGATACGAAAATTTATCGATTCAGTGTTTAATTACGAGAAGGACTAAATCTCATAAAATGCGAAAGTTGAATTCTAGTAGTTGTAAGGATTAAATAGCTATGGAATTCAAAGCTAGAGGTCCTTATATGGTAATTAGACCACTAAAGAAAAAGTATGTAGATTTTTGGTGACTCATCCATGGAAATTTAGAAAAAGGGTAAGGACTAAATTGGAATTTGAAAAATATTTAATTAATTAAAAGATGAAAAGAAAATATCATCTTATTTTTTCATCTTCTTCAACTTAAAATACATAGAAACCCTAGGAGAGAGAGAAGAAACTTTCATGGCCTAATTGGGTAAGTTTCTTGTCTCGTTTTTAGTAATTTTGATATTTTTGAAACCGAGATAGTCCAATCTATCTATTTGGGGCATTAATTTGAAAAGTTATCAAGGTATGAAATTTGGGTCATGGATGAATATGCTGGAAATTAGAAATTTATGGTAGAAAATGAAAGGTTGTTGATAAATAACTTTTACAAAGTGATTTTTAATGAAAACATGATTTAGGGACTAAAATGTAAAGTTGTGAAATTTGATGAAAATTTTTGAATTTTTATAAATACATGTGCTATAAACTTTGTAATGGGATTTTCGTTAGGCTTGGAATAGGGAGTAAATTGCATAAGTTTCAATTTCTAAGCCTAGGGACGAAATTGAAAGTTATGGAAAAGTTAGGGGCAAAATGGTAATATTGCGTAGGACGTAAATTGAGTCCAAATGAGTATGAAATATGAGAAATTGATGATTAAATCTATTTATACAGATCTGTACAACTCACATTCAAGGTTAGATCAAGGAAAAGAAAAGGTTTCGGATTAGTAGATTTTATATGCGAACAAGTGTCGAGGTAAGTTCGTGTAACTTAATTGAGTATGTAATTATGTTAATTGAATGTTGTGCTTGTTTGTAATGTGACTTATATTGAAATATATTACTTGAATGTTATAATGGAAAATTTAATACATGCTTGAAATGGTGAAAAAGGGTTAAGTCTCGATTGAATTTTGAATTTCGATGAATAAATGTGCTTTCCCGAAATGGATAACGTCTTGCATTTGTTGCAAACGGGATTTATCTCAGACGAGTAATCCTATTGACCTCATTATAGAAAGGATTTAGCTCGAACGGGTAATCCAGATATAATACCTCTCGAGTATACGTTATGATTAGGGTTTAACCTAGACTAGTAATCCTAATTGAGCTCTTTTGAGCATACGTTATATAAAGGATTTAGCCTAGATTGGTAATCCTAGTATATGAGATATGGCTCGATAGTGTGTTCCTTGACTAATGGGTACCCTTGAAAAAGAAATTGATGGGTTATTGAATCGTACACCTCGAGTGTACTACTTGAGCATACATAAGAATTTCAGTAATTCAACGGACACAACTCTTGACATGGTATAAGAATTATGAGATAAAATGATAATGACTTGAAATAATATTGCATGATGAGCTCATCTATGTTTACTTGATTGATATGAAGATTTTGGTGACTAACATGTTTGATTAAATGCATGTGTTTAGGCAATTTTGCTAATGGATGGAAAAGCATGATATTGTATGCTTAGATTTAATAAACGGCATTATACGAACTTACTAAGCATGTAATGCTTACTCTGTTTTATTTTCCTTGTTTTATAGTGCTTAGAAGCTCGTGAAGGTTAAACATCATTGGAGCATCGTCACACAATCAACTAGCTTATTTTGGGCATATATAGTAAAATCATTTTGGTATAATGACATGTATAGGGCAACTTGACCATTAGTGGCTTGATAATGATGATTGTAATCTAGCCATTAATGGTTGTTTTGACATACTTGTAATGTCATGCTATGGTAGCTAAATATATGCTAAGTAGTTGAATCAAATTCTGTCTAACATATGGATTGAGCCAAGATAAGATTGAAAGCATGTATGCATGAAATGATATGCCATGTTGACTGATGGAAATTGCTTAATTTGAATGCTTGAAATAGTTGGAATGTGTTTGGTATGTTTTAGTGTAGGAAAATGGCAAATTTGGGTGATAAATAATGATAGGAAATGGCTTTATTTTGTCCGCACGGGCGTGTGTCTAGATCGTGTGTGACACACGACCGGGTACATGGGTGTGTAGTTAGGCCGTGTGTCCCTTGAACCTTAATTTTGAGAAATAGAATACTCAGAATTGAGCACACAGGCAGAGACACAGGCTTGTATCTAAGCCGTGTGTGCTACACGACCTAGAACACTGGCGTGTGTCTTGGGCATGTGAAACCTGAACCTAATTATAAATTGAATTAATAACCATAAGGCCTAGCACACGGGCGTGTGGCATGGCCGTGTTCATAAGTCAGAGAGTTACACCGGGTCAAACACAGGCGTGTCCCAAGGTCACACAGGCATGTCCCTTGGACCACACGGGCATGTGAGCCCTGAACGTTGGAAAATTTTTGAAATGTCGCAAAAAAATTTATAGAGTTCTCGATTCTAATGCTCGTATTTGGCCTCGAGGGTCCAATTAAGGGACGTTTTGAATGATCTTGGTTAATGAATATTAATTTACATAATTTATTTGTAAAATGTTTTGAAAGTTTTGGTAATGCTTCGAAATCTTGTTTCGATGGCGGATACGGGTTAGGGGGTGTTACATAGCAGATATGCAACAGGTCCAATTCTTTCTGTGATTTCATATGGCCCAATAAACCGTCGACTAAATTTTCCGTTTCGGCCAAACCAGAGAACTTTCTTCTAATGTGATACTTTCAAAAATACCTTGTCATCGACCTGAAACTCTATTTCTTTTCGTTTAAGATCAACATAGGACTTTTGACGATCAGAGGCTGCCTTTAAACTGTCCTGAACTACTTTCACCTTTTCTTCAGTTTCATGAGCTAAGTCAATTTCGTGTATCTTTTTCTCACTAAGCTCTATCGAATACAATGGTGTTCTACATTTTTCGGCTATACAAAGCTTCATACGGTGCCATTTTGATACTGGACTGATAACTATTATTGTAAGCAAATTCAACTAAAGGCAGATATTTTTCCCAATTACCTTCAAATTCCAAAATACAAACACCGAAGCATATCTTCAAAAATCTGTATCACATGTTCAGATTGGCCATCTATCTTGGGATGGAATGCAATACTGAAATGTAACTCTGTACCCAGAGCTTCTTGCAATTTTCTCCAGAATCGAGTTGTAAATCGAGGATCTCTATATGAAATAATAGAGACAGGTACCCCATGCAATCTAACAAACATAGAGACATATAATTCAGCCAATTTATCAAATGAAAAATCCTTGCGTACTGGAATAAAGTGTGCATATTTTGTTAATCGATCAACAATTACCCAAATGGCATCTTTCTTCGTTGGAGACAGGGGCAATCCCGATACAAAATCCATGGTAATTCTTTCCCATTTCCATTCTGGTATTGTAACTGGCTGCAATAATCCCAAAGGCAACAAATGTTCAGCTTTTTCTTGCTGACATATCAAACATTTTGATAGAAACTCAGAAATATCTTATTTCATTCTTGGCCACCAGAACATCTTTTCAAATCATTGCACATTTTATTACTTCCAGGATGAATAGACATGTTACCATTGTAAGCTTCATTCAAAATCTTCTGTACTAGTTTTGAATTCTTCGGTACACATATTCTGCCTCTGAATAACAATAACCATCAGTCCCGATCTGAAATTCTGAATCAGGAGTTGATTCACACTGAACCCGTTTTGCTTGTAACTTTCTATCATCTTTCTGAGCTTCAGAAATCTGCTGTAAAAACATCAGTCTAGCTTCCAACTCAGCTATGATTGAACCATCATCAGGTAACATCAATCGAGTATTCATTGTCAACAAAGCAAACATGATTTTCTACTCAGATCATCTGTAACCACATTGGCTTTTCCGGGATGATAGTCAATAACCAAATCATAATCTTTCAATAACTCAAGCCACTTGTGCTGTCTCAAATTCAAATCTTTCTGTGACATCAATTACTTCAAACTTTTTTGATCAGTGAATGTGACATTTTTCACCAAATAATTAATGTCGCCATATTTTCAGTGCAAACACAATTACTGCTAAATCAAGTCATGTATCAGGTAATTTCTTTCATATGGTTTAAGTTGTCTTGAAGCATAGGCTATTACTTTACCTTACTGCATCAAAACACAACCCAAACTGTTTAACGATGCATCACTATAAATTACAAATTCCTTATCTGATTTAGGCTAGACTAAAACAGGTGCCTCTGTCAATAAAGCTCTCAACTTATCAAAACTTTGCTAACATTTATCAGACCACTCAAATTTCACATCTTTTTGCAACAAACAAGTCATTGAAGAGGCAATCATTGAAAACCCTTTTACAACCCTCCGATAATATCCAACAAGTCCTAGAAAACTTCGAACTTCAGCACGTTCTTTAGTGGCTTCTAATTTACAATAGCTGAAATGTTGCTTGGATCTACTCAAATACCTTCTACAGATACAATATGCCCGAGAAAACTAACTTCCCGTAGTCAAAACTCACATTTACTAAATTTGGCATACAATTGCTTCTCATGCAGAGTTTGCAATACAATTCTCAGATGATCTGCATGTTCATTGTCATCTCGAGAGTAAACCAAAATATCACCTATAAATACCACCACAAACCTGTCTAAATATGGTCTGAAAATTATGTTCATCAGATCCATAAATATAGCAGGTGCATTTGTCAACCCCAATAGCATCACAAGAAACTCATAATGTCCATACATGTTCTAACAGTTATCTTTGGCACATTTGAATCTTTTACCCGTAACTGATAGTAACCAGAACGAACATCAAACTTTGAAAATACATTGGCACCTTTCAACCAGTCAAATAAATCATCAATTCAAGGTAGTGGATACTTGTTCTTTATTGTAACTTTGTTGAGGTGTCTATAATCAATGCACAGCCTAAAATATTCATCTTTCTTCTTTACAAACAAAATTGGTGCACCTTATGGTGAGAAACTAGAGCGAGCAAAACCTCTGTCAATTACTTATTGCAACTGTGCTTTCAACTTTTTTAATTTGGTAGGAGCCATTCTGTAGGGTGCTATAGATATTGGTGTTGTCCCTAGTACAAGATCAATAGAAAACTACACTTCTCTACAAGGTGGCAAACCGGGTAATTCCTCTAGAAACACATCAAGAAATTCACATACAACCAGTACTGATTGAATCTTTGACTCAAATTCTTTAGTTTTCAATACATAAGCAAGATAAGCTTCATAACCCTTTTTGACATATTTTTGTGCTGCCCATCTAATTTATCATATTCAACATTGAGAACTCACCATTCTGACATTTTAATATAATATATTTCTGTTTACAATTCACCACTTCATCATGTTGAGTTAACCAGTCCATTTCCAAAATCACATCAAATTCATCAAATGGCAATAACATCAATGTAGTGTCAAACTTATACTTATCCACATCTTTGACATCCCGTTGAACCATTCGGAATACTATCGGATACTCGAGAATCTCACACCCTAAGTGCCACAAACATAGCTGAAGCTATCTCAATCTCGTATCATATATAATTCTCACACTAGAGCTATCAACAGGTCTGCTCACACAAGCTGACGGTCATGGCAAAGTTACACGGTGCTGCTCACACAAGCTGACGAGTATCCGTAACACACGCCGGATAACTCAACCACCATTAGGACGTACGGACCAGCACCCAAGTCACATAACCCCTAATGACATGTCATTCATATCCTAATCTATTCCTAAGGTTCAACCGGGATTTCCAATGCCGAATCTTCATCGAATCGCTTCGTAATGTCGTATTCACAATTTATACTATATCAAAGCATTTAAAACACAAATATAATAATGCTTATTACATACAAACTTACCTCGGATGCAAAAATGACAAAACGAGTCGATTAATCCAAAATCTTGTTCCTTCCCCGATCTAAGTCCGTATTTCGCTTTTCTTGGTATGCAAAGAGAACTGTGGCCGAACCTTCAAAGCCTTAACAATGGTGTTTCCTTAGCTAAATTTCAGTTGAATATGGTGAAGAAAGATGATAGCCATGTTTTGTTTTATTTAATTTATCTTTATTTACCAATTTACTTACATAACCTTTGAAAATATTAAAATTTTCACTTAAACAAACCTCATAAATGTTCACTATCACTTAAATGGTCTAATTACCATCCAAGTACCCATGCATTTAAGTTCTTTAGCTATTTAATACTTTTAGCTTATAAAACTCAAGTTTTGCACTTTAGTGATTTAGTCCTTTTTGTTAAATTAAGCACTTAAATGATAAAATTTCTTAACAAAAATTTCTCACAATCATAATATCATGTTGTAAACATTAAAATATTAATAAAATAATTATTTCAACTCTGGATTTGTGGTCTTGAAACCACTGTTTCAATTTGACTAAAAATAGGTTGTTACAAGGTATGTACATGAACCGAGTAATATATTGAAATAAGGAAAAATTATGAAAGTTACATCTAACTTTGTGAATGCAAATGTGGTAGGTTGGTGATTCATTATAAGCTATGTCATGTTATGTTTTTATTTGCTTAATTTGAGCATATGTGATGAGTTGAGTTAATTTCTATACGAACTTACTAAGATTTATAGCTTACTTTGTTTATTTTCCGTGTTTTATAGTGAAATCAAAGCTAGCTCGGATTCGGGAATCCTTGGAGACTTTATCACACTATCCAACTATGACTTTGGTACTTTTGAACTTAGTATTTTGAGTATATGGCATGTATAGGGTTATGGTCATTTTGTTATATAGTTTGGAAATGAATTTGGTCATTTGAAATGGCATGTAAATGTTAATGTTTTGGTTTTGTATATAGCCATGAAAGTTGGCTTAATTTGGTTGGTTTGGTTGTGTTTTCATATGTGCATATTATTTTGGTTATGTGTTAAATGTTGGATATGTGATGATTGTTGATTATAGGTGTTGTGGATGTCAAATGGTTGATGAATTGAGAATTAGTATGCTTGTGAACTTAGGTAAAATAATGCATGTTTAGAAAATAACCATATTAATGATTTGAGAAAGTGAAATTTGGCATGAAATTGGATGGCATAATGTGAGATTATATATCTTGTATTAGTTGGTGTTTGAAATGGTATAAAATATGCTGATTGAATGTCTATTATATGTTATGTTTTTGTGCCATTTGAGTTTGGTGTAGGTATATGCAAATTGGGTGGCAAAATGGCTTGCTAAATAGCCAAATTTTTTTCCACACGGGCAAAGACACGAGCGTGTGTCTCAGCTGTGTGTGACATTCGGTTATGTTACACGACCATGTGTCCCCTGGTGTTGAATTAAAAATCAGGTTAGTATGCTACACACGGCCCAGCACATGGGCGCGTGACTTGGCTGTGTAGCATAAATCAATATACCCTACAGGTTTGGCACAGCCTAGCACATAGCCTAGCACACGGACGTGTGTGGCCGTTTTTAAGGCATACGAGCTAGTCACATGGGCATGTGTGTTGGCCATGTGACCCAAGTCAGAGAGTTACACGGGGTCAGACACAGGCTAGAACACGGCCATGTGATCTTATTTTGAATGTCCACACGGCCTGTGACACCGGCGTGTGTCCCCTATATTTTTGCAAAAATTTTCTAAGTGTTCCAAAAGTTTCCTTAGTTATTGGTTTTGTCCCGAACCAACCCGAATGCATGTTTAGGGCCTTATAGGCTCGTATTAGGGACAATGTGATTGAGTTTGAATGATGATTGCATGAAATTTGAAAATGAATGTTTAACTCTTTTATGAGTCCAGTAATGCTCTGAAACTCTATTCTGACATTGAATATGGGTGAGAGGTGTTACATTTATTGGTATCAGAGCTACGATTTAGTCGATTCTCAGACTAACGTAGCATGTGTGAGAGTCTAGCTATACATGCCATATATAATCCGTGATAGTGTGATATCTCCTAATAGTTTAAATTGTGTTTTCATATAGTATATGGATCCCAATCGAGTTGTTGCTAATGATGTTGAAAGTGATGCGTCTACCTCTA
Source organism: Gossypium hirsutum (assembly GCF_007990345.1). Taxonomy (NCBI): domain Eukaryota; kingdom Viridiplantae; phylum Streptophyta; class Magnoliopsida; order Malvales; family Malvaceae; genus Gossypium; species Gossypium hirsutum. Next base: position 82,867,954 of record NC_053426.1, read on the forward strand.
TTCGCGGAGTAGCGCAATTAGAGTCAAGACCCGTAGCGGGTAGCCAGGAAGAAGAGGCTAAAGAATCCTTCTTCCAGATGATGAATGAGTGGTTTACAGAGTTTGTTCGAACAAATCCGGCTGCTCAACAACCCCCGCCCCCACCTAATCCCCAACCGATTTTCGTAGCTCCTCAAGTTGTCGAACTTCTACCACTGAATAAGCCGCCAGTTTATAAGATTCGAAAACATGAAGTTGAAGAGTTTAGAACTAATGTTGACGACAATCTTGAGAGAGCCTATTTTTGACTTGAAAATACAATTCAAGTGTTTGATGAACTTTCTTGCACACCAGCTGAGTGTTTAAAATGTGTCATATCACTTTTGAGGGACACAGGTTATTAGTGGTGGAACACCCTAGTATCAGTGGTGCCGAGGGAAAAATTTACCTTGGAATTCTTTCAAGCTAAGTTCAGAAAGAAATATATCAGTCAACAGTTTATTGATCAAAAATGTAAAGAGTTTTTGGAGCTAAAATAGGGTCGTATGTCTGTGACTGAATATGTGCGAGAGTTTGTTAAACTTAGTAAATACACTCGAGAATTTGTTTCAACTGAAACGAGTATGTGTAAGAGATTCAAAGATGGGTTGAACAAAAACATCAGACTATTAGTCAAGATTCTAGAATTGAAAGAATTTGTTGTTTTAGTTGACCGAGCTTGTAAAGCTAAAGAACTTGGCAAGGAAAAGAGAAAGGTGGATTTTGAGGCTAGAGATTCAAGAAAAAGATCAATGAATAAACCATATCAATCTTCGTCAAAGAAATCAAGAGACTCATATACGCATTCAAATGCTTCAATCGGGTATCCAAACAAAGATCGTGGAAAGCAATACTCAAGTCCTAAAACACAAGTTACATCAATATCGAGTGTTGGCAGCGTGAGAAACAATAAGCCTGAGTGCCAACAGTGTGGTCGACGACATTTTGGTGAGTGCTGGACGAATAATAGAGGCTATTTTAAATGTGGCTCGCAAGATCATTTCATTAGAAATTGCCCTGAGTTAACTGAAAAAGATAAGTTCCAGAATGCAAGACGAACCAATCCTGCCACTAGAGGGAGCCCACCGAGAAATGCGACGAATGTGACTAGTAATAGAGGAATGAAAAAGGAATCTGCTGTGAGATTTGAGGCCGGAGTACCTGTAACGCCCCCACGCCCGAGACCATCACCGGAGTCGAGCTTGAGGGGTTACCGAACATAATTTATCAATTTAAGAACTTCAAATCATTTGTTTCTACATTCACAGCTTTCTAGCTACTCGCGTCACAGTTACAAGAAAAATCATATCTCGAGTTATGAAACTCGAAATCAAGATCTGTAAAATTTCCCAAAATTTAGACTCATATAGATATTTACTAATTTTTTTTCTAGAATTTTTGGTTGGGCCAATTAGTACAGTTTATTAGTTAAAGTCTCCCTTGTTTCAGGGTTCGACTGCTCTGACATATGTGTATTACGAATCAGATATCTCTCTATACAGAATTTCAATGACTACAAGGTTTGTTTTTCTTAAAACTAGACTCAATAAGGAATCTGTACATATAAAGAACAACTTCTAACAACCTCTAATTATTTTTTTAAAATTTATTATGAATTTTTAAAGTCAGAATAGGGGATCCAGAAATCACTCTGGCCCTGTTTCACAAAAGTTTAAATATCTCATAAAATAGAATTTATATGCCTATTTTGTTCAATCCACATGAAAATAGACTCATTAAGCTTCAATTTCATAACTTACTCATTATTTAGTTCCATTTATACTATTTTTAGTGATTTTTCAAATTCATGTCATTGCTGCAGCAATATTCTGTTTTAAGGCAAGTTTCATCTTTCCATGAATTTTTATGAACTAGATAACCTATTAAACTTCCATAATATCAAACATGATCTAAATTAGCCATCACCATGACTTATCAATATCAAACATTTTCTCAACCAAACATGGGCATATCATAAAATTATTTACACAAAATAGGTATATTGCTATACATGCCATAATTAAGTAGTTGTACAAGCCATTTACCAAGATAAAAGTCCTTTGGATAGTGTGATCGAACTTTCGACCTGTCCCGATTACTGAGCCGGCTTGTTCAAAACTACAGTGAATGAAAAGGAAGGAGTAAGCATAAATGCTTAGTAAGTTCATATGTAAATAACAAGTAACATAACAATACAAATATACCAAACAACTTTAGCATGGTATCACCAAAACATATATCACATTTCTAGCCATCATTCATCATCTTACCACCTTATCGTTGTTGTATCTATTTTCAACCCGAGGGTTAAGAACATACCTATCCAAAGTGTCCATTTCACAACACTTACCAAAACGTCAAGTGTTCTTCCATTTCACTAGAAATTTCACCCGGTGAACACATCAGAATACAACTCGGATACACGGATAATTTGCACATAAGTGCCTCATATGTAATCAAGAAATCATGTAACCGCCCCTAAGTGAACTCAGACTCAACTCAACGAGCTCGAGCGTTCGCATCAATAAGTGAACTCGGACTCAACTCAACGAGTTCGGATGCCTAGTTACATCTCACGAACTCGGAGTCAACTCAACGAGTTCGGACATTCGCATCCATAGGTGAACTCGGACTCAACTCAACGAGTTCGGATGCTCAACCATCCTAGTGACATGTCACTTGTATCCTAATCTATTCCTAAGGTTCAAACGGACTTTTTCCCTCGATCTCATATTTGTCGTCTTCCATGGAATATCGGAACCGATACTTGGTAGCAATTCATATTTATCAAGTAGTAAACATAATTTGCATATTACTCAACATTAACCCCAAAGCATAATATTTCACGATTAAAAATCAGCGTACCATATAATTAACATCAATAACTTAAAAATAACAATTATGCTACATTATTTACACATGAACTTACCTTGGTACCAAAATATAAAGATTTTGCAATTTAGTCAACAATCTTTTCTTTTCCTCGATCACGACTTGAATCTCGTTTCTCTTGATCTATAATGCCAAATTAATCTTATTTAATACATGCATTCATCAAAACAGCATTTAATCGAACTTTGAAAAAATTACACTTTTGCCCCTAAACTTTTGCATAATTACACTTTTGCCCCTAGGCTCGGGAATTAAACTTTATTCCTTATTCTTATGTTTTATAACATGCTGATCACTTTTCCCTTCTATGGCAACATCAAATTCTCTCTCTAACATATACTTGTGACTATTAGGTATTTTTACGGATTAAGCCCTTTTACTCGTTTTCACTCAAAACCGAGTAGCACAAGTTGTCTAACATAATTTAAAACCTCATATTCTATCATAAAACATCAAAATACACAAATTTCACCTATGGGTATTTTTCCAAATATAAACCCTAGGTTGAATTATTGCTAACATAAGCTTAATCGAGCTACCGGGATTCCAAAAACGTAAAGAACATTAAAAACGGGGCTTGGAATCACTTACTATGGAGCTTGGAAGCTTGAAACAAACCCTAGCTATGGAGAAACCTTGAAATTTCGGCCTAATGAAGAAGATGGACAAAAATTGGCTTTTAATTTTGTTTTTAATTCATTTTAATAACTAAATGACCAAAATACCCTTACTACTAAACTTTCCAAAAATTCCTTCCATGTCCTAATTTTGTCCATGAACTTAAAATTGGTCAAATTGCTATTTAAGAGCTTCTCATTAATATTCCAAAACAATTTCATACTAAAAACTTCTAGAATGCACGTTTTGCAACTTATTCAATTTAGTCCCTACTTTCAATTTAAGCACTTTAGGCATAGAATTTAATCACGAAATTTTCACACAATCATGCAATCATATCATAATCATCAAAATAATTATAAAATAATTATTTCTATCTCAGATTTGTGGTCACGAAACCACTATTCTGATGAAGCCCTAATTCAGGATATTAGAGTACCTACTAGAGCTTATGCAATATGCACTTGTGAAGATGCATCGTCACTCGATGTTATCACCGGTACATTTTCTCGTTATGACACTAATGTAATTGCATTGATTGATCCTAGATCGACCCATTCATATACCTGTATGAATTTAGTGTCTAGTAAGAGTTTGCCTGTTGAGTCTACTGAGTTTATGATTAAATTATCGAACCCTTTAGGCAAATATGTTTTAGTTGATAATGTAACGCCCTGAATTTTGGGCCAAGATGAAATGGGCTTTGGGTCTCATAAAATTTTTATGTGAGTAAAAAAATGACAAATGACATGTTGGCTTTAAGGGTTTAAGGAATTTTAAGTGTCGAGGTATGTTTAAGAAGCTCTGGGTTTGAGATTTGTAGTGGAGGAATTTTAATTTAATTATTAAAGGAATCAGCGTTGGGAGTAGTTGGGCTTTTAAATAAAGATAGGGGAAAATGGCATCAAAAAGCCTTGTGGAGGAGTGGCTAAGTGACGCCACTTAGGGTGTAGAGAGGTGGCATTAGTAGATAGCAAGGAGATCCGAGGTTTGAATCCTAGCTTAGTATTTTTTTAGGAGTTTAATTTTGGCCTTCTAGAAGGTTGGAAGTGGCGTGAAGATGGACTCCAAGGGGAGTGTTCAGAAGAGAAAATTTAGGAAATAGATTACTGAGTTATCAGGGAGAAAACGAGGAGATGAGAAGGGGGAAGTGATGGAGCTGAATGGGGAATTGAGATTCAGGCAATTCGGTTATAGGGGCTATAAATAGGTTCCGAATGGGGGGTGGCCAAGCTAATGCCAAATTCCCTTCACCTTATTGCCGGAAACCCTTTTTCCTAAAAGCCAAAAACCCTTTGTTTTACTTTCTTTCTTTATGCCGATTTTCCCTCTTTTCCTCTACACAATTTTTTTGTTCCACTTTTGGGTTAGCGGATTCCTTCTTCTACTCTTCTTCTTTAATTTGTGCCAAATAAACCTTATTCACCATACTAGTTTGAAAGCCGAAAAGCTGAATCTCCCTTGGGTCGATTACTCTTTTGGTGCAAGTACCTTATCTCTTTTTTGGTTAGTATTGTTAATACCGATTACCTCCCTTCCTCACTCTTTCTAATCAACTTTGGTAGGGAATTAGTGTTGGATCTCGGGTTTTAGCTCTTTGTCGAATTGCTCCTTAGGTGTTTTACGGTTTGGTAAGCATTTCTCTCATATTGACTAAGGTTGGCCGAATGATCTTAAGTGAGATAAGGGGGTTAATTATGTTGGATGCTAGTCCCCTAGTATTTGGTTTTAATGAGTAGGATTAATGCATATCTAAGGAGTACGTGATCAAGGAAAGACTATTAGGGATTGGTGTTCAAGGTAAGGTTAAGGTGAGGTTTTGGTTTTTTTTTGGGTAAGATATGTGTTAAGCATACGATTAATGGAAGGGTGATATCGTTTATAGGTTGGTGACTAAGGGAATCACAGCACACTTGCTTACCAGGTGTGTACTTACACTGCACACACAAGTAGATTGGCAAAAGCCGAAATGCCGAAAAGCTGAAATGCCAAAATACTGAAATGCCGAAAAGCAGAAAGTTTGGCTACGGTAGTCTTGTGAGTTCACGAACACTCGTAAGGGGGACACTGATAGGTTGCATGAGGCCCATGGGTGATTCCATGGACTTGGGTTGTGAATAGGCCAAATGGGCCGGAACGGACTAAATGGGCCCGAGGGGCTATTGGGCCCATATTAGGAAAAAATTGATAAGTGATGCTATGTGATAGAAAATTTGTATGTGAGCATGAATATAATGTGATTTGGGCCAGATGGGCCATATAAATGAGATTGGGCCTAATGGGCCATATGAATGTGAATTAGGCTTGATGGGCCATATGAACGTGAATTGGGTCGGATGGGCCATATAAATGAGATTGGGCCTAGAAGGTCATATGCAGGTATGTAGGGGTTTTGGGCTTAGTATATGATGACTACATAAAACTTAATTAAATTGTTGAGACTATGGACAAATCATAGGGGTAAGGTGTGGCAATGGGTATATGCATGTCTAGAATTGGATCTAGAGAGAGCTTGGTACTTAAGCGGTCTTAATGACCCACCTCCTCTTCTCTGGAATCCTACCTGGTGCATAGTATTCGTTCATCTTAGCTCACGGGATTTGTTAATGGCATAAGGTAAGTGAAAACCGTAATAAAGGGAAAATTATCGAAATACCCCTAAGGGCAAAAATGACCAAAATACCCCTATGTGTTGAATGTAAGTTTAATGGATGTGACATGCATATCTGCTGCATAAAAAAGATATTTTTCTTAGGTTGCGTATGGTCTGGGAATTATGGAACGGAGGAAGTATATGAGGATTGCACGATTGCCTGACAATCGTGGATCCACCGATGGCTTTTAAGCCCAATATGTAAATGAAGGTATGTAATATCCCGAATTAGGGCCTAATCGGAATAGTGGTTTCGTGACCATAAATTTGAGATAGAAATAATTATTTTATGATTATTTTGAGGTCTATGATATGATTGCATGATTGTGTGAAAATTTCGTGAAGAAATTCTATGCATAAAGTGCTTAATTTGAAGTTAGGGACTAAATTGAATAAGTTGTAAAACTTGCATTCTAGAAGTTTCTAGTATGAAATTGCTTTGAAATATTAATTAGGAGGTCTTAAATAGAAATTTTACCAATTTCTAAGTTTATGGACAAAAATTGGACATGGATGGAATTTTTGGAAAGTTTAGTAAAAAGGGCATTTTGGTCATTTAGGGGTAAAATGAATTAAAATACAAAATTAAAAGCCAATTTTGTTCATATTCTTCACCATGGACGTGTATACCAAGGGAGACTCCATGGCTAGGGTTTCCAAGCTTCCAAGCTCGATTGTAAGTCTGTTCTAGCCTCGTTTTTAATGATTTTTACGTTTTTGGAGTCCCAGTAACTTGATTTAGCTTATGCTAGCAATAATTCAACCCAGGGTTCATAATTGGAAAAATAAACTGGTGAAATTTGTGTATTTTGGTGTTTTCTGATAGAATATGAGGTTTTAAATTATGTTAGACAACTTGTGCTACTCGGTTTTATGTGAAAACGAGTAAAAGGGTTTAATCGGTAAAAATACCTAATAGTCATAAGTACATGTTAGAGTGAGAATTTGATGTTGCCATAGAAGGGAAAAATGATCAGCATGTCATAAAACATAAGAAAATAGGATGAATTTTAATTTCCGAACCTTGGGGCAAAAGTGCAAATATGCAAAAGTTTTGGGGTCAAAATGAAAATTTGTAAAAAAAATGATTTTTGGACCTGTATGAATAGTGTGACTAATTATTAGGCTAAATGTGATATTAGAGATGAAGGAAATCGAGATTCGGGCTTAAATCGGGAAAAATGGTAAATTGCCGTTTCTGAATCGAGGTAAGTTCGTATGATAATAATAATGGAATGTTATGTTTGAATATATATTTCTTACTATTATTGCATATATTGTATGATTTAATATATTGGAAAATTTGATGAAATGGTGTTTATGATGTGGAAATATGACATGAAAGAATGTTACATGAAATGCAAGAAAATGATGATACATGACAAGTGATATATGAAATATGTGATATATGTTATGTAAATTCTTAAAAGCTGATTTGATATTTGAGTTGTGTCTTATTATACTATGAATGGACAATTGGTACTATGGATAGTGAGATCGACACTTCGAGTAAGTTCGTACATAAATAATCTATCGATTCTTTTTATGTTATTATATTTTGATATCATATGAAATATGGCTGCCTATCAAATGGTTATTTGATGTAAGTTACGAATTTAAGTTGATTACGGACAATTTAGTAAAATGTTGAAAAGTGAGGAATTTCCCGGTTGAACCTTCGGAATAGAAACGATACAAATGAACTATTGTGAGGTCACGTGTGTAGTACTAAGTGCAGGCTACTACATGTACCGGATAATTGGTCGCATGTGTAGTACTAAGTGCAGGCTACTATGCGTACCCGAAAACTGTGATCACGTGTGTAGTACTAAGTGTAAGCTACTACGTGTACCAGATTATTGGTCGCATGTGTAGTGCTAAGTGCAGGCTACTATGCGTACCAGATAGTTTCGACTACAAGTGTGGAAATGGGAAAATGTGCAGGCAATTGTGTATCTATTATTATTCCGATGAGTTCAACAGGAAATCAATTAAATGAAAATACATGTGAAAGTGATTATGTGATGGACAAGTGCAAGTATATGTTTATTTTAATTTATGAGAAATATGCTCAATATTTGAGCGAACCTCGGTAAAATGGAATGGATTAAGTGAATTGTGTAAAAGTGAACTTTAGTAGTAAAACAGTGTTGAACAGCAGCAGTGCATGACTTTGAAAATTTACCAAAAATTGTGTAAGTTGAATTAAATTTCAAAAAATTATGGAATTAAATATTAATGAGAATATTTTCAAATAAAAGAAACAGGGGAGCAAAAGAGTTATATATTATGTGATATTATAATTTTTGTGAGACAGTGTCAGAATAAATTCGAGATCCCCTATTCTAACTTTAGAAATTCACCATAAATTGTAAAAAACTTATTAAGAGTCATACCTTACATGCATGGATTCCTTATTGAGTCTATTTTTATGGGAAATAAACTAAATGGTCGTTGAAATTCTGTACAGGGAGAAATTTGGTTCGTAGTGCACAGGGGTCAGAGTAGTCGTACTCTGAAACAGGGGAAACTTTAATGAATAAACTGTACTAATTGATTTACCAAAAATTATGGAAATTTTATGGGAGAAATGTATATGAATCTAGTTTCAAGGAAAATTAACAAAACTAAATTTGGAGTTTTGTATCTTCAGATATGATTGATTTAGTAACTGTAACTCGATAACACAGCTTAAGCTGAACATGTGTAATTGTACAATTATAGTGTTTTATCTTGAAAAGCGTGGTAGTAATTGCTTATTATTTTCATATGAACTTACTAAGCGTAAAGCTTACCCATCCTCTCCATTTCTTTAGTATTGGCAGGTCGGCTCGGGGTTGGAGATCGTCGGAGGCAAAATCACACTATCAAACTATCATTTTGGGAGAATTAATTCAAGTATTAGAAATATCAAGTGAGTGGCATGTATAGGAAGTTGGTTTGTGATATGTATTTTTATTATGATTTTGACCATACGTATCAGTCTGCATTGAGTTATCGTATATGATCATGAGATGTAGTCCTTATCCATTATGGTTTATAAGTTTTATTAATCGTGTCATGTCCTATGTTTTGATGTGATGATATAGTTAGCTTTGTTTGTTATGCATGTGTTCGAAAAGTTTTGAATTAAATGAAATTTTATGGCCTAGTTTTCGTCTATGTGTATTGTTAAGTCTGGTAATGCCTAGTACTCTGTTCCAGCCTTGGATACGGGTAAGGGGTGTTACAAGGTAGTTCCGCAACTGGGCTACCCTGGATGTGTATCGGTTGGGTGGGTCGATATTTATATTCCCATATGATGTGTATCAAGGGACGAAGTTGGTGTGTAACGGATGGATTATTTGGATGGGATTGCACTGTATTACATTAAATGTATGATGTATGGTGGTTGATGTATGATTAATGTTTGTTCGAGGGATGTATACACTGAGTTTGCGAAAACTCACCCTCTCTTTTATTTTTCTCAGGTGGTGCTCAATAGGAGGTTCGATGTCTAGAGGGACTCTGGGTGGCCAGCTAGCGAGACAGCTTGGACTTGTTTGTTCTACAAAAAAAACGAAGAGCATTTAGTTTCTAATTTATTAAGTGATTTTAGACTAGATTGTAATAAGGCGTCCCCTTTTTCTTATTATTTGGATTATTATTTTTATGAGATGTAATTATGAGAGGTTGAACATGGTTTCTTGAATTATAGCATGTTTACTACGTTTTCGCAACTAAATTCTTAAATGATAAGTTTTTTTAAATCAAATGTTTTAAACAAAGCTTTCGCAACTGAAAAGAGTGTTTTCATAAGATAACTAAGGTTTCATATCTTAAGGAAGGTTTCTTGAATTATAGCATGTTTACTACGTTGTGTATGCGTCACGGCAACTTAAGACAGATTTTTATGGACTTGATGAATCAAATTTTTAAATCGTATTTAGACAGATTTTTTGTTGTATTTATTGATGACATTCTAATCTATTCACGAGATAAGTCTGAGCATGCCGAGCATTTGAGGATTGTACCACAAACCTTAAGAGATAAGCAATTGTTCGCTAAATCTAGCAAATGTGAGTTTTGGCTTAGAGAAGTCAGAATTTTGATATATATTGTTTCAGCAGAAGGTATACACATTGATCCGAGCAAGATTTCTGCAGTTGTTGATTGGAAGCCATCGAGAAATGTATCCAAAGTCAGAAGTTTTTTGAGTTTAGCTGGTTATTATAGACATTTTGTTGAAGGATTCTCGATGATTGCTACACCGATGACTAGATTGTTACAAAAAGTTGTGAAATTTGAGTGGTCCAAGAAGTGTCAATAGAGTTTTGAACAGTTAAAAGCATTGTTATTTGAGGCACCAATTGTAACACCCCTAACCCAAATCAGTCATCGGAACAAGATTTCGGAGCATTACCGGAACTTTCAGAACATTTTACAAATAATTTATGTAATTACTTTTCATTAACCGAGATCATTCAAAACATCCCTTAATTGGACCCTCAAGGCCCAATACGAGCATTAGAATCGAGTCGGGACTTAATCGGGAACTTTAAGAGCTTTTCATGACATTTCATAAATTTTCCAAGTTATAGGGCTCACACGCCCGTGTGGTCCAATGGCCACGCTCGTGTGGTCTAATGGCCACGCCCTTGTGACCTGGGACACACTCGTGCTATAGGCCGTGTTCAACCCCTTGTAACTCTCTGACTTGTGCACACAGTCATGCCGCACGCTCGTGTGCTAGGCCGTGTGGCTAATTAATTCATTTTGAAATTAGGTGCAAGTTTCACACGGCCAAGACACAAACTTGTGTTCTAGGTCATGTAGCACACACGGCTGAGACACACGCCCGTGTCTCTGCCCGTGTGCTCAATTTTGAGCATTATGTTTCTCAAAACTTAGGGTACAGGGGACACACGGCCTAACTACATGCCCATGTACTCGACCGTGTGTCACACACAGTCTAGACACACGCCTGTGTGTGTCTACCCGTGTGGACAAAATAAAGTCATTTCTAGCTTTATTTCTCACCCAAAATCAAATCTGTGACCTTCACTTGAAACACACATCCAATACCAACCATTCCAAGCATTCAAATTAAACAAATACTACCATTCAACATGGCATACCATTACATGCATACCTGTTCATAATCTTGCCTTAGTTAAGACCTCAAGTTAGGCATAATAGATCAACTACTTAACATATATGTAGCTACCATAGTATGACATTAGAAATATATCAAAACAAACCATTACTAGCCATTACAATGGCTATATTACAAGCATCATTTACAATTACATGCCAATATGACCAATATAAACTATAAATGCCATTACGACCATAATTGATTTACCAAACTGTACCAACATGGGCTGATGGATAGTTTGAGTGATCTCCGCCAAGGTTCTAATCCAACGAGCTTCCAATTTACTATAAAACAGGGAAGTAAAATTAAGTAAGCATAAAATGCTTAGTAAGTTCGTATAACATGGTACTTAACTTACCATTCATTCTATTTTATACCATTCATTCTATTTTAAGGTAACTATGTAAGGCATATTCAATCATTTTGCCTTCAAGCCCTACACATATCCTCATTGCCTTTGTTAGTCATATAATCCGTAATAACATCACAAACATATATGGGCTCAACAACAATCAAGTTTCCATGCATATATGTTTTCCACAACATGTATTCTTTTAACATGTATAAATCATCTCTTTATATTCCAAGTATAATTTCATAATAGTTCATTTCAAGTTTAGATCATTTCATATCAGAACTTTACCCATATTACTCACAATATCAAGGTCATGATTAGTACACTCAAGGTGTACAAGTTTAGAATCAAGGATGTACATACTCATCAAATAAATTCCATGTACAATATCAACATTTTATATTTCCATATATAATTAACACATATCGTCATTTTCATGTATTTTAGGCCGATATGTGTAATAACTCATTTCTTATTCATATCTTCTCATGTCAAGAACTTTTACCCATTGAATTTATCTAAAATATCGATGGATACGCAGGTGATACACTCGAGGTGTATGAATCAGGATCCTTCGATTCATGTCTAATGGTACCCACAGGGTACTATATCAGAGAGTATAGCACACATGTATACAATAGGATTACCAATCCAGGCTAAATCCTTTTTATGACATATGCTCTAAAGAGCTTGATCTAGATTACCCGTTCTAGGTAAATCTAATCCATAACATATGCTCGAGAGGACTTATATCGAGATTACCCATCTGGGCTAAATCCTTTCTGTAATTAGGTCAATAGGATTACTCGTTCGAGCTAAATCCCATCAGCAACAAATGCAAGACCTCATTCATTTTGAGAAATCACATAACCATTGATTTTCCATTTATTCAACCGGGATTTAAACATTTTTTCCAAGTATTATCGGGCATGTAATTATTTTATACATCTATAAACATCACATAATTCAAATGATCACATTCTACATTCATTCCAAGCATAAAAGTAACATTTTCATCATTTATCATTTATCGTCTATCGGGCATTATCATTTAATTTAAAAATTTTTATTTATCGGGCTTAATCAGATATGTAATAATTTTACATATTTACGAAATTTATACAATTTACATAAACACAATCAATGCAAGCATGTAAATAAACACAATTTAGTTACACGAACTTACCTCGATAAATGTTCTTGTACGTAAATATACTAATCCGATATTTTCCACTTTTCCTTATTCTAACTCTGAATTTGGTCTATCCAGATCTACACGACTAAATCTAACATTAATTTATCACATTTCACATTCATGTGGACTCAATTTACATCCTAGGAAAAATTACCATTTTGCCCCTAACTTTTCCATAAATTCCAATTTTGTCCCTAGGCTTGAAAAATGAAACTTATGCAATTTACTCCCTATTCCAAGCCAAACCAAAATCCCATTACAAAATTTACAGAACATGTATTCATGAAAATTCAACATTTTTCATCAAATTTTACAACTTTACATTTTAGTCCCTAAATCATGTTTTCATCAAAATTCACTTTGTAAAAGTTGTTTATCTAACAACAACATTTCATTTTCTACCATAAATATCTGATTTCCAGCATATTCATCCACAACCCAAATTTCATACCTAGATAACTCTTCAAATTAATCCTCCAAATAGATAGATTATACTATCCCGGTTTCAAAAATATAAAATTTACTAAAAACGGGCCAAGGAAACTTACCCAATTTGGCCATGAAAATTTCTTCTCTCTTTCCTAGGATTTCCATGTATTTTTGGGGAAGAAGATGGTCAAATAAGATGATATTTCTTTTTACCATCTTTTAATTAATTAAATTATTTCACTTTCCAATTTAGTTATTGTCTTTTTTCTAAATTTCCATGTATGAGTCACCAAAATATCTACATACTTTCTTTAATGGTATAATTACCATATAAGGTCATTAAGTTTTGAAATCCATAGGTATTTGATCCTTCTAGCTACTAGAATCCAATTTTTACATTTTATGTGATTTGGTCCTTTTTGTAATTAAATACAAAATCGATAAAATTTTCTTATCAAAATTTTCACATGACATTTGTACCATATTATGGACAATATAATAAATAAAATAAATTTTAATTTCGGCTCGAATTTGTGGTCCCAAAACCACTGTTTCGATTACACCAAAATTGGGCTATTACACTAGTTTTAGTTCAACCTGAGTCGGGTAAAGAGTTCGTAATTTTTAGCGATGCATCATTGAATGGCTTGGGTTGTGTTTTGATGCAAGAGGGTAAAGTGATAGCTTATGCTTCCAGACAGTTGAAACAGCATGAAAGGAATTATCCGACGCACGATTTGGAATTGACCGCTATTGTTTTTGCATTGAAATTTTGGTGACATCATTTCTACAATGAAAAGTGTCACATCTTTACTGATCATAAAAGCTTGAAATATATAATGACTCAGAAAGACTTGAATTTGCAACAAGGAAGATGGCTCGAGTTGATGAAAGACTATGAGTTAGTGATTGATTATCATCCGGGGAAAGCGAATGTGGTCGCAGATGCTTTGAGTAGGAGAGCGATGAATACTCAGATAACCCTGTCCGATGATGGTTCAATTTTATTAGAATTAAAAGCTAAACCGGTATTTCTTCAGTAAATTTGTGAAGCTCAGAAGTATGATAATAAATTGCAAGCCAAAAGAGTATAGTGCGAGTTGAATAGTGATTTAGACTATCAGATTGGATTCGATGATTGTTTAATGTTCCAAAATAGAATTTGTGTACCAAATAATTCCGAGCTCATTCAAAAAATTCTACTCGAAGCACATAGTGGCTGTTCATCTGTTCATCCGGGGAGTACAAAAATGTATAATGATCTGAAACAATTGTATTGGTGGTGGGGCATGAGAAGAGAGATTTTAGAATTTGTATTGAGATGTTCAATTTGTTAGCAAGTTAAAGCTAAATATTAGGTGCCTTTGGGATTGCTACAGCCTGTGATGATACCTGAGTGGAAATGATATAGAATTACGATGGATTTTGTATCGGTTTTACCCCTGTATCAGAAGACGAAAGATGTTATTTGGGTTATTTTTGATCGACTAATGAAACCTGCACATTTCATTCCAGTACATACTAATTATTCGCTTGATAAATTGGTTGAACTGTACATTTCTGATATAATTAGATTACACGGAGTGTCAGTTTTGATTATTTCAGATAGAGATCAGAGGTTTACATCACAATTTTAGAAGAAATTGCAAGAAGCTCTAGGTACGAGGTTGAACTTTAGTACCTCATTTCATCCGCAAACCAAAGGTCAATCTGAGAGAGTAATTCAGATTCTCAAAGATATGCTTCATTGTTGTGTTCTAGAATTTAAAGGTAATTGGGAGAAATATTTACTGTTGATTGAATTTGTGTATAACAATAGTTTTCAATCGAGCATTAAAATGGCACCGTATGAAGAATTGTATGGTCGTAAATGCCGAACTCCATTATATTGGATTGAGCTTAGTAAGACAAAGATTCACGGGGTTGATTTAGTTAAAGAGACTGAAGATAAAGTAAAAGTAATTCGCGACAGTCTGAAAGCAGTTTCAGATCGATAGAAATCGTACACAGATTTGAAATGAAAAGACATTGAATTTTAGATCTGTGATAAAGTATTTCTGAAAGCAAATTGAGTCCGCGATTTATCAGGCCGTATGAGATCATCGAAAGAATAGGGCTAGTAGCATATCGGCTAGCATTACCGTCAGAATTAGAAAAGATCCACAATGTGTTTCATGTGTCAGTGTTGTACCGATATAGATCAGACCCATCACCTGCAATTTCTCTGGCAGAGATTGAGATTTAACCTGATATGATGTATAATGAAGAACCAATTAGAATATTAGCTCAAGAGGTTAAAGAGTTAAGAAATAAACACATAGCTTTGGTGAAGATTTTGTGGCAACAGCACAATGTCGAAGAGACTACGCGGGAGCCTGAGGAAGCTATGAGAAAATAGTACTCTAACCTCCTTTCTTGTATGATTTTTGGGGACGAAAATCCCTCAGGGGGGAGAGTTGTAACAGTCGTTTTCAGTCAAATCAGGACATGGTTTCAGGACCACAAATTTGAAGTTGAAATAATTATTTTATTAATATTTTAATGTTTACAACATGATATTTTGATTTTGAGAATTTTTTGTTAAGAAATTTTATCGTTTAAGTGCTTAATTTAACAAAAATGACTAAATCGCGTAAAGTGCAAAACTTGAGTTTTATAAGCTAAAGGTATTAAATAGCTAAATAACTTTACTTGGATGGTAATTAGACCATTTAAGTGATAGTGGACATTTATAAGGTTGGTTTAAGTGAAAATTTTAATATTTTTAAAGGTTATTAAAGTAAATTGGTAAATAAAGATAAATTAAATAAAACATAACATGGCTATCATCTTTCTTCACCATCTTCAACCGAAATTTAGCTAAGGAAACACCATTGTTAGGGATTTGAAGGTTCAACAATATTTCTCTTTGCATATAAAGAAAAGCGAAATATGGACTTAGATCAAGGAAAGAACAAGGTTTTGGATTAATCAGCTCGTTTTGCCATTTTTGCATCCGAGGTAAGTTTGTATGTAATAAGCATTATTATATTTGTGTTTTAAATGCTTTGATATTACATAAATTGTGAATACGACATTGCGAACCTATTCGACGAAGATTCAACATTGGAAATCCCGGTTGAACCTTAGGAATAGATTAGGATATGAATCACATGTCATTAGGGGTTATGTGATTTGGGTACGGATACTCGTCAGCTTGTGTAAGCAACACCATGTAGCTTCGTTATGACTGTCAACTTGTGTGAATAGACCCGTTGATAGCTCTAGTATGAGCATTATATGTGATATGAGATTGAGATAGTTTTGGCTATGTTTGTGGCACCTAGGGTGCGAGATTCCCGAGTATTTGATAGTATTTCGAATGGTTCAACGGGTATGTCAAAGATGTGGATAAGTATGAGTTTGATACGGGATGGTACAAGTATGTACATGAATCGAGCAATATATTAAAATAAAGAAAATTTATGAAAGTTACATCTTACTTTGTGAATGCAAATGTGGTAGGTTGGTGATTCATTATAAGGTATGTCATGTTATGTTTTTATTTGCTTAATTTGAGAATATATGATGAGTTGAGTTAATCGCTATACGAACTTACTACGTTTTATAGCTTACTTTGTTTATTTTTCGTGTTTTATAGTGAAATCAAAGCTAGCTCGGATTCAAGAATCATCGCAAACTTCGTCACACTATGCAACTATCACTTTGGTACTTTTGAACTTAGTATTTTGAGTATATGAAATGTATAGGGTTATGGTCATTTTGATATATAGTTTGGAAATAAATTTGGTCATTTGAAATGGCTTGTAAATGTTAATGTTTTGGTTTTGTATATAGCCATGAAAGTTGGCTTAATTTGGTTGGTTTGGTTGTGTTTTTATATATGCATATTATTTTGGTTATGTGTTAAATGATGGATATGTGATGCTTGTTGATTATAGGTGTTGTGGATGTCATATGATTGATGAACTGAGAATTAGTATGCTTGTGAACTTAGGTAAAATAATGCATTTTTAGAAAATGGCCATATTGATGATTTCAGAAAGTGAAATTTGGCATGAAATTGGATAGCACAATGTGAGATTGTATATCTTGTATTAGTTAGTATTGGAAATGGTATGAAATATGCTTGATTGGGGTTGATTGAATTCCTATTATATGTTATGTTTTGTGCCATTTGAGTTCGGTGTAGGTACATGCAAATTGTGTGGCAAAATATAGCTAATTTTTGTCCACACTGGTAGAGACACGGTCGTGTGTCTCAGCCGTGTATGACATACAGTTATGTTACACGGCCGTGTGTCCCCTGGTGTTGAATTAAAACTCAAGTTAGTATGCTGCACACTGCTCAGCACACGGGTCTGTGACTTGGCCGTATGGCATAAGTTAGTATACCCTACAAGTTTGGCACGGCCTAGCACATAGCCTAGCACACAGGCGTGTGTGGCCATTTTTAGGGCATACGGGCTAGTCACACGGGTGTGTGTATTGGTCGTGTGACCCAAGTTAGAGAGTTATACTGGGTCAGACACGGGTTGGGACACGACCATGTGGTCTCATTTCGAATGTCCACATGACCTATGATACGGGCATGCCTTTGGCCGTATGAGACACACAGCTGGGCCACACGGGGCGTGTGTCCCCTGTATTTTGCAAAAATTTTCTAAGTGTTCCAAAAGTTTCCTAAGTTATCGATTTAGTCCTGAATAACCCCGAATGCATGTTTAGGGCCTCGTAGGCTCGTATTATGGACAATGTTATTGATTTTGAATAATGATTGCATGAAATTTGAAAATAAATGTTTAATTGTTTTATAAGTCTGGTAATGCTTCGAAACCTTATTTCGGCGTTGAATATGGGTGAGGGGTGTTACATGTGATCATTTCATACATTTATAATATTCGCATAAACAAATTTTACATTCAATCCAAATACAACATTTAATATTCAAACTTATTTACATGCTCAATTAAGTTACACGAACTTACCTCGATAATAGTTCGTTTAAGAAAATCTACTAATCCGAAACTTTCTCTTTTTCTTGATCTAGCTTTGAGTTTGAATTATCCAGATCCAATTATGCCAAGAAAGCTTGTTTTCTCTTTCCTAAGGTTTTCATGGAATATTTGGGGAACAAAATGATATATAATGATTTTTATTTATTAATTATTTGTCATCCATTAATTTTTCTCTTTTCTAATTTAGTCCTTGCCCTTTTTTAATTTTTCCATGGATGAATCATCAAAAATATCTACTAACTTTTCTTTAATGGTCTAATTACCATATAAGAACCTCATGTTTTGAATTCCATAGCTATTTGATCCTTTTAGCTACTAGAATTCAACTTTTACATTTTATACAATTTGGTCCTTTCCATAATTAAGTGCCTAAATGATAAAATTTTCTTATTAGAATTTTCATATGATATTCCTAACATAACGTAAACCATGCAAAAATATAAAAATATAAAAATAAATTTTCTTTCCGGCTCGAATTTGTGGTCCTAAAACCACTCTTCTGATTTCACTAAAAATGGACTGTTACAACTGCCACAGTTTAGTCCTTGCAAAGGGGACATTGTGTTGTTTGAGCATCAATGTTAGGTAGTGTAAAAGAGGTAATGGGAGGAGGATTCATTCGGGAAATAAAAATCATGGAAAGTATTTACCGTAATGAGAGTATCGACTAGTCCTTCGGGGCGACTCCGTGACGATGATATATGGCATAAGGCCATAGATGAAAGATGCTATGGCAGTCTAGTATATGGTATACTGTGTAAGACCGTAGATTGAAAATGCTATGGAAGCCAAGTATAATGAGTAAAACCATGGATTAAAGACTCTATGGCATCATATGATAGTATGCCAGGATGGTAGATCAGTGTAATACCATGGATGAAAGACTATGGCATCCATAGAGATAATCCACTGGGATAGTAAACACAAAACAGAGTTAGTCCATTGGGACAGTAGACACAGAACAAAGATAGTCTGTTGGGACAGTAAATAAAGAATGAAGATAGTTTGTTCGGACAATAAACATCGAATAGAGAGAGAGAGACTATTGGGATAATAAACATAGAAAGAGTCTGTCGGGACAGTAGACATGGGGTAAGTCTGCCAAGACAAGGGAAACGAGGTAAGAATGGTATAAGACCATAGCCTAGCTATGACAACCCACAGAGTCCGCTAGGAAAAAATGTGGAAAGTTCGTCAAGACGTTAAGTGAAGGGTATACTGCTAGTGCGACAAGTATGAAAAACCACGTAGGTGGAAGAAAAATTAAAAGAAAGTGTAAGTAATGGCAATCGTATCTTGAGAAATTTGCCAAAAAAGAACAAAGTGATATGGATATATGTGAAAGCCGACAAGGCATAGGCGAAAGCCCAACAAGAATTATAGGTTGTGTGAAAGCTAGCCTAAGGGGAAATTATCTGAGGATAGCAAGAAAGAATCCATAATCAAAAGCAACTAGGAAGTGCTCTATAAAGTTGTATGTAAAAGGTGAATCCTGTGGGAGATGGAGAAGTGCCCTCCTAGGGTAAAGAGTCTTCTCAAGAGGTAGAATGTCTGTCAAGACTATTCCTCGTAAAGGAAGGCCTATGCAAATACAACCCTAAGGAGGTAACTCCATAAGGATGATTCAAGCAAAATGGATACCAGGCTCGAACACTTGCATAGGCGGTGGCTTATTGGTTGGATACATCAGGTTGTAATTCCCAACTAGGATGTTTAAGTTCCAAGGTAAGGTCTTGTAAGTAAGGCATATTACTAGAGGTAATCCAGTAGCCTGGACACCCGAAGGTAAGGGAAGTGAGAGTAGGTTTGCCAGAGCGTCTAGGTTTAATACTAGTCAGCCAGCCTGACGGGATGCCAATAGGTCTTTCAGGACCATGGCATGGATAAGGTGTCCACCAAGGACTAGTCCGATTGGTAAGGTTCGACACAGGAGGTGTAATCAAGTGAACCTAAGTACGTGAAGGCCTAAATGTGTGGGTACATCATGGGGACGGGTCTACCACCAATAGAGGTGTAGGTGTACGGATGTCTAGTATATGAAAGGAACGAAGGAAGTAATGTGTGAGGGCTCGCCAACAAGGCGGGGTATACAAGACTCTTTCAAGAGGTTGCAAATTCAACTAGATCAGAAAACTTAACGACATGCCAAACCTTACGGGGGTTAGAAGATGATCTAGAGTCTGCCATTCTATATGAAGAATGAACATTTAGACAAGAACATGGGTTAATTATATTTCATATGGTTTCTTACACCCTCCCAGTGCCAAATTCCAAATCACTGGAAGACTGTAATATGACTAACTACACTACGTCATATTCTCAGATCCACCAAACTTGAGATGTGACAAGTACATTTAAAAGTACAATTTCCAAATAACTTTTATAAAGATCGATAGGAAGAAAAAAATGTCAGAAAAAAATACTGCTCTTGAAATGTCAAAGAAATTAAAGTATTAATTTAGCTAATATATAAATTCTATCGATTTTTAAGGGATATATATTAGTTTCATCCGTAGCGTTGCACACATTTATCATAATTAATGATAAAATATATTAAATTACCCCTTATTAATTTCTTCTAAAAACTAAAAGAATTTAAAAAATAATATAACAGAAAAATTAGAAATAATAATTGAGAATAATATATTAAAAAATGAAAATGATATAGTCAAAAAAATAGAAATTAAAGTAATTAAAGAAAATAATATGTCAAATTAAATTATTATAAGAAACAGGTTTTTTATTTTAACTAAAATATTTAAAGAAAATTTCATTTATAAACGAATTTTATTTGCTAAAAAAATTTAAAACCAATTTTTTAAAAATCGGTTTCCAATTTAAGAGAAATGATTTTAAATATAAAATAAATATTTATATTTATTCTTAAATTAAATGAAATATTAGATACGGATTAAAACGTGAAACCCAGCAATTATATTAATATTATAATAAATGAAGTCTCAAAATATTAAAATGGTGGTTTGTAATAATTTTATAATATTACCTAGGTTTATTTCTTGACATACTTTTTTTTTTGAAAATATTCTTAAAATACTTATCTTTCTTACTTTATATAACATATATATGTATTGTCGGTTTTAGGAATAGGAATATCCTCAGAAGTATCGAGTGAGTGAAGGAGTATTGTCTAGAAAATTTATGTTAACTCAGACAGGCAGCCGCAGCAGTTAAAAGTGTCAAGAATTGTTCGTTCGTTATGATCATTAATTAGGAAATCATGTGGCTCTTTTGTCTCGATTGTTGTCTTTTTTACTTTTCATTTTTCTTTATTGAATCAGTCCTTGACTGCCAATTCGCAGTTTATTCCACCAAAATAATAATAATAATAATAATAATAATAATATAAAGTATGCCAACAAGCTAATTTTACTTCAAAACTTATCCTTTAAACTTTTACTGCTGCCTGAAAAATGTTGTGTAATCATTAATAAATCGAAGAAGTGAGTGATAAATGCATGGGCATGAGATGGTTAAGAAGAATTCGATTGTGTATATGTTTCATGTATTTTTTACGTTGGTTATACAGATATAAATGGTATACTGCTGGTTATAACTATTTTTATTCCAAAAATAATTTTAAAAAATTGACATATATATTTTTTAATATTATATTTTATCTATAAGATATTTTTCAATCCCTACTTTATTATCAATGTATTAAATATTTTTTCACAATATAAATACAATATAAATTATTAAAATTTTAAATAAATATAATATTTGTTTCAAAATTCTAAGTTGTAACCTATTTAGTGTTTACTTGCTTCAAATATACTCTAAATTCAAATTATCACTGTAGGAAAAAAACATACTTGTATTAAATGTCATATAGATTAATTACATTTAGTTACCCTATTTAATAAACGTTTGTTATGTTTTTATCATATCTGGAGAGCAGGACTCGTGACACTGCCGGTTGCCAGCCCATGCAATTAAAGAAGGAAAATTAAAGACAAAAAGACAATAAAAGAAACAAAACCCATTGTTTCACAGCTCATGACCGCCCCATGCAAGACAATGTCTAAGAATTGAAAAAACCAAAAGAGGAAAAAAGAACAAAAAAAAAAAAGAAAAGAAAAAGAAAGTTCAAACGGCGGTAAATTAAAGGACACAGGTTTACCAATACCAAGCAGAAGTAAAATTTTAAGCATATAATTTATTTTAAAATGTCACTAATATTTTACGTACCTTTGTACTGTGTTTTTCTTTCACTGAAAATCCCTACATCCTACAAACAACGATGCATGGGCGAAGCTAGAAAATTTTTTTAGGGAAGCCGGATAAAATTTTAATTTTTTATAGTTTATATTTTTATAATTTGTAAAGAATTAAATTGAATTTTTATAATTTTAGGGGGGGCTAAGTGTAATTTTACCTTTACTAATTTAAATTTTTTAAAAAATTTCAAGGGCATAAAATAAAATTTTCCATTTTAGGGAGGGCCGGGGCCCATGCCAGCCCCTCCTTGGCTACGCCCCTGCAACGACGCTTGATTGTTGTTGTTGCTGATGCCGTAGCTGTTGGTCAGTGAGTGTGAAACCCCTTCTCCGCTCATGCTTGAAATTTTGCATTGCTCAGCCGATGCAGATTTTTCGAGTAGTTGAATAGTTCATCTAGATTTTCTATTTTAAAAACTGCGGCCAAATGTTTTGAACCGATCGATGACATGAGCTAAAGGTTCTTACTTATTAGGAAAGAAGCGTTAATTGTTGTTGTTGTTGATAGCGCTGCTGTGAAAGCAATACTACGGTCGTTGAAATTTGAAGTAGCATGTTACTGAGAGTTTTGTACCGACCAATGAGAGAAGGGATGTTGAGGTGATTTGATGGGCCTTGGATTCTTCCACAGCTGCCGTTTTCGTTGTTGAAATGAAAGGCATCAGAAAGATTAGCAAGTAGTATTTATGTTGTCTGCGTTGGCATCGATGCTGCTATTTTATGTTAAATTTGTTATGTTATCTTGCAGCAGGAAACTGCATTAGCCCTATGAATGATTTTGGTGTTTTGCAACAATCATTGTTCAAGTTATCTTGTTCAGAAACGATTTCTTAGTACCCAATCCTTTACATTTTGTTTTGAAATATACTTCACCCATAAATGCCGAAAAGAGGCGTACCAAATCTGATGTCATTATTGGACGACATAATGAGCACAATTTGTCTATTTCCTTCTAGATTTTCCAATAAAAACGTATCTAAAGTCAACCCTAAACCAATCTTCCTTTTGAATCACATTTAACTTCGCTCATGATTCGTTAATTTAGTTGCGCTGGCTCACAAATACAAAGAGGAGATGAATTTGTGTTTTAAAAATCTAAAAAGAAAGAGAAATTAAAAATAAATTAACACTAAAAAATAATTAGTTTGCAAATATGATAAATCAATTTGGATTAAGGTTCATTTTAACAGCAAGTAGAACGAAAACAGACAGTGCAAAATAAGAGCAGAAAATAATTGACAAAATCGATCTTCATTATGCAGTTCAGACACAACGGTCTTACGTTTTTAAAGTCCCGCCCATTGATTGATTTTATTCAACAATTGTTCAGACCACCTATTAACTTAAACTCAATTTATCCTTATACAAAGTAGTAATTGTAGCCCCAAAATAACCATAAGAACAAAGCAAAACTGTCAACAAAGACACTCCAAAACTTCTCTCGATGTGCGGCACAAAATTGCCTATTTATACCTCTTTTCAAGTGATCAATAAATAGGGTATGGATAGACTTTAAAATCCTATTTAAAAGTTGAAATTATCCCATTAATTATTCTGAGTATTTATCAAATAAAAGTCTTCATAAATCAATCTTCTAATAGCTCAAAAACTCCCTCAATAGATAATAAGACTTTCATGCTTATCCAATCACTTCAAGCAATTCGGCTGGGAGTCTTTAAAATTCTAATCAAACTATGTTTTGTGTTTTGTCAAATATGCCGCACCCAGGTGGACTGAACACAACACAAACGAAATCTATTCACAGCCCATTTCGATGGCCCAAGTAGAGAAACAATTTCATTATAACATGACATGGAACGAGCAACAACAGGTTTCCCAACAAATACAATCAATTTATTACTGTTTAACTCCAATTGCCTCCTTTCATTTCTGTAGCACCCCACATCCAACCTGATCGCCAGGTCCGAATGTGAAGCACCACATTCATTGCCGAAGTAACATGGACTAGCTTTTCTTTTATAATCAATTCAAAACATCAAACATTTGACATATTATATAAACTATTCATTTCAACCTTAAAAAAGTTAAAGCATTCAAATACTTTAAAATTACTTGAAAACAAGGTCAAGGATATTGATTAAAAACAACTAGAACTAGTTCTCATTCAACATCAACACAATATCCTAATATTATCACACTTTAAAAAACATTAAAATTGTTTAAAATCAACTTCAAGTCATTTAAAACATTTTTATATTATTTTTAATTGAGTTCTAGGTGGTTGGGGATGATCAGGACCTAATTCGGGCCTTTGGGGATCAAAACAAGTCAAAACAAGAGAGGAACCCTACTCTAACATACTTTTATCTGGACTTCTACTGATAGAATGCTATTGTTCAGTTGGCTACTAACTTACTTGTACTGATACATCTGACCTGTAACACCCCTATCCCATAACCGTCACAGAAATAGGACGAGGCATTACCGAAAACTAGGAATCCGATCAGGGCCGTAAAATTTTGAACTTTTTTTTTTGAATAAAGATCATTCATTTACTAAATTGCTAGACGCAAACAAAGTTCGAATTTAACACTTATACAAGTAAGTTCCATAAGATACCGTAATCACATGACTTCTACACGAAGGTCAAAGTATCATTCTACTTATTGTCTATCCTATACATGCCATAAGATAATCCAATCTTGTGGCTGCCGTAATTGTAGATAGTGTGACGAAGTACTGACGATCCCCGAGCTAGTAGTCAGAATCCACAACCTACAGACTAAAACATGAACGAACAGAGTAAGCTTTCGTAAGCTTAGTAAGTTTTAAGCAAAACAATAATTTTGTTGAATCAATGACGTTTTTCACATATACTTAATCCAGGTAAAATCTCATTTGACCCAATATACCTGGCCAAAATTTCACATAATTTAATTCACCTTTCTTTAGCCTTGAGTTTTAAGTCACAAAGTGTTTTCATTCAATATCATTGGTCATTCATTTCAACTGTTCGATGAAATTAATCTAGAGCTTCATCTCGAACCATAATATCAATAAACGCATTACTTAGCTATCACATATATATACTTTCGAATAATAATGACCTAGACGGTCGAATATTTCCAAAGCACATTCTTCATCAACTGAAGTTCGATTCACATGGTAAGCACATTCTTCACCAGTTTTACAACTTTCAATAATCCCATCCACTTGTTCATAATCACCTCCATATTTTCAAGTATTTCACATGATAAGTACTAAATTACCGTATTGGCACATAAAGAACCGAACATATTCTTTATCTTGTATTGGCACATCTAGCTGAACACAACCCATACTCAAATCATAAGGCCTTTGGGCAGAATATACATTAATACATAAGAATATTTCATCACATACTTCATTATACAATCATACCATTACCAATTAGATCATTCTCATATTTGGAGTTATAATATTAATCACATATGCATACCTCCTTGATACTAATAATTCACTTCGAAATCAATCCACCAATGAGTAAGTAATACGTACCTGAACATCTTAAATACATAATACTTATTTGATGGTAACTTACTGCGGATACTCAATATCAAAGTCTTACTTTCGGGTCTTTAAAACCCGGATATAGTACGAGCTCGAAGCCTACGGACATTAAATCAGGATAATATTCTCGCATAAAGCCTGCGGGATCTTAACCCGGATATAGTACTGGCACAAATGCCCTTCGGGACTTATCACATTTATACACTTTCACATTCATCACATTGGCCATTCGGCCTTATCACATATATACACTTTCACATCCATCACATTGGCCATTCGGCCTTATCACATAATTAATACTACACACTTTTCACAATTGATCATTCGGCCACATTATACAAATAAAGATAGCACACATTTTCATAAAGGCCATTCAGATGACTTACACACCTTTGATGTTAGCCATTTTGGCCTCACTACACATACATATCTTGTACATCAATTTCTTCATAACAAATTTGACTAGGTATACTAGTCATTTATGGCTTATAGCTTCACTTTAATACGGATTTGGTACTTTGATTACCAATATTTAATCGATAGCTTATAAGCAACTCAAATAGTTTTATCAAGGTTTACAACATAATCACCAATTCAACACAAGCTGTTTTTTTTCCTCAGCAACAGTCATTAAATTATTCGTAAATGGAGCTACGAAACTCCAAATGAAGTACCGTTAATTTTCCCTGAAAATAGACTCATATATATTTTATCCATAAAATTTTCTGAATTTTTGGCTTAGCCAATCAATACCAGATTTTTCTTAAAATTTCCCTTGTTTCACTGTTTGACTATACTGACCACTCTTCACTACGAATCAAATTTCTCATTGTACAAAATTCAAAATATGTTTTCGTTTAATTCGTTTGAAACTAGACTCATTAAGGAGTCTAAGAATATAATTCTTATCTTATAATCATTTTTGTACAATTTATAATGATTTTCTAAAAACAGAACAGAGGATTTCAGAGTCATTCTGACACTGTCTCACACAACTTTAAATATCTCATTATTGGCAATTCCTTTGCTTACACGGTTTCTTTTATAAGAAACTAGACTCGTTAAGATTTAGTCTCATATTTTATTCAACCTCTAATTCAACTCCATCAATTTATGGTGTTTTTTTAAAAAAACACGTTACTGCTGCTGTCCCAAGCAGATTTATACAAATTTACTCTTTAAAGTTATCCTTCACATATTTAAACATAACATCATATATGCCATCATTTAGAAAAGTCATTGACCTTAACATATATACATAATTCATATTCATTCCATTTAAATACTTAAAACTTACCTCGGATGTTATCGAATTATCACGAATCGACTATTCAGCTACTTTCTCTTTCCCTTATCCGAAATTTGTGCCCCTTTTTGTCCTTGAGCTTAATTAAACAAATTCAACTTATCACATCTCTATTATTCAAAAAAAATCACATTCGGCACATTTAAAAAACATTGATAAGTCTCAAAACACAAGCAACACTTATCAAAGTCATGTAATTTATGCACTTTACAAGGCACTACTACATTTATAATCTTACTTTCATACAACCATTCTTCTTTGACCGAATGCTTCCACACTCATGTCTTCATTAACAACCTCTGAAACTACAATTTATTCACATCCTTATTTATGTTACATTCGGCTATCATAATAAAAATATATAAATAGTTACACAATAACCACTTTAGCCGATTACTACAATTAAAACAGTCACAAGGACTCAATTAGATTCCACCCAAACATGCTTCAAACACTTTTCAATCAATTAGCCTGCCCAAATACTCATTTTATAACATACACATTTCATTTGAGGCCATTCAACAACAATTCACTATCCTTTAGACCAAAACCGAATGCTCCTTTATGGATTTAGGCTACCAACAAATAGCATAAATTCCATCCTTATGACATTTTACCTATGGCGAATGCTATACTAATATTTTTAAAGAAATATCAATTGGCATATTCACCTTACCACTTCTCAAAATTACAAACAATTCATGTCATCAATTTGGGAGTATATTCGGCATTCAAATAACACATAATAAATTTCTCTTAAAAAAAATTCTATAAATTAGCCTCCATTGCCGAATTTACTAATACATTACCCTTTTAGCCTAAAGTCATTTTAGCATATAATGCACAAACATTATACCACCACCATTAAATACATGACATAACCGAATCAACAAAATCATGAGCAACGTGTCAAATATAATTCACACTTATCATTACACTTTGGTCAATTTATCAAAATCATTAATAACCATCATTTGATGAAATCACCATAACCAACTTAACAATATAAACAAGCCATTAAACCCCCAATTTATCAACTTTGACAAGTTTAAAACTCACCTAATGACTAATTACAAATTAAAGCTTCAAGCAATCAAATTTAACTCATCAAGAACTTGGCCGAATACACATTCTTTGACCAAAATCGAAATTCAACGTGGGGTTTATAAGGGATTGCATCTAGCTCATAAATTAAGCTCACAATTTCCTATTCATATGAAATTTAACCTCATGGAGTCTCTTAAGTACTCTTAATCCCTTTTCTAACAACAAATTTCAAACATAGGATTTTCTATACAAAACCGTACATGCTTCCATAAAAAAAATCTAAGAGAATAACTCATGGTTTAAGATAGAACTAAGATACAAACTCAATTTCACAAGTTTTCAACAAAAAAATGACATAAACTCATACCTTAGAATCAATCTATGCTAATGGCCAAATGTGTCTTGAGCTTTTTTTTCCCTTCTTTCTCTTTTCTACTCACGGCAATGGAGAAGAAGAAAAGACCCAACTTTGTTTTTCTCACCCTTTTAATTATTTAATTCCTCTTATAATTTATGACATATAATAACTTGATTTATTATAAAACTATTTGATATTATTTAACTAAAATATAACATACAAAATGCCAAAATGTGTCATTCATGCTCATCCTTGCCGCCCACTACCAAGAAAAAGGAATGTTTGACATGCAAGTCCCTCATGCTTCAAACCATGCAATTTTTAGCCACTACCAATTAACCTATGACATTTTCAAGATTTTTCACATAAGCCCCTTTTTATTTATTTCACATCCAAATGACAAAATTAAAGCATGAAATTTTCACACATACTTATTCATAAATAATAAGCATAAAATATAACAATTAATTATTTTTGTGACTCGGTTTTGTGGTCCCGAAACCACTTTCTGACTAGGGTCAAATTAGGGGTGTCACATGACCACTTGTATCGATAGAAGTTTTCCAGGACCTAAAAATGACCCAAAAATACACTAGTTTGACCCAAAACAATCCCATATCATATCCAAACATTTTAAGACATGTTTACAACTTTCTAAACACAATTTGAGCATATTTAATACCTTAAATCACCTATATACAAGTATGATCACAACCTTATTAACATGAAGCATCAATTTCACTTTCTTGGCATGCAAGCATTATATCAAATATGATCTAAACATAACATATTATACAAGCATAACCATGTATCTCTATAACTAGCAGACATATATTGTTGGAAAAATTCGATTTAGAAAACGATTTTCTATCACAATAGGAAAATTAAAATTTGCAAACTAAACCAATTTGTGATATTTATTGCAATAAACTATTTTCCCAAAAAAATGCTTGTGCTTTGAGCAAGATAGATCCTAAACATTTCCGACTTTCAACCGAACGACCTTCTTTGCTATTCTCGTACCATGAATTTCTTCTAACGTGGGCTCAAAAAATTACGAATCAGACATTGAACCAGAAATGATTTATTACATTCAGTGGGTAACTAATTCTCTATCAATAGTAATGGTAGAATTATAATTCCCAAAGAATAGAATTTATACTTAAAAAATAAATTCTCTATACTTTCTGGTAGAATAACAATATCTCAAAGTTATGCATAACTTATGTTGTATGTTAATAGCTCTACCAGTGTCATCTATTTATAGGGAGAGATAAGGGAATCCTGGTTGAATTAGTAAAACACAATTAATATTTATTTAATAGAAAATTAGTCTTTTGGTCTAACTAGAAGAGGGTGGCAGCACACCCTAGTTAAAAACACTAGGGTTGCCGCCCTTTACATGTAATATGAAGAGAATTAGGCCTCTATTATATTGGATCCTATATATATGTGCTTCATGGACTTTTAACCCAATGCTTTATAATTTAATCCAACCCAATATATGTTTTTCTATTTCTCAAAATAAATATTATTTATTGATCTCTCGCAATTCTTTGTAGCAGATTAAACCTTTTTCTATTCTTAATGAGCTCATTTGAAAGCAATTTTGTTACTTTTTAATTAGTTTTCATATTTAGCATTTAGATAATAAAATGAGCAATTTTAACATTCTACGTGACCTTGTGGGCCGAAATAGGCCTAAAGGTAGACTAATAAGTTCAGTGAGTGTAGATGACATCCTTTAAGGGTAGAAAGATAGTAGACTGCTCCTTATGTTGAAACATAGAGTTGGGATGTCGTAACACAATAGGCAGAATACCAAAGGAGCAATCTTCCATCAGTGTTGCGACACCAAAGCAACATGGCCACTTAATGAAGAAAGGGTGTTTTCGTCTGCACAACATACTTTAATAAAGATTAGTCAGACATTTTAGGTCAAGAATGAGCTATCAAACCTAGGCCTATAAATACTATTTCTCAAAACAATTTAAGGGACTCTCCGCCTCTTAGTTATCTTCACCTTCATTCTTAGTTTAGGTTTTTACTTGTAGTTTTTATTTCAGTTTTTGTTTTGTTCTTCGAGAGATCTAGATTGTGTATTCATCGAATTTGTTAAGAATTTTTGTTCACTGTTCAATATATATATATTGGGATCTTTCTCATCTTTCCTTTGTATTGCAAATGTCTATATTTCAATTCCAATCTATTGTGTGCGTTAGATCCATGAGTAACTAATCTATTAGGAAGATTAACAAGTGGATGTGGGATTAGTTGGAAACTATGTAGGGTTTCTTAACGAATTAGTTGGTTGGGAATAGAAAATTTTAAATCTTAGGATTGACAACCCTAGGAAGTCATGTAGGTAAATATGAACCCAAAATCAGTATGGTCTACAATGAAAACCTTACCCTGACCCGTTCTAGCCCGTAACATCGAGAGATAAGTAGTGCTTGTCGACTCATTAGGTTAGTGGAAGGTCGAGAGGCCCTACTAGGTTAATGACTAGCTGATTGAATTTAACCAGAAATAGGAGTTAACTATGAACACTGGAACAAGTTAGTCTTTTGTCTTTAAATATGATTAAATTTACAATCTGCTTCTGTTGTTATTGTACTCTTTCTTTAAAATTCCTTTTTATTATCAATTTATGAACTATTGTAATATAAATTACTTAAAGTACTAATTAGACCTGTTAGCGCAGGAATTAATTTTAGTTTAATCTAGCCTCTTTTGGGTACAATCCTCGAAGTACTTCTGTTACTTCGTTGTAAAAGCTATATTACAACTTGACTAGTATACTTGTGGACATCGCCTTATTTTTTATCTTTTGTAGCAATATTCTCAATTACGATGTTAGCACATCGGGAGGCAGTCAAGTTGTTAGCACTATTGCCAGGGAGGCTTCGCAAGTAAATTAATCTTAATTTTGCGCTTAATAGGATAATTAGGAAAATTTTCAAATTATAGATACGATTTTTAATTTTAGTTAACTTATTTAACTTTAAAACTTATTTATGTTCTATTGTGGATTTTAACATATGAGTAGATATATGGACATTCTTGTTAGACAAGTTACAATTCTCGAAAGAAGTGTATCAAGCTAATAGGGACAATTAATTTTCATATTCATAACACTATTACATTTCCCCTTCGATCATTTTGTTATTACTAAAAACTAGCAGGATGATGCAAGTATTAGGAGAAGTACCTTTTGATATGAGTTGGTTAAAACCCAACATTGTTCGACCTATTATTGAAAATTTCCAGGTTGAACTTAGTCCTGCACTACTAATGTGGATATCTTTAAATCTCACATTCAACGATCACGAAGATGGAGATTCAATACTATTCCTAAGACAATTCGAGTAGTTATGTAGCACAATCGTGTATGCATGTGTCCCACCAAAAGCCATTAAACTGCTACTCATTCTGTTTACCTTAAAAGGTCAAGCGAAGGCCTGGCTAGATGCTCTACCCCCAGAAACTATCACTACTTGGGTAGAATTTGTATAGTTATTCTTATGTAGAGTAGTACCAATGACCACTATGTTCATTATATGTGAAGAATTATTCAGATTCAAGCAAGGTGCTATAGAGAAGTTGGGCCAGGCATGAGAAAGATTCAAGAAAGTTTTCAGAAAGGTATTAGGAGAAGGCATTGTTTTAGTCATACAACTATTACATTATTATGACGGTTTGGATGGGGATAACAAAAAATAGTTTGACATCATAGTCGAAAGAAGTATTTGGTCTAAAACTGGCTGAGGAAAAATCATACTGTTGGAAAAGGTAAGCAACAATGATTATACATAGGGAATAAGTTGAAAAAATGGAAATTGTGAAGAAAGTGGAAAGAGAGTGATAAGTTATAAAAATAACATATTTTAATCTCATTCTTAATGCATTTTTGGATGATTAATTATGCAAATTAGTGAATTTGGTGCTCCTAATATTTTAAATTCATGTTTCTATACTTAGGAGAGCATTTTAGAGTGAAAAGAACGCAAAACAAGCCAAAATTAGACAAAAAAGGTACTTTTAGGATCCACACGGGCTGGCCACATGCCCATGTGCTAGCCCATGTCAATTTCACACTTTGCTTCTTAAATATGTGGAAAACCCAAAATTTTAGGCTTTCTAAGAATTCTAAAGACTATAAATGCCAATTATAAGAATAGAGAAGGGGGCAATCAGAGAAGATCGAAGAAAACACTCAAAGAACACCTTCGGAATCAACTCGGGAGTGAATCTCCCTTAAGATCGAATATCTCCATTTAATTTATTTCGAAGTTTTATTGAGTTTCTTTATGTCTTGAGGTTATCCCAAATTTGAGATGTTTCTATTCAGGATTATGAACTAAATTCCCTAGATAACTAGGGAGGATGAAAACTATGATGAATATTATTATTTAATTTCTATTTTTGTGCGCTAAATACTTGATTCTTGTTCTCAATTATGTATGCTTATTTTTATTTTAATATTTTTGGGATATTAATTCATGTTTAATGTGCTTATTTCAGTAGAGCAAAAGTCTCTATGTAAGAGTAGATCTAGCATAATTGACTGGAGTTGCATGCAATCCTAGAAATAGGATGATGTAAATCTACCAAATTAAAGTCAAATCTAATAGGGGAATCCATAGATCGGGTTAACGTGATGATAGGGGTTTTAATTAGAAAAATATTTCAATTAATCAACCTAGAGTTAGTTGTTCTTACTCTCGAAAAAGATATTAACATTTAGGGATTTCTATAGATCAAGATGCAAGTGAATAATTTAATTCAGATTCAGAATAATAGGTGAAGTCTAGGTGGATTCTTTCCTAGGTATTGTCTTTCTCATTAGTTATCTTCAATTATTTTCTCTCTGTTGCATTCTTAGTTAAATTAGATTAGTAAATTTAGATTAAGAACAATCACTCCAATTTGTGAGCTAAATAATAGAAAAACGGTAATTACTAGTACTTTTAGTCCTCATGGATACGATATTCCCAACTCACCATAACTATATTATTGTTTGATAGGTGCACTTGCCTTAGTCGTACTTATAGTTAGTTTAGTGACCACCAAGTTTTTGGCACCGTTGTCGGGGACTAAAATATTAGGAACACTTTATTTTTATTAATTTAGCCATTTATTTTTATTACATTTTATTTTTGTTTTTAGTTTAATTTTTACATTCTAATTTATTTTCTTTTATTTGCTTCTGGTAGGTTCTTTTAGTTTAATTTTGACAAGAAGAAACCCGTCAAGACCATTGTTATTTGACAGTGAAACTGAAAGCACCACTCATAGAAATTGTAGAGAGGTAAGGAAAAATCGACAGAATATAATAGACGAATAAGAGAACATTATTTTTACTGAGGAGATGGGTGATAATCAGAATAATCAGCTATCTTTTGCAGTTTCTACTAATCCTGTAAATCTAGATTTTATTCCTCATACTATGTACGATTATGTCGAGCCCACTTTAACTAGGGCTGAAACGAGTATTGTGGGACCCACTATTGTTGCAAATAATTTTGAACTAACACCAAACACTATTAAGATGATTCAACAATTTGTTCAGTTCAATGGTTTGCAAGACGAAGATCCATATACTTATTTGGCCAGCTTTCTGGAAATCTGCAATACTTCCAAATTGATGGTGTCACTAACGATGCCATTCGCCTACGGTTGTTCCCTTTCTCATTGAGGAACAAAGCTAAGCAGTGGTTGTACTCTTTACCATGAGGTTCCTTCTACTGAAGTACTTTCCACTGGCTAAGACAGCCAAGTTGAGGAACGACATGTCTTCCTTTGTGCAATTCGATTTTGAGATGTTATATGATACATGGGAGAGATATAAAGATTTATTGAGGAGGTGCCCTCACCATGGGTTACCTCTATGGCTACAAGTTCAAACCTTTTACAATGGTTTGAATCCCTCAACTAGGTAAATAATCGACACAACAGTCAATGGAACTCTAAATAATAAAACATCCAAAGTGGTTCATGAATTTTTTGAAGAGATGTCATTGAATAATCATCAGTGGCAAGTCATGAGGATGAAATCGATGAAAGCAGCCAGTGTCTTTAATTTATATGCGATCCCCATGTTATCAAATCAGGTAGAAATATTAAACAATAAATTTGATGATTTATATCTTTTTATGCTGGTAAATCTAATGATGCAATGTGATGCAAATGGAAGTGGAATAAATAATCTAAAAGATATACCCTTCAATCCTAGCACGGAAAATGAGCATATCAATTATATGGAATAACCCTTATAGTAATCATTATAATGCAGGTTGGAGAAATCATTCAAACGTTTCATGGGTTGGTCAAGGAAACCAAATATCACAACCCCTTTCAGGTTTACAACAACCTTATTAGCCAAAGAAGAAGTCGAACCTTGAGGAGATGTTGGTGAAATTTATTTCAGCATTGGAGACTCGTTTTCAAAACACTAAGACGACTTTGACAAGTCAGCAAGCATCAAATTTGTAGGCTCAAAAGCAGGTGGAGCAGCTTGCTAAATTAGTTTCAAAAAGGCAACTCGGTAATTCACCTAGTAATACTGAACCCAACCCAAAAGAGCATGTGACAGCAGTTACATTGAAGAATAAGAAAGTGTTGGCTGAACTCAAAAAGTAGCTGCAATAGGAAACTAATAAGGCAAATGATGAAGGGGTAAAACCCAAAGTAATTCAGACACCAGTTGTTAAAGAATATAAACCGCCGATCCCATATCCAACAAAGTTGAAGAAAGACCGCATGTTGAACAATTTGGTAAATTTCTTGAACTTTTTAAACAATTACATATTAATTGACCTTTTGTTGAAGTTATTTCGTAGATGCCCATATATGCAAAATTCTTAAAAAAGCTATTAACAAACAAAAGGAAGTTTGAAGAACTATCCACTATGGAACTCAATAAGGAATGTTCAACTATTCTCCAAAATAAACTGCCAACTAAGCTGAAAGATCTAAGAAGTTTTATTATTCTCTATTTTATTGGTAGTTTAAATATTAAGAAAGCATTAGATGATTCGAGTGCTAGTATTGATTTGATGCCTTATAAAATATTCAAGCAACTTGGTCTTGGGGAACTAAAACCCACTAGGATGAGTATTCAATTAGCCAATAAGTCTGTTAAATATCCTAGGGGTATCATTGAGGATGTACTTGTGAAGGTAGATAAATTCATATTCTCCGTTGATTTTGTTGTGCTTGACATGGATAAGGGTAGTGAAGTGCCTTTAGTTTTAGGTCGCCCCTTTTTAGCCACTACTAAGGCTGTCATTGATGTGGGTGACTCTATTGATCGTGTTATTCAAGATTCATTACAGGAAATTATTCATAAGGACACGTTGGAACTGTGTTTTGTTCAAGGAGAGAAGGTAGGTGACGATAATGCTGTGATAAGTGAGATGAAAATTGATTTAGATTCTAATGAGTCTTCACTGAGACAAAAAAATTATGAGGACATTGAGATAAACAAGGAATTAAAACTAAAACCCTGTATTGAAGAACCTCCCAAATTGGAATTAAAGCAATTACCAAATCACCTAGAGTATGCATTACTTGGAGACAATTCTACATTACCAGTGTTATTGCTTCAGATTTAAAGCCAAATGAGAAAGATGAGTTATTGCAAGTGTTGAAGGAACATAAAAAGAGCTATAGCCTGGAAGATTTCTAACATCAAAGGGATCAATCCTTCTTTATGCACCCATAAAATTTTAATGGAAAATGAGTACAAACCATGCATACAAGCTCAAAGAAGGTTAAATCCTAACATGAAGGAAGTTGTTAAGGCTGAGATAATTAAACTTCTAGATGCTGGAGTTATTTATCCTATTTTTGATAGTGCTAGGGTGAGTCCTATGCAGGTTGTTCCTAAGAAATGAGGCATGACTATTGTGGCCAACGAGAAAAACAAGTTGATTCCAACAAGAATAGTCACAGGGTGGAAAGTTTGTATTGATTATAGGAAGCTAAACAACGCCACAAGGAAAGATTATTTTCTTCTACCATTCATAGATCAAATAGTTAGAGAGATTATCTGGTCACATTTATTATTGCTTTCTAGATGGACTTTCTGGCTACTTCCAAATCCCAATAGCTCCCGAGGACCAAGAAAAAATGACATTTACATGTCCATATGGTACATTTGCTTATCAAAGAATGCCTTTTGGATTGTGTAATGCTCCTACTACTTTTTAGCGTTGCATGTTAGCAATCTTTGATGAACTTGTAGAAGATATTATGGAGGTATATATGGACGACTTCTCAGTATTCGGTAATTCTTTCCACATTTGTCTTAAAATTTTAAAAATAGTTTTAATGATATATGAGGAAACGAACCTTATGATTAATTAGGAAAAATGTCACTTCATCCTTCGAGAAGGGATTGTGTTGGGCCATAAAATTTCTAGTAAAGGGATTCAGGTTGATAGAGCTAAAATTGAAACCATCGAAAAACTACCTCCTCCTAGTTCAGTTAAGACTATTCGAACATTTTTTAGGATATGCTGGATTCTATAGAAGATTTATAAAAAAAAATTTCTAAAATAGCTAAGCTCTTAACTAATTTGCTAGAAAAAGATGTGTCATTCAATTTTAGTCAGAATGCTTAGATGCATTTAATATTCTTAAGGAAAAATTAATTAATGCCCCGATCGTGGTTGCACCTGATTGGAATTTACCCTTTGAACTAATGTGGGATGCCAATGATTTTGCCGTAGGTGCAGTTCTTGGACAACAAAGAGACAAGCATTTTCAATCAATCTATTATTCTAGCAAAACTTTGAAAGATGCACAAAAAAATACACTACTACAAAAAAAGAATTGCTAGTTGTGGTTTTTGCATTCGATAAATTTAGACCATATTTAATATTATATAAAGTTGTTTACACTGACCACTCTGCTCTTCACTATCTTCTAACTAAATCGGATGTAAAATCTCGACTTATAAGATTTTATTATTGCAGGAGTTCAATTTGGAAATCTAAGATAAGAAGAGAGCTGAAAATCTTGTAGCAAATCATCTTTCAAGACTAGATAATCCCCACCTCAAAGAGCTTAATGAGAATGAGATAATGACTCATTTCCTGAGGAACAACTCATGGTTATAATTGATTCTGAAGTCCCTTGGTTTGCGAATATCACAATTTACTTAGTTGCTAACATCCTACCAAAAGGGTGGACACATCATCAAAAGAAACAGTTCTTTGCTCATGTGAAAATTTATTTTTGGGAAGACCATTTTCTTTTTCATGTATATGTAGATCAAGTAATCTGAAGGTGTGTTACAAAATTAGAAATGAATAAAATCTTGGAACATTGCCACTTAGGACCGATAGGAGGACATTACAGTGGAATCAGACAGCACGTTGAATTAGGTTTTATTGGCCCACGCTGTTCAAGGATGCTAACAGATATGTTGCTTATTGTGATAAATGCCAAAGAACATGTAATATTTCTAAATGTGAGAAATGCCTCAAACTTATATGTTTTCATGTTAATTTTTTGATGTCTAGGATATTGATTTCATAGGCCCATTTCCTAGCTCTTTTGGTTATAAATACATTTTAGTAGCGGTTGGTTATATGTGAAAATGGGTAGAAGCTCAAGCTTTACCTACTAATGATGTTAGAGTGGTAGTTCGATTTCTTAAGAAGTTCTTCTGTCGATTTGGAACATCTAGAGAAATTATTAGTGATAGGGGTACACATTTTTGTAATGCTCAATTTGATAAGGTCCTTAAGAAGTATGGGGTGCATCATAGAACAACTACCCCTTATCACTCTCAAACTAGCGGGCAAGTTGAAGTTGCGAATCGAGAACTCAAATGCATCCTAGAAAAATCTGTGGAGTCAATTAGAAAAGATTGGGCGATAAAACTACATGACACTTTTTGAGCTTATAGGACCGTGTATAAAACACCCACAAGCACATATCCTTACAGACTTGTATATGGAAAGAGTTGTCATTTATTGCTTGAACTCAAACATAAAGCATTTTGGGCAATAAAATTTCTAAACTACGACCTTAAACTTGCAAGTGAGAAGAGATTGATGCAGCTAAATGAGTTAGACGAGTGGCGAACTAATGTTTACGAGAACTCGAGAATATATAAAGAAGTGACAAAGCAACACCATGACGCTCGTTTGAAGTAGCCCAAACAATTCACAGTTGGGGATCGTGTCCTTTTATACAATTCAAAGCTCAAATTATTTCCCAAAAAGCTAAAATCAAGATGGCCAGGTCCATTCGTGGAACAAACTATTTTCCTATATGATACAATAGAGGTAACACATCCGGCGTATGGCACATTCAAGGTAAACAGACATCGACTCAAATTTTTATAGTGGTGACAATTTTAAAAAAGATAGAGAGAAGCTTCGACTCTAAGAACCACCATAACCATACATAAGGTAAGTCGAGCTTAGGCTTTAAATAAGCACTTCTCGAGAGGCAACTTGAATGTTTAACTTTTGCTAGTTCCTTTAAATCTATTGCATGCTATTTTAAAATCTTAAATTAGATAAATAAATAAAAAGTGTGTTTTTTGACCCATACGGCCTGGGCACACAAGCGTGTCCCAGGCCGTGTGCAAACTAGGGCAATCAATAGTGCATCACACGGCCTAGACACACAGGCATGTCCTTGGCCGTATACATAAAGGAGCATTTGACAGTGAGTTATACGCTTAGCAATTTGGTCGTGTGGATCCTGAGACTTTATTTTTCTAAAAATTCAATGGAGACACGACCTAAAATGGTCTACACGGTCATGCAACACGGCCGTGTGAACCCTGGAGCTAATTTTTTCAATTTTAAATCAAGTCAGAGAGTTAAACGGGTAAGGCACACGCACGACACACTGGCATGTAGAAGTTTAGATGAGCATGGGAGAAGCGAAGGATATTGAATATGACCGTGTATATGACCGTGTGAAGAGTGGGATAGAAATTTTATCTCACACGGGTTGAGAAGGCACTACAAGAACGTGTGACGCGGCCATGTGGCCCAACACGAGCCCTTATACGATCGTGTTGCCCCTTTTTAACCCCCAAACTCTAATTTCTTTTTACTTTCATCTTCCCCAAATTATCATGCCCCACACCCTAGCCCTCATCCCCGTTTCCCCCTTCGAACCCTCTCTCATAGTCGTCCTCCTCTTCTCCTTCACCGTCGTCGAGTACCCACGACCCCTTTCCCTTTTTTCTTTCTCCCTAACATCCCTAGCCTATCTACTCCTCTCCACCAGCCACACACGAACAACCGTCCCATTCGTACCTCCTTCCTCCCCTACCCGAAACTGTAACCCATCCCACCGTCTGCCCCTTCCCCGATCTCCCTCTTTGACGTCGACCATCATGCATACCTTTGGCCACCATGTCATCGTTGGTCCTCCCTAGTTCCTTTATTTTAAATTCTTTATTATTTTATTATTTTATGATTTTCTTTAAATTATTTATTACTTTATTCTATTTCTGTTTATGTCTATTTCATTTATTTATTTATCTCATTTTATTAATTTTATTGTTCTTATTTAATTATGTTATTGACTGCGCTTTACCCAAAATCAAATAATCAATTATCACATTTTCTTCAATAGTTTAACAAAAATCATTTGCATAAGCATACTATTGCATACACTATCAAAAAGTTCTTGCATTTACATTCAATAACATATTTCTTTTTATATCAATCATATACCTTAACAAAATTATATAAAGATCATTCCCAAGTTTTATTAGCCAGATGAACTATAGTAACATAACTTGGATACATAGGTAACTCCATTACACCAGAGAGTGTCAAATGTTATAGAAAGGCACCGTAGTGCAATCAAAGACACTAAAGTATATACAGAGGCATTGAAGTGTAATCTCGTACTAGTGCGCGTTCTAACCCTATTGGCATGCTAATCGTATCCTAATCGTTTACTACATTCAAACGAGCATTTAACAAGATTCTTAATATTTATAAATCAGAGGCACTTCCTTAATATCCATGCACATGTTGTAAATCAGTTATGTTCAATTCCAAGATCCTATAACTCATGTTTCACAAATATTCATCAGTTTCCAAATAAGTACTTTATCACCTTGTACTTAATTGTAAACAATTTATAATTTCAATCCAATATCAAACATTCAACCGCATTTCAATTAAAAACTAATTCAAAACAGCATAGGTTACAAATATATATACATTCGTCTATACTATGAACTTACCTAGTTTATAAATATCGTATTACTCATCAAGTTTGTAATAGCCAACCCGATGAAAACTCAGGATTCTTGTAACAACTCATTTTTCAATGGTGTTAAGAATAGTGGTTTGAGGACCACAATTCTGATGAGAGAGTCCATAAATATATTTAATAAATATCTTTTAGTTTAAATATAGTATAGTAGTGAATTGTGATTTAATAGATTTTATTAATTGGTCAGTTAGTGAAGGTACAAGTGATGCGTAGTGAAAGTTAATTGGTTTTTTAAAAATGAGGTATCGAGACCTCATTTTTGTAAATCGAGCCCGTGAACATTTAATAAAAATATTCACGAATCTATTATATAGGTAAATTGAAGTTTGGTCCAAAAATTTTAGTGATCGGATGGCTAATTAGTAAAAAATGACTAAATCATAAAAATATAAAAGTTAATCACTATTAATTTATATTAGCTAAATGAGCCAAATAGTATAATTAAATGGACATTGTGTCAGATTTCATTATAGTGTACGGTTTATGATAATGGTTGATATAAAATATATGTTAAATTAATAGTAAACAACAACAATAATAATAAAAGAAATAAATATAAAATAAACCAAATGACTATTCACTATTCATTTTTTTCAAGTTTGAACTAAAACAAGAAAGGAGAGAAGCCATTTCGCGAGCTTTAAACTTTAGAGTTATGCATGGCATGTATTTTTATGTTTGTTTCTTATAGTTTTTATATTTTTGAGATCGTTGCAACTAGTTTCAGCTAACCCGTATCTCTATTTTTAAAATTATTAAAGATTTCTAAAGTTTCCATTAATGAAAATTGATTTTTTTTTAATGTTTATGGTAGATTTTGAAGCTTAGAAATGAAATAGGATTAATATGTTAAGTAAATTTTGTTAGTTTTGAGTTAGAGACTAAATTGTGAACATATTGAAATTGGTAAGAAATTTTTATAAATTGTGATAGTAGGAGGATGTATAGGGACATAATTGAAATGGTTTTAAAATTTGGAGTTCGAATTTGGAATATATGAGAAGTTCGATTTTAAGGACTAAATTGATTAAAAGGAAAAAATCTAGGGGCATTCGAATAATAAAATTAAATTGATAAATACTTATAATAGGATGATATAAGATGCTTGGAATTGATAAATTGAATTGCATTATTGAATAGATCGAAAATTGGACCAAATTGAAGAAAATGGGAGAAATGGCAAAAGTTATTGATCAGTACGTAGAGACTTGTTTGTTTGTTGTCTTGACCAGCTAAGTTCATATAGTATGTTTGCGTTAAATTATTATTTATTTAGAATTATAATTGTAATTATGCGTAATTAAAATTTTTAATTGTTTGCGATTCAATACAAAAAAGATGAGATAAAGGATTAAATTGAATACGATGAATTGCAAATTGAAATAATTATGGAATTGACCTCAACTTGGACTAAAATAGGATATGTTATGTGATGATGTGATGAAATGAGATGAATTGATTCCATTTAGACAGGTCGATAGTGATAATGACCAAATTGAATATACGTGATAGTATGATATAATGTTGTAAACGTGAAATTGAATCAATATGGTTATGTGATGTAGTATTATATCTAAGAATTGATTGTTTGGTTGATGAAATTATCTAATTAAATTGTGAAACTGTTACCCTATTAATTGTTGGGGCAGAGTCAGATATAGTTGGCAAGCCGTAGGATCTGGAGAGTTCAAGGTTATACGACTATGTGTTAGGGAGTGTTACGCACCCAATTTTTTGGTTATATCGACCAATGTTGGGCACATTTATTTGTAAATTTTACCAGCTAGCATAGGGGACAATTCATTATTACAAATTTATTCGTCAGGCACTGGTGCCAAATTGGTGTGTTGATTAAATCCGTGTATTCATCTGAGTCCAAGTCAAGTTAATCTAGACATGTATAATGTAATTGGAATAAATGATCATCAGATTGATTTTTTTTCAATGATCGGATGATGCATATACATATTGAGAATCAATTAGATAAGTCCAGGGGGCCAATATGGAAACGTGACAAATCAATGAATGTGAATCAAAATTCCTATTATGGAACGATGTAGTAATTGATAATAAATTGGCAATCGATATATATATGGTTCAAAGGTGAATTGATATGAAATGAGAATGAAGTTCATATGGTTTAATATGATTTGGTTTGAGAATTTAAATTATGAAATGGAAATAATGTTTGGCATTTATTGAAAATGGGATGTATTACAGGTAAATAGATTATATGATATGATTAAGATAGTGATTGATTAAATGATTATTTGTTTTATGAATGATGATGAAATGTTGAATTGAAATGTTATATGATTTACTACATAGTATGAAAAATGTTGAACTCACCTTTTTTATATTTGAATTGCGATGATAGGCAAACTTTACCAAGCTAAGTAACATGTAGGGTATAATTATAACCCGAGGTAATGTCAACTTGCAGATCGTAGTGAAGCTCACAATATCTCGATATTGATTTAGTAGTCTTTTAACTATATTATGGCTCGGTTATGTGTGGCATGTACTTAGGAGTTTGTTTTGGTTTATTTGTGTAGTAATATGGTTTGAAATCTATGTTAGCATGATTTATGGAAAATAATATACATAGTTGAAATCATATGCATTTAGTAGATGGTTTGAATTGTGCAAATAGCTCATGAAATAACATTTTGAGTGTGCAATTACATAGAAAATATGATGTCATGTTATGGATAAAAGAATTGGCTTTTGAGGTTAAGTTTATTTAAGTTATTTTGATATGTTTTGATGCCAAATTGTGGAAGGGTTGAATTAAATGGTTTGAAATGGTGACATGTGATGTTTTGGAATGTTTATAGAGTTTACAAATGTATATAGGGTTGTCTAGTAACTATGGTTGATTTGAATTTCAATGTTCTTAAAACTTCAATTGGTGTTGTCATTAAAAGAACATATGAAATGGTCGATCTCAAGTAGTTATATGATATGTATATAAGTTTGAACTGAACATGTACTTAGGATTTCATTTGGTTATGTAATGTCTAATTTGAACTTGGTTGGCATTTTGAGAATCATATGTATATACGTGAATGATGGCAATAATCATGATAAGGGTAACTTGTTGAGTAGTTTGGCTTAAATGTTTGTTTGCTTAAATGGTGACTAGGTGATGTGAATAGGTGTGTAAAGGTGATTCACAGTACTATGTATGCTTGAAATATTTTGGTAGGTTTAATGTATAAAATCTAGGGTTGAATTGGAGCCAATTTGAGATTGTTTGGAATGGTTAATGTGATACACGTTTGGTTGATTGTTTGAGGTGCCACTGAAGGCTTATTGGTATGTTTCGAATGTGGTAATTAGGATACTATGATATGAATTGGTATAATCTTGGTTAGGTTTTTTTATTAGGCTAGTAATTAGATCTAATGATACCATTTGTATTTGTAATGACTTAGAAGTTAGTGGTGTTAGAAAATGGTAGTTTTGAAACCCCATTTTCGATAATTGAGTTAGTAAATATTAATTATTTAATATTTGCAAGATTAGTATAGAGTTTAATTAAACTTTGGTCCTAAAATTTTTTCAACTTGATAGTTAATTAAAGTACAAGTGTAATGATCCTAAAGTCAGTGATATTAGAAAATATGGTTTCGAGATCTCGTTTCTGTAAACTGGACTCATGATTATTTTATTAAATATTTACAGAGGTTATATTGGAAGTGAATTGAATTTTGGATAGGTAATTTTACTGAAT
This sequence comes from Gossypium hirsutum, assembly GCF_007990345.1. Taxonomy (NCBI): domain Eukaryota; kingdom Viridiplantae; phylum Streptophyta; class Magnoliopsida; order Malvales; family Malvaceae; genus Gossypium; species Gossypium hirsutum. Next base: position 82,912,731 of record NC_053426.1, read on the forward strand.
TAGTAGTTAACTAAGGTGGACTAATTTATAAAATTAGTAAAAGTACAATTGTTATAGTAATCTCTAATTAAAACATGGACAAGGGACTTAACTAGCAATTAAATAGTTCAAACAGTAGTGATTTGCTACTGTTTTAAGTGGTTTCAAATGTTTATCTTTAATGGTTATGCTATTCAAAACTTGTATAATAATACTGTAAACTTTATATATATATATAAAAGGTTGTCTACATTGTGTATAAATAGAGTTAGTCGAATAAGTTCACTTCATTTTCTTCTTTGTTTATTGATATTCTTTTTGCTGGTATGAGAAATGAAATAAAAGAAAATTGATGGTTTTGTACTATTGAATGAGTAGTTGTAGCATGCAAACCCCATGCATGATTATCAGTTTTTAGCTTGAGTTTATGTAAACCCCATTTGATTTTGGATTAAAATAATTTGAATGTGATAAAATTGAATAGAGTAAATGTTGGAAATTGGTGTCTCAAATCTGTTAAAATTTAGGGGTGTAATTGCTATCGTTTATGAAGCTTGTGAAGGTTAGCGAGGGCTGATTTAAATGCTGCAAATAATTTCTTAATTGGCAATTAAGGTGTCAGATTAAATGGGATCACTTAGTTGTATATTTTTGGTATCTAAATCTGTAAATTGAAGGATGTTTAGTGTTGCATTAATGATGCAAGTAGTTGAAAATGAAAAATAAATTAGAATTATAGAATCTTTAGTTAATTGATGGTTGTGTGTCGGATTAATGATGTACAAAAAGTGGTGTAGTTATGTTGTTTCAAGAACTGTTGTTTGGTGCATTAGTGCAATAGAAAAATCGTTGTTTAGACGTCAATTAATGTTGTCAAAGTGACTATAAATTTAAATAAGGTTGAAGTTGATAATGAACAAATTATATATATGAGCTATTTAGATGTTATATCATGATGTCTAAACCGATAAAGACTATGTTGTTCAAGATTGCTATTCAAATGTTTTACAAGCTGAAAATTTAAGAGGTGATTTTGTGTAAGTATACATGTCGAATTAAGTAATAAAGTGATGAGCGAGTATCATTCCCACAAGGATTAGATTGAAACAAAAAAGTGATCAAGTTATTATAATAAAATGAGATTAATGCTAGGGTAGAACTATGGTAAGTATGCAGTGGGAATTAAAAGGAATAACGATATATGCAATATGTGGAATTAATAAATACTTGAAAATGCTATGAAAAAAGTGAGAGCATAAGTGTAATGGCAATAACGAGAGTGATTATCCGAATAAAATGTAAACAAAAAAAATAAACAACTAAATATGTTGTGGCAAAGTTGCTACGACAAAGAATAATGATAGAGTGATGTTGGTTTGAAATGTCAGGATTACCCAGAATCAACCTTTACTATCAATATTGCATTGGCAAAATCGTATCTACTTTACTGCACAGAAGAGTTCTAAAATGACCTGCTTCTCATGAGAGCAAAACCACAAGTTACCTTGCCCGTGTCTATACGCTTTTTAGATATCTTTCATGGGTTCCTTCTGTATGACCGTGACTCTATGTCTAGAGTTGACTACAAGTGTCTATCGAATACTTGCTCATTTTATTTAATTTTAATCCAACCAATCCAACCCTTTTGGAATTAGAATCAATTTATAAGTATGCGAATAGTCTTCTATGTCTAGAGATCATTTGCATTTTAATTAAGAAATAAGAACAATAAAATGAAACAATAAAGCAAATTAGATGTATACTGCATCCATAAAAATAGTTTAAGGTTTCATCGAAAGTAATACCAACCCTATGAGATTTAGCTCATGGGCTGGGAAATAAAATTTCAAACCAAAATATTATCCAAGATTGTATTCAACTACTTTAATTCAATCTTTTGAAGGAACACTAATGGAAATAATGGAAGAACTTTGGGAAACAACTTTCACTTGCCCAATCCACACTTTGGCAGCACAGCGTACTGTGATGGCTAAGAAGGACTGCCTGTAACACCCCTTACCCGAGACCGTCGCCGGAGTCGAGCACAAGGCGTTACCTGACTTATCTTACTAATCCGGGCATAAAATTTAAAATTAATTTAGTTTCATTAATTCAATATGTCCTTAAAAAGGGTCCTCGAGACCCTAAAACATGAAATTGAAATTGTTCGAGAACAAACCGGAATCAATAAAAATTTTCCGATCACTTATACAAATCATAACAATTTATTTCATCTTTCATAAATAAACTGTCCATCTGCGTCATAGTCACTAAATAAATCATAACTCGAGTTACAAAACTCAAAATCCAAATCTATAAATTTTCTTTGAAACTAGACTCATATATCTTCTTACTAAATTTTTTCAGAATTTTTGGTCTAGCCAATTTGTACAGTTTATTAGTTAAAGTTTCCCTTGTTTCAGTGTTTGGCTGCTCTGACCTCTATTCACTACAAATTAATTTTCTCCCTATAAAGAACGAAAATAACCATGCCATTTATTTTTTAAAAAGGTATACTCAATAAGGAATCTATGCATATAAATTATAACTCCTAGTTATTTTTGTACAATTTTTAGTGAATTTCTAAAGTCAGAACAGGGGATTCAAAAATCACTCTGACCCTGTCTCACCAAAATTTAAATTTCTCGTAAAATAAAACTCCTTTATTTAGTTTGTTTCTTTCATATGAATATAGACTCAATAAGATTTAATTATATATCTTATTCACTATCTAAATCCATTTGTACTATTTTTAGTGATTTTCCAAATTCACGTCATTACTGCTGTCTGATACTATTTTAAAGCTAATTTCACCTTTTTCATGATTTCCATGGAATAACTAGCATTTAGGCATACATAACACCAAACATGTCCTTGATTAGCCATTCCAACAATTAATCATTATCAAGCATTTACATACCATTCATCAGCCATGTCTTAAGATCATACACACAAAATGGCTACGATGCTATACATGCCATACTCAAAATGAAACGTCTAGCTATACCAAAATAATCCTTGTGATAGTCTTCCTAGACCTCGGACGTACTTTACGATTCCCGAGTTGGCTTGACAAAACTATAAAAAGAAGGAAAATAAAGGGGGTAAGCATTAAGCTTAGCAAGTTTGCATGCAAATAAATAACAACATTCATAAGAATTATCTTACTACTTGGCATGATACTACTTAATGCAACTTCAACTTCTTCACTTACTCACTTACTTAATCAAATTTATTAATACATTTTACTTACCTTTTTCCTTATCAAGCATACATGAACATTATGTACTTACCTTTGCTCTTCTAACATGAACTTGTCTTACCTTTTTAGCATAACTCGTCTTACCTTATACCTTACCTTGACATTCTCTTTAAATTTTCTCATTGAACCACTTGGAATACTAAGGATACACGGGTACCTTACCATTGCCATGACTTGTCATGGTCTTACATGGTATCCTTTTGAAACTTACCATTGCCATGTCTTGACATGGTCTTACATGGTATCCTTGCCTTATGAACTCACCAATGCCATTCCTTGGCATGGTCTTACATGGGACCTTTGCCTTATAGTAACTTATCAATGCCATGTCTTGACATGGTCTTACATGATTTCCTGGCCTTAGAAACCTTACCAATTTCCATGCCTTGGCATGGTCTTACATGGTATCCTTAAACTCTAATGTCATGACATGTGTATCCTACACATTCCTAAGGTTCAATCGGGACTTTCTGAAATTACTTCTCTGTCAATTCATGCTTGAGTCTTCTTTGAAAAATTTCATAAAATAAATATACACATGCTGGAAATTAACAACATTAACATAAAATAATAGAATATTGCATTTATTTACCGCAAACTTACCTTGAAACAAAATACGATCAACTCTATCGATTTAGTCCACTATCTTTTTCTTTCCCTGGTCTAACTCCGGATTTTGTTCTTCTTGATCTATAATAAAAAAAATTTAGCTTATTTAATACTCACATTTATTAAAACAGTTCTTGACTCAAAATTTGGAAAAATTACATTTTTGCCCCTAAACTTTTACATATTTACACTTTTTCGCCAAGGCTCGGAAATTAAACTTCATCCTATTTTCTTATGTTTTATGACATGCTGATCATTTTCCCCTTCTATGGCAACATCAAATTCTCACTCTAACATGTACTTATGAACATTAGGTATTTTTACTGATTATGTCGTTTTACTCGTTTTCACGTAAAATCGCTTAGGAAAAGTTGTTTAACACAATTTAAAGCTTCACATTTTACCATAAAACATCAAAATAGACACATTTCACCTATCGGTATTTTTCCAAATATAAACCCTAGGTTAAATTATTGCTAGAATAAGCTTAATCAAGTTACCGGGACTCTAAAAACATAAAGAACATTAAAAACGGGGCTAAAACGGACTAACAATCGAGCTTGGAAGCTTGAAAAATCCTAGATATGTCTTCCTCATGTGAAATTCGGCCAAGGGGTTGAACATGGACAAAAATTGGCTTTTAATTTTGTTTTTAATTCATTTTAATAGCTAAATAACCAAAATGCCCTTAATTAAAAACTATGGTGTTTTATCTTCCTTTAGGTATTTTTGTCCAAACTAGTATAATGGTCTAATTACTATCCAAGGACCTCCATTTTAAAAACCCATTATTCACAAGTACTTAATACCTTTGTGAACTAGAACACACATTTTACAACTTTTGTAATTTAGTCCTAAATATCAAATTGGACCCTCTATCGATAAAATTTCTAAACAAAATTTTCACACTATCATGCAATCATGCCATAGACCTTAAAATGATAATAAAATAAAATTTTCTACCTCAAATTTGTGGTTTCGCAACCACTATTTCGTTTAGGCCCTATTTCGGGATGTTACACTGCCTTCGACTTCTTTTCCTTTGCGTAGTCGAACCCTTATTCACGTCTAAGGATCTCTCCCACTTTTTTTGTTCACTGTTTAGGGCTTCCTCCTTTGGCTTTTATAGATAGATTAGGCTAGTGTAATGCCCCGTACCCGAGACCGTCGCCGGAGTCGAAAACAAGGTGTTAACAGACTTAATTCATTACTTAAATAGCTTAAACAATTTATTTTTAAAATTTCCAGTCAAGCTAGCAATCCGCATCATAGTCGCTTAAAAATTCATATCTCGAGTTCCGAAACTCAAAAGCCAATCTCATAAATGTTTCCTGAAACTAGACTCATATATATATTTACTAATTTTTTTCTAGAATTTTTGGTCAAGCCAATTAGTACAGTTTATTAGTTAAAGTCTTCCCTATTTCAGGGTTTGACTGCTCTGACCTCTGTGTATTACGAATCAGATATCTCCCTGTAAAGAGTTTCAATGACTATGTTGTTTATTTCTAATAAAACTAGACTAAATAAGGAATCTGTAAATATAAAGCATGACTTCTAATTATTTTTTTACAATTTATGATGAATTTTTAAAGTCAGAACAGGGGATCCAGAAATCGCTCTGGCCCTGTTTCACAAAACTTTAAACATCTCATAAAATATAGCTCATATACTTGTTTCGCTTCTTTCATATGAAATAGACTCATCAAGCTTCGATTCCATATTTTATTCATCATCTAATTATATCTCTACTATTTTTAATGATTTTTCAAACTCATGTCACTGCTGGTGTCTGAATCTATTTTATGGTAAATTTTACCTATTTCATGGTTTCCATAGATTAGCTAGCAATTTAGCATACATAACACCAAATATGATCATGATTAGCCATTCCAATGGCTAATCATTACCAACCATTTCCATACCACTCAATAACCATATCATAAGACTATATACACAAAATGATTATAATGCAATACATGCCATGCTCAAAATATACAAGCCATTATGCCAAGATGATACACGGATAGTGTGAGCGTGCCTCCGACCGTTTTTGATTTCCGAGCTGGCTTGTCAACACTACAAGGAATGAAAAGGAGGGAGTAAGCATAAATGCTTAGTAAGTTCACATGCAAATAGCAAGTAACATAACCATATAAGCAAACATAAAACATCATTTGCATAATCATCACCAAGACATTCATATCACATTTTCATTTATCATCTTACCATATTGTTGTTATATCGATTTTTCAACCCGAGGGTTAAGTACATACCTGTTCAAAGTACCCATTTCACAACACTTACCAATACGTCCCTTTCATCTTGAGTATTCCTCCATTTCAGTAGAACTTTACCCGTTGAACACATCAGAATATAATTCAGATACATGGAAAGTTTGCACATAAGTGCGACATATGTAGCCAAGCTACCATGTAACCCGCCCATAAGCGAACTCGGACTCAACTCAACGAGCTCGGGTGTTCGCATCCATAAGTGAACTCGGACTCAACTCAACAATTTTGGATGCCTAGTTACATCTCACGAACTCGGACTCAACTCAACGAGTTCGGACGCTCGCATCCATAAGTGAACTCGGACTCAACTCAATGAGTTCGGATGCCCAAATATCCCAATGACATGTCACTTGTATCCTAATCCATTCCTAAGGTTCAACGGGACATTTTTCCCAATCATATGTCTCAACCATCTTCTATGGAATGTCGATACCGATACTCGGTAGTATTTCATATTTTCCAAGTATATCACATAATTTGACATATTATCAAACAATTGTCACAAGTATGATATTTCATAATAAATATCATATCATTTAAATAACATTAAAACATTTAAAACAATAACTATGTTACCAACATTTACATATGAACTTACCTCGTATGCGAAAATGGCAACTTTTACCATTTCGTCCACAACTTGGTATTTTCCCCATTTTAGCCCGAATTTCAGTTTTCCTTGCTCTATCATTTAAAATATAGTCTAATTAGGACTGACATTATTCAAATTGACCCAAAATCATATTTTGGAAAAATTACAATTTTGCCCCTAAACTTTTGCATATTTACACTTTTGCCCCAAAGCTCGTAAATTAAATTTCAGCCTATTTTCTTATTTTTTATGACATTCTGATCATTTTTCCCTTCTATGGCAACATCAAATTCTCACTCTAACATGTACTTATGACTATTAGGTATTTTTACCGATTAAGCCCTTTTGCTCGTTTTCACTTAAAACCGAGTAGCACAAGTTGTCTAACATAATTTAAAGCCTCATATTCTATCATAAAACACCAAAATACACAAATTTCACCTATGGGTATTTTTCCAAATATAAACCCTAGGTTAAATTATTGCTAGCATAAGCTAAATCAAGTTACCGGGACTCCAAAAACGTAAAAAACATTAAAAACGAGGCTAGAACGGACTTACAATCGAGCTTGGAAGCTTGAAAAACCCTAGCCATGGTTTCTCCTTGCTATATTTGGCCATGGGGTTGAAGATGGACACATTTGGGTTTTAAAATTTGTCTTTTAATTCATTTTACCCTTAAATGACCAAAATGCCCCTTTTACTATTCTTTAAATTTTTACCCTTCCAAGCCCATTTTTGTCCAAATTTTTTTTAGAAATAGGTAAAATTACTCTTTAAGGATCTCTAATTAATAATCTAATTCAATTTTATGCAAAATGCTTCTAGAACACAAGTTTTGCAATTTATTCAATTTAGTCCCTAATTTCAAATTAAGCACTTTATGCATAGAATTTCTTCACGAAATTTTCACACAATCATGAAATCATATCATAGACCTCAAAATAATTATAAAATATTTATTTCTATCTCAAATTTTTTGGTCACGAAACCACTATTCCGACTAGACCCCAAATCAGGATATTACAGCTAGGGTCGGTTCCCAGCTCATGATTATCTTCTCTTTTTTTAGGGGATTTATCTGGTAAAAGTTTGAATTTGAGCTAGGACTATTGCAGGAAAAATGTTAACTTGGTCTTGCCGGCATTGCCACGACATCTATGTTGGCAAACTGTCTACACTTTGCCCTGACAAAACTTCACTCATTTATTTCCTCGTTCCAAAACCTGTTCCTGCCACACAAATCCACCACAAGCGATTAAAAACACCTAATTCCAACATAGTCCAAGTCCTAATGCAATATAACAAATGCTAATTAAAGAGTCCTAAAATGCAAGAAAATGTACTTAAGTACAAGCAATTAGCTAGGTCTAAAGGCATGAAATATAAATTTTTTCAAGAGCTATCAACTAAATACTGAAATTAGTAGTACATGAATGTTGTAATTTGAGTTGTTAAATGCTGCAAATTATTATGTTTAAATGTTGTAATTTGAGGTGTTAAATGCTACCAACTATAGTGTCTAAATGTTGCGCTTTATAATGTCTGAATGTTGTATTTAAGCTTTCTGAATGTGTTAATGTGTTGATTTGATATAATGTCTTATGGTTGTTTATCCCAGTCGAATTCAAGACAAAATAAACGTGTTTAACCTTCGTTTAATATACTGCCTTATGGTTGTGGTTGCTGTTCAATTGTGATGTGGTTGTGCTGCCATATTGTGTTAATTAGGCTGTCTAGATGGAGCTAATAAAATGGCCTAAATATGATGTTTTATATAGTGTTAATGTTATTTTATTTTGAAGATATGATGTTGTTTGATGCATATAAACAGAGCAGTCTGTTTTGTGCATATTAGGGGGTCCAAATAAATGTATTAAAATTATGTTCAAAATTCCAATTTAATTATTGTCTCGAAATAATTATTAAATTTGTCATTGTCTAAGAATAAATATTACGTTGATGTTTTAAAGTGGGTAGCTAGAAAGTTATCGAATTAATGCATTAAATTGTTGATCGAATTATGTGCTTGGCTGCTGTCTGAATCATTGCCTTAATGATTAAAATGTGTAATTTTTTTATTCAGATTAGGTGTATTGTTTTGGGTTGAGATGTTAAGTTGAATAATTATGAATAATGTTAAAAAAAATGTAAAAGAAGTTAAGTTGAGTAAATTATCAAGATCCTACCTGATGTACATTATCTATTCACTTTTATATTTTCATTCCTTTTATCTATCATTTTTAACAATGGGGACATTATTTATCTTAAGTAGCGGGACCAAAAGCTGAATTGTAACACCCCGTACCCGAGACCGTTGCCGGAGTCGGACACAAGGGGTTCGCAGACTAATTTCGCTTACTATCGCAGTCCATTTTAAAATTTTCCAGACAGCTGGCTAACTGTGTCGCTGTCACCTTAAAAATCATATCTTGAGTTCCACAACTCGCAAATCAGTTTCGTGATTTTTCCCTGAAACTAGACTCATATATGCATCTAAAATTTTTTTTCTATAATTTTTGGTCAGGCCAATTAGTACAGTTTATTAGTTAAAGTCCCCCATGTTACAGGGATCGACTACACTGACCTTCGCGCATAACGACTTGGATATCTCCCTGTACAGGGCTTCAATGCTGATTCCGTTTGTTTCTATAGAAACTAGACTTAAAGAGGAATCTATACATATATGGCATGACTCCTAATTATCTCTGGTTAATTTATAATGAATTTCTAAAGTTGGAACAGGGAATCCAGAAACCGTTCTGGCCCTGTCTCACGAGAACCTGAATATCTCTTAACATACTGTTCATATGATCGTTTCGTTACTTTCCTATGAAAATATATTCATCAAGGTTCGTTTACATAATTTATTCACTATTTAATTCTATTCCTACTATTTTTAGTGATTTTTTACATCCACATCACTGCTGCTGTCAGCATCTGCCTTTAAGGTAGACTTTACCTATTTCATGATCCTCCATGGATCAACTAGAGTTTGTCATACATATTCCAAAAGTGATCAAGAATAACCTTTCCCATGGCTAACCGTTACCAACATTTCCATACCTCTCGACGGACAACATACAAAACGATTATAATGCTATGATCAAAGTATATTTAAGCCATTTTCGCATGGCTATCCAAATTTACACAAAACCGAAGGGTACATGACCAACAACAAAAGGGTAGTCCTATACATGCCATTTCAAAGTTCAACCAAAATTGTACCAAAAGGGGGCTTTGATAGTGTGGGAGACTTCAACTTCCAAAAATCCCGAGTCCGATAGCTGACGAGCCAAAATCTATAAAATAGAGAAACAGAGAAACGGAGTAAGCATTTAATGCTTAGTAAGTTTTAAGCAAGACAAAGTGTTCTCAATCACTATTATTGGTCATTCATTTCAACTGTTCGATGAAGTTAATCTAGAGCTTCATCTCGATCTATAATATCATTAAACGCAGCACTTGGCTGCCACATATATACTTTCGAATAATAATGACCTAGATGGTCAAATATTTCCAAAGCACATTCTTCATCGATTTTCAACTTTCAATAATCCTTTCCACTTGTTCATAATCACATCCATACTTTTAAGTATTTCAACATGACAAGTACTAAATTACCATAGGCACATAAAGAACCAACATATTCCTTATCACATATATGTAAGCTTACAAATCATAATCCTTACCTTGTACTGGCACATCTAGCTCAACCCAACCCATACTCAGATCATAAGGCTTTTGGGCAGAATATGCACTAATACATAAGAATATTTCATCGCATACTTTATTATACAAACATACCATTACCAATTAGATCATTCTCACATTTGGAGTTATAATATTAATCACATTTACCTACCTCTTTGATACTGATAATTCACCTCGAAATCACTCCACCGATGAGTAAGTAATACGTACCTGAACATCTTGAATACATAATACTTATTTGATGGTAACTTAATGCAGATACTCAATATCAAAGTCTTACTTGAATCCTAGCATTTAGCCGTCGGGTCTTTAAAGCTCGGATATAGTACGAGCATGAAGCCTACGGACATTAATCAGGATAATATTCTTGCATAAAGCCTGCGGGGTTTTAACCCGGATATAGCACTGACACAATTGCCCTTCGGGACTTATCACATTTATACACTTCCACATCCATCACATTGGCCATTCGGCCTTATCACATATATACACTTTCTCATTCATCACATTGGCCATTCGGCCTTATCTCATATATGCATGTTCACATTCATCACATTGGCCATTTGGCCTTATCACACATACACATGTTCACATTCATCACATTGGCCATTCGGCCTTATCACACATACACATGTTCACATTCATCACATTGGCCATTCGGCCTTATCACGCATATATATACTTTCACATTCATCACATTGGCCACTCGGCCCTATCACATATATATACTTGTACATCAATTTCATCATAACAAAATTGACTAGGTATACTAGTCATTTGTGGCTTATACCTTCACTTTAATACGGATTTGGTACTTTGATTACCAATGTTTAATCGATAGCTTATAAGCAACTCAAATGGTTTTATTAAGGTTTACAACAAAATCCCAAATTCAGCACAAGCTGTTTTTTTTCTGAGCAACAGTCATTAAATTATTCGTAAATGGAGCTACGAAACTCCAAATGGAGTGCCATTAATTTTCCCTGGAAATAGACTCATACATATCTTATCCAGAAAATTTTCAGAATTTTTGGTTTGGCCAATCAATACCAGATTTTTCTTAAAGTTTCCCCTATTTCACTGTTTGACTAATCTGACCACTCTTCACTACGAATCAAATTTCTCAGTGTACGGAATTAAAAATGTGTTCTATTTGATTTCATTTGAACCTAGACTCATTAAGGAGTCTAGGAATATAAATTTTATCTTATAACCATTTTTATAAAAATTATAATGATTTTTCTAAAAACAGAACAGGGGATTTCGGAGTCATTCTGACACTGTCCCACACAACTTTAAATATCTCTTTGTAGGAAATTTCTTTGCTTCCACGGTCTCTTTTATAAGAAACTAGACTAAATAAGCTTTGATTACATATTTTATTCAGCCTATAATTCCACACCAACAATTTATAGTGATTTTCTAAAATCACATTACTGCTGCTGTCCAAAGCAAATTATTACAATTTGCTCTTAAATTTCCAAGTCCAAACACTTATGAACTTACCATTTGAGTTTAAGACATATCATGGTCACATCATATCTTATTAAATCAACTCATTATGTCCTATTATGACTGAATTTACTCAACGTTTAATCACTTAAAACTTACCTCGGATGTGGTCGAACGATTTCGGCGGCTATTCGATCACTTTTTTCCTTCCCTTTATCGGATTTAGTTCCCCTTTGCTCTTGAGCTTAATTTAACAAATAAATTGATTTAATCATTTGAACATCGAAAATAGAAAATCAAGGTACTTAACCCATATATATATACATTAGACATTAAAGTCACATACATATGAAATCATGAATCAACTCAACATATTAACCCACACTCTCTTTTAGCCGATTGTCTAAGCCAAGATTAAGCCACCAATATGCTTACTTATAACCGAATACATGCAACACCAATCTATGTGTTCATTCATGAGGTCGAGTATACATATTCCAATATGATATCATTTCCATTTCGTTTAACACTTAACTTTTACCACATATCAAATAACCCATTTCTTTACTCATGTGGCCGATTATATTCGGTCATGCATACTCACATAAAATCAATTTGGAGACTCTATCAACCCAACATACATTCGGCAATAGTCTATAGTTCTCTCTCTCGGCCACTCATTTCACACTTAACAAAGCTTCCATTCGAAATCATTAGTGAGTATCAATTAACTTAGGCTACCTTTAAACCTTTATTTATCACCTCATGCCAAACCAAAGACCACATTCGGCACTTTCATCCACCATTCTACCAAGCATGTAATATTCAACCACAACCAACTCACTATCGGCCCTAGTTCATAACAAGGTAGCCGAATTCTTTTTATGGTTCAAACACTCATCTATCCTCATTCACCTAACTTTAACATGAAACAACAAAACTCACCATTATTAGCTACCATAGTCGAAAACCTTACTCAATCCAAAAATCAAAATTTCATCATGGGTTACAAAAAAAATAACTTGATATCTCACTCAAGATCAACTAAAATTTCAAGAACTAATATGAACACCTTACCTTAATATTGACCTAAGATGACCGATGGCTTCACTCTCTTCTTCCTCCTTTCAATTCGGCCAAGAAGAACCAAAGAACACAACTTGTTTTCATCACCAAATGCTCTTGTTCCCCTTTTTTTTTCTTTAGATTCGGCTAGGAAGAAACATGTATGATGATCTCTTTTTTTTTTCTTTCACCCATCCCTTCCTTTAGTTATCAATTCTTTATTTTATTACATCCTCCATACTAATATGGCACCTAGTTAATTAAAGTTAATATAAAATTCACACTTGATTATACAATTTGTAGCATGGCCGGCCACTACCTATAGTTTGGCTAATTTGACATGCAAGGACAAGCACTTTCCCACATATACTAATAGGCCACTTTAGCACTTGCCTAGCATATTTCTAAATTGTCTCACATAAGTCCCTACTAATAATTTTCACATACACTGACCAAATTGAAGTATGGAACTATCACACAAGCATTTACTCACATCATAAACACAGAATATAACCTTTAATTATTTATAAGACTCGGTTTCGTGGTCCCGAAACCACTTTCCGACTAGGGTCACTTTAGGGGTGTCACATGAATTGTTCTTTTCAAGAATTCATTTTTCCTATCAAATTGTAATTAAGTTATATTTTTCTCAAAAATTTAAATTTTTGTTGATTATGCTAATCTTTAGTATAAATAAAGTTATACTATCTCAATAATTGTTATGTCAGATAAATTATGACATAAATGTTAGTCTTAATAAAATATATAAATCAAACCCTAAAATTTTTAATTCCTTAGAAACACTAAGCAAGCATGAAAGTTTAAGTCTCTAGAATTGATTTAGAAATTTCTTGAGGCGAAATCCTAAGAAGCATGAAATTTTGAAAATGATTTAGAAAGACTTTGTTTAGACCGTTTGAGCCTTTCAAGCCAACCTTATTGAATATTTATCCTTTGAAACCCGACTTTGAGACTATATGCCTGATTTTATTAGAACCTAGCATACCTGAGCCATCCATTTTTTTAATATTTAGATCTAAATTGTCCCAAACGCTAGACTCGGTTTATCCAAAATATTCTATGAAAAAAATTTTGGGGGAGTTGAGAATAGGTATCAAATGCTTAAAAATATTGTAGTACATGTAGCAATATGCTAGAGAAAAAAAATTTAATGTACTCAAAAAAATAGATGTAGAAGGAGTGTAACAGCCCGATTTAGACCCTAATCAGAACTGTGGTTTTAGGACCATGAATCCGAGTCAGAAAAATATTTTAAAATTATTTTTTGTGTTTTTTTATATGAATTTATATCTGTGAAATTTTCGCGATTTAATTTTGTCGTTTAGGTGTCCGATTAAATAAAAGGACTTAATCGCGTAAAAGAAAAATTTGGTGGTTAATTCAAAAAGGGCTGAATTGTACTTGGATTTTTAAGTGGAAGCCTTTAAGTTGCAAATTGCCCATTACTAAGTGAAGTGGACGGTAGTGGCCACGGCATAATGGTTTTATAATATGATAAATAAGGTTAAAAATGTAAAACGTGTAATAATAAGTTAGTATATATGTTATATTATATGATAACTTAAATAATCTTTTATTTATTAATCACTTAGTCGAATATAAACAAAATAAAAAGAAAGGACAAGAGTTAGGGTTCGACCAATCTTAAAGCTTAATCAATGAATGAATTTAGTCCGGTTTTTGATAATTTTTACATTTTTGAGATCGTTGCTTAGTAATCTTCAAGACGCATGCTTTAATTTTTGATTTTGATGAATATTTTGAGTTGTGCCATTATTGATAGCTTGTGATTTTTGTTGTTTGATGATAAAATATGAAAGATATGTCTTAGATTAACATGTTTTGTATTGGAGTTTTTGATGATTTTGAGTAATTAGGACTTAATTGCATAATTAATAACTTGAGGGACTAAAATATGAAATTAATGAAATATATGGGCTTGTATAGGTATGGGTACCATTCGGCCTAACATGGGTACTTTGAAATTTTATGTATTTTGTGTTTTGTGCAATAGGGACTAAATTGTAAAAATTATAAATGTCAGAGGTAAACTGGTAATTTGTCCATTTATGTGTTGTTGGACTAAATTGAATGGCAATATGTTTGAATGAGCTTAATTTGAATATATTTAGATCAAGAACCAAATAAATTGGATTGGATAGAGGGAAAACGAAAGTTGTGGACTAGTCGATCTGTACCAATTTTTCGTTCTCTGAGGTAAGTTTATCAGCAAATAGACGTACTTAATTCTAATTAAATGTAATATATATATGCTGAAATGAATTGAATGATTTATTACATGTTAAAGCCGAATGTGAATACTTTTGTTTACCGTGTTTCCAAATTCGTTTCGATCGAATTACGACGTCTAAAAGCCCCGTATGAACCATAGGAATAGTTAGGATACATATGTCATGACATAGGATTCCGATATATGTGTGCGAGTAAGACCATGGCATCGATATGTGATTCCGATATGTGTTTACGAGTAAGACCCTATCTGGGACAGTGGCATCAATAAGAGATTACATGTAAGACAACGTCTAGGACGTTGGCATTATACGATATATGTGTGATTATCCGAGTGTCCTACACAATTTCGAATGGTTCACCGGGCATGGATAAATTGTGAATAAATACGAAAAATGAGCTGAAAATTCAGGTATATAATAATTTTTTATCTATGGAAACAAGGTAAGTAAGCTAATTTATGTATGTTACAAGTAGTGTATGAATTTAATAAGGAATATCTATGAATATGATATGTGATCTAGGCTTGGAAGGTGACTAACTTAAGTTTTATTAATGAGATTTTTAACTATGTGTATATACATAGGCTACATGGGAAATATATGTGTAAAATGTCATATTATGGTTCTTGAGTTGATTCGAATGTATAAATATATGTTTGAATGTGTATCGACATTGTGGCTTGAAAGTTGAATAACTTTTGATTAAATAGTTTAGGTGAACATTCGGCCTAGGAAATTATGGTGCATAGAACGTATTATTTTATCTCCTTTGTAGATTTAAGATTAAGTATTGATAATGATATTATAATTCGGCAACCTTAATCAATTTGAATATGTTATCAAGATGTTTATTTGCTTATGACTTACTAAGCTGTGGTAGCTTACTCTGTGTATTATGTTACTCTGTTTTATAGATTTTGAAGTCAAGCTACAAGCTCGGGGACTGTCAGCCAAGCTTATCACACTATCTACTGTTTTGGTACCTTATTAGCTAAACTTAAATTATGGCATGTATAGGCTGGAATTTACCTTTGAAGTGCAGAATGTTGGTTTTGTATATAAGCCATGTGAAAATGGCTTAACTTTTATTTTTGAATTCGGTCATGGTGAGTATGAGTTATGTTTATTTTAGTTTTATAGTTATGTGCTATAAAGGTATAATATTCGTGACAGGTACTAAATGCTTTGAAAATGATTTACTTAAAATGATTAAGTTTGGTCTTATGTGTTCTTGGCTAGATTGTTAAATGAGATTGATTGCTGGTAAACTACTAATGGAAGCTTAGATGTGCATGTGGTGTTAGGTAGTAAATTCGGATACAAAAGAATAAAAGCATTATATGTATTTATTAATTGGTATTAGAGATATGAAATGCGAAATAGTTAACTGTGATGGATAAATGTTTATTAGTTTGATTGATTCGGTTGTAAAGTGATATATGTTGCATGTGTTTCATGAATATTTGGTCGATTGTTTAATATGCATTCAATGTTAAGTGTGATCGTTAGTTTCTAAGTGTGATCGTTAGTTTCTAAGTGTGGTCGTTATTTTAGGACAAGTTAAGTATTATGTACATATGCATTATTAACATGTTCGGCCATGATATAATGTACTAAATATACATATGTGATTATATATTAATTTAGGTAATAGGATTGTACATTTAAACGTGTTTACCAAGAGTTTTCTTTTAAAGTTAGGTCATGTATGACATTATGGGAACAATAATTTGAGATGTCCGAATGATGTCTTTTACTTAGTTATTTAATATGAAATTTTAAGCAGAGTAATTTGCATATATAATAAGTGTACTTCTTGTTGGTATGTGCATGAAATGGTTAAAATTTACTAAGGCCAACTGCATGTAATTTAATGACTGAAGTAGTTATGTACAGACTTTAATAACTAATGTTTTAAATGATTTATATGGGAATGTATGAACAATATATATATAGCTTGGTTGTATCAGTTTGTAGTAAGGTGTAAAGCATGCAATTTCAAATTAATTATTAGTTAAGTCGTATATGTGGTAATTAAGATGTGCATTATGATTCATTAAATTGTAAGAATGTGTGTGTGACTTTGGTGGTTGTGTGTATAATAACATGAGTGGGAATGGAAGCATGTAAACCGTGTTGGTAATAGATATTACTGTACAATTAAATGCATTATATACTGTTAATAACAAGTTGAGATTTGTTGTGAGCTGTATGTGCAAAGTGTAATTTGTTGTATGTTCTAAAATGTGAATTGATTATATTTTATTTTTAAATGAGTCGGACTTGATTAATTATATATATAGATGAATGTTTTAAAATTGTGTTTTTGATCGGTAATGCCTCGTATCCCTAATCCGGCGATGGATATAGGTTAGAGGTGTTACATTTTATTGGTATCAAAGCTACAATTTAGTCTATTCTATGACTAACGTAGCGTGTATGAGTCTAGCTATACATGCCATAATTATATACCGCGATAGTGTGATGACTTCTGACATTTGAAAAATGTGTTTTCATATAGTAAATGGATCCCGACAGAGCTGTAGCTGATGATGTCGAGAGTGTAGCGCCTGCTGCCGCGCAAGGGACAACGCCTATTGATTCTCGACCGATTCCAAGTAATCAAGAAAGCGAGGCTAAACAAGCCTTCTATCAAATGATGAATGACTGTCTTTCTCAATATATTCTGACTAACCCGGCTGCACAACAACCTCCACCCCCGATTGATCCATCTTCGATGCCTGCGGTACCTCAAGTAAGTGATCTGTTGAGATTGTATAAGCCACCTGTTGATAAAATCAGAAAACATGGGGATGAAGAGTTTAAAGCTACGAATGATGATGATACTGATCGAGCTGAGTTCTAGCTTGATAATACTATTCGTGTGTTTGATGAGATAATACTATCCGTATGTTTGATGAGATATCCTGTACCCTAGATGAATGTTTAAAGTGTGCCATATATTTGCTTCGAGGCACAGCATATCACTGGTGGAATATCCTAGTACCTGGGAATTCTTTCAGACTGAGTTCTGTAAGAAATATATTAGCCAGAGATTTATTGATCAGAAGCATAAAGAATTTCTAAAGCTGAAACAGGGTCGGATGACCGTGACAGAGTATGAGCAAAGATTCGTGAGATTTAGTCGGTATGCCCGAGAGTGTGTTTCTACCGAAGCCATAATGTGTAAAAGATTTGAAGATGGACTGAACGAAGACATTAAATTGTTAGTTGGCATACTTGAGATAAAAGAGTTTGTAGTACTTGTTGAGCGAACCTGCAAAGCTGAAGAGCTCGGGAAAGAGAAAAAGAAAGCTGATTTTGAAGCTAGAGACTCGCGTAAGAGATCATTCAGCAGGTCAGTCTAGTCGGTAACAAAGAAGTTCCAAGATGATTTCAGTCTTTCAAAAGCCACTTCGGGTTATTCTCGACGAGACTAAAACAGACCACTAGTGAGCTCGAGAGCTACCTCAGTAGCCAGTGTGGGTAATGTCAGATCAAATCCACCCGAGTGTAAACATTGTGGTAAATGACATCTTGGCAGTTTTAGATTGCATGATCGAGCCTGTTTTAAATGTGGATCAATAGACCATTATATTCGAGATTGCCCAAGGTTAGCTGAAGAAAATCCAGCGCAGAAAACGAGATCAAGTAATTCTGCGGCACGGGGTAGACCACCGAGAAATGCGGGTAATACGACTGGCAGTCAGAGAAGAAATAAAGATATAGCAGTCAGATCTGAGGCTCGTGCACCTGCTAGAGCCTATGCCATTCGCGCGCGAGAGGAGGCTTCATCCCCAGATGTTATTACTGGTATATTCACTCTTTATGATGCTAATGTAATTGCAAACCGAGGAGGTGAAACAAACCGAACAGAAGAATCGTGATAGGGATCGGAATCGGTTCAGGAGGGATGCTGGACCAGCGGGTGCTGCAAATCGAAATGTTAAGAGAGCTAGGATAGAGGAACCGGTTCGAGCAGTTCCGGTGAACACAGGTAGATCGCAAGCATGTGGGGATTGCGGCAGAATGCATCAAGGAGAGTGCTGGAAGCGTTCTAGGGCTTGTCTTCGTTGTGGGTCTAACGAGCATAAGATTAAGGATTGTCCTAGGAGGGCCACTCAGGCTCAGGGGGCTGAACAAGGGGCTGTGCGACCGGCTCAACCTGTGAGGGATGGACCGCCGCTGCCAAGAGGTCGTGGACAAGGTCGCGGTGGTAATGGCCGTGGACGTGGGGCACCTAGCAGAGGTATTGGTAACGCGGATGCTCGTCAGCCAGCTTTGGTGTATGCTGCTCGTCGCCGCGAGGAGGGTGACGCACCTGATGTCATAACTGGTACGTTTTTTATCTATGGTGTACCTTATACTGCTCTGATTGATGTGGGATCAACCCATTCATATGTGGCATATAACATTTCTGGGGCACTGGGTGTGCACTTCGAAGAGACTGTATGTGGGGTGTCTGTGATAAGTCCTTTAGGTCATTCGGTTAAGGTAGAGAAACTCTTCAAGGAGGTGCCTCTGGAGATTCAAGGCGGGGTTTTCTGTGGGGATTTGATGGAGTTACCACTTGAAGAATTCGATTTGATACTAGGGATGGATTGGTTGACCAAGCATAAGGCAACTTTGGATTGTGCAACTAAGAGGATGGTGTTAAGGACTGTCAATGATGAAGAGGTAATGATTATTGGAGAACGGAGGGATTACTTAGCCAATGTAGTATCGGCATTGAGGGCTGAGAAACTGATGCGCAAGGGGTGCGACGCATACCTGGCCTTGGTAAGCCAAGCTGAAACTGGGGATCTGACTATGGAGACCATCAGAACTGTTAGGGAATTCCGGGATATTTTTTCAGAAGAGCTTCCTAGATTACCTCCGAATCGGGAAGTTGAGTTTGGAATCGATTTGTTGCCAGGAACGGCTCCAGTATCTATTGCACCCTATAGGATGGCACCGAAGGAGTTAGTGGAACTGAAGGCTCAAATTCAAGAGTTGTTAGATAGAGGCTTCATTAGGCCTAGTGTGTCTCCTTGGGGAGCACCGGTCCTGTTTGTGAAGAAAAAGGACGGAACAATGCGCATGTGCATCGATTATCGCCAGTTGAACGAACTGAAGATTAAGAATAAGTATCCACTACCAAGGATTGACGATCTGTTCGATCAACTGAGGGGAGCTTCGGTATTCTCCAAAATCAATCTTCGTTCTGGATACCATCAGCTAAGGGTAAAAGAAGAGGATATTCATAAGACAGTATTCCGAACTCGATATGGACATCATGAGTTTGTGGTCATGCCGTTTGGGCTGACGAACGCACCTGCAGCTTTTATGGATTTGATAAACTGAGTATTCCAACCTTACTTGGATCGGTTCGTAGTCGTCTTTATCGACGATATCCTGGTATACTCTGAAACGGAGGCGAAGCATGAGGAGCATCTCCGTATTGTGCTGCAAGTGTTAAGGGAAAAGGAGCTCTACGCGAAATTCAGCAAGTGTGAATTCTGGTTGAGGGAGGTAACTTTCCTAGGGCATGTGGTCTCTGCCGAGGGGATTAAGGTGGATCCTCGTAAAATTGAAGCAATTCTGGAATGGAAGCCACCTAGGTCAGTATCGAAAATTCAGAGTTTTCTAGGGTTAGCAGGTTACTACAGAAGGTTTGTGGAGGGTTTCTCGGTAATGGCGGCACCCTTGACAAAACTCATAAGGAAAGGAGTACCATTTGTCTGGACCGAGAAACAGTAAAAAGCTTTTGATCGGTTGAAAAAGGTATTGACCAAAGCGCCAGTGTTGATTCAACCGGTGTCTGGGAAGGACTTTACTGTATACAGCGATGCGTCGCATGTAGGGTTAGGTTGCGTACTGATGCAAGAGGGCAAGGTGGTCGCTTATGCATCGCGACAGCTTAAGGCTCATGAGGTGAATTACCCTACGCATGATTTGGAGCTAGCAGCGGTGATTTTTGCATTAAAAATTTGGAGACACTACTTATATGGGGAAAAGTGCATCATATACACAGATCATAAGAGCCTAAAGTATTTGTTGACTCAGAAGGAGTTGAACCTTAGGCAACGAAGATGGGTGGAGTTGCTTAAAGACTACGACTGTTCGATAGAGTACCACCCAGGAAAGGCTAATGTGGTGGCGGATGCGTTGAGTCGAAGGGTTGTTACTGATTTGAGAGCCTTGTTCGCACGATTAAGTCTGTACTACGATGGAAGCTTGTTGGCAGAACTGTAAGTAAGGCCTACTTGGACTGAGCAGATTAAGGAAAAATAGTTGAAGGATGATTCATTAGCTCTTCGGTTCTAGCAAGTTAAGAATGGTGAGAACGAGGATTTTGGGTTGAACACTGAAGGAGTTCTATGCTTTCGTGGAAGGGTTTGTATTCCAAAGGACCCTGAGTTGAGGCAGTTAATTCTAAAATAGGCTCATGGTGGACTCTGTGCCATGCATCCTGGGGGGAATAAGCTATATCGAGACTTGCAAGAGGTGTACTGGTGGCCCGGATTAAAACGAGAGGTGACTGAATTTGTTGGGAAATGTCTGACGTGCCAGCAGGTTAAGGCTGAGCACC
Organism: Gossypium hirsutum; assembly: GCF_007990345.1. NCBI lineage: Eukaryota > Viridiplantae > Streptophyta > Magnoliopsida > Malvales > Malvaceae > Gossypium > Gossypium hirsutum. The sequence goes on from NC_053426.1 coordinate 82,934,544, forward strand.
AATTGCCTTCGGGATTACTACAACCTGTGAAAATTCCGCTATGGAAGTGGGAAAGAGTAACAATGGACTTTGTGAGTGGGTTACCTTTGACACCCACCAAGAAAGATTCGGTGTGGGTGGTTGTGGATAGGTTAACAAAATCTGCTCATTTCATACTTGTTCGTACCGACTACTCACTGCAAAAGTTGGCCAAGTTATATGTGGCCAGTGTCGATAATTTCTGATCGAGACCCTAGGTTTACATCTTGGTTTTGGCGGAAGTTGCAGGAAGCATTGGGTACACGATTGGATTTTAGCACTGCTTTTCACCCACAGACAGATGGACAGTCAGAAAGGGTTATTCAGGTTCTGGAAGATATGTTGAGAGGTTGTATAATTGATTTTCGTGGAAGTTGGGAGGACTACTTACCATTGGCGGAGTTTGTTTACAATAACAGCTATCAAGCAAGTATTCAGATGGAACCATATGAAGTGCTTTATGGGCGAAGATGTCGTACGCCGACGTGTTGGACAGAGTTGGGTGAACGACGAGTGCTTGGACCGAAATTGGTGGCAGACACTGAAAGCAAGGTTAGGCTGATAAGGGATCGGTTAAAGGAGGCATCCGATAGACAGAAGTCGTATACGGATCTGAAGCGCAAAGAGATTGAGTTCGTTGTTGGGGATATGGTTTTCTTGAAGGTTTCCCCTTGGAAGAAAATTTTGAGATTTGGTAAGAAGGGTAAGTTGAGCCCACGGTTTATTGGGCCTTACCGAATTGTTAAGCGGGTTGGACAAGTGGCTTATCAGCTAGAGTTACCACTAGAACTGCAGCGTATCCACGACGTTTTCATGTATCCATGCTGAGGAGGTATCGATCTGACCCAACTCATATCATACCAGTTGCAGAAATCGAAGTACAGTCAGATTTAACCTTCGAAGAGGAACCTGTGCAAATACTTGATCGTGACGTCAAGGTGTTGAGAAGGAAATCAGTTCCACTAGTGAAAGTACTTTAGAAGAACCATGGCAAAGAAGAAGCTACTTGGGAGACTGAGGAGGCCATGCGTCAACAGTACCCTCAACTGTTCCATTAAGGTAAAATTTCGAGGTCGAAATTTCTTTAAGGAGGGTAGAGTTGTAACGCGCTGATTTTTGGATTTATTCGTAGTTTTCAATATTTTGTAAAGACTTTAAAATTTTGTATTTGGATGTGAAATTAATATTTTGAGAAGGTAAATGGGCTTGTAGAAGGCCCATGTGTTGGCCAAAACCCGATTGGATTTTTGAATTCTGGACTTAAAAGGTAGGGGGTTCTGGCTAAGTGGCCCTTAAGTGGAGTGATGGGTAAATTGCATCACAAATGAGCCTCTGGTAAAGTGGCAAGGGTGACGCCACTAGGCTCCTAGAAAAGTGGCGTGTGGAGCATTGGGGAAGGCATGGGATCGATTCCCTGTGTTGGCAAATAGATGCATTTATTTTTAAGTGCAGGAAGGGTAAGTGTTGGAGTCCAAGTGGATTCTAGTAAAGGGGAGTTTGGATCAGTCTAAACGCTTGGATTAAGGAGTGATAAGGGGAGAGATTTAAGGGATTAGGAGAGAGGCTAGGAGTTGGCCGAATTTTGGGAATTGAAGAGGGGAAATCGGCAGGGGGTTTTGAGGTTAGTATTTCGGCACCTAGGGTATTGAGTGGTGCCATTCTCTTCTGCTCAGACATCACAAGGTTTTCTTTTCTCTCTTTTTTCCTCCCTAGCCGAAACTACCACTTCCCCAATTCTTCTTTTTCTATTTTTCTTCCCCAAAGCCGTCCATCAAACCTGCTATTCATCAGCACCTTTGCCGAAGTCGGAAAAGCCGAAATCCTGTGATCACTGCTTGTGCCGATTTCTTCAAAGCCAGGTCCTTCTATGTTCTTTTGTTTTTATTAATCTACGATTATCTTTTCTAAATCCTAGATACCTGATGGCAATTCTACTTCAAGGTCATAGCCTCACATCGTCATCTCCTTCACCACCCAAAAGCCGAAAGTACCATTGGTTTAGAGGCTTATAGCCGAAACTTCTTCAACCCTTGGATTCGGGTTTTACCATTGTTCTAAGGATAAATCTGCACCGGATTGCGTGGAAATCAAGTAGGAGTAAGGGGTAAGTACTTATCATCTCAGATCTGTTCTTATTTTACGATGTTAGGAAAAGCCAAAGTCCCTAAAAATTAGGGAGGCTATCGATTTGAGCATAAGGCTTTAAGGGTTTGTAACTGTTGTTTTCTTTTGGTGATTAGAGTCTTTTTAAGCGTTGGATCAAAAGCGTGAATCATTGGAGCAATCGGATTCGAAGCTAGCTATCGATTTTGGCAAAAAGGTAAGGTTTCAAAGGCTTTTAGGGACATGGTTCGATCATGGATAAGTAAGTTTTGGGGTTTAGGGATTATGGTTTGTAAATAAGAACTGTGCTAATAAACTGTAGGACATCGAAAGGGATCTCAGTAGCAGTCGTCGTGAATCAGGTGTGTACCGAACACCCTTTCTTAGTTCAATTTGGCAAAAGCCGAAATGCCAAAATTCCGGCATTTCATGGGCTTGTGAGTATGCGAATGCTCTCAAGACGTGGATTAATTGTTAGATCTAGCACCGCAAGGTGGCAAGTAAGTTTGTGTGACGTCTTAACGTACTTCGGGAAAAGAGGGCCTCGATGGGCCAAAAACTGGGCCCAATGGGCTTACGGACCAATATGGGTAAGAGATGGGCAAAGTAGCCTGTTAGTTAGATGGTGGAACCAAATTGCATAAAACTGCTAAAATTACTGAAATAGCATGTGTAGTGGCGTAAGTTACGAAATTACCCCTAAAGAGCATAATTACCGAAATACCCCTAGGTTTTTAAATGGGCTAAACTGCATGATTAATTGATATTGTATTGTACATGATATGCTTTTCTTGATATCTATTGCATGGGATTGGGGTATTGATGGAGGAAGTATTGAAAGTGGTTCATCCACGTACTGGAGGCTTTGCCTCAACTTACTGATATTTGAGCAGCGTTGCTGCAACTGTGGAGTGTAAGGCTGGGTGGGTTGAGATATTCCCCACATGGAGTGTAGGGCTGGTACGGGGCAGTGTAGCAGTTGGTGGGTTGAGTAGTCTCCCCAGTTGGGCTTGCATTCATTGCTACTATTGTTACTTATGTTACTGTAGTGGGCCTAAGGGCCACACTGTTATGTAAAAAGGGGCTAAGGCATTGCTACTGTATTCTGGAAAGGGCTTCGGTCCACTGTATACTGTTATCTGAATAGGGCTTAGGCCCAATGGGCTCGAGCTGATTTGGGCTTTGGATGGGTTTCTGTATACACTGAGTTTTTCCAAACTCACCCCTTTTTCCTTCCATCCTTGCAGGTGAGCCCTAGTTGGTGGACTTGGAGCTGGGCGGGATTCAGAGTGGCCACACGTTTTCTGCAAATTCGTTTTCTTCTGGTGAACTGGATTTTCCATATTTTTCGTTTATGGTTATGGGTTTTTCTTTTTTTGTAATAAGGCCGCTAATTATTTTATGGTTTGGGTTGTTTCTTTATTATTCAATTCTATTATGATAAAACTGAACTATGATAACTAACGAAATGGATTAGCTCTAAGACGCGTTTTCAAAAACATTAAATGATTTCAAAATAACCCAAATACAAGTAAGACTTCCGCTAAGCAAACGTTTTCAAACTTAATGATCTTCTTAAGATGTACATAACCAAACGGTTTTCTCAAAATTATACGAGATGTTAGAGTGTGGCAATGGCGGTGTGCATGTCTAGGATTGGATCCGAAGGGAGCTTGGTACTTAAGCAGTCCGACAGACTCACCTCCTCTTCTTCCTGGTTTCCTACCTGGTGCACAGCTTCCATTCACTTTAACCTACTTTTAAAAGTGTCTTTTACAACACCAACTAAGTTTTCCAACTAAGTAATACGAAATGTTTTGAACGCTTCGATGTGGCGCATCAGATCCGGTCATAACGTCTAGGCCGGGTTTGGGGTGTTACATGGACGATAGTGGCCATGGCATAATGGTTTTATAATATAATAGATAAGGTTAAAAATGTAAAACATGTAATAATAATAAGTTAGTATATATGTTATATTATATGATAACTTAAATAATCTTTTTTTTTCATCACTTAGCTGAATATAAACAAAAGAAAAAGAAAGAACAAGAGTTAGGGTTTGGCCAATCTTAAAGCTTAATCAATGTATGAATTTAGTCTGGTTTTTCATAATTTTTATGTTTTTGAGATCGTTGCTTAGTAATCTTCAAGACCCATCCTTTAATTTTTGATCTTGATGAATATTTTGAGTTATGCCATTGTTGATAGCTTGTGATTTTTGTTGTTTAATGATGAAATATGAAAGATATGTTTTAGATTAACATGCTTTGTATTGGAGTTTTTGATGATTTTGAGTAATTAGGACTTAATTGCAAAAATAGTAACTTGAGGGACTAAAATGTGAAATTAATGAAATATATGGGCTTGTATAGGTATGGGTACCATTCAGCCTAACATGGGTACTTTGAAATTTTGTGTATTTTGTATTTTGTGCAAGGGACTAAATTATAAAAATTATAAATGTTAGGGGTAAAATGGTAATTTGACTATTTATGTGTTGTTGGACTAAATTGAATGAGAATATGTTTGAATGAGCTTAATTTGAATATGTCTAGATCAAGAACCAAAGAAATTAGATTTGGATCGGGGGAAAACGAAAGTTGTGGACTAGTCGATCCGTACCGGTTTTTCGTTGTCTGGGGTAAGTTTATATGCAAATAGACGTACTTAATTCTAATTAAATGTAATATATATATGCTGAAATGAATTGTATGATTTATTACATGTTAAATCCGAATGTGAATAAGCTTGGTTACCATGTTTCCAAATTCGTTCCGATAGATTTACGACGTCGAAAAGCCCCGCATGAACCTTAGGAGTAGTTAGGATACATATTTCATGACATAGGATTTCAATATATGTGTGCGAGTAAGACCATGGCATCGATATGTGTTTACGAGTAAGACCCTGTCTGGGACAGTGGCATCAATAAGAAATTACATATAAGACCACGTCTAGGACGTTGGCATTGTATGATGTATGTGTGATTATCCGAGTGTCCTACCCAATTCTGAATGGTTCATCGGGCATGGATAAATTGTGAATAAATACGAAAAATGAGCTGAAAATTCAGGTATGTAATAATCTGTTATCTATGGAAACAAGGTAAGTAAGCTAATTTATGTATGTTACAAGTGCTGTATGAATTTAATAAGGAATATGTAAGAATATGATATGTGATCTTGGCTTGGAAGGTGAGTAACTTAAGTTTTATTAAAGAGATTTTTAACTATGTGTATATACATATGTGTGATTGTGTATAATCGACTACATAGGAAATATATGTGTAAAATGTCATATTATGGTTCCTGAGTTGATTCGAATGTATAAATATATGTTTGAATGTGTATTGACATTGTGTCTTGAAAGTTGAATAACTTTTGATTAAATAGTTTAGGTGAACATTCGGCCTAAGAAATTATGGTGCATAGAATGCATTAGTTTATCTCCTTTGTAGATTTAAGACTAAGTATTGATAATGATATTATAATTCGACAAGCTTAATCAATTTGAATATGTTATCAAGATGTTTATTTGCTTATGACTTTCTAAGCTGTGGTAGCTTACTCTGTGTATTATGTTACTCTGTTTTATAGATTTTGAAATCAAGCTACAAGCTTGGGGATTGTCAGCCAAGCTCATCACACTATCTACTGTTTTGGTACCTTATTAGCTAAACTTAAATTATGGCATGTATAGGCTAGAATTTACCTTTGAAATGCTGAATGTTGGTTTTGTATATAAGCCATGCGAAAATGGCTAAACTTTTATTGTTAAATTCGGTCATGGTGAGTATGAGTTATGTTTATTTTAGTTTTATAGTTATGTGCTGCGAAGGTATAATATTCGTGACAGGTACTAAATGCTTTGAAAATGATTTGCTTAAAATGATTAAGTTTGGTCTTATGTGTTCTTGGCTAGATTGTTAAATGAGATTGGTTGCTGGTAAACTACTGATGGAAGCTTAGATGTGCACGTGGTGTTAGGTAGTAAATTCGGCTATAAAAGAATAAAAGCATTATATGTATTTATTGAAATTGATAATTGGTATTAGAGATATGAAATGCAAAATAGTTAACTGTGATGGATAAATGTCTATTAGTTTGATTGATTCGGCTGTAAAGTGATATATGTTGCATGTGTTCCATGAATATTTGGTCGATTGTTTAATATGCATTCAATGCTAAGTGTGATCGTTATTTTCTAAGTGTGATCGTTATTTTAGGATAAGTTAAGTATTATGTACATATGCATTATTAACATGTTCGGCCATGATATAATGTACTTAATATCCATATGTGATTATATATTAATTTATGTAATAAGATTGTACATTTAAACTTGTTTACCAAGAGTTTGCTTTTAAAGTTAGGTCATGTATGACATTATTGGAACAATAATTTGAGATGTCCGAATGATGTCTTTTACTTAGTTATTTAATATGAAATTTTAAGCAGACTAATTTCAATATATGATAAGTGTACTTCTTGTTGGTATGTGCATGAAATGGTTAAAATTTACTAAGGCCAACTACGTGTAATTTAATGACTAAAGTAGTTATGTACAGACTTTAATAACTAATGTTTTAAATGATTTATATGGGAATGTATGAATAATATATATATCGCTTGGTTGTATCAGTTTGTAGTAACCTGTAAAGCATGCAATTTCAAATTAATTATTACTTAAGCTGTATATGTAGTAATTAAGATGTGCATTATGATTCATTAAATTGTAAGAATGTGTGTATGATTTTGGTAGCTGCGTGTATAATAGCATGAGTGAGAATGGAAGCATGATAAACCATGTTGGTAATAGATATTACTGTACAATTAAATGCATTATATACTGTTAATAATAAGTTGAGATTTGTTGTGAGCTGTATGTGCAAAGTGTAATTTGTTGTATGTTCTGAAATGTGAATTGATTATATTTTATTTTTAAATGAGTCGGACTTGATTAATTATATATATAGATGAATGTTTTAAAATTTTGTTTTTGATCGGTAATGCCTCGCATCCCTAATTCGGCGATGGATATGGGTTAGGGGTGTTACAAGGAGCATGTGTACTCAAGTTCAAAAACAGTTGGTGAATTCAAGGGTAATAAAAAATAGTTGGTGAATTCGATGGTATCTATTTCGATGGCCTGATGCAACTTAAGTCTAGGGTTTTTAGCTTAAAATTATCCCTCTTTTACCTACGCCTAAGTAAACCACGTTACAACCTATTTAAAAGACCTATTGATTCAGATTTCTGTGCCGACTACATTAGTGGAGAAAAATTTTTAAACTCAACTTATGAAGGCATAATTAAACTTAAGGATTGCAACTTAGTATTAAATGAGGGAATAAAAGTTAACCGGTAAGAATTTAACATATATTTATTAAGAAAGCACTTAGTTTATTCTTGCTGTCATGATAATTATTGAGAATAATTTGAACACTATGTGTCGAAACCATTTTTTAAAGGAATGTTTGAAAAATGGGGATCGACTTTTGAAAAACGAAAACGGGAGTTGCCACCAACCTTTTTAGGTGTGATTGGATCACCTTATAAAATGTTTTGGTCTACGAAAATTAAGAAAACAGGTTCGGGAGCCAGTTACGTACGAGGAAGGATTAGCACCCTCGAAACGCCCAAAATTGGTACCAAATTGAATAGTTTTCTATCTTAATGTCAAAAATTTGAAAGGATTTAAAAATAGGATCCCTTTTTTAAAACTGGAATTATTTAAGTTGAAAAATCGAGATTCCTTAGCTCCGAAAGAATACAAACATCACATCCAACATGATAGGACACGATATTCTTAAACTCTCGTAACTGAAATCATCTCGTGATTTACAAAATCTATTTAGAAGGATACTTTAGGCATTTAGACAAACGGGAAATCGCAACCCAGCATGTTAGGGCACTATTTCTCGAATTCCTAAATACGAAAAACATTGCCTCATTTTAGAAAAACTTTTGGATAAAATATGACAATTAAATGAAATATATTTTTTTTAAATAATAATTTGAATAAAATTTAAAAAAATAATTTACTAAGAGTAATACTAAAAAAAATTATTAAAAAATGAAAGAGTTTGATATGATACTAAAATTATTTTAAAAAAGTAAAATATATAAAAAAATCAGGGAAACATGGATTAAATCAAAATAAAAAGGGTCGAAAAACGAAGATGATCAAAGAATAAAATAAGAAAAAACCGTAGAAAATAAGAATGTAAGAGGGAGAGAAATTTGAGTGAAAGCTCTTAAAAATTTTTATTGTTTCCCAAAACTCCAGTGTGTTTACAATGAAGGGAGAGGCCTCTATTTATAGTTGAACCTCCTCAAATCCAACGGTACAGATCAATTACATCAACAGTTAAGATTAAAAGGTATCTACAAATTAAATCTCTAAGATTACAAAATCATATCTTCTAAGATTGCATATCATATCTAAGATTGTATCATATCTAAGATTGCATATCATTGAAGATTATATTTTCATATGAGTCAAGCTTGTAGATGGACCTTAAATCTTTTCAAGTAATGGGCCATTCCGATCGGGCCAAATTATATTTGTAATTCTGGACTGAACTTAGACTCCGTTTTTTTTTGGGTTTATTATTTTTGTTTTTGGACTTATTTCTGGGCCCGAGCAAATTTGAATGTCTACAGCTGCCCCTATTTGCTCATTGCTATGTAACAGGAATAGAGCAAAGACTATAAAAGGACCAATTTTACCCGAGCTTGCCGAGTCTTGTGTTCTTGACCCTTGATCTTCTTTAAACGGCCTTTTGACGGTTTCAATCTGCTTCACTGCAACTCAGGAAGGCGATATCTGCTATCTTTGATCTGCTCCCCGTCTAATACAGAGACACCAAATCTGTTATCTTCGATCTACTCCCCGTATAATACAGAGACGCCAAATCTACTTCTTCAATCTGCTCCTCATATTTTCTCCCCGTCTAATACAGAGATGCCAAATCTGTCATCTTGGATCTGCTTCGATGTAAACACATGAAGGTCAGATCTGCTATGTCTTTGATCTGCTCCCCGTCTAATACAAAGATGCCAAATCATCTTGGATCTGCTTCAGTGAAGGTCCAATTTGTTATGTCTTCGATCTACTCCCCATCTAATACAGAGATGCCAAATCATCTTGGATCTGCTTCAATGAAGGTCAGATCTGCTGTGTCTTCGATCTACTCCCCGTCTAATACAGAGATGCCAAATCATCTTGGATTTGCTTCAATGAAGGTTAGATCTGCTATGTCTTTGATGTGGTCTCCGTCGAATATGGAAAAGCCAAATCTGTTTCTTCGATTTGTTCTCTGACAGTACAGAGATGCCAAATCATCTTAGATCTGCTACAGCGTAAACACGTGAAAGCCAAATCTACTATGTCTTCGATCTGCTCCTTGTCAACGCAAGGATGCCAAATCATCTTGGATCTACTTCGATGTGAAAACATCCAAAGGTTAGATCTGCTTCAGCGTAAACACGTGAAAGCCAAATCTACTATGTCTTCGATTTGCTCCTTGTCAACGCAAGGATGCCAAATCATCCTGGATCTACTTCGATGTGAAAACATCCGAAGGTTAGATCTGCTATGTCTTTGATCTGCTCTCCGTCGAATATTGAGATGCCAAATCTGTTTCTTCAATTTGTTCTCTGACAATATAGAGATGTTAAATCATCTTGGATCCACTTCAGCGTAAACACCTGAAGGTCAAATCTGCTATGCTTTAGCCTGTTACCCTACTGCTTAGGGGGTTAAGGCGCATCAATCTTCATTGTCCCTTGAAGGACATAACCTGTATAATGTGTATGAGTTCATGCCTAATGATTAGGATGCTATGATCGAGTGAGTCAAATTGTGACAGCCCTAATTTGACCCTAGTCGGAATGTGGTTTCGGGACCACAAAACCGAGTCATAAAATTTAGTTAAAATTTTATTTGCATATCTTATATGTGTGATAGTACTTGTATAAAAATTTGATGTTTTAATTTTATCTTAGGAATGTGAATTTTGCTTGAAAGGATCTAGTTGAGAGACTTAGAAAATTATGATAGGTAAATAAGTAAGGACCAAATAGTATTAAAATAGGAAAGTTTGGGTTTGCATGTCAAAGTGCCCAATTCATGTTAAGTGGCCGGCCAAGCATGGTTCCATTCCTCCAAGTTTATGTTGTTTATTATTTAATATTGGTAAATAAATTAAAATAAATTAAAGAAAGGAATTAAAAAGGAAAAGATGAATAAAATAAGGAGGGAAGAGGGAGTGTTCATCTTTTTTTTCTTTGGCTATTGCCGTGAGTGAGGAGAAGGAAGGGAGATTTGGTTATTTGATTTTGGCTTGGAAGATGGCTAGAATAAGGTATGTATTGAATGATTCTTGAAAATCTATGCATGTTTGAGATGGTTAGTTCAAATTCTACTCATCCTATTGATTAGACTTAGGATTTTGAGGTTGAAATTCGGCCAAGAAGCTTGAAACTCTTAGTAGATGTGTTAATGTCATTAAAATGGATAGTAATGTAGGATATGGTGAGTGGTTAATTGCTTTTAACTTGAAAGTTGAGGTTAAAATGGGTTAAGTGATTGCCGAATCTAATTTAGGGGTGGAGGATTGTGTTCATGTTATATTGGATAGGTAGAGGTTGTAATGAGGTTGAAATTGTTGAATTGTTAGTTGGGTAACAAATGGAGCAATCGGCCATATGGGGTAAAAATGGGATGTTCATTTTAGTTGTTGTTTCATTTTTGTGAGAAATGGGTCAAGTGTTCATGAGATGAAATTTTGTGATTAGATGAATTAAAAGTAATAGTATAGTTGATATATATATATAGATATACATATTCGGCCATCACTTAGGAGCTTATGTGATGTTGAGTTTAAGCTTTGCATATTCGGCTATATATACATATATATGTAAGCCCATTCGTGATATTACCTCATGACTATGTATATATATAACCGACAAAAAAATGGGAAAAACTAGCAAAGGTGATTGCCGAATGTCCAAGTATGCATATGCATGTGTGATTGGATTATTGAAAGTATGGTAATTGCATAAGGTTATTAGCTGAATAGCTAAGAACATAAGGTAGCAAGATAAAAATTTTACCATGCCGTTCCATATGTCATAAAATCATTAAAATGTGAATACCAATATATGTAGCAAAGCGGTTGAATGAGTTAATTTATTTGTTTAAGCTCAAGATCCTAAAGGAGAGGCGTCCAACAAGGGGAAATCGAAGGTCATCGAGTAGCCGACTTGGAATTATTTTACCCAACACAAGGTAAGTCATTAAGCATATAGTTGGTATTGATTTAAATGATCGTAATACCTATGCAATTGTGTTTAATGAGATGAAATGTATACAAATGTATATGTATGTAGAGATGAAATTGTCGAATGTAAAAAGGAAGTGAAGCGTATAGAGTGGCTGGTTTTCGGCACTAAGTGTGCGGGCAATAAGTGTTCACGGTTGTGAGATTGGCACTAAGTGTGCGGGCTTGAAATGCATGGCACTAAGTGTGCGAGTTTAAAGTACATGGCACTAAGTGTGCGTGGTTGATTATTAAGCACTATGTGTGCGAACCCACTATATATATATTTTCTATCAATTATTTATATTAAGGGTGCGACCTTACCGAGTCGATTTCGGACAGCGGAAAGGGTAAGTACCTTGAGTTCATGGCTAATAGGTGCTATGTTTATATTTGGAGTTGAGCGTGGTAAGTTTTGAACCTATGTGATGATTATAATTGAAGTCACGTACATAAGGTTCATCGTGGAATAGGTGAAAGTTCGTTTAGTTATATGATTGTAACGAAAATAAAATGATGTATGGAAATGCCTCAATTATTCTATTGAATAGCGTATGAAATGTCAATGTAGGACTTGGAATGAGATTGAATCGTAAGGTCTAAGAAACTATGGCATAGTTCGGTATGGATGGAGTACTTAGCCTCATTTCGTTGTTTCCTCTTGTGAAAATTTTATTAGTGGATGGTAGTGTAATGCTTATGACTTACTGAGTTATATACTCATTCGGTGTTTGCTTGTCACCTATTTTAAGTTTCTTGGACTCGACTTTTTGCGTACTCGGGACCGTCATCGAAGTCATCACACCGGCTAGCAACTTTTGGTATTTTCTTCTTAGTTGGTCTAGGAGAACATTTCGGCATGTATAGGCTATTATGTTTTGTTGAAATTTGGTATGTAAACTTTTAGCCATGCGAAAATGGCATAAATGTTCGGTTGGATTTGGTTCTATGATGTTTGGACACAAGTCTTGGTAATTCGGTTTTGGTTGAGTATTGGTTGAGGCCTACTCGGTTATTATGCCATAGGTCAAGGCTGATTATTTTCGGTGTTAAATTCATGATTTGGTAATAGTGTAGTAGGGAGATGCTCGGTGATGATTAGCCTTTGGCATGGCTAGTCATGGTCATAAATTGTGACATGTTTGATGAATTATTAGTTAGATCAAGGAAAAATCATGAAATAGGCATAGTTTGTTTTAGTAACAGATGCTGACAGCAGCAGTGATGTGAGATTAAAAAATCACTAAAAATATTAGAAATGGAATTAAATAATGAATAAATTATGAAATCGAAGCTTGATGAGTATATTTTCATATGGAAGAAACGAAACAACCATATGAGCTGTATGTTAGGAGTTAATTAAATTCTTGTGAAACAGGGCCAGAGCGATTTCTGGATCCCCTGTTTTGACTTAGAAAATTCACCGTAAATTTTATCGAGATAATTAAAGGTCGTGCCTTATATGTAAAAATTCAATATCGAGTATAGTTTCATTAGAGACAAACGGCATAAGCATTGAAGCCCTGTACAGGGAGATATTTAAATCGTAACGTACAGAGGTCAGTGTAGTCAAACCTTGAAACAGGGGAGACTTTAACAAATAAACTGTACTAATTGGCCCAACCAAAAATTATAAAAAAATTCCCCTATAAAGATATATGAGTCTAGTTTCGGGGAAAATTTACGAAATTGGATTTCGAGTTTCATACCTCAAAATATGATTTTTAAAGCGACCACGATACAATAGCCAGCTTACCTGGAACAAAAAAAAATAGGGGGAAATAAATGAAGTAAGCCAGTAACACCTCGTGTTCGATTTCCGGTAACGGCCATGAGTTTGGGGTGTTACACAAATGCTCCTAATTAAACCTGTTATAATGCAAAATGTTTATGAATATGACCCCCTATTCCAGACGTCACCACTCATTCTTTCGTTGAAGTTTATCCTTATTTCTCTCAAAGTATCATTCCTACTCAGCCTGTGGGTTTATACCATTCTTCAAATGCTATGACCCACCAAAAATGTTTGTCAGATGATCCTCTCTTAGGATCGAATCGTTCGATTTGTCCAATCATCATTTTGGACTAAAAAAAGAATTTCCTCAAGTTCTTTCAAACCTCACTTACGTGAATTCTTCGAACAATTGTTCTGTTTTAGTTTCTTGTATTATCTAGAAATTTCCAGAGTAATGAGCAAAACTTCATTTGTGAAAATTATTTAGTTCATCTATCATTATTTTAATGCAACATACTTTAAGAATAATGGAAGATTAATTTAATCTTGAGAATAATTAGATTTGAATAAATTTGTCAAAAATACAAAGGAAATTAATCTGAAAGCCTATCTTTGAGAAGAAAAAGAATCTAAAGATAGCAAACAGGACAAAAGTTAGATGCCCTAGATATCGTCGCTTGAGCGTTTATATGCCAGCTTCATGAAGACTTTCTTGAATTCAACATGTGTTTAAAAGATCCAAAGTACTTTGTTGATGCCCCGATATGCAACGCGCTTCACTCTTCGTTGAATTAGATATAGCAAGATTACCGTGTACTCTTCAAAATTTGAGCTACCCTTTCGGGTTATCAATTCAAAACCCCTTTGGTCACAAGGCGCCCTTTGCGGGTTTTCACCTTGGCCTCTCCATTTTTTTTTCGAAAACTCAAGGCGCCCTTTGTGGGTTTTCACCCTGAATTCTTCTCTTCTTTAGACAAAGTACTTTTTGACTGAGTCTGAATTCACTGGATTGGGCAAACTCTTCCCATCCATTTCCGTTAAGATCAATGCACCCCCAGAGAAGGCCTTCTTCACGACATACGGCCATTGCCAATTTGGCATCCATTTTCCTCTAAAGTCCTTCTGAATAGGAAGGATCTTTTTCAGCACAAGATCCCCCTCATGGAATTCTCTTAATCATACTTTCTTGTCGTAAGCTCGCATCATTCGCTTCTGATACATCTGACCATGACGAATGGCCTTTAGCCTCTTTTCCTCAATCAAGTTCAACTGACCATATCGCGATTGTATCCATTCAACTTCATTCAACTTTATCTCTGACAAGACTTGAAGAGACGGTATTTCCACTTCAATGGGTAACACTGCTTCCATCCCATAAACCAACAAGAAAGGAGTTGCCCTAGTAGAGGTTCTGACAGACGTTCGGTAAGCTAAGAGTGCAAATGGTAACTTCTCATGCCAGTCTCTGTAGGTTTTAGTCATTTTCCCCACTATCTTCTTGATGTTTTTGTTAGCAGCTTCCACTGCCCCATTCATCTTTGGGTGATACGGTGAAGAGTTATGATACTTAATCCTAAACTGACTGTAAACTTTTGCTATCGTTTTGTTATTCAAGTTCAGTGCATTGTCTGATATGATCCTTTCAGGCATCCCATACCGACAAATAATCTCTTTCTTGAAGAAATGACTTACAGCCGACTTAGTAACATTCGCATAAGAAGCAGCCTCTACCCACTTCGTGAAGTAATCAATGATCACAAAAAAAAAAGCGATGCCCATTTGAAGCTTTTGGTGATATTGGCCTAATTGCATCCATGCCCCACATAAAAAAGGCCATGGAGAAGTCATAACGTGTAGAGGTGAAGGTGGTACATGAATCTTGTCTCCATAAATCTGACATTTATGGCATTTTTTGGCGTAGTTGATACAATCCCCTTCCAAAGTAGACCAATAATATCCAAACCTCATGATTTGTCTAGCCACCGTGAAACCATTAGCGTGCGTCCCACAAACACCCTCGTGAACTTCTTCCAAGATTAACTTAGCTTCCACGGGGTCAACACATCTCAACAGTACTTGGTCCTTTCTTCTTTTGTACAAGATGTCCCCATCCAAAACGTAGTCGCAGGCTAATCTCCATAAAGCTCGCTTATCATTTTCAGTTGCCTGTTTTGGGTATTTACGATCTCTTACATATTGCAATATATCCTGATACCAAGGGTTATTATCCTTTTCTTCTTCCTCAATGTTACAACAGTGAGCTGGAGCCTCGAAGATACTCATCTGAATGGGTCTCATCTCCTCCTCTTTATTCACTTTAATCATTGAAGCCAAGGTTACTAGAGCATCTGCCATCTGGTTTTCGTCTCGTGGGATATAATTGAAAGTGATGTCATGGAACTCCTCAAGTAACCCCAAAACTACCTTTCGATAATTGATCAATTTAGGATCCCTTGTCTCCCATTCACCTTTAAGCTGGTAAATTACCAACGAAGAGTCTCCATAAACTTCCAAGGTTCTTATTCTTCGCTCTATAGCCGCTCGGAGTCCCATGATGCACGCTTTATACTCGGCCATATTGTTTGTGCAATCAAAATCCAACTTTCACATGAATGGATAATAATCACCATTTAGGGATACCAAGACTGTCCCAATTCCATTTCCCACTGCATCGGATGCCCCATCAAAGCTCAACTTCCAAGGATAATCCTCTGTAGCTATTACACACATCAGCTCCTCATTTGGGAAATCAAAATTCAACGGCTCATAGTCTTCTAGAGCTCTACTAGCCAGAAATTCTGCTATCGCACTTCCTTTTATAGCCTTCTGGCTCACATAAACTATGTCAAACTCTGAAAGCAGAATTTGCCACCTCGCCATTCTTCCATTCAAAGCTATTGACTCCATCATATACTTCAGAGGTTCAAGTTTTGAAATAAGCCAAGTAGTATGATACAACATATATTGCCTCAACCCTCGAGTCGTCCAGATTAAAGCAGAGCACAATTTCTCAATTGGCTAATATCTCATCTCACACTCTGTGAATTTCTTACTGAGGTAGTATATCACCTTTTCCTTTCTTCCCGACTCGTCATGTTGGCCAAGCACACATCCCATAGAATTGCTAAACACTGATAAGTACAGAATTAATGGTCTACCTGGATTTGGTGGAGATAACACAGGAGTATTTAAAAAGTATTGCTTAACCTTTCAAAAGCACTCTAACATTCCTCATCCTAAGTACCTTGGTTGTGTTTTCTAAGGAGGTGAAATATAGGGTCACATTTCTCAATTAATTGTGAAATAAACCGAGCAATATAATTCATCCTTCCAAGAAAACCCTAAACTTCTTTCTGAGTATGCGGTGAAGGCAAATCTTGTATGGCTCTAACTTTGTCTGAATCAACTTCTATTCCTTTTTCACTGACCACAAAACCTAGTAACTTCCCCGACCTGGCTCTGAAAGTGCATTTTGCCGGATTAATTTTTAACTGAAACTTCCTTAATCTCAAGAATAGTTTCTTTAAAACCTCAATATGTTCCACCTCTGTTCGAGATTTGGCAATCATATCATCAACATACACCTCAATTTCCTTGTTTATCATATTGTGAAATAAGGTCACCATAGCCCTTTGGTATGTTGCCCCCGCATTCTTTAGCCCAAAGGGCATTACCTTGTAACAGAAAGTCCCCCACAAGGTTATGAATGTGGTTTTGTCCATGTCTTTAGGATGCATCTTTATCTGATTGTACCCTGAAAAACCATCCATGAAGGAGAACAACGAATATCCCGCTGTGTTGTCTACCAAAGTGTCTATGTGAGGTAGAGGGAAATTATCTTTTGGGCTAGCTTTGTTCAAATCCCTGTAATCAACACATATTCGTACCTTCCCATCCTTCTTAGGAACTAGTACAATGTTAGCTACGCATTCAGAATACTTCACCTCTTGTAAGAATCCTGCATCGAACTGTTTCTTGACTTCATCCTTTATTTTTAATACGATATCTGGTCTCATTCTTCGCAACTTCTGTTGAACTGGTTTACAATCCTGTCTTATTGGAAGACGATGCACCACAATATTAGTATTTAACCCTGGCATATCTTAATAGGACCATGTGAAGATATCCTTGAACTCACATAACAACTCAATCAGTCATTGCCTTATATCATCAGTAATATGCGTGCCAATTTTCACCTCTTTCCCTTCCTCTAGGGCTACATTCTCTACTGCCTCTTTCTCATGTGGCATGATTTGTTTATCCTTCTGTTTCACCATCCTCAAAAGATCTAGAGACACATCACAATCCTGGACATCTTCAAAATCCTATGATTCCTCTAAACACATGTCTTGCTCACGAGAGAAATCAGGATTTGTAATATCAATGCTCATGTCATTGATATCTAGGGATCTGTGAAGTATAAAGAATATATAAAGAATGAATGAATTTAAGAATGATTATTTATGTACTATGAATGAAAGAATAAGAATTGCCAAAATTTAATAGAATATTGGTTGATACAAATGAAACAGATAAAAGTTATACTTTATTAAAAAATAATAGATGATTGTAAGCCCATTTCACAAATGAAATCCTATTACTCCTAGGCTCTAGAGTAACAAGAATGTTTCGAGAATTACTCTGAAAAATTCCTAAAGACTACAGGAAGTTCCTCCACAGTCCAATTGTTCAGAGAGCTTTTCGGTTCGTAAGGGCGAATGCCCTCAAGGTTTCCTTGCTCCTTCATTCCTCTCTTTAGAGATTATCATCTCTCTTTTTACCATTTCTTCCCAAATCATCTTCATCGACGTTCTCACCTCAGCCACGCCTTCCTTTATTCTCCTCTCACTGGTTTCACCAATGGCGTTCGCTCCTTGATCGCTATGATTTGGTAATGGGTTTTCAGTATTCGGGGTATTATCGAACTTCACTACCCCCATCTTAATAAGCCTTTCTACGGCCTTTTTAAAACCAGTACAGTTTTCAATCGAATGCCCTGGTATTCCAGCATGGTATTCGCATCTGGCGTTTGCGTCATACCATTTAGGATATGGGGGCTGCAATGGCTTAAGGTGAAAAGGAGAAATAACATGTGCATCGTATAAGCTTTGATAGAGCTCACGATACGTCACGGAGATAGGTGTGAATTGCATCCTTTCTGAATTTTTCCTTGTACCTGACTCCTGTCTTTGAGAACTCTGTTACTCAATCGCAGCTATTTTAGGTTGACCAACTGTGATTGCCCTTGTGTTGAAAGTCCTTGTGTTATTCACTTCACTATCCTTTCTCTTTGGGGCCGATCTTTTAGTTGTTTCCCCCTTAATTTTGCCACCCCTTATGGCATTCTCAATCATCTCCCCCGTCATGACTATATCCGCAAAGCTTTTGGTGGTGCTCCCAATCATGTGAGTAATGAATGGAGCTTTTAGAGTGTTGATGAACAACATGGTAGTCTCCTTCTCCAACAACGGTGGTTGAACTTGCATTGCTACCTCTCTCCATCTCTGTGCATATTGCCTAAAATTTTCATTAGGCTTTTTCTCCATGTTTTGCAGCGTGATCCTATCCGGAGTCATGTCAGTCGCATGATTGTACTACTGCATGAAGGCCTGTGCAAGATCCCTCCATGAAATTATTCTGGCCCGGCTCAGTTGATTATACCACTTGGCTACTGCTCCAATTAAACTATCTTGGAAACAGTGAATCAACAATTGATCATTATTCACATACCCAGTCATCCTGTTACAGAACATCGTAATGTGGGCTTTTGGGCAAGTAGTTCCATTGTACTTCTCAAATTCTAGCATCTTGAATTTGTGAGGAAGCACCAAGTCTGGGACCAAGCTTAGATCTTT
The DNA here is from genome assembly GCF_007990345.1 of Gossypium hirsutum. Taxonomy (NCBI): domain Eukaryota; kingdom Viridiplantae; phylum Streptophyta; class Magnoliopsida; order Malvales; family Malvaceae; genus Gossypium; species Gossypium hirsutum. Next base: position 82,953,583 of record NC_053426.1, read on the forward strand.
GGCATCAACCCTATGATGCCCATCAGCATTCTCTAAAGCCTTGAACTTTTCCTCCAACCATTTGCAGTGATCTTCCAACTGTCTTGCAGCCTCAATTCTTAGATCCTCTTTTTCAGCCATGTCTAAGTCAGGAATGATAGGATTTGTAGGATTGTCACCTAAATTGAATCCTGAACCAGTTGGAAAATTCATGGGGATCCCAGTATCAACCAACCCTTGTTGGGGCCTTATAGTGACAAATGGCCTCCTAGGAAGTGCCTCGGTTTGTGTAGGCATGTGAGGTAGGGTGAAACTTGGAGGATAATCCTCACCCTCCTCGCCAATAATTGCCATGGGAGCCTTTCCCTTATCAGTGGCCCTCAGAAGTTGGGCCATCTCAGCCATCATGTTCCTTTGTGCCTCCAACATTTTCTCCCTCATGTCATTTTGCATCTTTGCCAATTGCTTTTGTAATTGATCCTGCATGTCCTTCTGTAACTGTTCAAATCTTTGGTCCATGTTCTTAGTTTTTGCACGAGTTCCGTAGTGATGTGTTGCTTCTAGATTTTCTTTCTCTTACTCTCTTTCTCCCTACTAATTTTAACTAATTAGGTTCTTTCTATAAACTTGAATGCACATGATACAATGGGATGCTATGAAATGCAAATGCATGAATGCAAAAAGATGTCGATTCTGATTCAATTTCATTTTAGAAAATGTTATTTAAGGAACAAAAATCTTTTCATAAAACGGATTACAAATACACTTTCGCCCGTAGGCCTAGAGTCTTAACCCTATCTAATAACAATGTTAACTCTCGTCCTCTGTCTGACGATGACTCATACATTATACTCAGCGTTCTAGCTTGTACTGCCAAATCTTGCAAGTGTTCAGCAACCTCTAGAATCTGAACTAAGGCTTCTCCCATGAGATAATCCCTATTTCCAACTTGATCCTAAAGATGGTGAAAAGTTCTCCCTTCCACTGTTCTTCTCTTGCCTTGAGCTGCTCAATCCGTAGCTCACAGCCCTATAGTGCTACTTCCAACCTTCCAATATCGTGCTTCATTTCCTTGATCTTATTCAAGCTTTCCTTTAACTCGATTGCAAGGTTACGACTTCGGTGATGATGAAGAGATCGTCCAAGTTTAGCCACCTTAGTTTTTAATCCTTGATTTTCCTTCTCTAGGGCCTGATTACGCGACTGCATCTCTTGGAACTTTTTCTCCCAATACTCGACTTTGGCTCTTTCTTCCTGAATCTCTTGCTGCCACTGCTCTGGAGATCTCCCTAATCTGACCCTTTTCAACGTTACCTGGGCCTTTTTTGTAGTGCGTCTTTAAATCATCTCGATCTTCCTCGATCTTTCTCTTTTCCTTTTTCACCTTCTCGACTTCTATCTTTTGAACATCGACGTTGAGACTTAAGCAAATTTTTTCCTCTTCGAGCTTCTCAATCCTCTTTTCAATCTCTGAATTCTTTCTCTCGAACTCTGGCTTCATAACCTCCAACTCTGATGGAATCACTCGTAAGCTCTCCTCTAATGATCGAGCCACTCCTAAAATTGGCCTAGGGACATTATCGTTGACTCTCCTACTAAACCACCCTTTATACTCAAGGATTGACGTCGAGCCTTCGGTCAAGATCTTCATACAGAAAGGCTTCTTCCAAGCCTCAGAAATCTCTCCCATCTTCTTCTTATAGTGATCTCCGTTATAAGAGAAATCACTTTGAGCTAGACCCTGTGTAATCGGTATGAACTGCCTCGCTCTATATTGCCTTAAAAACAAACAATGGTGCATATCCAACAACTCCCCAAATTCCTGGCAAAGGGACCCAATCAAAACTGCCACAACGGTAAAAGACTTCACTAGGAACCAACCAAGGAGCCTTCCACATAACATCTTCCTCTCGAAGATTCTGAAGAATGTCTATCCACCTCTCCTCTGAAATGTCATCTCTCCTCGGCATGTCTACTGCTTCTTTTAAGGGAGAATAACCCTCAAAGAATACTCAGCAAGGAACCTTATCAATCTTCCAAAAATGACTGTGGAACCAAACCAACAACAACTGTGCACATCCAATAAATCTACCTTCGCTGGCTCTCCGACATGCACTCAAAGACTAAATGTCTCAGCTAGGATTGCTGGTACCGGTGTATTTTGCTTACCAACGTGATCGAACAAATCCACAACTGCCTCATCTATGTGCCCCAACGCCTTTGGGAAAATCACCATGCCGTAAATACTCAAAGCCAGGACGTCGACCATTTTCTTTACGTCTAGATGTGCCGATATCAAATCCCTCAGAACGGCCCATGGAACGCACTTACTATCACCCTTTTGCTGTATACGAGCTAAAACCCACTGCTCACTCATCCCAGTAATCATCACCAACTTCTTTGCAAAAGTTGGAAGACTAGTAGGCCTAACATAAGCCTTGTGACCCTGAATCCTCGGGCAACGCAGTAAAGTCGTATACTCCTCCAAAGTAAGTGCAAGATCAACATCACCAAATGTAAGCAACTATAAGTAGGGTTCCAGAACTGTACCATAGCTCGAAACAAGTGCCTATCTACTTTGGCATCTAGCAAATAGGGAAGGTTTCCATAATTCTGATAGAAAAATTGCTTAGCCTCGTTATCCCATTGGGCCCAAATGTTTCTCAGCTCCTGAAACTCATTTTGCGTCGAATTAATACGGGTGAAGTCCTATAACTCTGATGTATATCCCTCGGTGACACTATCTCTTTTCTCTAATGGGTTTTCTCTGACCAGGTACAGACAGAAGCATTATCCTCCACTCTATCAAGGTATTCATTCCTCACTACAAAACTTTCTAATCTAGAAATCGAGCCGTGAATCAACACCTTTAAATGCCAAATGACATGCAGTGACAGCAAAATAAAAATAGGTCAGTATCATAAAAAAAATGATAAACAAGTACTTACAAGGGTAGCTTACTAAAGGCTATCACTATCTTTCCTAAACTCTTTAAAGTTCACTATATGAGTTTTAGCTCTAAAGCCAGGGTACCCGAACCAGCAGATTCCTTGGTCTCCACCCATCATAGGCTGATATAGACCAAGTTCAGTTCAGGGGGACACATTTCCCTATGGCCATACGGAGATGAAAATCTCACGAAGACATAGGTACAGTATCCCGGAAGCAATCCACTAGCTCATACGAAGGTGAAAACCTTACGAAAGCGTAGCTTCTCGCTCCCACTTAAGGGTGTGACCACAACGGTCATGCAAATGCAATGTACAGCAATAAGGTAACAAACATATGCAGCAAACACATGTAAAGAGGATCCAATTTTAAATTTTCCAAACTTCCGACATTAAGACAGAAAATACTCAATTTCTTGGCTTGACTTTCTTAAGTCCCCAGCAGAGTCGCCAAGCTGTCGAAACCATTTTTTAAAGGGATGTTTGAAAAATAAGGATCGACTTTTGAAAAACGAAAACGGGAGTCGCCACCAACCTTTTTAGGTGTGATTGGATCACCTTATAAAATATTTTAGTCTACGAAAATTAAGAAAACAGGTTCGGGAGTCGGTTACATACGATGAAGGATTAGCACCCCCGCAACGCCCAAAATTGGTACCAAATTGAATTGCTTTCTATCTTAATGTCAAAAATTTGAAAGGATTTAAAAATAGGATCCCTTTTTTGAAACCGAAATTATTTAAGTTGAAAAATCGAGATTCCTTAGCTCCGAAAGAATACAAACATCACATCCAGCATGATAGGACACGATATTCTTAAACTCTCGTAACTGAGATCATCTCGTGATTTATAAAATCTATTTAGAAGGATACTTTAGGCATTTAGACAAACGGGAAATCGCAACCCAGCATGTTAGGGCACTATTTCCTGAATTCCTAAATACGAAAAACATTGCCTCATTTTAGAAAAACTTTTGGATAAAATATGACAATTAAATGAAATATTTTTTTTAAAATAATGATTTGAATAAAATTTAAAAAAATAATTTACTAAGAGTAATACTAAAAAAATTATTAAAAAATGAAAGAGTTTGATATGATACTAAAATTATTTAAAAAAATTAAAATATATAAAAAAATCAGGGAAAAATGGATTAAATCAAAATAAAAAAGGTTGAAAAACGAAGATGAACAAAGAATAAAATAAGAACAAACCGTAGAAAATAAGAACTTAAGAGGGAGAGAAATTTGAGTGAAAGCTCTCAAAAATTTTTATTGTTTCCCAAAACTCCAATGTGTTTACAATGAAGGGAGAGGCCTCTATTTATAGTTGAACCTCCTCAAATCCAACTATACAGATCAATTACATCAATGGTTAAGATTAAAAGGTATCTACAAATTAAATCTCTAAGATTACAAAATCATATCTTCTAAGATTGCATATCATATCTAAGATTGCAATCATATCTAAGATTGTATCATATCTAAGATTGCATATCATTGAAGATTATATTTCCATATGAGTCAAGCTTGTAGATGGACCTTAAATCTTTTCAAGTAATGAGTCATTCCGATCGGGCCAAATTATATTTGAAATTCTGGACTGAACTTGGACTCCGTTTTTTTGGGGTTTATTATTTTTGTTTTTGGACTTATTTCTGGGCCCGGGCAAAATTGAGTGTCTACACTATGTATACTTAAGTTACATAATTTTAGAATTTTTATTCTTAAGCATAATTGTACTTTCTCATAATTGTGGGAAGAAATGAAATTTGAAGAAATTTTGCAAAGGTTATTTTCTTAAACTTCTTTTGCAGTTTGTGTATTACTCAAGACAAACAATGAATTAAGTTTGGGGGTGTGGAAACACTAAAATATATAGATTTTTTCAGCACCTTTTGAGTACTAATTCATGTAGCTTCTAAGTAATTTCTGTCAAATTTTATAATTTTATTATAAAATAATTAATTTGAAATATTTTATGAAACATTTTGAATTTTAGTTATTTTATGCTAAATTTGCATAATTTGGCCAATTTTTGACAGTTTTGCACAAAGAGTGAAAAATTAGCTTGGTAGTCACCTTGAAAAGATCAAATTTTTGAAGCATCTTTCAAATCATTTGAAACATGAGGAAGGCTGATAATTTTCAGCCATGAACTCCCCAATTCAACTCATTGGATCCATTGAAATGTTATTTCTAATCCAGCAAAAACTGGGTTGAATTTACTCATAGCCTGATGCAGAGAAACGGACCCAGATTTATCAAACTGAAAGGGATTGATCCACCAAGGGAAGAGCAGGCTAATGCCGATCCAATTACTTCCTAAATTAGGGAATCAAGCTGATTATAATATTTTCAAATCAACCCTTAACTTTCTCCAAAAACTGGTTCCAACCCCTCCTCTTTTTGAGCATTCTCACTTATGACGTTAAGCTAAATTTAGCAAAGCCATCTCAACCCCACTCTCTACTATCAAGGGTTAGCTGTGAGAAGGGGGATTGGCTACTATTTTTAGCCAATTAAAGTTGCCATATTTAAGTATAAATACCCTCTTTCACCTCCTCATTTCCTACACACATTCACTCATCCATCTCTTCATTCACTCTCATCCTCTTCTCTTCTTCCACTAGCTTTCCCTTTTCTTTTTCCATCCCCTTTCTTGAAAAAGAGATTTGCATAAGTCTTGGGAGAAGCCTTAATCGTTGTTGTGGGAGCAATTTTCTTGGTTGTGGTGGCAATCCAAAAGAACGAAGGAAGGAGCGAACGGATCTTACCTCGAGCACAACCAAAATCGACTAGAGTATTCTCTTCCTTTTCCTCATATTTTGTTTTGTTCAATTCATAAACATGATTTCAATTGAGTATTTTATTTTCAAAAATATCATGGTGGCTTAAATTTTTTTGTGTTGGAATGATATGATTTGCATGATTTGTTTCATTTAATTTTGGTAAATGATTTTCTGCGCTTTATGATCCATTTATTCATATAGATAAAATTAAGACGAAATTTATATTGCATGATTTATGTGAAAGAATGTTTGAGTTAATTAATTAACTAAAAAAGATTTTAATTAACCGATACAATACTTGTATGGTCTAATGTTTAATCATCTAAAGATTAATTTGTAATAATACAAAACCTATTATTACCTTACATAGCCTTGTAAATTATTTTCCTTAGGAAATTGTAAATCTATTAAGCATGGAGACATGTAAGGTAGATTTAATAATTAAATAATTAAAATGTTTTACTAAGTATGTTGAGGGTTAATAAGTGTTCGATTTAGCCACAAATTTTTCGTAACATTTTTCAAAGAATTAAATGGTAATAAGTTAGGAAGGATGATTATTCTAACACTTTGTAAACTCTTCAGTATTTGCATTTTGTGTCATTTTTAATATTGTACATAGATAATTGATAGTTTACTAAGTTAGATAGTAATTCATTTAATTTAGTTGTGTAACACCCCTAACCCGTATCTGTCGCCGGACTAGGGTTAAAGGCATTGTAATAGTCCAGTTTAGACCCTAGTCAGAATAGTTGTTTCGGGATCAGAAATTCAAGTTAGAAAAATACTTAAATAATATTTTCTATTATTATAATATGTGAATTTATATGTGTGAAAGTTTCGTATGAAAATTTAATTGTTTATGTGCTTAATTTGATAAAAGGACTTAATCGCATAAATTGTAAAAGTGGCCTTCTAATTGTTAAAGTGCCTATTTGCTATGTCTTATTAAATGTGAGGTCCTTATGCTGTGAATAAACCATTATTAACTTGAGTGGACTATTATGGGCATGAATTAAATGAGTTTTATGTTTGATCATTAAGGTTAATATGGTAATTAGCACATTATGTTAATATAATTAAAACAAAACATAATAATTTAGCCATTTTATGTTCATCTTGCAGAAAATTCAAATAAAAAGAAAGAAAATAGACTTTCTAGGGTTCGGCCAAACATATTGATGATTAAGGTATGGTTTTTGATCCGTTTTTGCTAATTTCTAAGTTTTTGTGATCGTTGCTTATTGTTCTATCAAGCCCATGTTTGAATTTTTGAAATTGTTGATGATTTGCGTTATGCTATTGTTGATAATGTGAGCTTTGTGAAGTTTGATGATAGTAACTGAAAGATATGTTTTGGGTTAACATATATTGTCTTTGAATTTTTGATGAATTTGAGTAAAATGGGCTAAATTGTAAGATTTGTAAATTGAGGGATTAAAATGTGAAATAAATGAACATATGGACTTGTATGAACACTATGAGAATTCGGCTAGGCATGTGTGCAAAAAAAAATTATGTATTTTGTGATTTTTGTGATTAAGGACTAAATTGTAAAAATGTGAAAATATGAGGGGTAATTTGTAAAATGCCCTAAATATGTGGTTTTGGATTGATTTGAATCATTTGGTAAATAAAAGAGTTAAATTTTAATTTATATAGATCAAGAACTAAAGAAAATGAAATTAGATCGGGGAAAGTTGAAAGTTGTTGAATAATCGATTCTGTCTATCCGAATCCGTACGAAGTAAGGTTATATACAAATAAATGTATTTTAAATGGTTTGTTTATGCTTATATGTTATTTAACAATGATGAATGACTTTATGCTTTGAATCTGAGACATCCGAGAAAGTATCGACAAAGTTCTGATGACCGAAAAGCCCCGTACGAACCTTAGGAATAGTTAGGATACATATGTCATGACATAGGATCTGATATGTGTTATCATGTAACACCATGTTTGGGACATTGGCATCGACTTATGATTTACGTGTAAGACCACGTTTGGGACATTGGCATTGTATTTGATTTCGTGTAAGACCCTATCTGGGACAGTGGCATCAATATTTGATTACATGTAAGACCACGTCTGGGACGTTTGCATTGTACGAGCTTTCCAAGTTATCCGCATATCCTTATGATTCCAAACGGTTCAACAGGCCTTCCGAGAAAATAGATGACCATATGAATTTGTATCTGACTCAGGTACGTTTGAATTGTATACCATGTTTTAGAATGAAAGGTAAGTATATGTATCTTGGTGAATATACTATATAAGTATGAACGAATATGAGAATAATTATGATATGTCTATGTGAATCATGTTTAAATGAAATATAAGAGAAATATGGCTAAGTGAATTTATTTTGTCTTAAATTATATGAATGAATTGATGTTATTTGTTAAGTTTATTTGTATATGGCTTACTAAGCTTTTGAAAGCTTATTTTGTGTGTATTTGCATTGTTTTATAGATATCATAGCTATCAGGAGCTCGGAGATCGTCAAGGATCGTCACCACACTATCGAACTTTATTTTGGTACCTTTTGAAAATGTATAAATTATAGTAGACATGTATAGGCTAGAGGATTATGGTTATATTTTGTGATGTGTATATCTAGCCATGTGATATGGCTAGGGTATGGATGAGATTATAAATAAACTTGGTATATGCTTGTGTTCATAAATGGTATGTTTTGATGTGCTTCTATGGCCTAGCGAAATGGTCAATTTTTGTTCGTTTTGGTATGTGCAAAATTGTGAAATTGGTAAGTTTATAGCATGTGAATGAAAGAGGTGAATTAGAGTTATGAAACATATGATTCAATATGACTTTGGCTTATGATTGATATGATTGAGTATAGTTTATCAGCTTGAATTTAGTTGATAATAATATAGGATGAATGATGTATGTTTTGGTATTGAAATTGGCTAAAATTATAGTACAAATGTGTCTGGTTTGATGCTTGTAGGTTTGACCCAAATTGGGTGGCAAATTGGCTCTTCAAATGGCCTATTTTTGTCCATACGGGAAGAGACGCAAGCGTGTGTCTCAGCCGTGTGTGAAACACGGTCATGTTGCACGGCCGTGTGTCCCTTGGGGTACCCTACAATTTTAAGTCAGTCTTGAGCACGGCCAAGACACACGGGCATATGGCTAGCCGTATGACCCTCGTCAATTTCGGCCACGGCCAAGGCACACGGGCATGTCTTGTGGCCATGTGATTAAGTCAGTATGTATGCCCTGATTTGACACGGTCTAGACACACGAGAGTGTCTAATGCCGTGTGAGGTACACAACCTTTTCACACGGGCATGTGACCTCTGTAACTTAGAAAAAAATTTTAAGTTTCAAAAACTTTTGTATGTGTTCAATTTGGTCCCGACCCCTTTCTGATGCATGCTTAAGGTTTCGTAAACTTTCTAAAGGGAATCTATGGTAATGTTTGATTATGATTGTGGATAATGTATATAAAATATTTTTAGAGTGTTTTGATTTGTCTGGTAATGCCTTTAACCCTAGTCCAGTGACAGATACGGGTTAGAGGTGTTACATTTGGTTGGTATCAGAGCTACGGTTTAGTCGATTCTAGGACTAACATACCATATGTGAGTCTAGCTATACATGCCATATTTATGAACTGCGATAGTGTAATGAATCCTGACAATGAAAATGTGTTTTTATATAGCAAATGGATCCCGAACGAGCCATAGCTGACGATGTTGAGAGCAATGCGCCTTCTCCCGCACAAGGTACAGCGCCATCAGACTCTAGACAGGCTATGAGTAACCATGATGGAGAGGCTAGACAAGCCTTCTATCTAATGATGAATGATTGGTTTAGTCAATACATTAGGACTAATCCGGCTATTCAACAACCCCCAATTCTGACTAATCCTCCGCAAGCCCCCGCTATGCCACAAGCTAATCCGACTCAGTTAAATAAGCCTCCAATTGATAAAATCAAAAAATATGAGGCCAAAGAATTTCCTACTACTATGAATGATGATGCTGAAAGAGTCGAGTTCTGGTTAGAGAACACAATACGAGTGTTTGATAAATTGTCTTTGAATCCGGATGAATGCATAAAATGAGTTGTTTCAATTTTGAGAGATTCGACGTATCATTGGTGGAAGACTTTGATATCAGTGGTTCTAAAGGAATGAGTTACTTGGGATTTCTTCCAAGCTGAATTCTGAAAGAAACATATCAGTTAGAGATTTATTGACCAGAAACGGAAAGAGTTTCTTGAACTTAAACAAGGCCGTATGACTGTTACAAAATACGAGCGAGAATTTGTAAGACTGAGTTAGTATGCTCGAGAATGTGTATCCACTGAGTCAATAATGTGCAAAAGATTTGAAGACTGTCTGAATGAAGATAGTTGTTTCTTAGTTGGGATTCTTAATATCAATGAATTCATTGTGCTTATTAAACGAGCATGTAAAGCAGAAGAACTAAGAAAAGAGAAAAGAAAAGTTGATTCAGAAGCTAGAGAAGTGCGAAAGAGATCATCGAGCAAGTCATTTTAATCTGCATCAAAGAAGTTTCGAGATGATTATAGTCGTTCAAAGGCTAATGTGGGAAATGCAAGTAGAGATCGTACGAGATTGTATTCGAGTTTCAGAGCTCTAGCTACATCTGTTGCTAGTGTTGGAAATGTTTGATCTGATCACTCTGAGTGCAAACATTATGGTAAAAGGCATCTCAACAATTGTAGATTATATGTTCGAGCTTGCTTCAAATGTGGCTCTTTAGACCATTTTATCCGTGATTGCCCCGAGTTTGTTGAGCAAGAGATTGTGCAAAATCCGAGGCCAAGTTGCAATACACCTCATGGTAGACCTCATAGAAATACGATAAATGTGAGTGGCAGTCAGAGAGGAACAAAAGGCACAACTGTTAGATCCGAGGTTCGTGCACCTGCCAGAGTCTACGCCATCCGAGCTCGTGAAGAAGTTTCGTCTCCAGATGTTATAACTGGTACTTTCACACTTTATGATACTTCTATGATTGCTTTGATAGATCCAGGATCAATGCATTCTTATATATGCATGAATTTAGTGAATACTAAGACTTTTCCTGTAGAGTCTACTGAATTCGTAATTAACGTATCGAACCACTTAGGCAGATGTGTTTTGGTTGATAAAGTCTGCAAGAATTGTAACATACTAAAATAGGGCCTAGTCAGAATAGTGGTTTTGGGATCACAAATCTGACATTGAAATATTTATTTTATGATTATTATGAGGTCTAGAATATGATAATATGCTTGTGTTAAAGTTTCATGAAGAAATTTTATGAGTAAGGTGTCCAATTGGAACACAATGACCAAATCGAATAAATTGTAAAACTTAGATTCTAGATGCAATTTGTATGAAATTGCTTTAGATTATTAATTATAATGTCTTAAAGAGCAATTTGCCCAATTTCTATGTTTTTAGACAAAAATGGGCATGTATGGATTAAATTTGAAAGAAAGGGGTTAAGGGCATTTTGGTCATTTGGCTAATTAATGAAATAAAATGGGAAAATGAAGGAAACAATCAACCATTATTCTCCCTCATCCAGTCGAAATTCTCAAGCCCTCCATAGCTAGGGTTTTCAACATTTTCAAGCTCAAAAGTAAGTGCTCCCAAGCCCTATTTTTAATGTTCTTTGTATTTTTGAAATCCTAGTAGCTTACACTCTCCATTTCTGCCCATATTTTAAGCTACGGTTCATGTTTTCAAAGTGACCCATGTGTGACATGTTCATTCTTTGATGTTTTATGGAGGAATATGAAAGTTGTATGTGTGTTAAACATCTTTTTCTTAGGTGATTTTCATGAAAAACCCCTAAAATGACCTTTTTGCAAAAGGTGCAAAATATGTGGTAGAAATGTGAAATAATGGAAAGATGTGGGCTTCCATAAGAGGGAAAAACATTCTGCTAGGCTTGGGTAAGGTGGAAATTGCATGCACTTCATTATACGAGTCTAGGGATTAAGCCGTAAAAATGTGAAAGGTTAAGGGCAAAACGGTCATTTTGTCCAAGGGTGAAATTTAGACTCGAAAGGAATAATGTGAGGTATTAATGATTCATTTTTTATTGTTATAGACCCCAAGGAACAAATTCTGGAGGTCGATCGAGGGAAATGAAAGGTTTCGGAATAACCAAAATGCGAAACCAAGACGAATGCCAGGTAAGTTCGAATAACTTAAATTAAACCATAATATACCTAATTGCATGATTTATGAATGTATGAAAATTGTATTTGATGATGGCATAAAAGTCCATGAAATGTGTTATTAATAATGACATTATGATAAATGTCTCGGTTGAGGTTAAAAAGAGAGTCCGATGGATAAACAATGATTTACATTTAACTTGAGATCCGGCATGTGTTGCAGAAAGAATTTAGCCAGGACGGGTAATTCGTTGATCTCAAATATAGAAAGGATCTAGCCCAGACGGGTGTTCCTTGAGTGATCGAGCCTCCCTAAGAATATGTGTGCATTATGGATTTAGCCCGGACAGGTAATTCGATTAGGGTCTGAATTTAGCCTGGACTGGTAATTTAGATCCAAGCTCATTAATGGTGTTTGTCGCTATAAGGGATTTAACCTGGACTAGTAATCCCGACATCATCTTATGAGTTGATATTACAAGGGATTTAGCCTGGACTGGTAATCTCGCCGTAAGATGCGAGGTTTGCGGGAGTGTGTACATGAAATGATCTCTCTTATGACTTGAGGGTAAATGGGTAATCTATCGAGATTTCCAAGGAACTCAACGGGATTAACATGAGATATAAAAATGAAAACGTTGGATGATGAGCTCATCTAAGACAAATTACATGGTGCATTGTTATAAGACTAACTTGTTGATTGAGTGCATGTGATAGGGAAACTATTTCATGCTTGTTGGTTTTATTACCTAATATGGATGCATGCTAATTAATCAATAAGTTTTCTTTCTAGTTATTCGGGCTTACTAAGCACGTAAATGCTTACCCCTCTCCTTTCCCTATCTTACAGAGCTCTTAGACTCGTAAAGATTGGGAGACGGTTGGAGAGTCAACACATTATCATCTTGTCTATCTTTGGTATATAGATACTCTTATTTTGTTTAATGGCACGTATAGGCCTTTTGTTATTTTGTTATATGTGTCATTTGATTAGCCAATATGAAAGCTTATAAAAGTATACATATTCAATTGTATATGGCCATGGAAATTGGGTCATGTTTGTGTAGGTTATGACCTACCAAATTGTGCATGTTATGTTCCAATGTTCTTGTGATGATTATATACGGTTTATTACAATTAGTCATATGTAGCATGACCAAATCACATGGGGTGGTTAGGCCAAAATTTTGGCAATGAGTTAAGATAAAGATGCAATCTTAATTAAGTTACAAGTCATGGAAATCCTTAATATAAAGGGGACAACCTAGCATGTATAAAAACCGATAAGATGAGGTTTACATACAATGAGGTATAGTAAGGCCATTTAAGAGTATAATTAGATCATGTTAAGTGTTATCGAAAACTATAAGTGGATATGGTTATTAGAGGGTGACCCAAGGCATAGAAAATAGCCTAAAAAGGTCCACACGGGTGGACACACGGACGTGTGTCTAGGCCGTGTGTGACACACGGACCGCCCCATAGCCGAGTGAAATGGCCGTGTGTCCCCTGCACCTAAAAATATTAAGTCAAAATGCATGGTAGTAAACACACGGGTAGAGACACAGCCGTGCGTCTCAACCGTGTAAAGGGTACGGCCTAACACACGGACGTGTGTCTTGGTCGTGTGCCCCTAAATGCATGCTGACGTCATAAACAGAATACTTGAGTTTTTGGATACAGACAACCACATGGGCGTGTCTAGACCATGTGAAGGACACGGGTTAAGGACACGGGTGTCTGCTTGGCCATGTGAAAACCCCTGCAGGTTCAAAATGGAAAATAAATTCAATTAATTCCACACGGACACGGGCGTGTCCCAAAGAACACGGGTGTGTGCATTGCCTCTACACGGGCATGTAAGGCTTAACTTATAAAAATTTTCAAGAACTTTCTCAGGTCCTCAGTTTAGTCTCAGACTTTTCTCAATGTATGTTTTGGGCCCCGTAGGCTCATATTAGGGACACTAAGATGTTGTTTGATTGGGGTCAAATTGGAACGAAATTTTTATAACCCGTATTTCCCAAAAATGTTGGAGTACATGTTTGGTAACACCTCGTACTTGGTCTCGATCTCGGGTACAGGTAAGGGGTGTTAGATTTAGTGGCATCAGAGCTACGGTTTAATCGATTCTAGGACTACCGTAGAGTGTATCGAGTTTAGCTATACATGCCATTATACGAACGTTGATAGTGTGGTATCTCCTAACTGTTTAATTGTCTTTGAATATGGTAAATGTCTTCCAATCATGCACAAGATGAGTTCGAGGGAGCCAAGAGCCATGCTCCAGCTTCCGTACAATGAGCTGTTTCTAGTAGTAGAAGGCCTATGTCTAAAGGCTGGGAAGAAGCTAGAGCTGCCTTCTTTGACGATGGATGAATGGTTTGTGGATTACCTGAGGAATCACCTCAACATACCACGACCTCCCCCGCCCCTTAATCGACCTGATGAGGAGCGGCCACGAGGTATGGCACTTGTAAGAGTTGGTAAAGCCTCGGTAGACAAGCTTAGAAAGTATGGGGCTAAAGAATTTAGAGCTAAGATTGATGATGATGGTGAACGAGTTGAATTTTGGATCGAGAATACTACACGAATGTTGGATGAATTATCGTGTACACCTGAGGAGTGTTTAAAGTGTGTTGTATCTCTCCTAAAGGATACTGCATACCACTAGTAGAAGACCGTATCTTCAGCGATATTAATGGAAAACATTACTTGGGAATTTTTTCAAGCAGAGTTTAAGAAGAAATACATCAGTCAAAGGTTCTTAGACTCGAAGCGAAAGGAGTTCCTGGAACTCAAACAAGAAAATAAGACTGTAGCGGAATACAAAAAAGAGTTTGTAAGGCTAAGTCAGTATGCGACTGAATGGGTTCAAACAGAGTCAGAAATATGTAAACGCTTCGAGGAAGGTCTGAATAAGGAAATCAAGCTATTGATTGGGATACTTGAGATACAAGAGTTTGTTGCATTAGCTGATCGGGCCAAGAAGGCTGATGAACTCAATAATGAAAGAAAGAAAGCTAAGAGAGAATTGTGAATAAGAGATCCTGTGGTAAGACGCTCTCATTTCCCACAAAGAAATCAAGGAGTCAACATGAATGCTCTACCTCATTGGTCGGATATTTGGGTAGAGCGAGAGGCTCCAAATTACGTAATCAGAAGTCTTCCTCCCTTACGGTGACTAGTGTGGGGAGTATAGATGACCAAAAGCCAAACTGTAAAAGCTGCAATAAATTTCACTTCAGAGAGTGCCAGATGAAGAGCGGTGCGTGCTATAGATGTGGTTCTCCTGACCACTTCCTCAAAGACTTCCCTGAGCGAACCGATAAAGAGGTGGAAGTAGCCTCGAAATCGAGTGCTCCTATTCCATGAGGTAGACCTCCGAGATATCCTAGAAGTGCTAGTGGCAGTCGGGTTGCATCCAAAAACACTGTAAAATCAGAGACTCGAGCCCCGACAAGAACGTACGCAATATGCGCTTCAGAGGAATCCTCTGCTCTTGATGTCCTCACGAGTACTTTTTCTTTTTTTAACACTTGTGTTGTTGCCTTAATTGATCTGGGATCGACGCATTCATACATTTGCATGAGATTGGTGTCTAGTATGAATACATCCATCGAACCTACTGAATTTATAATCAGAGTGTTGAACCCATTAGGCAAGTCAATCTTGGTTGATAAAGTCTGTAAAAATTGTCCTTTGACGATTCAGGGTCACTGTTTTCCGGGTAACCTTATGCTATTGCCATTTGATGAGTTTGATGTAATACTTGGCATGGATTGGTTAGCCCTGCATGATGTAATTGTAAATTGTGGTGGCAAGTATATTGAATTGAAGTGCCCAGTTGGTAAGATTCTACGGGTTGATTCAAGAGAGTTAGATACTCCGCCGGTTGTAATCACAGCAATAGTTGCTCAAAGATATATGAAAAAAGGGTACGAAGCCTACCTTGCTTTTATACTGAACACTAAGGAAACGGAGTTGAAGATTGAGCCTGTACTAATAGTATGTGAATATCTAGACGTGTTTCCTAAAGAATTACCCGAACTACCTCTTAATAGAGAGATAGAGTTTGGTATTGAACTAGTGCCAGGAATAGCTCTTATTTCTATTACTCTGTACAGGATGGCACCAACCGAGTTGAAAGAGTTAAAATCACAATTGCAAGAATTGACGAATAAAGGTTTTGCAAGGCTGAGCTTTTTGCCTTTGGGTGCTCCCATATTGTTTGTAAAGAAGAATGATGGTTCAATGAGGCTATGCATAGATTATCAGCAACTGAACAAGGTGACTATTAAAAATAAGTATCCTTTGCCAAGAATCAATGATTTCTTCAACCAATTGAGGGGAGCCACTGTGTTCTCTAAGATAGACCTGAGATCTGGCTACTATCAGTTTTGAGTTAAGGAATCGGATGTTCCTAAAATAGCTTTCAGAACGAGGTATGGTCACTATGAATTTCTTGTCATGCCATTTGGTTTAATGAATGCATTGGCCGTATTTATGGACCTAAGGAATAGGATATTCCGGCCATACCTAGACAAGCTCGTCCTCGTGTTCATTGTCGACATTTTGATTTATTCCAAGGATGAGACAGAGCATGCGAAGCATCTGAGAACTCTGTTGCAGACTTTACGGGAAAAACAATTGTATGCTAAGTTGAGCAAGAGTGAATTTTGGGTCCAAGAAGTAGGGTTCTTGGGTCATATTGTTTTGGGTGATAGCATCTAAGTTGATCCAAGTAAGATCTCTGCCATCGTTGAATGGAAACCACCTAAAAATGTAGCCGAGGTTAGAAGCTTTTTGGGCTTAGCCGGTTAGTACCGAAGATTTGTGAAAGGATTCTCCATGATAGTGACTCCAATGATGAGGTTGCTACAGAAAGATATTAAGTTTGAATGAACAGAAAAGTGTCAGTAGAGTTTCTAGAAGTTGAAGACATTGCTGACTGAAGCCCCTATTCTAGTATTACTCGAGTCGGGAAAAGAATTTATGGTCTACAGTGATGCATCTTTAAATGGACTGGGTTGTGTACTTATGCAAGATGGCAAGGTGATAGCCTATGTTTCACGGCAGTTGAAGCCACGTGAGAAGAATTATCTGACACACAACTTAGAGCTTGCTGCCATTGTTTTTGCCTTGAAAATCTGGAGGCATTACTTATATGGTGAGACTTGTCGTATATTCACAGACTACAAGAGTTTGATGTATTTGCTGACTCAAAAAGAATTGAATCTGAGACAGCGGAGACGGTTATAATTAATTAAAGACGATGAGCTGATCATCGATTACCACCCGAGAAAGGCGAATGTGGTCGCCGACGCATTAATCAGAAAATCTTTGTTTGCACTGATGGCCATGGGCACTCGATTGGCGTTGCTTGATGATGGTTCAGTCTTGGCAGAGCTAAGGGCTAGGCCGATATATCTTCAGGAAATTTATGATGCTCAGACTAATGATAATGACTTACAATCTAAAAGAACTCAATATGAGTCAGGCATTGAATCAGACTTTCAGATTGGTCCGGATGGATGTTTAATGTTTAGAGACAGAGTTTGTGTACCGAAGAACGATGAAATTATTCAGAGAATTTTGCAAGAAGCACATGATAGTCGTTTTCTATTCATCTGGGAAGTACCAAGCTGTACAATGATTTGAAGAAAATGTACTGGTGGGATAGCATGAAAACAGACATCTCCGAATTTGTATCGAAATGCTTGATATGTCAGCAAGTCAAGGCTGAACATCAAGTACCTCCTGGTTTACTACAGCCTGTGATGGTCCCCGAATAGAAGTGGGACAGAATCACTATGGACTTCGTGACAGGATTACTATTGACCCTAAAAAAGAAAGATGCTATATGGGTTGTGGTTGATAAGTTGACAAAGTCGGCTCATTTTATTCCGGTAAAGACAGATTATTCACTTGACAAGTTGGCCGATTTGTATATATTTGAAATTGTGAGATTACACGGGGTGCCATTATCGATTATATCAGACAGGGACGAGATTCACTTCGAGATTTTGAAAAAAGTTACAAGAAGCCTTGGGTACTTGGTTGAGTTTTAGTATAACTTTTCACCCACAGACTGATGGTCAGTCTAAACGGATGATTTAGATTCTTGAGGATATGTTGCGATGTTGCATCCTTGAATTTCAAGGCAGCTGGGAAAAATACCTGCCATTGGTAGAGTTCTCCTACAACAACAGTTTTCAAACGAGTTTGAAGATGCTGCATTATGAGGCCTTGTATGGTTGAAAGTGCCGAACTCCATTGTATTGGATAGAACTTCAGGAAAGTTAGATTCATGGAGTTGATCCAATCAAGGAAACTGAAGAAAAGGTTAAAGTGATACGTGATTGCTTAAAAGAGGCATTAGATAGACAAAAGTCATATGCTTATCTAAAAAGAAAAAAGATTGAGTTCCAAGTCGGAGATAAAGTATTCTTGAAAGTACCTCCATGGAAAAAGGTATTGAGATTTGGCCGGAAAGAGTTGGACCATTAGCCTATCGCTTGGCATTGCTATCAGAACTGGAAAAGATTCATGATGTACTCCATGTATCTATGTTAAGGCGATATAGATCAGATTCCTCTCATGTGATTTCACCGACGGAGATCGAAATTAGACCAGGTATGACTTATGGTGAAGAACCGGTCAAGATTTTGGCACGTGAAGTTAAACAGTTGAGAAATAAAGATACAGCTTTGGTAAAAGTCTTATGACATTGACATGGTGTGGAAGAGGCTACATGGGAGCCAGAAGAAACAATGAGAAGCCAATATCCGAACCTGTGTACTAGTAAGACTTTCGAGGATGAAAGTCCCTAAGGGGGGAGAAATGTAACATCTTGAAATAGGGCCTAGTCGGAACAGTGGTTTCGGAACCACAAATCCGACATTGAAATATTTATTTTATGATTATTATGAGGTCTAGAAAGAATATGATAATATGTATGTCTTAAACTTTCATGAAGAAATTTTATGAGTAAGGTGTCCAATTGGAAATTAAGGACCAAATCGAATAAATTGTAAAACTTGAGATTCTATAAGTAATTTGTATGAATTTTTTTTAGATTATTAATTAGAAGGTCTTAAAAAGAAATTTGCCCAATTTCTATGTTCTTGGACAAAAATGGGCATGTATGGATGAAATTTGAAAGAAAAGGGTTAAGGGCATTTTGGTCATTTGGCTAATTAATGAAATAAAATGGGAAAATGAAGGAAAAAATCAGCCATTCTTCTCCCTCATCTAGTCAAAATTCTCAAGCCCTCCATATTTAGGGTTTTCAATATTTCCAAGCTCAAAAGTAAGTGCTCCCAAGCCTCGTTTTTAATGTTCTTTGTATTTTTGAAATCCCGGTAGTTTACTCTTTCCATTTCTACCCATATTTTAAGTTAGAGTTCATGTTTGCAAAGAGACCCATGTGTGGCATGTTCATTCTTTGATGTTTTATGGAGGAATATGAAAGTTGGATGTGTCTTAAACATATTTTTTTTAGGTGATTTTCATGAAAAACCCCTGAAAGGACCTTTTTGCAAAATGTGTAAAATATGTGGTAGAAATGTGAAATAATGGAAAGATGTGGGTTTCCATAAGAGGGAAAAACATTCGGCTAGGCTTGGGTAAGGTGGAAATTGCATGCATTTCATTATACGAGCATAGGGATTAAATCGTAAAAATGTGAAAGGTTAAGGACAAAACGGTCATTTTGTCTGGGGTGAAATTTAGACTTGAAAGTAATAATGTGAGGTATTAATGATTCATTTTTATAGTTATAGACCCCAAGGAACAAATTTCGGAGGTCAATCAAGGGAAACAAAAGGTTTCAGAATAATCGAAACACGAAACTGAGATGAATACCAGGTAAGTTCGAATAACTTAAAGTAAACTCATAATATACGTAATTGCATGATTTATGAATGTATGAATATTGTATTTTATGATGCCATGAAAGTCCATGAAATGTGTTATTAATAATGACATTAAGGTAAATGTCCCGGTTGAGGTTAAAAAGGGTGTCCGATGGATAAACTATGATTTACATGTGACTTGAGATCCTACATGTGTTGCAGAAAGGATTTAGCCTAGACAGGTAATCCGTTGATCTCAAATATAGATAGGATGTAGCATGGACAGGTATTCCTTGAGTGATTGAGCCTTTCGAAGAATATGTGTGCATTGTGGATTTAGCTCGGACGGGTAATCCGATTAGGATCTGAATTTAGCCTGGACTGATTTAGATCCAAGCTTATTAAGGGTGTTTGTCGCTATAAGGGATTTAACCTGGACTGGTAATCCTGACATCACCTTATAAGTTGATATTACGGGGGATTTAGCCTCGACTGGTAATCCCACCGTAAGATGCGAGGTTCGCGAGAGTGCGTACATGAAATGATTGCTCTTATGACTTGACGGTAAATGGGTAATCTATCGAGATTTCTAGGAAACTCAACGGGATTAACATGAGATATAAAAATGAAAACGTTGAATGATGAGCTCATCTAAGACAAATTACATAGTGCATTGTTATGAGATTAACTTGTTGATTGAGTGCATGTGATAGGGAAACTATTTCAAGCTTGTTGGTTTTATTGCCTAATATGGATGCATGCTAATTAATCTGTAACACCCCAAAATCGGCCTGGAAGTTTGGCTCGAATCTGGCGTGTCACATTGAAATGTTTTTCGGAAACCATGTTTCCATTAAAAACCCTTCTTAATAATTAAAAACTTGTACCCTTTTTAAACCTTGTTAGAAAACCTCAGCTGAATAACATTCTTAACAACTTTGTAAAAAATCCTGGCAGTTGCCGAAGCTTATTTTAAAAATAATTGCGGTTACGTGATGTTTTCAACAACAGTAGTTGCTTTGGAAAACCGTGTTCTAATACTAACAATTATAAGAACAATAAATAAAATTCCAAATTTGAAATCCAAAAAATTACAACGGCCTTACTACAACCCACATAAAAATATTTAAAAACAATAATCAAAACTATAACATAAACAATGTGTGTGGCTTCCTCCAAGGCCCTCGCAGCTCCGATCCGTCTAAGGCTGGAAATTACCTGAAAGGTTAATAAACGGGGTGAGTTTACGAAAACTCAGTGTGAAATCCCCTACTATAAAAGGAACAGTCAGTCATATAAAAGAATTAAAAGTCTGGCCCCAGCCTTACTTACAGTTTCAGTATCAATTGGTCCTTACCCCACTATAACAGACAGTACCAGATGGGCCTTAGCCCATTACAGAATAAGAAACATTATCAGAACTAGAATCAAAATGAGAATCAGAATCAGAATGAAAATCAGGTGACAAAATCAAAATCAGAATCAGAATCAGAATTAGTTAACAGAATCAGAATAAGTATCAGGTAACAGAATCAGAATTAGAACCAGAATCAAAATTAGGTAACAGAATCAGAATCAGTATCAGGTAACAGAATCAGAATCAGAATGTGAATGCAAACCCAACCTAATCCATTCGTATACACCCCCGTACCAACCTTACACCATGTGGGGAGACAACTCAACCCACCCATCCGCTACACACCACAGAATTTGCAGCTAGGCTACTAGATATTGTGACGAAGTCACCAGATGCAGATATTGAGGCTAGGCCACCAGAACAGATATATATATACATATATATATATATGTGGCGAAGCCACCAGATTGCAGCGAGGCTGCCAGATATTGTGACGAAGTCACCAGAATAGATATATGTGGCGAGGCCACCAGATTACAGCGAGGCTGCCAGAATGCTTCCTCCATCAATATAACTCATATCCCATGCAACAGATATACATGTCATGGCATACAACATACATAATCAGAATATCATATCCATATTTGAATCAAACAATCACAGTCAAGTAATTCATGTCACCAACATATATATACAATCAAATCCGTCAACCACACAGTCCAAGTCAGTCACTTGCCCACAAGGGCAAAACAGTCATTTAACACCCTAAGGGAAAATGGTAATTTTACCATACAAGGGTATCTCGGTAATTCTACCCTACAGGGGTATTTTAGTAATTCTACCCTACAGGGGTATTTCAGTATTTCTACCCTACAGGGGTATTTCGGTATTTCTACCCTACAGGGGTATTTCGGTATTTCTACCCTACAAGGGTATTTCGGTAATTTTGTAAATCAATGGTAAAATGGTAATTCTGTAAATTAGGGGTACTTTGGTAATTTTACAAGTCGAGGGTATTTCAATAATTTTACAGGTCAAGGGTATTTCAGTAATTTCACAAATCAGGGGTATTTTGGTAATTTCACAAACTAGGGGTATTTTGGTAATTTTACAAACTAGGGGTATTTTGGTAATTTTACAAACCAGGGGTATTTTCGTAATTTTATAAACCAAGGGTATTTTGGTAATTTTACAAACCAAGGGTATTTTGGTGATTTTATAAACTAAGGGTATTTTAGTAATTTTAAAAACTAGGGGTATTTTGGTAATTTGGTAAACTAAAGTATTCTAAACAGGGATAACAATACGAATGGCCCTAAAGCCTATTCTCGGCCCAAATAGGCCCACACGCTCGTGTGACCCTTTTAGCCCAAATCTAGCCACAGATATGAGATTCACCTAGCCTAGTCCAATATTTACTACACAATCAAACAACTTATCCAATTGGGCTCGTAGGCCCATTGGGCCCACATGGCCCCTTTCGGCCTATCACGGCCCGAAGTAGCCATCCTATAGCTAGAGTAGCAAGAAAATACACACCTGATAGGAGACTGGAGTTAATCCGCGCTCTGAGCACTCTTAGCCGACGCCCAACCCAAACAAGCACGCCATAAAGCGAAAGGGATCAGCCAAGAAAGTTACCTTTACTCTCCTCATGGTTCTCTCTATTTAAAGCCAGCTTCGCATCCACTCTTATGTTAGCTCTCCGATGTGGGATCCCTCCATCATCAGAGTTTAAATTCAACACCAACTCTTGCCGCCCCCTGTTAGCAAAATAAATGCTCTTTGCTTGCCATGGGATTCAAACCCATGCCTCCCCTTAAATCCACATGCTACTTGCCACTAAGCCACAAGGCTTTTTGTGTCACAATTTCTCCAACAATATTCTTAAGGCCTACCTACTACACCTAAGGTTTGATTCACCTTAAACCAAAATTTTTGCTAGAGTCCAGGTTTGAACCCAGGACTTCTCCAACACTTCTCAGCACACTTAACCACTAAAACAAGCCTTCATTAATGAAATTTACATGCACAACAGAATATTATAAGCTGCCTTCAACCGCTCCTATGCTCAAGGCCCAAAACTTCTAGGCCCAAATTCAGGGTGTTACAACTCTACCTCCCTTAAAGAAATTTCGTCCCCGAAATTTCCATCTAACAGGGTAGTCGTGTAACATCTACCCACTACGCTACTGCTGCGCACTCTGATCCTACTATCACTATCACACTTCAACTAGAACTTCAAACATCTCATACATACAACACTTATTCACTGAAGCAGACACATATTTATCACACATATATACAATTTCTATATCCAAACATCACATCCACATAAAATAAATACCAAATTTAAATTCAGACCAATATCTAAAAAATCCACAGTATTTCAATTTCTAAACAGACAAAAGTATTTAGAAGACTTACGGATTCAGCACCGGAGACTCGGTGTGCCACACTTTTTAAGAGAAATACTTCAAACTGAGCACGTGGTTGAAAATAATTTTCTGAACTTCAACCTTTGAAAACCCAATCCACAGCCAAGTTGTTGCAATCCAGGCTCTGATACCACTAAATGTAACACCCAAACTCGGCCTGGAAGTTTGGCTCGAATTTGGCGTGTCACATTGAAGTGTTTTTCAGAAACCATGTTTCCATTAAAAACCCTTCTTAATAATTAAAAACTTGTACCCTTTTTAAACCTTGTTAGAAAACCTCAGTTGAATAACATTCGTAACAACTTTGTAAAAAACTTGACAGTTGCGGAAGCTTAATTTAAAAACAATTGCGGTTACGTGATGTTTTGAACAACAGTAGTTGCTTTGGAAAACCGTGTTCTAGTACTAGCAATTATAAGAACAATAAATAAAATTCCAAATTTGAAATCTAAAAAATTACAACGGCTTTACTACAACCCACATAAAAACATTTAAAAGCAATAATCAAAACTATAACATAAACAATGTGTGTGGCTTCCTCCGAGGCCCTCGCAGCTCCGATCCGTCTAAGGCTGGAAATTACCTGAAAGGTTAATAAACGGGGTGAGTTTACAAAAACTCAGTGTGAAATCCCCTACTATAAAAGGAACAGTTAGTCATATAAAAGAATTAAAAGTCTGGCCCCAGCCTTACTTACAATTTCAGTATCAATTGGCCTTAGCCCACTATAACAGACAGTACCAGATGGGCCTTAGCCCATTACAGAATAAGAAACATTATCAGAACTAGAATCAAAATGAGAATCAGAATCAAAATCAAAATCAGGTGACAGAATCAAAATCAAAATCAAAATCAGAATTAGGTAACAGAATCAGAATCAGTATCAGGTAACAGAATCAGAATCAGAACCAGAATCAGAATTAGGTAACAGAATCAGAATCAGTATCAGGTAATAGAATCAGAATCAGAATGTGAATGCAAACCCAACCCAATCCATCCGTATACACCCCCGTACCAACCTTACACCATGTGGGGAGACAACTCAACCCACCCATCCGCTACACACTACAGAATTTGCAGCGAGGCTGCCAGATATTGTGACGAAGTCACCAGATATTGTGACGAAGTCACCAGATACAGATATTGTGGCTAGGCCACCAGAACAAATATATATACATATATATGTGTGTGGCGAAGCCACCAGATTACCGCGAGGCTACCAAATATTGTGACGAAGTCACCAGAACAGATATATGTGGCGAGGCCACCAGATTGCAGCGAGGCTGCCAGAATGCTTCCTCCATCAATATAACCCATATCCCATGCAATAGATATACATGTCATTGCATACAACATACAAAATCAGAATATCATATCCATATTTGCATCAAACAATCACAGTCAAGTCATTCATATCACCAATATATATTTACAATCAAATCCTTCAACCACATAGTCCAAGTCAGTTACTTGCCCACAAGGGCAAAACAGTCATTTAACACCCTAGGGGTAAAATGGTAATTTTACCCCACAAGGGTATCTCGGTAATTCTACCCTAAAGGGGTATTTTAGTAATTCTACCCCACAGGGGTATTTCAGTATTTCTACCCTACAAGGGTATTTCGTTAATTCTACCCTATAAGGGTATTTTAGTAATTCTACCCCACAGGGGTATTTCAGTATTTCTACCCTACAAGGGTATTTCGTTAATTCTACCCTATAAGGGTATTTTAGTAATTCTACCCTACTAGGGTATTTCGGTATTTCTACCCTACAGGGGTATTTCAGTATTTCTACCCTGCAAGGGTATTTCGGTATTTCTACCCTACAAGAGTATTTCGGTAATATTGTAAATTAAGGGTAAAACCATAATTTTGTAAATTAGGGGTACTTTGGTAATTTTACAAGTCGAGGGTATTTCAATAATTTTACAGGTCGAGGGTATTTCAGTAATTTCACAAATTAGGGGTATTTTGGTAATTTCACAAACTAGGGGTATTTTGGTAATTTTACAAACCTGGGGTATTTTGGTAATTTTACAAACTGGGGGTATTTTGGTAATTTTACAAACCAACGGTATTTTGGTGATTTTATAAACCAAGGGTATTTTAGTAATTTTACAAACCAGGGGTATTTTCGTAATTTGGTAAACTAAAGTATTCTAAACAGGGATAACAATACGAATGGCCCTGAAGCCTATTCTCGGCCCAAATAGGCCCACACGCTCGTGTGGCCCTTTTTGCCGAAATCTAGCCACAGATATGAGATTCACCTAGCCTAGTCCAATATTTACTACACAATCAAACAACTTATCCAATTGGGCCCGTAGGCCCATTGGGCCCGTAGGCCCATTGGGCCCATATGGCCCCTTTCGGCCCATCGCGGCACGAAGTAGCCATCCTACAGCTAGAGTAGCGAGAAAATACACACCTGATAGGAGACTGGAGTTAATCCGCGCTCTGAGTACTCTTAGCCGATGCCCAACCCAAACGAGCACGCCATAAAGCGAAAGGGATCAGCCAAGAAAGGTACCTTTACTCTCCTCATGGTTCTCTCTATTTAAAGCCAGCTTCGCATCCACTTTTATGTGAGCTCCCTGATGTGGGATCCCTCCATCATCAGAGTTTAAGTTCAACACCAACTCTTGCCGCCCCCTGTTAGCAAAATAAATGCTCTTTGCTTGCCATGGGATCCGAACCCATGCCTCCCCTTAAATGCTCCACAGGCTACTTGCCACTAAGCCACAAGGCTTTTTGTGTCACAATTTCTCCAACAATATTCTTAAGGCCTACCTACTACACCCAGGGCTTGATTCACCTTAAACCAAAATTTTTGCTAGAGTCCAGGTTTGAACCCAGGACTTCTCCAACACTTCTCAGCACACTTCACCACTAAAACAAGCCTTCATTAACGAAATTTACATGCACAACAGAATATTATAAGCTACCTTCAACCGCTCCCATGCTCAAGGCCCAAAACTTCTAGGCCCAAATTCAGGGTGTTACATAATCAATAAGTTTTCTTTCCAGTTATTCGGGCTTACTAAACATGTAAATGCTTACCCCTCTTTTTTCCCTGTCTTATAGAGCTCGTGGACTCGCGAAGATTAGTAGACGGTTGGAGAGTCAACACACTATCATATGATCTCTCTTTGATATATAGATACTCTTATTTTGTTCAATGGCACGTATAGGCCTTTTGTTATTTTGTTATATGTGTCCTTTGATTAGTCAATATGAAGGCTTATAAAAGTACACATATTCACTTGTATATGGCCATGGAAATTGGCTCATGTTGGTGTAGGTTATGACCTTGTGATGATTATATATGGTGTATTACAATTAGTCAAATGTAGCATGACCAAATCACATGGGGTGGTTAGGCAACAATTTTGGCAATGAGTTAAGATAACGACGCAGTCTTAATTGAGTTACAATTCATGGAAATCCTTAATATAAAGGGGAGAACCTAGCATGTATATAAATCGATGAGATGAGGTTTACATGCAATGAGGTATATTAAGGCCATTTTAGAGTATAATTAGACCATGTTAAGTGTTACTGAAAACTATAAGTGGATATGGTTATTAGAGGGTGACCTAAGGCTTGGAAAATAACCTAATAAGGTCCACAGGGTGGACACACAGGCGTGTGTCTATGCTATGTATGACACACGGACCACCCATGGGCGTGCGAAATGGTCGTGTGTCCCCTGCACCTAAAAATATTAAGTCAGAATGCATGGTAGTAAACAAACGGGTAAAGACACGGCTGTGTGTCTCAACCGTGTGTTTGCTATGAGATGGAGATGATATTCGACCATGGGTGTTGTCTTCTTGGTTGGTGTTTGATGTTGTGGTGATGAGGCATGAAGATGAGTTAAGTTTCGGCTAAGGTGGACTTGTGTTGATGTCATTTGCATGCTAAGTGTGAAGCTTTGTAATGATAGATGTGATGGTGATTCATGACTCTTGGATTTTCTTTTTAGCATTTTTGAGTTAGACATTAAGTTCTTTGTTTAACCCGTGACCAAAATTGAAATGGTATGGTGTCTTGATGCATTCGGCCATGGTAGGAAGTAGATGAGAATTGGTAGTAAGGTGAAGTGCAAATGTTAGTATTTGATTACTAGTGTATATATGTGTATTAGCCGAGTTTTGAACTTGAAACAAAATGGTATGTAGTCAATACAAGTAACCATATTTGTAGGAAGTATTAAGCATATAATCGGCCTCAACATAGACATGCATATTCGGCCATATGAGGTAGATTGGTGTTGCATGTATTCGGTTAGAGGCAAGCATATTGATGCTTTTATCTTGGCTTAGATAATCGGTTAAAAGAGAGTGTGGGCTAATATGTTGAGTTGATTCATGATTTCATATATATGTGACTCTAATGTCTAATGTATATATGGGTTAAGTACCTTGAGTTTCTCTTTTTGATGTTCAAATGATTAAATCAATTTATTTGTTAAATTAAGCTCAAGAGCAAAGGGGAACTAAATCCGATAAAGGGAAGGAAAAAGTGATCGAATAGCCGTCGAAATCGTTCGACAACATCCGAGGTAAGTTTTCGAGTAATGAAACTTAGTTTACGATTTGATTAAGCCATGACGTATAATCATAACAAATATACAGTGATATAATGATTCTACTTGAATTATATGTTGAGTTAATTAGTCTATACGTATGATGGGTAGCCGTATGTGCATAGAGATCACGTCATAAAGCAAACCAAATCATGCTGTTTGTATGTGGCTATTGAGCTGAAAATGGGAATGCTTAATAATTGACTTGTGTTTGAATTCTAGTTATGAAAATGAAATAAAGATGTGTCATGATTTACTGATATGTGCATGAATATTCGGATGATAACGGGGCTAAGTCCCGAAGGCATTTGTGCTAGTGACTAATTCCGGGCTAAGTCCCGAAGGCATTTGTGCTAGTGACTAATTCCGGGCTAAGTCCCGAAGGCATTTGTGCGAGTTACTATATCCGGGCTAAGTCCCGAAGGCATTTGTGCGAACTACTATATCCAGGCTAAGTCCCGAAGGCATTTGAGCGAGTAGCTATATTCGGTTAAATCCCGAAGGTACTTGGTTTGGGAATGAGCGATCTTCCTGTAATAATTTCAATTAATATGCTCGTAAAATCCCAACGATGAGGTATGTTTCGTATATGCATTGGATTAGTTGATTCCTTTTAAATAGTATTCGCTCAGTCGATTAATGAGCTTCCGGCTTTTGGTTAAGTTGATCTCTTATGTATGAGTATAAGGGTTGGTAATGTGAAGTAGGTATGATTTTGAGAATGTGTGTATATGAAATTATCCGTTTAGTCATATGAATGCTATAGTTCAATTGTGCCTAATTTCATTGCTCAAAACTCACTAAGTATTAAATGCTTATTCCGTTTCTTTGATTCTCTGTTTTATAGATTTTGGTTCGTCAGCTATCGGACTCGGGATTGTCAAAGTCGAAGTCGTCCATAATATCAAAGCCCTTTTGGTACTCTTTTAGTTGAACTCTGTTAATGGCATGTATAGGACTGCCCTTTTGTTATTAGTCAAGTACTTTGGTGTTGTATATATTTGGATAGCCATGCGAAAATGGCTTATATATTTTGAGGATAGTGATATAATCATTTTGTATGTATATGGTTATTGAGAGGTGTGGATATGCTTGGCAATGATTGGCCATTGGAATGGTTAATCATGATCATTTTTTGTGCTATATATGCTAAAGGGCTAGTTGAATCATGGAAACTATGAAATAGGTAAAGTCTACCTTAAAGGCAGATGCTGATAGTAGCAGTGATGTAAATTTGAAAAATCACTAAAAATAGTATGAATGGAATTAAATAGTTAATAAATTATGTAATATAACCTTGATGAATCTACTTTCATATGGAAGAAACGAAACGATCATATGAGTCGTATTTTAAGAGATATTTAAGTTTTAGTGGCACAGGGCCAGAGTGATTTCTAGATCCCCTGATCTGACTTTGGAAATTCACTATAAATTAACCAGAGATAATTAGAAGTAATTCCATATATGTATAGATTCCTTTTTGAGTCTAGTTTCGTTAGAAACAAACAACATAAGTATTGAAGCCCTGTACAGGGAGATATATAAGTCGTAATGCATGAAGGGCAGAGCAGTCGAACCCTGAAACAGGGGAGAATTTAACTAATAAATTGTACTAATTGGCCCAATCAAAAATTCTAGAAAAAAATTTTTAGATGGATATATGAGTCTAGTTTCAGGGAAATTTTACAGAATCAGTTTTCGAGCTTTAGAACTCAAGATATGATTTTTAAAGTGACTGTGATGCAGTTAGCTAGCTTGTCTGGAAAAAAAATGAACTGTGTAAGTCAATGAAATAAGTCCGTAAATACCTCGTGTTCGACTCCAGCAATGGTCTCGGGTACGGGGTGTTACATAGACCGTGATGTGAAAGTTTTGATGAGGAAGTTGATTTCACTGGTTAAGGTACTATCGTGTAATCAAGCTCTGAGGAAGCCAGGTAGGAACTCGAGGAGGCGGTGCGACAACAATACCCTCATTTGTTTTGACCAGGTAAATTTCGAGGCTAAATTTTTCTTTTAGGGGGTAGAGTTGTAACTCCCCAAAATATAGGTTCTCGATTTCTGTATGTTATGTAACATAAATGCATGCTTGTCTTAATTGTTAGTATCCTGGGAAGTGCCTGAGAAGTCCTGAGTTCAAGCCTGGGCAGTTGCAAAACTTTGGTTTTTTTTTAAGAATGACCCTTGCCTTTAGTTAGTAGTCTTTTAAATTATTGTGGGTAAAATTTATCATAAAGAGCCTGTTAGTCTAGGGGTAAGTGGCGTGTTGGGATACCTAAGGGTCTCGAGTTCTAGCCCTCCTATGCGCAAAAGTGTTCTATTTTGTTGCATAAGTCGTGTGGGTAGCAGAGTTTGGCCAAAACACTGCTAAGTGGAGTGGAGTTTAAATTGGTCATGGAGGGAGTTGAGGAGAGATATGAGGAGAGTTTTTAGAAGAGAATCAAGGGATTTTGAAGTTGTGGGGAGTTGATGCCGAAAGGGGACTCTAGGCACTCAAGAATTCGACCTAGAGGTCATGCTTCTCATTTTGTCGATTTTGTGTACACATTTTGCCCTTTTGCGTTTTGGGGTGCTTTTTACTCACTTGCTTGGTAGTCGATTTCTGCTAGGGGTTTTGGGGGTAGTTTTCTTTGAGACCATTCGAGCATTTTTTTAGGGTCTTCCTATTTTGTTTTTGCTCTCCACAACAGTGCTTTATTGATCGTCTGTCTCCTCTCCCTCTCCTTCATTAATTTCAAGCTATTGGTTCTTGACCTTTGACCAATGGTTTCCTTTTTCTTCTCTCCTCAATAAGCTTTGACTTGGACGAATCTTTGCACCCCACTCCTTCACTCAAGAAGTAGCCGAATACCCTTTTCTTTTCTTCTTTCTTCTTAACATCCCTTCATTTTAATACCTTGACTATTTACTACATCTCTCTCTACCTCAATTGTGTTTCAGTTTTTGAAGTGGTTCTTTGAACAATCAGTTAGAGGTCAAGTGCAAGGTTCCTTCTTCCTTTCCATCACTTTATTTCTTTTCTTCCCTCTTCCCTCTTTTGTATTGGCTGAAATAACCTTTGTTTATGACGTTTTCTACTAGAGAGCAAGATTGTTTAATCTCGTGCCTTGGAACTAAGGGGTGCTTTTTGTGTTGGCCGAGTACTGCTTTCCCTCACTCCTATTCTACACTTTTGGTAAGTTACTATACACTTGGGTTACTGGATTGTGTGTATGGTAAAAGTTTATAAGTGGTGTGCGGGTTGCAGGTAGTCTCTAAAGATTGGAAACGATTGCTTGCAACGGTTCTTGGATCGATTAAGATGAGGGATAGGTAATTAAACAAATGAGTGTTTCTATTCAGATTGCTTTAATTCGATTTTAGGCTATTAACCGAAACTTTTGTTTGAAATAGATTGGAATACTCGTTGGCCAGTAGTGCATTTTCGCAATCAGGTGTGTAACCACTACCTAAGTCATAAATCGGCAAAAGCTGGAAACTATTACCATTGATGCTACACGGGCGTGCGTTTGCTCGTGTGGTCATCCGAATGCATAAGCACGAGCATTTGATCGTAGAGGCCACCACGAGTGATTTCGTGGGCTTAGGTTACTTTGGGCCATGTTGGGCCGAAATGTGCCTCGTGGCCCCAAGGGCTCGTGGGCCCCAAACGGGTAAATCGCACAGACGGGTGGAGATTATTAGGCCAGGCTGTGTAGTTCACACAGCCAAGGTTATTTTTGGGCTTTATGGGCCACACGGACGTGTTGACCCACATGGGCCATATAATGGGCTTGGGCCCATTTTCACTGTTTGGTTGTTAAGGTTGAACGGGTCGCCTAAGACGACAATGGAGCTACTGTTGGGTTAGTAAGTACACTTAGACCCCGTACTGATGAAATGACCATTATACCCTTACGAGATAAAATGACTGAAATACCCCCATATTATGTATGATTGTATTTGAGCATGACATTTCTGCATACACGTATGATATTATGACATGACATGTTGCATTGGGATGGGTTTGATATATTTAGAGGAAGTGTTCTGAATATACTATTTGGTGTCGCAACTGGTACTATATTTTGGAGTGTAGGGATGTGTGGGTTGATTTAATCCCCATATGGAGTGTAGGGTTGGACGGAGTTGAGTGTGAAGGATGGATGGGTAGGACTTCTGATTGCATTTCTGTTTACTGTTACTGTAAAGGACTAAGGCCCACACTGCTACTGTTACTGTATTGGGTTAAGGCCTTCACCGTTACTGAAATGTTACTAAAACGGGCTTAGGCCCAGACTGCTTTTGCCTATGGCGTGACTGACTGTTTTTTAATAAGGGATTACACACTGAGTTTTCATAAACTCACCCTTCTGCTTCCCTGTACAGGTAATCCTTAGGTGGGTCGGTGCTGCGAGGGATTCGATTGAGGCCACACAATTGCTTTTGCTTCTGTTTAAAATTATTAATTTTTATGCTATTTGATTTGGGGTATCTGCTTTGTAATAAGGCCTCTCTAAATTTTTACTTTATTTTGGGTTTTACTTACTTTGATTTATATCTACTAGGTGTAAGTCACGATTTTCAATAAAAACATATGTTTTCAAAACATCACGCAATCGCACCATATTTTAAGAAAAAAACTTTTGCAAACAAACATTGTTTCTAAAAGCGCAATAATAACTTAATATGATTAACCATTTGCTAAACTAACTTGAGTTTTAATAACGTGCAATATGTTTTAAATTTTCATAAAGATAATCTATGAGATTTCAACAAAGAACGGATCCTTCAAACTAGTTTTCATAACTCACTTCAATGTGCATCATAGATTCGGCCATAACGTCTAGGCCGGGATTGTGGTGATACAATCATTCAGGAAAAGCAAATGTTGTTGCTGATGCTTTAAGCTAGAAATCCTTGTTTCTTTGCATGCATTGAATACTCAGTTAGCTTTGTCTGATGATGGCTCAATTATAGCTGAGTTGAAAGCGAGACCGTTGTTTATACAACAGATTTTCGAAGCTCGGAAAGTTGATAATGATTTGTTAGTAAAACGGGCTCAATGTGATTTGAATCTTGATTCAGAATTTTAGATTGATGCTGATGATTGTTTAAGACTTAGAGGCTGAATTTGAGTTCCGAGAAATTCAAAATTGATTTAAATGATTTTGAATGAAGCGCATAGTAGTTGTTTATCTGTGCATCCGGGAGGCACGAAAATGTATAATGATTTGAAATGGCTTTATTGGTGGCATGGCATGAAACTTGATATTTTAGAATTTATTTCGAAATGTTTGATTTTTCAGCAAGTTAAAGCTGAACATTAAGTGTTATCAGGTTTATTACAGCCTATTATGATTCCTAAGTGGAAATGGGATAGAGTGACTATGGATTTTGTATCGGGATTGCCCTTATCTCCGAGTAAGAAAGATGCAATTTGGGTTGTTGTTGATCAACTAACAAAGTCGGCTCATTTCATTGTGAGGTTAAACGAAGTACCTATTTCAATTGTTTAAAAATAGAGATCCGAGATTTACATCGCGGTTTTGGAAGAAACTACAAGATGCATTAGGTACAAAGCTACATTTCAGTACTGTATTTCATCCGCAAACGGATGGTCAATCCAAACGAGTTATTCAAATACTCAAGGATATGTTGAGATGTTGCATACTTTAGTTCGAAAGTACATGGGAAAAGTATTTGCCATTGATTGAATTTGCGTATAATAATAGTTTTCAATCAAGCATTAAAAGGGTACCATATGAAGCTTTATATGGTCGAAAATGTAGTACACCATTGTACTGGACCGAGCTTAGCGAGAATAAGATCCACGGGTTGATCTGATTAGAGAGGCTGAAGAAATTGTGAAAGTGATTCGTGATAGTTTGAAAGCGGCGTCAGATCAACAGAAATCATATACAGATTTAAAATGGAAAGATATTGAGATTCAGATCAGGGATAAAGTGTTTTTGAAAGTATCTCCATGGGAAAAAATACTTCAATTTGGTCGTAAAGGTAAATTGAGTCCGAGGTTTATCAGACCATATGAGGTTATCGAGCAAGTGGGACCAATGGCTTATCGGCTAGCATTTCCGTTTGAGTTAGAAAAGATACATAATGTATTTCACATATCGATGCTCTGACGATGCAGATCCGATCCCTCACATGTGATTTATCTGATTGAGATAGAGATTTAGTCTGATATGACATATGAAGAAGAGCCAATCCGTATTTTAGCTCGCGAGATTAAAGAATTGAGAAAAAGAAAATTGCATTAGTTAAAGTATTGTGGCATCAGCATGGGGTAGAAGAAGCTACGTGGGAACCCGAGGATGCTATGAGAAAGCAATATCCAAACCTATTCACTAGTAAGATTTTCGGGGACGAAAATCCTTAAGGGGGAGAGTTGTAACAGCCCGGTTTAGACCCTAGTTAGAATAGTGGTTTTGGGACCACGAATCTGAGGTTGAAAATTATTTTAATATTATTTTCTGTGTTTACAGCATGGTATGTGATATGTGTGAAAGTTTCATGGGCTAATTTTACCGTTTGTGTGCTTAAATTTGCAAAAAGGACTTAATCGCATAAAATCCGAAAATGGCATTCCATAAGTTAAATGTGTTTATTTGCTCTGGCTTGTTAAATGTGAAGTCATTATGTTGTAATTAGACCATAACTTTAGTAAATGGACGTGGATGGACATATGTTAGTGGATTTTAAATGTATTAATAAAGGTTAAAATGGTAATTAGATTATTAATGATATATTAGATAAAAAATGAAATTATCATCATTTTTAGTTCATCCTAGCCGAAAATAAGAAGAAGAAGATAGCCATTTAGGGCTTTTGATATTCGGCACACACTTGGCTTGATTGAGGTATGTATTTTGCTCGGTTTTTATGATTTCTATGTTTTTGTGATCGTTTATGTGTTCTAGCTAGCCCATGCTTAAATTTATGAAATTGCTGATGATTTGATGAGATTCCATTGATGAATTCATCAGTTTTGTGATGTTAAATCGTGAAATATGAAAGCTTGGTGATAGATATTCATGTTTTATAAAGTGATTTTTGACAAAAATATCAATTAGGGATTAATTTGTGAAAATGTGAAAATCTAGGGTTAAATATGTGAATAAATGAAAAATATAGGCTATTAGGGGCACTATGGTAATTCGGCCAAGCATGGGTTAATTGAATTTGGTGAATTTTGTGTATTTGTGAAATAGGGACAAAATTGAATACATGTGTAACTTTAAGGGCTAAAGTTCAAAAATGCCCAAATATGTGATTGTGGATGAAATTGAATGTGTTGGTGATTAAATGGGTTAATTTTGTATACATATAGATCAAGAAAAGGGGAATTCAGATTTAGATCGAAAAAAATAAAAAATTATTGAGTAATCAATCCCGTTCATCAATTCCAAGTACAAGATAAGTTCGTATGTGTAATTTCATTATAAATGCATGTAAATGCTTTGAAATAGCATAAACTGTGATTATAATATTTCGAATAAAGTTTAAATGATGATTCTGACACTACGGAGGTGTTCGATGATGAAATCAACTAGTGAAACTTATTGGTTGAACATTAGATAGATAATTGAATAGTTGTGAAATGTTAAGTTGATATATCGATTTGGCTTTGGGCCATGCATGTTGAATGAGTTGGCTTCGGGCCATGATATTGGCACTTCGAGTGTGAATGATACCTTGATTTGGCTACGGGCCATGATATAGGTTCTCCGGGATAAGTTACCTTGATTTGGCTACGAGCCATGGTATAGGTACTTATCAATAGAGATCTTGAGTATTCAACTTTTATTTTGAATGGTTCAACAGGTAAAGAATTACGTAATTGAGAAAGAGGTTAGTACGAGGTGGTATAGGTACATACAGAACCTATCCACGTATTACATTGAGAAAGATCATTGAGATGGCATTTAA
The DNA here is from genome assembly GCF_007990345.1 of Gossypium hirsutum. Lineage (NCBI taxonomy): Eukaryota > Viridiplantae > Streptophyta > Magnoliopsida > Malvales > Malvaceae > Gossypium > Gossypium hirsutum. Next base: position 82,989,641 of record NC_053426.1, read on the forward strand.
TCATGTTTTGAGACATGATAAAGGTATGTGGTTAATGTGATTTTGATTTGGTAATATGAAATTGGTTGAAATCATGCTTATGTGATGAATTGAGTAATTCACTTACGAACTTACTAAGCTATGAAGCTTACTGTGTGTTATTTGTCTATTTTATAGATCATCGAAGCTAGTTCAGACTCGGGGATCGTCAGGAAGCGTCATCACACTATCGATCAACTTGTTGGTACTTTTAAAGCTTTGTATATATGGTATATGGAATGTATAAGCTAGTGTCATCTTAGTATGTTTTGAATTGTGATTATAGCCATGAGATTTGGCTTGTAAATATTGGTATGTATGGCTTTTTAAGTTGACCTAAATGATATGATTGATAAGTAAGTTATATGATGTATATAATGCTTATGTGATGGTTTGATTATGGAGTGTTGAAATGGTAAGTTTTGTGGTATGAAATAGGTGATAAAATAATGAGTTTATGCATTTGGAACCTATGTAAGTTGTGCTGATTTTGGCATATTATTTGGTATGCTTTGGTTCTGGAATTGAGTAGTGAATTGGATGGAATTTAAATGGCATAGAATATGTATGAATTGGCTGATTTTGGTTGCTTATAAATGTCTTGAAATTGTACCATTAAAGTTGAGTTTTGTGCATGAGAAGAGAGTGGAAAAATGGCTTTGCAAATGGCCTATTTTTGTCTACAGGGTAGAGACACGGGCGTATGTCTCAGCCGTGCACGACATACGACTATGTCACACGACCATGTATCCCCTGGGGTAGTCTTACAAATTTAAGTCAGTTTTGAGCACGGGCTAGACACATGTTCGTGTGGTCGGCCATGTGGCCAAGTCAGTAACCTCCCTAATTTTCACACGGCCTGGCACACGGGCGTGTCTTGTGGCCATGTGAAGAAGTCAGTATGTATGCCCTATTTTTCCATGGCCTAGACACACGGGCGTGTCTGATTCCGTGTTAGGCACACGGTCTGTTCACACGGGTGTGTGACCTTGAAATGTTTGAAAATTTTCTATCTTTCTCAATGTTTATGAATGTTATTGGTTTAGTCCGAACCTCTTTTAAGCTTGTTTTAAGGTCTCATAGACTTATATAAGGGACAATGTGTTTATGAAAGAATCAGATATGATGATATATGTGATAAATGTATGAAAGTTGTATGTACAATTGTGTTGTAAGTCCGGTAATGCCTCGTAACCCTATTTCAGTGTCGGACACGGGTTAGGGGTGTTACACATGCAAACTTAGTCCCTAAACATCATGCTTTATTCACCCAGTCACATAAGCACCAAAATTTCTAAACAATAAATCAAACACCATCTCCAAGTTCTCAAGCTTCCAAACTTACAAAATATGCAAATAATCCCAAATATGTCTTAACAAAACTGATAAAAATGTCCACCACATTCCTTAGAGCTAGAATAAGCAAAAATACCTACTGTAATGAGTAAAGGATGGCTTGGATCAATCCCTTAAAGGCCACATCGCTCACGCTGGGAATGCAACTACTCTGCAAAGGATAAAATAGAGTATGTGAGTTTAACAAGCTCAGTGAATGCATAGAACAACCACTACGCAAACAAGTCATCACGCATCAATCAAATAACTTACAACATATTCCCAAAACATCATTAACTAAGTGTCATAATTCACATATTTAGTCATATTCCATGAATTCTTTACACCTTATCTATACGAACGTTTAGGCATACATATAGCAATATTCTGACACATATCAATCACATATAAGCACATATAATTACATAATATCGCATTTAGTCGTAGTGTATAATAATTTGGCTTTTGAGTTTATGAAACATAAAGTGGATCCTATCACCACTCGTCGGATACACGAATCTCCAACACACCACATATAGACTCGTAGAGTCAAACATTTCCCATAAGCGAAGGATATACCTAAGGCTCCTCAACACACCAAACATATATATCCCAGTGAATGGAGCTTGGCTCACATGCCATTGTCTCTCCAAAACTGTCCCTGGACCTCAGCGCCCTATATATCACAACACAAATAAATGAGTACTCACAATCTTTTGCATACCAACTATATCCAACAGTTTCATCAACTCACAAGGCCAAAATATCTATAATGTCATCAAATATTACTTACCGATTATCCACACGTATTCACCGCATAATCATATCGTTAGCACCTTATACACACTATCACATGGCATGAATAACATACCCTCATATTTATCGTTACAACAGTCATCACAACATGTTCATATTTCATCACATCGTAATTCTATTTTGATGCTTCGTTGAGAGTACCAAAAATATCCTAATCCCTGTAAAATAGTAAAAATAACAGTAAAGGGGAAATAGGGTCGAATCCTCAGGGACCGGATTGTACAAATGCTCGTTTCTTGAAATCCTGGACAATTTCTTGGCCAAGAAAACTCGCGTTCCTAAAAAATAAAAATAAAAACATAATTTAAGAATTTCGATTTGGAAAAATAAAAATAGAATTTTAAGTTGAATCAAAATTGCGATATTAAATAAATTACGAAAATTAAAATGAAGAATAAAAATAAACAGAGTTTGGGAAAAGAGAAAGTTTCTTATGTGGCGAGATTCCAGCCTCCAGTTAAGTTTCTTATGTGGCGAGATTCCAGCCTCCAGTTGTCTCGTTCCACCTTTGGTTCAATCCTTGGCTTTAAGTAACCCTTCTTGAGCAGGATAAGCCAGTTATAGTGGAAGAGGACGCCTACGACCACCAGCTCCAAGGATTTAGACTTAAAATTTGGCGGAACCTGACTCTAGCCAATAATTGCTTTTGTGGGACTATCTTCTGCTAGATCATCACTTCCCAACGGTGAATACCATGCCATTTTGTCTCTTAGATTCGCCAACCTCTGAAGCAGAAAGCCAACGAACCGACTGTACAATCTTCGCAAAATGTACAAAGCGGTCGTTCCTTGTACAAGTTGAAAAGATCACCTATTAAGGGACATGGACGGAAGCGTCAGCCCCGTAATGTGGAGAAGTGATGAATACCTTGTTGAGAAGGCTAAGTGCAGGTTCTAAGCCTCATGAACCTTTTTGGGGAACTTTGAAAACCTTCGGCTAGATGGGTTTAGTGGCTCATGATTTTTGGGAAAGAAATAAATAAAATAAAAATGAGATTTTTATTGAAGAAAATATGGAGAGAACAAAAGACAGAGTTTTTGGGAGAGGGAGTGTTTACAGAAAAAAGATATATCAAATATGTGCCACCCCATCCCCTATTTATAGTACTAGAAAACCTAGTCTATTCCTAATGAAATTCTAAAAGATAAATACAAATAAATAAAGATAATTAAAAATAAATAAAGATAAATGAAAATAAATCCTAAAATTAAATCTGAATAAAAATCCTTAATAATTATCCTAATATAATTGAAATTAAAATAGAGTCTTTTGCTATAAAATCTCTTCTTCTGCATTTTAGTCCTTGGGTCTTCCATGTTTCCATTTTTGGCACCACTTCTCTCTTTCTTTGCATGTTGGCCCATTATATATTCAAATTCGTACTTTTTGCCTTTAAATTTTCTCTCGTCTCCAATTTAGTCCCTAAAAGATAAAAGACCACAAAATAATCCAAATTAGTAGGATCATAGTCAAAATAATCATGCAATTAGCACATAAAATATGTCGTTCTAGAGTATTATCAAATTCCCCCTACTTAGCCCATGCTTGCCCTAAAGTATGGTTCGTGTCCACTGTGAAAATTAAATCCTGCCATGAAAGAAATACTACTCCAAAGTTTTATAAAAATTAGTCAAAATGCATATGAAAATAAAGAGAACCCTTAGCTTGCTTTTAAGTAAAATTTGAAAAAAGTATTCCAATTAACACACACATAAATTAAGATCGACTTGGATTATTTCATGAAAATTAGGTAATTTACCAAACCTCTCAAGACACCTTATTTATTTCTCCTTTAGTTCCCAAATTTTATTAATACCTCCTTCTTTTTTTCTTTTTTTCTTTTTTCATTTTTTTAATTTTATTTATTTATTTTTACTTAGGAATATATTGAACCTTTTGACGCGAAGAGAGATGACAGCCAAGCACCCCACCCTAGTTACTCAGCCCAACACATTCCTAATTTTTATTTTTCTTAAGAACATTTCGAACCTTTTGACGCGAAGAGAGATGACAGCCAAGCACCTCACCCCGGTTACTCAGTCTAACACATTCTTAAAAATTAATTATGGTTAGCGGAGTTTTACCTAACATGTCACACAACCTTTTGACGTGAAATAGGATGACAACCCAAGCTCCCTACCTCAATTACTCAGCTAGTCACGTTTTAAGCTGCACTCATAACCACGGAAACATTATTACTATTAAATGAAATTTTAATTTTGGAGGACTTAGGAGCAACAATAAAGTGTCAAAAATAAGTTTCAGCAACCACCTTAATAATCATGAACATATTTTAAGCATGCAATTGTATTAAGTGTCCATTTTTCATTTAGACTTAATCAAATTTACTAAAAGCAAATTAGGGTTAACTCTATTAATCATAATTATTCAGCCTAAAAGAATTAAAACAATTGAGACGCAATCAAACAGGCAAAATCATAACTAACTCAGTAGACAAAAATCATGCATGTGGGTCAAACAGTGGGTAAGTCGTGGTCAAAATCCCAGGCATGAAAAGAGGTAGAATATTCTTTAAAAAAATATTATATATGGATAGCAACGACCAAAATGGTAGCAACAACAGAAAAAACAGCATCTAAAATGACAGAAATAATGATGAATGCCTCCCCCCTACTTAAAACACATAGTCCTCAATGTGGAATAAATAAATAAATAGGTAGAAGAAAAGTTTAGAAGAACTCCTTGTGTAATTACTGTCGTTCGCGCATTATGGTAATGAGTTCTCCCTATTGTTGCTTCAGTTTACCTAGACAAAAGAAGAGAATTTTATCAACATCCAAAAAAATAAAATAAAATAAAATATTAAATATTAAAATAAAGTAAAATTAAATTAAATTAAATTAATAAAAATAAAAAATTGGGTTGCCTCCTAATAAGCGCTTGTTTAACGTCGCTAGCTTGACGCCTCAACTAGTATTGGGGCTGTTCCAGCTGAATTCTTTCGTTTGTATGGATTTGAAAATTCTCTTTTTTTATCACATCCACCATATTTGGGTTTAATCGTCCTTGCGCCTCTTTCATTGGTTTCATATTTTCCTCCGAGGGGTTGATCCCTTTTAAGTCGGCAATGGTCTCATCATTCTTCAAAAATGTGAATTTGAGATGCTCGAAAAGTGGTTTTAATTTCGGATCTGATGCCTGCACAACAAAAGGTAGAAGTTTAGTATCCATAGGAGCCAATAATTTATTAACAGATTCAAAATCATTAAACATCATTTTAGATTTATCTCCATAAGATGACTCAAAAGTTTTTTCTACTGATGAGTTAATTATGTCGACAAGGTTTATGTCCAAGACTTCACTTGGGTGACTAATAATGCCATAAATGTTAAACTTCAAGATCTTCCCGTCAAACTCCATCGTTAGGGTTCCGCTTCGTAAATCAATCTTAGTATTTGCAATTCTAAGGAAAGGTCGCCCCAACAAGATGTCTAAAGACCCAGGACCATTATCCTCCTCCATTTTTATCACATAGAAATCTCCAGGGAAGATAAGCCCATTGACTTTGACTAATACGTCCTCGAGGACTCTTTTGGGGCACACAACAGACCTGTTTGCCAACTGAATGATAACACTTATCTTTATAAAAAAAACCTGCTTTAAGTGATTCATAAATAGAGAAAGGCATGACATTTATAGAGGTCCCTAAATCACACATAGCCTTCTTAATTCCTAAATGGCCTATTTTGTATGGTATTACAAAAATGCCCCTATCTTTACATTTCGCTAGCATTTTCTACTGTAACACTACAGATAGATTCTCACCAACACTTACCTTTTCATTACCTGTTAATTTTCATTTTTTGGTGCAAAGCTCTTTGAGGAACTTGGCATATCGCGAAATTTGTCCGATGGCATCCAACAGTGGTAAATTGATCTCAACATTCCTGAATGTTTCGAGGATTTCCTTATCTTCTTTACTTTTTCGACACTGATTTAATCATCTTGGGAATGGAGGTTGGATTTTCGGCAATGGGGGTTTCTCTTGGACTTGTTTGTCACTTTCAGGATTTTCATGGGTGATTTCTTGGCCAAGATTCCTATCAGGAATTGGTTCCAATACCATTCCACTTTGCAACGTCACTACATTTGCGTGTTGTCATGGATTAGGTTCTGTTTGTGACGGCAGCATCCCTTGAGAGTTCAATTTCTCAATTGATATGGTCAATTCTCTTATAGATGCCTCGATTTTCTATTGAAAATCAAGAATATTAGTTGCAAATTTATTGACCAAAGTTTCTAGAGAATTACCTGAATCTTGTGGCTACTGTGGAACCCGATTTTGGTGTGGCTGGTTACATCGTGGATTGGCCCCATAACTTAAGTTAGGGTGGTCCCTCCATCCTAGGTTGTAGGTGTTAGCGTAAGGGTCATATCACCTTTGTGGTGGCCCAGGGAAATTTCCCGCAGCATCTAAATGAGCCATAGTATCATCGTTCAAACTAGGACATGCATCAGTTGTATGTTCAGGGGTAGCACATATTCCGCATACTCGGGCTGGTCTAGCTTTTTCTGCAACAAGAGAGCTTATAATATTAGTAAGTCTATCAATTTTATCTTCTAAGGTTGAATTACTTAGCTGATGAACCCTTCTAGGGGGTTCAGGATTGGCTCGAAATTGCTGAGAAATTGCAGTCATCGTAGAGATTAAGTCTCTTGCTTGCTGTGGAGTCATGTTGACCAATGCTCTTCCACTAGCGGCGTCTACCATATTCATCTCTATGGGTTTTAGGCCTTCATAAAAGTACTGGAGCAAAGACTGTTTCGTTATACTGTGTTGTGGGCAACTTGCACACAACTTTTTAAATCACTCCCAATAGTCATACAAAGACTCTGAATCTTTTTGCCTTATTCCAACGATCTCCCTTCTTAACTCAGCTGCACGTAACGCTAGAAAAAACCTATTGAGAAACAAACGATAAAGATCAGCCAAGTCGTTACAGATCCAGGAGGTAAATAAAATAACCATTCCCTAGCAGAATCTGCTAGGGAAAAAGGGAAAGAACACAATTTATTTTGATCCTTAGTTACCCCCTGAGGTTTCATACTCAGGCAAACCATATGAAATTCTTTCAAATGCTTCTGAGGATTTTCGTTCTGTAACCCCCGAAAAGTTGGCAGTAGCTGGATCAAACCTGACTTTAATTCAAAATTAGTATCCATAGTAGGATACGCGATGCATAATGGCGGTTGTTCTATCGGAGCTTTGGCCAGTTGCTGAATTTTCTGAGCCATAGGTTAAGGTGCTAAATTAGGGTTTTCCTCAACCCTAGCGTTAAGTACTTCTTCTGGGGAATCGACTTCTACTTTTTCACCTTCAAAAGTTTGAGTAGGGTTTTTGTTAACCCTAGACTCTGCTTCGTCATCGATTCTGATTTCTGGCGGTGGATTACTTTGAGTCCCAACCACCGCTGACTGCTTTTTCCTTAGCTTTGTTTCCTTGCGATTAGCTCTCGCAGTCTTTTCAATCTCTGAATCAAAAGCAAGAGTTCCTAGAGCAGATCTGATCATAAGAAACAAAAAAACAAGATTAGTACGCTAGCAATCCCTGGCAATGGCGCCAAAATTTGATGCGTCGTTGAAAGCACCAAAAATATCTAATCCTTGTAAAATAGTAAAAATAACAGTAAAAGGGAAGTAGGGTCAAATCCTCAGGGACCAGATTGTACAAATACTTTTTTCTTGAAATCCTGGATAATTTCTTGGCCAAGAAAACTCGTGTTCCTAAAAAATAAAAAAAATAGAATTTAAGAATTTCGATCTGGAAAAATAAAAATAGAATTTTAAGTTGAATCAAAATTGCGAAATTAAATAAATTACGAAAATTAAAATGAAGAATAAAAATAAACAGAGTTTGGGAAAAGAGAAAGTTGCTTATGTGGCAAGATTCCAGACTCCGGTTGTCTCGTTCCACCTTGGGTTCAATCCTTGGCCTTAAGTAACCCTTCTCGAGCAGGATAAGCCAGTTATAGTGGAAGAGGACGCCTACGACCACCAGCTCCAAGGATTTAGACTTAAAATTTGGCGGAACCTGACTCTAGCCAATAATGCTTTTTTGGGACTATCTTCTGCTAGATCATCACGTCCGAACGGCAAATACCACACCGTTTTGTCTCTTGGATTCGCCAACCTCTGACGCAGAAATCCAACGAACCGATTGTGCAATCTTCCAAAACATACAAAGCGGTCGTTCCTTACACAAGTTGAAAAGATCACCTATTAAGGGACATGGATGGAAGCGTCGGCCCTGTGATGCGGAAAAGTGATGAATACCTTGTTGAGAAGGCTAAGCGCAGGTTCTAAGCCTCATGAACCTTTTTGGGGAACTTTGACAACCTTGGGCTAGATGGATTTAGTGGCTCATGATTTTTGGGAAAGAAATAAATATAATAAAAATGAGATTTTTATAGAAGAAAATATGAGGAGAACAAAAGACAGAGTTTTTGGGAGAAGGAGTGTTTACAGAAAAAAGATATATTAAATATGTGCCACTCCATCCCCTATTTATAGTACTAGAAAACTTAGTCTATTCCTAATGAAATTCTAAAAGATAAATACAAATAAATAAAGATAATTAAAGATAAATAAAGATAAATGAAAATAAATCCTAAAATTAAATCTAAATAAAAATCCTTAATAATTATCCTAATATAATTGAAATTAAAATAGAGTCTTGTATTATAAAATCTCTTCTTTTGCATTTTAGTCCTTGGGTCTTCCATGTTTGCATTTTTTACACCACTTCTCTCTTTCTTTGCATGTTGGCCTATTATATCTTCACATTCGCACTTTTTGCCTTTAAATTTCCTCTTACCTCCAATTTAGTCTTTAAAAGATGAAAGACCACAAAATAATCCAAATTAGTAGGATCATACTCAAAATAATCATGCAATTAGCACATAAAATATGTCGTTCTAGAGTATTATCATCTTTATCACAATTCACAAACATATTTATCACATATTTAGCATAGGTAAAAGAACACTTACACTCAGAATTTAGAGAAGGGGTTTAGGCTACCTCTAAATTCCCAAATACACAACAAATCATTTACGAGCAACGATTCTATAATAGTTACCGAAATGTTTTCTTTTGTCAAAAAACGGAAAGCTTAGAAAAGCTTCCCTTTGCTTACTCTACTCAATGAAGGTGCTATTGACTCCAACACTGTTACACCCTAAACTCGACCTAGGCGGAAAGACCAAGTCTTGGATGTCAAGTGAACTTACCAGAAAATAGATGTACTTAAAGCCAATTTAATCGTTACATAGATAAGTCTTAAAACCACCAACATAATTCAATCTTAAAACTTAAAGTCAAAAAACAAATAACACTGTTAAACACACACACATATATATTTAAAATAGAATCATCAGGTGACCTGCCGACTGCTTAGATCTGGGAGGTTCTTGAAATGCATTCAGTCTAATTAGTAAGTTGCAACCTAATGTAAAAATATAAATACTCAACGTACATAAAATAACTCAGATAATATTGAGAATTCAGACAACACACTCAGTCTTATGTAATTAGATTAATAATTCACAATAGTTTCGGATTTAGAGTAGCTCAGATACATAACAAATCAGATACAAAAATAGATTCATATGTAATTACAAATGAAAAAATAATTATCCTACCCCCATCCACTACACACCATCTCTGACCAACCCAACATACCAGTAGGTATATAATACCCGTCCAGCCCTACAGACCTCATAGTGTCAATATGACATGTTGCAATGTTTACAGTTTCACTGCCAATTCAGATATAAGTACAGGTTGTTTGACCACCAGATCAATACAAAACACTTCCTTAAAATCATAATTCCTACCCCATGCAAATGAAGTGAACAGATGACCAATATATATATATGCTTATGTAGATATAATCATACAATTCTAGTATAACAGAGGGTTGAAATTCTTATGAATTGTCTTATACAGGTATGTAGAACCAATTTATAATCACAAAATAGTTGAGTTTAGTTCATACATATCTTACAGACGGCTTACGCTCACTTTGTACAACGATTATGGAGTTAGCAAAAATTTTGCGATTCAGGCTTACATGTTTGTGTAGGTGCTCATGTGACTCCACACGGCCGTGTGGTTGCCCGCGTGCCCCTATACACCAAGTCAGAGAGTCACACAGTCTGAGTACATGCCTGTGTACCTCACACGGTCTAGCACACGCCCGTGTCCCCTGTCCATCTATTCCTGATACAAAAATGATGAGTCACGCGTCTAGACACATGCCCATGTGCCATCCTGTGTGATTAATGCACCTTAATATCTCACTCACGGCCTACCACATACTTGTGTAGCTTGTCCGTGTGTCTCAAATCCAAAGTCAGTTAGTTACACGGTCCACCACACGGCTTTCCATATGGTCATGTGACAACCTGTGTGCCGTCAACTATCCCGTTTTCAACGAAAAAATGCAGAAGAAAAGGGTTTTGATACCATACCTAAAAATCACGATGACCTTGAAACAAGCTAGGACTCCCAAAGCCTAAAAGCAAAATCCAACTACTCAATTAATAGAAATTCAAGAGATACGCTATAATAACCAACACCAAAACCTTTAACGTACAAACCCAAAATGAACAAAACTTACTTACTGGAAGTTCAACAGCACACGCTTGCATTCTAGATGATGACAAAAGCGTTAGGCGTCTCTTAAACTTCCCCTAAGCTTTCGTAACCACGAGCAAACAAAGCAAAATAAAACTGATCAAATCATCACCTCGATATTTTGAGAAATTTGAAATTCATACATAAAAACTGAAATTACTACAATTAAATCTTACCTCTAGGCACATAGACAACCAACAATACGATACGATTCAACGATTAACCCAACAGAACATTATACGAAGCAAAAACTCAAGAACAATGCCAAAAGAAAAAAGAAAAGGAAAAATAAAAATAAACAGTGTAGGAGAGTAGTTAACGTATAAGAACATTCATTTCAAATCATAAAATCAGTATTTATAGATAAGTGAAAAAACATTGATCTTTATTGTAAACGTAAAGATTCGAACATAGGACCACTGACACAAACATATGCTTAACCATTGAACAAACAGACTCATTCTTGGAACCTCAATGCACAAAATCTAACTTAAGGATACATGCAAGTCTAAAAGTTCAATTAAAGAATACGCAAAACTTCAAAAGATGTGACTTGAACCTCAAACCTTCAGTGAGCAACGAAAGCACATTACTGCCGAAATACCCACATTTCCATTAACATAACCTAAAAAGAAAACTCACAAATTTTGGGGTGTTACAGACACTTTAACATGACAAACCATACATATATCCAATCAACAATCAGTCAATAACTTACCTCAAACAACCACAACCACAAGCCTAAGCTACATTCTTTTTTAACCAAAACCTTTAGCACAACAAACTTAAAATTCGAATAACTCAGTCTACGCTTAATCTTTTCGCATGAAACAAATTTCATTCATCTACATATTTATCTACAGCTAATTCCACACCTTTAAACTTTACAAAGTTACACGTTTTAAGGTATCAAAAGTTTTTAACAAGTTTTGGCCATTACAACGAAAATTCATTAAAACCCGAGAAATCCTTAACAAAACTTCAAAGTTATTTAGAAAGCTTCTAATTAGGTTAAAACTAATTGTAAAACACTTTAAAACCAAGTTTTCATCCACAAACTCAAAAATCATCATTAAAGACCCGATTTTTGGCTTTTAATCAAAACATGTGACTTAACAACTAAAAATTCAGTTTAAAAGACCTAGTAACATTAAAAACTAATAAGAATGAAAATGGTTACCTTTAATGAGAGGAATAATGAGTTTTCAATGCAAATCTGGGAAACCCACAAGTGGAGAAGATTATGAAATTTGAAAGATTTTTGGGTAATTTCTTGAAGATTTAGAGAGGTTTAATGCTTGGAATGATAGAAATTCAAAGTTTTATAGTTTGGGAGTCAAAAATCAGTTGGGAGAGAAAGGAATAGCAAGGGATGACTATGTTAAGGAGATGGGAAGCAACATTCATGAAAATAATTGGGAATGGGGGTTTATTAGGTTGATTTTGAAAATTTGGTTTAATTACTTTATAAAGATTCACAGCTTTGACCCTTTTATAAGTCAGTCCCTTTTCTAAAATTAAAGACATCTAAAACTCATTTCCAAAAATTAACTTAACTTTATGAAAACCATTGTCGAAAATAGTATCGAGTACCAACCTTATGAAATTCTAAGCTCATATAGGCCAAAATTCCTAAAATACCCATAAAGCTCCTAGGCCCTATTTTGGGGTGTGACATCTCTCCCCCACTAAAATGAATTCCATCCTCAAAATTTACCCGAGCTAAAAAAATACAGATATTAACATCTCATCGCTTCCTCGATTTCCTGAGTAGCCTCTTCCATTTTGTGGTTGCGCCACAAAACTTTAACCAATAAGAATCACTTGTTTCACAACACTTTCACTTCATGGTCTACAATCTCTATTAGTTCCTCACCAAAAATGAGATTAGGTCGAACCTCAATCTCCGATACTGACACAATATGCTACGGATCTGAGTGATACCTCCAAAGCCTAGACACATAGAAAACATCATGGATTACTCAAGTTTTGGTGGTAACTTGAGTTGATACACTATCAGTCAACCCTCCCGACAACCTTATATAGACCAACATACCTTGGATTCAACTTACCCGTCTTACCAAATCTCAAAACCTTTTTCTATGGGGAAACTTTCAAGAGCACCTTATCGCCAACTTGAAACTTTATATCTCGAAGTTTCAAATCTACATAAGATTTCTGCCTATCTATTGCTACTTTCAACCTTTCACATATCAACTTTACTTTCTCTTTAGTCTTACGAACTAGATCTGTAACAACCAGGTTTTAACTTAAATCGAAATAGTGGTTTTCAAACCACAAAATCTGAGATAAAAAACTTATTTTAATATTATTTTTGGTGTTTATAACATGTGATTATATATGTGTGAAACTTCCATGAAATAATTTTAGCATTTGAGTGCTTAATTTGACGAAAGGACTAAATCCCATAAAATGCAAAAGTAGCATGCTATAATTAAGAGTGTCAATTTTCTATGGTTGATTAAATGTGAAGTCCTTATTTGTGAATAGACCATTGATAGTGGGAACGGACATAAATGGGCATGTATTAGGTGATTTCATAATGGTTTCATTAAGGGTAAATTAGTAAAAATACAAAATAACATATAATAACTAAAACAAAAGCCATATCATCTTTATTTCTTCATCTATGGTAGAATATTTAGGGGAAAAATAAAGCTTCCATGTTCATCAAGGGTTCGGCCCTTTGAATGTTTGATTGAGGTATGTTTCGAGCTTGGTTTTTTATGATTTTTACATTTTTGTGATCATTGCTTCATATTCTAGCTAGCCCGTACTGTAACAGCCCAATTTAGGGCCTAGTCAGAATAGTGGTCTCGGGACCACAAATCTAAAGTCAAAAAGATTATTTTATTATTATTTTGATGTTCTAGCGTGAATACATTAGTGCATGAAAAATTTGGTAAGTTAATTTTAACGTTTGTGAGCCCAATTGCGAAAAAGGACTAAATCGCATAAATTGTAAAAGTCCTAAATTGATAGCTAAATGTGTTAAATTTCCATGGAACTAAAATTGGAGGTCTTTAAAAAGGAAAATAGACCCTTGAGTATAGGCATAGCGGGCCATGGAGTTTTAGGGGAGACAAAATTGTCAAAATTAGGTGAAGTTTGGTCACCAATTTTGACTAGCTTTATTTTATTAAAACAAAAAAGGTTTTATCTCTTCATTCTCTCTTCTTCCTAGCCGAAATTAACAAAAAATATTTGGGGTTTAAGAGTTTGAAATTTTAGCAATTTTAAGCACTCACAAGTAAGTGATTTCCATGTCCTTTGTTGATGATTTTTGTATTTTTGAGACCCTAGAAGCATAAGCTTTCAAATGAAGGGTCTATTTTGCAAATGATTAAGAGTTTAGGGTTTTTACATGAATGGATTAGTGATATTTGCAGAGTTTTTATGGAAGAATATGAGTCCAAATGGTGTTATAAACAACCTTTGTGAGAGGTGTTAGTATGAAAACACCTAAAGGGGCTATTTTGCATAAGTTGCAAAATAGATGATAAGTGTGTGAAATAGTGGGATTTTGGAGTTTCCATGCGAGCAAAAAGAGTTTAGCTAGGCTTGAGATATGAAGAAATTTGATAAAAATTGATTTTGAGCATAGGGGTAAAATGGTCATTTTGTCAAGGTCTAGGGGCAAAATGGTCATTTTACCTAAGATGTGAATTTTGGATTTCCTAATTTTATTTAGTGACTAAATGAGTGTATTTTTCTAATATAGATCAAGAATTTCCAAATTCGAACCTAGATCGGGGAAAGCCAAGCAAATCGACTAAACCAAGTAGTCACGTACATTTTGTAATCCAAGGTAAGTTGTATATAAATAATACAACTAAATTGCTACTATATGTGTTTGAATTGTTATTGAATTGATAAAGCATAAATTGGTTGATTGTGAATTGAGAATGCATAATAATAATTGTGATAGTAGAAATCCCATTTAACCCTAGAAAATAAACCGAATATTCATGTCGTGACATTTAGGTCATTTGTGTGAGCTAGTGTAAGATATGTCTGGGACATGCATCGACCACATTATGGGAGCCAGTGTAAGACCATGTCTGGGACATGGCATTGGCATTGAGACGAGTGCTAGTGTAAGACATGTCCGGGACATGTATCGGCCTCGGGATGTAAGCCAGTGTAAGACATGTCTGGGACATGCATCGGCTACGAGATGTGTCAGTGTAAGACCATGTTTGAGACATGGAATCAGCATGGATATGAGAGAGCTAGTGTAAGACCTTGTCTGGCACATGGCATCGGCCTCGATGATGATCATCAGTGTAAGACCATGTTTGGGACATGGCATTGACACCTCACCTACGTTTGAGGCTTCATGGATATCCGATAGTGTTCCAAATGGTTCAACAATGAATGTTATGTTTTTAAGCTAATGAGAAAAGTATAAGCGTGTTGTGAATGGTATAGGTACCTAATTGGTACGTATGAGATATGAGCTCAATATATATAATATGTGACTTGTATGGATGGAAATGAGTAAGTTACACCTATGCCTACTTTGGTGTTATAAGTATGTTGATTTTGAATAAATGTTGTGGTATATTTAATTATATGCAACTTACTAAGCTTTATGCTTACTCCCTTTCCTTTCCATTTCCTTTCAATGTCGCCTAACTAGCTCAAAGATCGCCGGAAGTCAGAGATATCAATCACACTATCAGCCGAAACATTCGGTATAGTTGGATTTATATTTTTAAATATGGCATGTATAGGGCTAGATCTTATTATTTTGTCTTTGAGAATTGGCCAAATGTGTTGGTTTGGGATAGATCCCACACTTCGTATTAAGCCTTGAATGATTGCTAACATTCATTTTGAGTTTATAAAAAATGCATCTTCATGGTTGAATGAATGCCTAATGTGGCTGATTTGGTCGTATGGATTGTACTTATTTTTTTATTGGTTGATATTTGTATGGAACTAGGTATGTAAAGGCAGTAATGAGGATTGGTAAATAGCCTTATATTGTCCACACGGGTATACACACAAGCGTGTGTGTCTAGGCCGTGTGCGACACACGGTCAGCCCCATGGGCTTGTGGTCCGGACATGTGACCCTTGCCGTAAAAATTTCAAGTCAGTATGCATGGTATTAAACACACGGACAGAGACACGGTCGTGTGTCTTAGTCGTGTGAAGGACATGACCTAGTACACGGGCATGTGCCATGACCGTGTGACATTCTGGGGATGTTGATGTTAGAAATAGAATGCCCAAGTTTTTGCACACAGGCGTGTCGTGGCCGTGTGAGGGATATAGGCCATTGACACGGGCGTTGTCTGGTCGTGTGAAAACCCCTGTAGGTGTGAATTAGAATTAATTTCCACACGGGTGTGAGACAAGGGCATGTTACCCTTCCACACGAGCATGTGCCCTGTTTTAAAGGTAAAGTGGTTTAAGGACTCAGAATGGCCCCGATAAATTTTCAATGGTCGATTTGGGGCTCGAGGATCATAAATGGAAGTTTAAGGTGGAAATTGAAAAAGTTTTAATTCGGACCGAGTCTCGATGGCTTGAGGTTATTCGAATGCATGGGATCAAGTTAGGTAATGCTTCATACTTCACCCCAACGTGGGTTACAAGGGGTGTTACATGTACCCCAATTTTTGAATTGGTTGATGAATTTGTGAGTTACCATTGATGATAGATTGATGTTTTTTGAATGTTGATTATGGAAAATGAATAATTGTTGATAGATTTTAATGTTTTGTAAAGTGATTTTTGACAAAAAATGTCAGATAAGGATTAAATTACGAAAAATGTAAATTGAGGGGTGGAAATGTGACATAAATGAAAAATATTGGCTGCTAAGGGCACTATAAATGTATGTGATAATTTCATTATAAATGTATGTTAAATGATTTGATATTGTATAAACTGGAATTATGAGATTACGAATAATGTTGAATAGTGAAAATGACTTTACGGATGCACTCGATGATAGAAATGAATGGTGTGAAAGCTCGGTTGAATCTTAGGAATAGAATTGGATACTTGTGAAATGTTATAAGTTGATATACCGATTTGGCTTCGGGCCATGATATCGGCACTTTGGGTGCGAATGATACCTTGATTCGGCACTTCATCTATCCTGTCAATTATTTCCCCACGTTTTAATAATGTGATATATGCATTTCACTTACATACCAACGTAGAATACGCTACAACTTTAAACATGCTATGTATATTGCACTACTTTGGCGAATACCCATACATCAAGCAAATTTCATGCAGACTTCTCATACACAGCCAACAGAGTTCATTTATCATCACCGCACTTATCACAGATTAAAGATAATTGCTAATCATTTTAGGAATGGAGTACAGAAACTCACCTTGCTTTTCTGGCCTCGACAACTTAGCTTGTCCAACGCTAGAGCTTCTTTCGTTCTGACAGCTAAACTTGTCAACCATTCATCGATTAATCTAATGATGGTCAATCTTTAGAAACCAAAATCCTTAAATTATACGGACACTTTGAGAGTCTTACTTTACTCCTTTCTTTAATGCATAAACACAAAGAGAGAAAAAGAAGCATACTAGTTCCTCAATTTCTCCACCACCACACTTAGATTCACACCCTGACTGTGACATGCAAAACTTTCTTCATCTGCCTCCCTTTTTTCTTTAGAACGACTGAAGAAGATAATGCTACGGGGAGGAAAAGATTTATAAACAAAATTGAGAAAATTTTATCTCCACTCACGCCCTTATATATACTCCTTAGGCATAGTCCTCACTTGCCCTTCCCACCATCCATTCCTAATCATTTTGTCTCACTTTGGAATTAGCCAGTTCCAATCTAACTAAAGTGGAATCAAATTCCAGCTATTTATAATTCTGCTGCTAAAATTTTCTAGTCTCCCATTTAAGTCCTACAATTTAATGGTCCTTTCAATTTAATCCTAGCTTTCCCAACTTTCAGGCTAATTAGGGTAACCGGGTGTTACACACACTCACTGCACCAATTGTTGATACAAAGTATAACAAATGAGGAAGACAAGGTGGAACAAGGAGGAGATTAAGGTGATATAGTGGAGGCTAGTTCATCTGTAGAGATCAAGAGCCAGAACAAAGACAAGAGGACAGACTGATTGAAAAGGTAAATGTTTAGACTAACTCTAGGGTTTAAAAATGGTCGATCCCTTGCCTATCATTTTTCAGGGTATTTATAGGAAAAAGTCTCCTTGTCTATTGGTACGATATTGGCTAGACAAGTATTTAATCCCATTAAACGCGTAATGAATAATCATGGGCACATATTTTGAGATTCTATCAGTATGAGGTAATTAAGCCTAAATAGACTCAGTATTGTCTTAGAAGTGTGTTCACATTAGGCTAACATTCTCCTATGAACACGAATAGTAAATTCCATTTGAAGTGGGTCGAATGTTTATACTCTCAGAAAATCAATGCAGAGTCAACAATACCTTTAAAGTTCTACACATGGCTAAAGAAATAGAAAGATAAAAAGCATGCATGTTATCAAATGTTACTATAATAATAAGTCAATCGAATTAACATAATAGGAATATAATTTTTTTAAGAGAAATGATATATATATATACGCACAAAATACAAAATAAAATGCTTTTTGTTTTGAAAACGAAGGAAATGTCATTATAAAACAGTTATATGCATATATTTAGGTGATTGTGTACATATAAGATAATCACCTATTTTTGCTTACATACATTACAAGTTAGCCTTCAGAAAAAAAACAAAGTAATTCAAAAGAAAATAATTGAGAAAGTGTTTTTTTTTCTCTCAGCATAAAAATTAAATAGAAATGGAAAATGACCACAGGAAACAGTGGAAACTCAAAGATGATAAAGCAGTTCACTCCAAAACAAAAATCACCCATCGATTAATTAAAAATTTGTTTTTGGTGTTTTATTAATTAGTCCTGAATATTAGTCCTGTGGTTAGGTATTAGGTAGCCAAACGAATGATCTCTAGATCGAAATTCTATAGAAATTAAAGGAATAAAATAAATGATAAAATAATCATTCACTTGTCGAATGTGTTGGAATGTAGTCAACATGTCAATATTCTTCAAGTCATCAACTCTCCAATAAATTATTGTGATTTGGTAATAACACTTTTATCATTAAAAAAAATCTGATTAAACAAAAATAAAATAATTAGTGAAACTAAATATTGAATTTGGTGAGCTTAATTCAATTATAAAATTTGATATCCAAATATACTATTTGTAATACAATTTTTTTCTGTTCAATTAATCTACTTTATATGTGACATCGATCTTTTATCTGAAGATGATCATAGCTTTAGAAAAAGATTATTAAGTGATTGCTTCAACTAACTAGATTAATATAAGCATATATTCATATATATTACTATCTGGCTAAAAAAATAAATAGATAATAAAATGGCCAATATCTAAGCATGAATTCGAACGGAAAAATATAAATAAATCTATCGCTTCAAAGTTCAAACGTGGTAATATGATGAGACCTTTGTTGTGTTGGTAAGCAGAGGCTTTAGAATTTTGGTCGTTCAAGTTCAATTCCCTTTATATATTCACGTGTAAGTTCTTCTCCAATTTTAACCTTATCTTTTTGTAGTAAAAGTTAAAATTTGAACTTCCTAACTATTAAAAATTACAAACAGTAAAAGTAAATCTGAAGCTTTTGGGCAAAACTGAAAAGACGAGGAAATTTCCATGTAATGGTAGGGAAAGAGAGGGAGATTCTTGAAATCTCTGTTGATGGCGGAAATCAACGACGAGATCATGCAAAAGAAATAACTTTATTAATCTTAGCTAGAGTAAGCATTAAAACAGTTTATGAATGAAACCCTAGTTCATGCCATAAAATAAAAAGAAATAAAAAAGCAAGAAAAGAGTTGTTTTCCTTTTTAATTCCCTACATATTAAACCCTACAGAGCTACGCTTGCCTAGGCGCTTTGACAAGTTATGCACGACCAAAGTGTTCAGTATTTGGTTGAGCTGATGATTTCATGTCAGGTTCCAAGGAGCTAATGTTGATCCCTTGTTGTTCTCTCTGCGAAAAACCACCACTAATGTTTCCAATCATTCCTCCAACGCCTAGAAAATCCAAGGTCAATTTATCAGTCCCGCCTATGCCTGCGGCGAGATTTTGATGCAACTTTGCCTCGTTAACGTTGCAAAAGTTAGCATTACTGCTTTGCGATTCTAGTGTCAACCCACTTCCATTGAACCCTCCGAAGTTGTTATCTTGCCCATGGCTTGGGCCGCCGTCGAAAATGGAAGAGTTACCATTTGCTGCAAGTGAGTTCATTAATCCTTGCAGATTGCTATCATCCTCCATATTTGATCGTAGGGTTTCACTTCCATTGCCACCCTCGAAATTACTGCCGAAGTTAGGGGAGAAAACAGGTCTGTCGGATTTAGTCGCACCTGATAATGAGCTTCCTAATCCCCTTAGCAAAGTGGAAGTAGTGTTGTTGCTTGTAGTTGAACCTATTTGAGCAGCTTTTTGAAGCAATGCAGTGGCCGACATATGTGGAGAGATGTTTTCATGTTGCATTGAAGTGGTATAAAGGGAGGACATTCCTGAACCAACCTGATCTCCCATGTTAGAAGGGAACAATGCGGGCCCTTGACCGCCACCTATTTCACTGGTACTTATGCTGCTTGTAGCACTGGTATTGGAAAAGAAGCCTAAATTGAAAAAATTGGCTGAAGTGGGGGAATTGTTAGTACTTCCTTGAAGGTCAGGAAGTTGCATAAGCCCATGCAATGGTTTGTTGGGATATGATCCGTGCCCATGGTGAGATTGATGGTCTTGATGAAAGCCTTGGTTTGCAGCCTCAGCCATGAAGAACATAGACGATGGCATGTTCTGTAATGAAAAATGGTTTGATGGAGATATAAGGTGATCGAACTTTACCGCTCCAGATGTACTTCCCAACCTCAACAGATTACTCGACGGTTGAACTTGATTCTGGTCTTGCAGTGGCGGAATTTGAGAACGAACATGGGATAACCCTAAACTCATGTGATGATTATCTCCAAAGAGGTGATGACTGCCCATTGTGCTTAAGTTGGTAGGGTGTCTAGCACTCTCTTGAGCCAGTGCATCGCAAAAGGCCCGGTGAGTAATAAAACTATCACGTCTGCAGTAATAATAAAGATAGAAGATAATTTTTAGTTAGCTTTGATCAATAAGGCCCAAAGTTAAAAGGGGATTAATGTCTAGCCATTTGAGAAACGAAACTAGCCTCATTGTAGCTAACAAATGCTTGGGGATGGGGGACCTTTACATTGAAGATCATGTGTGACCATTTGCACTAACTTCCAATATTTTAATTGAAAACAGAGAGAGAGAGAGAGAGAGAGAGAGAGAGAGAGAGAGAGAGAGAGAGAAGGATATGGCGGGTACCTAGAAACAAGAAATCACAAGAAAAATAAATAATACGACAATATATAGACTTCCATTTTATTGAAGTAATGGTGCTGTTTAAGGTGGAAAATAAAGCTGAACAAGTAAAACAAAATGCGAGGTGAATTCATGAAGAGAAAATTTAAGTTTCCTAAGAAAAATAAGAAGGGACAAAAGTTCTTGGTTTAACCTGAAAATGATGAATGAATTCAAAGTTGAATTTCCATATTGAGGAATGGGTGTTTAATAAATGAAGTGGGGGAATCATTTCCTGGTTGATAAAAATCCAGATATCTCATAGAAACCTATTAATTCCTGGGACTGATGTCTGCCATAAGTGGAAGAAAACCCTGAACAGTAGTCAATCATTCATGCAATTAAAAGAATATTTTTCCATAACCGTGAAAAGCTTTTAATGTAAATGACAAAAACGTTTTCAGTACCCTAATGCTAGCTAGCTTAATCGATGTTGACTTTCAAAATGACTGGTAAAATAAAGCACACACATTCAAATCGATCCATGAGCTGCTCAGTAAGGGAGAGAAGAGAAGAGACCCACAGGCCAAAAACCTAATATCTTTGTAAGTATTTTTTTTACGGTGGGCAAAAACCAAGGACTTAGCAGCAAAGGGCAAAGGGGAAGATCAAAACCAAGGCGGTAAACATACGTACAGAAAACTCACATGAGCTTCCTTCCTGATAACGTTAATGATTAATTACCTTGAGAAAAGAGTGCCACAATCACATCTGTACTCTCTAGTGCCGCAAGTCTTTGAATGAGCTTTCCAATCCGATTGCACGGCATACCTCTTGGAACACTTCTCACACTTCCATTTCTTCTCACCATGTTTTCTTGAGTAATGCTTTTTGATGCCAGTGAGGTCGCCAAGTGCCTTAGAAGGGTCATGGTGAACGCATGTGGGTTCTGGGCAAAGATAAACTTTCCTCTTCACTTCTTTTGTTGTCTTTTGTCTTAGCTTCCAAGGCAGATTGTGTCCTCTTCTGTGGAGCTGTAAATTTTGCTCCCTTTGGAACCCTTTGTTGCATACCTCACAAATGAACCTGTTTGTTGCCATTAGAGTCTTGGGAGATAGTGCTATCACTTCCGCATCTGGATCTATTGAGAAATGACAAACAACAAATCATTAGAAAATAGGGGATGAAAAACAATATATATATTCAAGGCTTAATCGAGGTAGTGAAAGAATAATCATCTGAGAACTGTCAAGATTGAATCATGATGAAAACTGACAAATTTTTAGATTAGGGTTCATTGAGAGGTAATATTCATTTTTTTGAATAAAAAACGAAAGAAAGGAGTGAACAAGGACAACAACATAAACGCTCTTTCTCTATTGACTTGACTCATTGGATACATGAGCTAAAATGCATTAGGGAAAAAGAAAACAAACAAACAAACCATAACATTTTTTTTCTGCTCAGCAAACAGACCATAATCAGATGTATGTAAAGAGATACTTGCATGATGTTCCAGGGTGATTTCTCTTTCTCTTCTGAGGTGCAGTGGTTGGAGCAGTTGACGAAGTGGGTGTAGCGATGGATGATTGTTCTTGCATCATCTGGTTTTGATTTTCTTCCCTGGTTCCAAAAAAAGGTTTGGACGATGAGGCGGCGGCCATCTTCAAAGCTTATTAATTTTATTAGCTTGCTTGCTATCGTTTCTAGTTTCTTGTGGTTAGCCAAGCTGCTATTTCTTTCAGTTCTTCTTCTGGGTCCTTCAATACCAGCAAAACCAGAATTCAGAAATCACGCAAAATTACCATAAACATAAAAGATCTCAGCTTTTTCTCCTATGGTTTAACCAAAGCAAAACTAAAATATAGGGCTTCTTGCTCCCTATAGAGTTTTACCTCCCTTAACTTCTTTGAAAATCTTTTCAATCCAATAAGAAACAACAAGGCAAAAAAAAAAAAAAGAAAAGAAAAACTTAGAGTAAAAACCCAACAAAATACCAAGAAGAAAGTATATAAGGAGAAAGAGAAAGAATCAAAAGCTATCCCATATGCATAAACAAATACATACATAAGGTCATCCCATATGAATAGTAAAAGTAGGATCTCTCTTTCTCGATACTTTGTGGTCTAGTTCGTAGTAGTAGTATCAAGTTTCCTTTTTTTAACCTCCAAAATAATCTTTTCAAGTAGAAAAAGAAATGAGAGTAAATTGAGGGGATCGATCGAAAAGGTGGGTTATTTGTGTCACTGTTGAAGCAGCTAAAATTTATGTCGTGATTCGTGATGCGGGGCGATACGTTGGGGGGCCACCGATCGAGCTGTAAGCCTTACCTTTTGAGCGCCCATCTCTCCTTCTCTTATTTCGTATCTTCTTACATAGCATCAAGACAAGCCGCCCTTTCGTCATTCCTTCCCTTCTCTTACATGTTCTCTCAATATCTTTTTATTTTTTAAAATTATTTTCACCCTTTTTTATGTATATTTTGTGTACCCTTTTCAATAATTTTCTTTTCTATATTTTTTTTTGGACGGTGAAAAGTGTTTACTTTGTTATTGTGTCAATTTTGTTCTAGTTTTAAATTTTCTATGTTTTCTTTTAAAAATTATTTTAAACTCATTCATGCCACATGAGTCTAAATATTAATGAAGATTATCATATGGTATCCGAATAAATTTGTTACATTATATATTTCGCATTTTATCCAAAAGAGTATTTTGTATTGCCTTGCTAATGAATTTCAAATAAATTCATGAATTAGTTCTTGATATATTAGTAAATGTTTTTTAAAAAAAAATTATGAGCAGTTAAAAAATTATCATATGTTATATTTATTTAAATATTTATTCTTTATTTTCTATTATACTTTATAACTTTTTTTATTATGAGTTTACTTTTAATTTAATTAGTGTGACAAATATTTTTATTTAAATTTAATAAATAATAAATTAAGAAATTCAATTTAACTTTTTAAAGGAGCGTACACTATAAATACAATTGCAAATAACATATATCTAAATAATTATAATTAAATAAAATAAGCACAAAATACTACAACAAATTAAGCTTTTAGCGGTGTTTTTAGTGGTGTTTAGATCGAAAGCGCAGCAAATGTCAAACTTTTAACGGTGATTGTATTGAAAAACACCACAAATATATACCATTAGTGGCACTAACCGAAAAACACCACAATAAGTCATTATACAGTGGCGTTTGTGGAAATAGCGCTGCAAATAGTACATATTTAGCGGCATTTTATACTACACGCTGCAAAGGTACACCAAATGAGAGCAGCGTTACCGGTCTTTTTCCATAAACGCTATAAAAGGTAAAGCAATAGCGATGTTTTTACATAAACACCGCGAAAAATTAAAAACGATAGCAGCGTTTATGAGAAAAACGCCGCTAAAGGTAAAACAATAGCGGCGTTTTGCCCATAAACGCCGCGAATATATTTTAATTTTTATTGAAACGACACTGCTTTGATGGCTGACTCCCCAACCCTTATTCCCCCAAATCCCAAACTTAATTTTTTCCCCAATTCCCTAACTTAATTTTTTCTTTTGTCCAGTGATTTGTCTGCTGCATCACCATTAACAGTGCATTTTCAATTGATCTCCGTCTTCTTCGTCAACATTGCTCTGTCCACTGCAAAAGGATTTTCGATCCAAACTTGCTTAAAAAGAAAGTACATTCTACTTTTCTGTATTTTTTTATAGGAGAAAATTCTCCTCAGAAAATGTTTGGATTGTAATTCTCATGGCATTCATTTTTTATGTAGCTAAATGATAAGGAGCTTGCAAAAAAGTTGTATAAGAAGTATAGTGCGGTAGCTGATACTTTTCTCTTCATTCTCTTCAAGTTTCTAATTCTATGTTTCAGATTGGTCGGAATGCTTATTATCTGTCCTATCATATTTCAACAGATCCATGGGCGAATCCATGAGTGAAAAATACGTTCTTGGCAAATGATATGTGTTTTGTCATAATTTGTTGATGATGATATAGTTGGAGAAGTCACACAGTGCTTGCAAATAGCTGTTTATGTAAGTAACTGTTGCTTCTTTTAGAAAATCTAATAGTTCTTTCTTAACTTATTGTAGTTCGCTTAAGTTTCATAATATGGTAAGTTTGATAAGTTGTTTAGGAGAGAATAACAAGTAATTTTTTGGTTTTGATAGAAATTTCATGAAAACCTATCTCAAATGTTTTTCCTTTTCCTAAATGCCTACTCTATGTTCGTGTATGTAATGTTTAGTTTACTTTATACTTCCAAAACACTGAATGCTTATATTTGGTGTCGACAGAGGTTATTTTTAGGTGGTTCCATAAATCAGGTAGTGTTAGCATAGTAATTTTCTTATTTTGTTGCATATCCCTGGTAAATGTAATTGTTGTATGGTGCACTTTGTAGATTAATTCATTCGTTGCCATTGCTAGTTAGTAGAAACTGATAATATTGAATGGTCTTTAATTAATTATTTTGACTTTGGATTGTGTAACATATCTCCACTAATTTTTGGTCATATCTCTTTTGCAGAAAAATAACTTACCTTCTGTTCGCCAATATTTGGAAACATTTGCAATTAATATTTACATGAAGTTTCCCTCTTTGGTAATGCACCGTCTTAAATTTATTTAGTAAATAAAGCTTAACATTCATGCATGAGATGTGTGAAGAAACACACATATTCCAACAGTCTACATGCATGAATTGTTAAATATGGATTTCAAGTGAGTGAAAGGAGCCCTGTCCAGAGCCCAGACACCAATAAAAAAGAGGCCTCTTTAGAAGTTCATTTCGCTTATGCATGGCATCATTTGCTAAAAGGAAAAGGAAAACATGGTGATCTTATCAATCTCCACGACTGGTATCAATCATTCAAATCAATAGTTCTCTACCCAAATAGTAAAAGGAAACCAAGGTAGTCCCCATTACCAAAGAAAAGAAAAGGCATAAAAGAAGCAGAAAGCCAGAGTGAAGCTTCTCTGCAGTATCCTTTGCTGTACCATTCTTCTATATTTATTTTCAGTAAGTTGGTCTAGTATATTTCCTTTGCCATGCATTGCAGCTGGTTGAGAGATGCAGAGTTGCACTCTTGACTGATAAAAAAATTGCATTCAGTCATATTTAGGATATGTTTGATTGAATGGGGAAGTGGAAAGATGGAAAGAGTAGAGTGGAAAGATGGAAAGGTAATAAATTTTAAGCATGCATGATAAGAGAGAAAAGGATGAAGAAAATATGAAAGATGACTATTTTTAATGCATATATCTTTCTAAATTGGAATTATAAGAGAGAAAATTAGATAGATAAAAACTAAGTGTGCATATTTTATTTTTTGGAATTTTCATTTTCTTTAATATCTTTTTTTCAACTTTACTAAGCAATAGATGAAAAGAAAATTAGATAAATAAAATACGCACCTTATCAACCATGCAATGTTTGTAGCAAGGCTCTTTTACTGCCAGATGTATGTTGGACCATAATCTCTACTTATGAACTGTAATTTATGAAGTGTTTACTTGAAAGTTTGCATCTTTGTTTAGATCTATCCTTACTGCCTCTATTTATGTTTATGTATGTATTAGCAAGCGTTCTTCGTGTGTACATCTTTAAATTCCAACGCATGGTTATCTTCCACGGTCATTTTTGTCTTCTAGCCGTATTGATGTCCTACGACTCTTGGCCTTTGATTGACATGCTTGATCATAGGACCAGTTTTATTTGCCTTTGATGGTCTAGACAGCCTGTTATATCCCAACTCAAGCAGGTTTATTCATGGTGTTCCTGTTGGACCTGTAAGTGATCAGTTTGGAGGGTTGATTTTTAACTTTATCTATGTGTAAGGTATGAAGTTGCTTTGCGGCAGAGAGTTAGTGCTATAAGATATATATTTTGTTTAAATTTCTTTAGTGTTGGTTGATTCAAATTAGGAGACTGCTGCGTTTTGGGCTTGGTTCTATCTTTTAATCTCCTTCCAAACCCTAATAGGAATGGGTGATGATGAGCTGTTTGCATTTGGATGTCACACTGTACATCATAATTTTTATTTTCTTTATTTAGCTACGTGTTCTTTGTTGTTAACTACTGATTTTCAATTAATTTGTAATTTAGCTTCTAATTTGAAATCATTATCATTTTAATTTATGCATTACAGGATAAATCGGTCACTGTACATATACTAGACATAATATAATTTTTGATACATAATATTTGTCTATGGAAATAATATAATTTTAAGAAAAAAAAGGCTTTCAAGTTAATAAAAAATTAATAAATGTTTTTTATCCCAAATATATATAACAAAATTTAAAAGATAGTCACTGTACATATATTAGGGTACGAGTTTTTTTATTTTACAATTAGGATTAGAAAAATTATTTGCGGCCTTTAACTTGAAATTTTTGAGAGAGAAATTGTATATAAGTTTGTTGCACAAAGGCACTAAAGGTATCATTGTCTTAAATTTAAGTCAAACAATGATCGAACTTGAAATAAAACAATGTAGTAAAAGTGAATTTTGAATTCTTAAATTTAAGTCTTATTGGGGTTTATTCAAATTTTGTTCAATGATTGAACTTGAAATCAATATCAATTAAGAACTTGATTATTATTATTTAAAGTATTTTCTCCGTCTTTATTAGTTCAGTTAAAGTATTTTCTCTGAACCTGGTCTTATGTAGATTCTAAAGTTGAAATATTTTTAAATTTAGCCACTTGGTATGCATGGATCAACTTTATACAATAGTATATTATCTTTATCAAAACTTGTTTTATGCAATTGATTTTATTTTGGAGATGATGTTGACTATGCATCCCAAGTTAATAGTTGAGAAGCGTTCCGATCTGAGTGCGACATCTCAGGTACATATGCAAGACTTAATTTCATTATGCCTTTACCAATTTGCAATTTTGCATATGCATCTAACTGTTTGGGATTCAATAAATTTAAATAACAAGAATTAATATATATTAATGTCAATTTATCTTATCATTTATTTATTATGTTTTCTTATTGAAATAGTGAATTGGATCCCTACAAAAGAAGTATTCGATAGGCTCATTTGAATTGTCTAAACAAACAACTCCATTTTAAGCTCTCTTTAATTGCATTTGTAAGTATCTCTTATTACTTACATGTTTTAATTTAATTGAATTAAAATTTGAAATTGCTTGTTTATTTCATTTGGTTGTGGTAAATTTATTACTTATATGTTTTAATTAGAAATAGAGAATTAGAAAACAACCGAATTAGATACTTGATATATATTATCTATTTTAGTACAATGACATGATTTAAATCTATTTAGAACACCTAAGTAACAGTAATTTATTGTCAAAGAACATGATCTTTTGCGGTGACTCTAGCTACAAATGCCACAACATACTCGACTCTCTTGCGACATTTGTAAAACAAAAACGTCGCTAAAGATCATGTTCAATAAAAAACACCGCAATTTTAGCAGCACTATCTATAGTGGCGTTTTTTGCTCTTATCACTATTTTAGCGGCATTTATAAGCATCGCTATAGGAAAAAAAAGCCACTAAAAACCTGTTTTGTTGTAGTGAAAGTATAATTAAATTTAACATTTAAATATATTTGAGCCTAATTCATAATAAATTTGAATTTGATTTACACAATATAAAATTAAAATATAAAATCGAAAGATAACCCAAAATAATTAACATGTAGTATTTTTTAAAATAAAATAAAATAAAATATTGAACTATATTTCATTAATTCAATTCAATCCAATTCCTTATTTTTTTAAATTTTTAGAAACTTATATTTTCTATATATATATTGTTCAATTTAAATAATTATTAAAATTAGTGAAAAATAAAATTGAATAGGTTTAACTATTTTTTAATTAAAATCAAACTGAATTAAATTGTAACTAATAATATATAAAAATATATAAAAATATATATATATATATATATATATATATAAAAGGAAGACCAAAAGGGCTTCTTTTGTTAAGACGGGCTCACAAGCCCCCCCCCCCCCCCGCCTCTCTTATTACATAAAAATATCAAATATATTTTCATTCATTTTACTATACTTAAATTTGATATTAATTTTTAAATTTGATCTTTAATATTTATATTTTAATTTTTAATATATCCTTATATTTTTATAATATTATTAGTTAATCAAAATAATTACTATTATTAACTATTTCAATTAATTCTTCACATGGATATTTTAAAAAAAAGATACTATTCTAACAAAAAAATTTATTTTAACATCACGAGTTGGAATAAGTGATATTTAAAGAATCCTAGTTAGTTACCAAAATTATTAAGAGTGCTAATTATTTGGATTAACTAATGACACATCTCTTCCTTCCCCCTTTTTTAAGTGATTATAAGATATGATAAAACTAAAATTTTGGTCCTTATGCTCAAATTTAAAATTTAATCTTTATATGTTAACAACCATTTTAGTGTATTTCGACCTATTTCGATCAAAGCTAAATTGTACCGGTTGGTAAAATTTTTTTATATTTTAAACCAACTTTTAATTTTTTATCTTAACCATTTAAATTTTCTATAATTGCATTTAAAATTAATAGTTATTAAAATAAATTATAAAACCTAATTAATAATTTTAAAACTTATATTTACAAATAAATATATTTATGTGATTGTAATTGTAATTGAGATATATCTACATGCATATATACTATATAATTTATTTTTTGACCAAAAAAATATATAATTTATTACGAGACTAAAATTTGGACTGTAAATAATAAATATATATGTGAAATATATTTAAATGTATATATAATTTATCAAGAAACTAAAACTTAGAGTGTAAATATATATGAAAAATATTTAAAAATATTGATACACCTGAAATGGTACTCCAAAACATGTCGATATTGGAATGCACCAGTACCAAGACAAAAATGGTATGTCCACTAGTACAGTTGTGTCTGCCTTGATTTCAACTCATAACCAGCCCTTTCTTTTGTTAAATTCATAATAATAACTATTGAATTAATAGAACCAATAGCTAATTTATGTTGAACTATTATTCGCTATATTGATTTTTTTACTCTATAAACAAGGTTAATAGTCTATTTATTTTGTGCAAAATGACTTTCGAAAAGTATTTTTCTTATTTTCTATGTTTGTGTTCGAGCTATTCTGGTTGCATGTAGTACAATAGTTACAATTGTGCCTATAACTGCTTGGGAACCATAACTTGCCATATTTATTGTTGACAATATTTTGAACCAAAATAGTTGGGTCATGATTAAATTGATCTCGTGGAAGTGTGTTTGTCCATCTATAAAGATTGGTTTTAGGGAGTAATAAATAAAAGAAGATTGGATTCAACCAAATCATACAAATCGAATACATAAGTGAATATCGAACTACATAGCTAATCATTTTGTGTTTTTATTTAGTTGTTATATGCCTCAGTTATAACTGCTCCTATATCACTTGCAAAAATCAAATGTATCTTCAATTTAGGATTAAAGCCTAACACTTAATGTAGTTAGTGGTGTTCATAGTGGTTTTTTTTCTAGTAATTTAAGGTTCATCTGTTTCACGTTTCCAAATGTTGGATAGATCCAACAACGTGTACTAGAAGGCAAGGATGAAGGCCTTTATTAAGTTTATGAATGAATAGGCCTAGCGTATAGTTCTTACTAGATGAGAGCCATCTGCAATGAATGAATTTATTATTATTATTATTTGCATGTTTATATAATAGTATCCTTGAATAATTTTATTCTGAATGTCCCTAATCGGTCGTTGTTGTGGGAACCACAATGAATTAAGAGTAGTATGGAATATGATAGATATTCATGTGATGAATATGTGTTTGAGAAACAAATCATATTCATATGTATTTGTTGAGAACGAATATTGGACCGACCCATTTTGAGATTAATACATGGATCAAAGTCATAAATTAAATTTCTAAATAGTTGTTTCATTAAATCATTAGATCGAAAATCATTATAGTTCTCAACATGAGGAATTTTATGTTTTGACATAATCAAACATTGTCTGTAACAATCCAGTTTAGACCTTAGTAGTAATAGTGGTTTTGGGACCACAAATTCGAGTCAGAAAAATATTTTAAATATATTTTTCGTGTTTATAATATGTGAATTTACATGTGTGAAAGTTTTGTATGAAAATTCGATCAATTGTGTGCTTAACTTGTGAAAAGGACCTAATTGCATAAAATGTAAAAGTGGCATTCTATTTGTTAAAGTGATTGTTTGATATGTCTTTGTAAATAAAAGGTCCTTATGTTGATATTTGACCATTGTAAGCTTGAGTGGACATTAATGGCCTTGATATTATTAATGTTTTAAATGTTTATAATGTAAGGGTAAATTGGTAATTCATGTATTAAAGTATATTAAATAAAACAAAACATAATTTTAGTAATATTATCATCCATTTTACTGAATTCACAAAGAAAGAAGAAGCCATATTCTTGTTTTAGGGTTTCAGCACTTTGAGTTTGAAATTAGGTATGTGTTTTGATCCGTTTTTGATAATTTCTACGTTTTTGTGATCGTTGCTTGATATTCTATAAAGCCCATGTCTTAATTTCTGATTTTGTTGATGATTTTGAGTTATTCCATTGTTGATAATTTGAGCTTTATGAAGTTTGATGATAGTAGATTAAAGATATATGTTAGATTACTAAGTTTTGTCTTTGAATTTTTGATGAATTTGAGTAAATTGGACTAAATTGTAAAAAAGGAGATTTTTAAGGTCTAAAATGTGAAATAAATGAAACATATGGTCTTATATGAATACTATGAGAATTCGGCCTAACATCGATATATGCAAATTTTGTGTATTTTGAGATTTTTGTGATTAGGGACTAAATTGTCAAAATGTGAAAATATGAGAGTTAATTTGTAAAATGACCTAAACATGCTTTTTTGGATTGATCTGAATGATTTGGTGAATAAAATAGTTAAATTTTAATTTATATAGATAAAAAATTAAAGAAAACGAAATTAGATCGGGAAAAGTTAAAAGTTGTTGAGTAGCTGATTCCGTCTATTCGAATTCGTACGAGGTAAGTCAATATCCAAATAAATGTGTTTGAGATGGTTTATTTATGCTTATAAGCTATTGAAAAATGATGAATGGCTATGTGTATTGATTATGAGATATCTGAGAAAGTATCGACAAGTTCCGACGTCCGAAAAGCCCCGTACGAAACTTAGTAATAGTTAGGATACATATGTCATGACATAGGATTTCTGATATGTGATATCGTGTAAGACCACGTCTAGGACGTTGACATCAATTTGGTATTTACGTGTAAGACCATGTCTGAGACGTTGGCATCGTATTTGATTTTGTGTAAGACCCTGTTGGGACAGTGGCATCGATATTTGATTACATGTAAGACCACGTCTAGGACATTGGCATTGTACGAGCTTTCCGAGCTATCCGCATATCCTTATGATTCTGAATGGTTCAACAAGAATTTCGAGAAAAGAATGATTATAAAAATTGTGTATTTGATTCAGGTACATTTGAAATGTATACTATATTTGAGAATAAAAGGTAAGTACAAGTGAAATTGTTGATATGTGATATAAGTATGAGAAAATATGATATATGTACAAATGAATTGGAAATATGAGAAATTTATATGAACTATGTGATTTGTGATAGTATTTGGCTAGGGAACATATGTATTTTATGTTGTTTATATGTTTTAGATGATAAGTTTATTTGTATATGGCTTACTAAGCTTTTGAAAGCTTACTTTGTGTGTGTTTGCATTGTTTTATAGATATTGTAGCTATCAGGAGCTTGGGGACTATCGAGGACCATCATCACACTATCGAACTCTATTTTGGTACCTCTTGAAAATGTATATATTAAAGTATGGCATGTATAGGCTAGAGGATTTTGGTTATATTTTGTGATGTGTAAATCTAGCCATGTGATATGGCTTGGTTATGGATGGGATTATGAATGAATTTAATATATGCTTAAATTGTATGTTTTGGTGTGCTTCAATGACCAAATGAAATGGTCAATTTTGTTAAGTTTTCATATGAGCAAATTGTGAAATTGGTAAATTTATAGCATGTGATTAAATGAAAATAAAATGAGGTTATGAAACAAATGTTTAGATATGATTTTGTCTTATGTTTTGGCATAATTTGGTATGACTATTAAGCGTGAAATTGGTTGATAAGGTTATGGCATGAATTATGTAAGTTTTGGTATTGAAATTAGCTGAAATTATAGTGCAAATGTGCTTGGTTTGGTGCTTGTAGGTTTGACCCAAATTGGGTGGCAAATTGGCTTTTCAAATGACCTATTTTTGTCCACACGGGTAGAGACAGGGGCATGTGTCTCAGCCGTGTGTGACACACGGTCATGTTGCATGGCCGTGTGTCCCCTGGGGTACCCTACGGTTTTAAGTCAGTCTTGAGCATGGCCAACGCACACGGGCGTGTGGCTAGCCGTGTGACACAAGTCAGTTTCGACCACGAGCATGTCTTGTGGCCGTGTGATTAAGTCAATATGTATGCCCTATTTTGACACGGCTTAGACACACGGGCGTGTCTAAAGTCGTGATGAGGCACATGGCCTGTTCACACGGGCGTGTGACCTATATTGTAACACCCCTAACCTGTATCCATCGCCGGAATGGGGTTACGAGGTATTACCAAACAAAACACCATATCCGAACAATTATATATGTACACATAAACAAGATTATTAAATCAGCCAAAATTTAATTCATAAACTATCACAACTATTTTATCTCAAATAATATCATATCGTATATATTTATAGTCACATAATTCATATGCAAAATAAATATGAAATATGTCATATTATACATAAAAGCATATACTGATTTTAACAAAAAATGAGCTGTAGACCTAAATGAATATCCAACCAATTATAATACATAAGTATACATTTACTTTTATAATAACAAATGAAATTAATATTTATGATATATGCGCATATATGCATATCTATATACTTAACATCTAATTCTTCAACATAGAAAATTTTCCTTTATAAAATTACCATTTCATTTAAAACATTTTAAAATGCAAATATCAATTAAGTTCATACTTAATATCACACGTCAATACACCAAACAAATATCTATATATATATATAGAGTAACTAATTAATATAGTACCGAATATCTATATCAAACAACCACATAAGTCACATAATAAAGCCAAACACTTACTTATACTAATACCATGTAATAGTCCACTTATGAAACTAACCATTTATGACTTAAATGAATGTTTTGTCATTACAACCGAACACATGTAACCAAATGCAATTGTCTCATACTCATCAATGAACATAAACTTCAACCAAGCTCTTAATCATTTTATTCCAATCAACTCGTCTTACAAACATATAATTCAACTAAAATATATATATTCAACCAATTCATCATAAGTATATTCATAAGTACCGAGTCATGAGTAATTCATAAATATTTTCCAAATCTATTTCATCGCTTAATCGAAACAAAAAGACCAATTCACATTCGAATATACATATATATTTATAGCAAAAACACATCCACCAACTTGAGCATTACTCAAACCAATTCATATAATCAAGCACACCACGCACATATACCATGAATATAATTTCCAACTTTAGCTAAATACATAATCAATTACACACCATAAGTAACATCATTACTAAACCATTTCCAAAGCATATAACACCTATCACAAATACCATTCCTTCACAACATATAGCATTATAATGGATTAACCATAATCATACATAACCAAATTCAAACATAGAAGTTAAGCCATTTTCGCATCGCTTGAGTTATACACATACTTCAAACTTAACCAAAAACAACCTAGCTTATACATGCCATAATATCAAGTTCAAACTTATAATATACCAAAAACGGTAGATAGTGTTATAGACTTTGTTGACGATCTTCAAGCTTGTAACTTGAATCCAAGAACTATAAAAGAGAGGTAAACAAGAATACACACAGTAAGCTATTTAAGCTTAGTAAGTCATAAGCAAATAAACAACTCAATGGTATAATCGAATCATTTGAATTACACCAAATTATAACACCATTATCACATTTAGTCTCAAACATATATTTCATATACATATAAAATATACTATCATATATAAATGTTACCTTGGCCGAATGTTCATATAAAAATTATGAACAAAATATCATTCAACTCACAGAACCAAACTGTCATTATATAACTAAGTATACTTACACTCATGTACACAAACTCACAAATCAGGATATAACATCATGTACATACACTTAGTTTATGGCCGAATATACTATACCATGCTCATATGTTTACTTAAGTATCTTGTAACACCCCTCACCCATATCCAGCGTCGGGATAGGGTTCGAAGTGCTGCCAGACATAAACTTAACAAACTATATAAAACTGGACCGTAAAATTTTGATCAATTTAAAACTTTTCATTTCACATACATTTTGTCCCTTAAACGGGCTCACGAGGCCCAAAACATGCATTAGAGGTGGTTCGGGACTAAACTGAGAACTTAAGAAAAACTTCAAAAATTTCATGCTTTAAGGCTCTACACGCCCGTGTGAATATAGACCGTGTAGTCACACACGCCCGTGTGGCTTAGGACACGCCCGTGCCCTTAGCTCGTGTGCAACATTGACATTAAAACATGGCCATGGCACATGCCCATGGGAGTAGACCGTGTGTGACACACGGTCTAGACACACGCCCGTATGTCTACCCGTGTACACAATTACAAGGCTATTTTCCTAGCCATTTGTCACCCTTACAACATATGCACACATACTTATTCAATAACATACAATATGGCATAAATGAGCTCTTAAACACCTACAAACATGTTATGCGCATGACAATTTCTTATGCAATAAATATCATAGAATTTACTCACATCATTACCACATACTTGTCATAAGTATCATTACGTCACAAACCTAATGTCCATCACTAGGCATGCATAATCATATCCATAAACCATTCATAAGGCATTACCAATCACTTAATCTTGCATCAGTTACTAACTCATCAATGAATCTTAATTTAATCTCTAGGCATACACGTTGTAAGCCACATCACAAGAGATAGTAACATACATGCATAAGAATAATCATATAGGCCCATAACGTCATTAGTCGACATAGGCCAATTTACATGACTACATACTACCTTAATAACAAGCCAATGCCTTTGGATAAATCATAATATCACATACTCAACATTAAAACCCTATACATGCCATAGACTCAAAACACTAGGATTTACTTACGCCGATAGCGTTAACTCGACAATGTGATAATATCTCTAACGGCCTCCAACTTTAGCTAACCTGGAAACCCTAGGGAACATGGGAAAGAAAGGGGGGTAAGCTTTACTCTTAGTAAGTTCATATGAAGACAATAAGCAATTCATTAACATGTTTTATCAATGTTTACAACATATTCTCAAATTCACGAGAAGCTATCTTCCTGAGCAACAGTCACTAAATTATTTATATCTGGACCTACGAAACTCCAAATTAATTTCCGTTAATTTTTCTTGACACTAGACTCATGTACCTTTCTACCATAAAATTTAAAGAATTTTTAGTTTGTCCAATTAGTATAGTTTATTCCTCAAAATTACCCCTGATTCACTGTCTGACAGTTCAGACCCTTTTGTACTAAATTTCAATTATCTCATAGCACAAGACTTGAATAATGTTCTCGTCTATTTCTCTTGAAACTAGACTCATTAAGGATTCTAAGAATATAAATAATAATGTATAAACATTTTTTTACAATTTATAATGATTTTCTCAAATCAGAACAGGGGATTTGGAAGT
Source organism: Gossypium hirsutum (assembly GCF_007990345.1). Lineage (NCBI taxonomy): Eukaryota > Viridiplantae > Streptophyta > Magnoliopsida > Malvales > Malvaceae > Gossypium > Gossypium hirsutum. The sequence continues at coordinate 83,026,748 of NC_053426.1, forward strand.
CATTCTGACTTTGTCCCACGTAACTTCAAATATCTCATTATAGGAAATTCTTTTGCTTACAAGGTTTCTTTTATAAGAAACTAGAATAAATAAGCTTTATTTCCATATTTTATTCAGCTTCTAACTCATTTTCCAATATTTTTATTGTATTTTCCAAGTTAAACTACTGTAGTAACTCAAATCTGTCAAGGCTAAGTTACTCATTCATGATCATTGTTCACAAATTTAATACAACATCATTTCATCCATCATGGTAAGAACGCATATTTATGCATCATAGATAATCACATACCAAGGCATTCTCATAGGCTTAGTGTACATACCTGCACAACTCGTAACATAACTCAAGTGCATACTCACCAATGACTTTGTAACACCCCTATAAGCCGTATGCGTCGCCGGAGTGGGTTATGAAGAGTTACCAATCCAAAACACTACATTTGTACATTTACATTTACATAAGTTCATTAGCAATTATATGCATAGCTAAACAAAATCAAAGATCGAATTTCAGACTTATACCGACTTTCAAAAGTTACCATATTCACATGTCTTATATACAACAACATCTCAAAATAACATTCACTTAAGTCTATTCTATACATGCCATACGAATTCCAAAACATAATAGTACCAAAACGATAGATAGTGTGACGAGTTGCTGACGATTCCCGAGCAAGTGGCTGGAGTCAACGATCTAAAAAAATAGAGAAACATAACAAACGGAGTAAACTTCTATAAGCTTAGTAAGTTTTAAGCAATGCAAACAATTAAATTCAATTATAAATCGATCAATCAAATACTCAAGTGACATTTCTTAGGTATATTGCCATTTGGCCGAATATATATACAAACATTTAAAGTATATTTAGCATATTAACTTCACTTGAATTTGAATTCATATAACATAAGGAAATCAAATATTTTCACATAACTTCACATTTTGGCCGAATGTATCAGGATCATATACATATAATCTTAATACTTATTCACATATATATCATATTACATACTTGGGATTCAATCCCAATCAAGCTCATATAAGTACAAGATACATACCTGGCCAACTTAAGGTATTATACGATTTCAATTGTCGTTTTATCACGAAGTCTCAAAATCTTAGATTTATATCAAATCACCGGCAATTAGCCTGCTAGGTTTAAAACCCGAATTCATCACCCGCACGAAGCCTGCTAGACTTTAAGTCTGAACTCATTCACCGGCATTACGCCTGCTAGGCTCGAAGCCCGATATTAACTCACCGACATTATAGCCTGCTAGCCTCGAAGGCCCGAATAGTACCGTACGATAATCAAATCAACAAGTTCCATATAACATAATCATATCAATTAGGTACTAGCATCATTTGAACATATATAATTATACATCTCAAACACTTTTCTATCATCTCATTTTCACACTTAGCATTCAATAGCTTATGCATAACATTTCGCTCACCTTCATTTCAAACTTATCATTCGATTAAAAAAGCACATTGCATATTTACGAACATGTTGTACTTGCCATTAGGCCATATAAGCATGATACAATACACCATCATTTCATCTTTAACATCCGGCTAAATCCATACCTTACAAGGAATACCTAATTCACATAATATATCAAATTATAATCAATTGTTATTTACATTTGATTACTTAAAACTTACCTCGAATGTTGTTGAATGATTACAATGGCTATTCAATTACTTTCTCCTTTCCCCTATCCAACTTTGGTCCTCTAAGCTCTTGAGTTAAATCAAAGAAATTTACTTCATGATACATTCAGCCTTGGCATAATTTCATTAAAAATCCCTATTAGCCACTTCACAAATCAATTATATCATCTACTTAATATTTCATAACTTATCATGCTAGCCGAATATTATTTATTCAAGTTCTTATTCAGCCATAGCACACACAACATGTTAGCCGATTTTCCTACTTAACATTTAATGCACATATATGCTCGTTTGTCTAGCTCAACTTCACCTATCTACCGTTATTCGTAAAAAGAACATGAAACAACAACCATTTCCTTCAATTCAATTCATGACCGAATGCTCACAACACATCAATTTTCAAAATTTAAACATGGGTTAACTAAGCAATGCTTTGACCATGCTAATTTCGCAAGAATATCAAGAAAATACATGGAACATACCTTTGAATCATGTTAAGTAAATGACCGAATGTGCTTGAGGTTTTTTTTTTCTTCTCTTTTTCTCTTAATTTCGGCTATGAAGAACAAAGATGAACAAGCTTTGTCCTTTTCATCATTTTGTTATTTTATTTATCTTTATTTTATAATATAAAGCCATTAAATATTATAATGCTAATTTAAAATGCATATATTGTTTATCATCATCATTATGGCCGGCCACTACAAATTAAAGTGGGAAATTTGACATGCAAGTCCACCTATTTTAAACCATAAAATTTTTGGCCACTATAAATTAACCTATCACATTTTCAAAATTTCTCACATAAGTCCTATTTAATAATTTCACATACAAATGACAAAATCAAAGCATTAAATTTTCACACCTGCACTTTCACATATAATAAGCATAAAATATAACATTTAATTATTTTTGTGACTCGGTTTTGTGGTCCCGAAACCACTTTTCGACTAGGGTCAAATTAGGGCTGTCACAACTCTCCCCCCTTAGGAATTTTCATCCCCGAAAATCTTACCAGTGAATAAATTAGGGTATCGTTCTTTCATGGAGTCTTCAAGCTCCCAAGTTGCTTCTTCAACCCTGTGTTTGACCCACAACACTTTCACTAACGAAATTGTCTTATTCCGCAATTCTTTCACCTCGTGAGCCAAAATACGAACCGGTTCCTCTTCATAACTCAAATAAGACCGAATTTCTATCTCTGATGGACTAATCACATGAGAAGGATCGGATCTGTACCGACGGAGCATCGAAACATGAAAAACATCGTAAATCTTTTCATGTTCAGGTGGCAAAAGTAGTCTATAAGCAACCGGCCCAATCTGTTCTGTAATTTCGTATGGTCCGATAAATCTTGGGCTCAATTTGCCTTTACGGCCAAATCTGAGTACCTTTTTCCACGGTGAAACTTTAAGGAACACTTTGTCTCCGACTTGATACTCTATATATCTTTCCATTTCAAGTCCGTATATGATTTCTGACGATCTGATACTGCTTTCAGACTTTCACGGATCACTTTTACTTTCTGTTCGGCCTCTTTAATCAAATCAATTCCGTAAATCTTATTCTCACTGAGTTCGGTCTAAAACAAAGGTGTACGACATTTACGACTGGACAAAGCCTCGTAAGGTGCCATCTTGATGCTCGATTGAAAACTATTGTTATATGCGAATTCAACCAAAGGCAAGTATCGTTCCCACGAGGCACTAAACTCAAGGATTCAACATCTCAACATATCCTCCAGTATCTAAATAATTCGCTCGGATTGACCATCGATCTGGGGATGAAAAGCGGTGCTAAAATGCAACTTAGTACCCAATGCTTCTTGCAATTTCTTCCAAAACCGCGATGTGAATCTCGAATCTCAATCTGACACAATAGAAGTAGGTACCCCGTGTAACCTTACAATCTGAGAAACATACAGTTCGGCTAACTTATCAAGTGAATAATCCGTACGTACGAGAATAAAATGAGCCGACTTTGTCAATCTATCAACAACAACCTAGATCGCATTTTTCTTGCTCAGAGACAATGGCAACCCAGATACAAAATCCATCGTGACTCGATCCCACTTCCACTCGGGTATCATGATTGGCTAAATTAATCCCGAAGGCACTTGATGTTCCGCTTTCACTTATTGGCATATCAAACACTTCGAAACAAAGTCAGAAATGTCTTGTTTCATATCGTGCCACCAATACTGACGTTTCAGATCATTATACATTTTCGTACTACCCGGGTGAACTGACATTCAGCTGCTATGAGCCTCGTTCAAAATCATCAGAATAAGTTTTGAATTTCTCAGACCACATAATCGATTTCTGAACCTCAAACAATCATTTCTATCAATCAAAAACTCTGAATTCTCTTTTGAAACACATAGTGCTCGTTTTGCAATTAAATCATCATCACCTTTTTGAGCTTCACGGATTTGTTGCATCAATAACAGTTTTTCTTTTAACTCTACTACTAACACATCATCAGCGGACACAGACAGGCGCACATTCATTGCTCGCAAAGCAAATAGTGATTTACGGCTTAAAGCGCCTTTTCCGGATGGTAATCAATGACAAGCTCATAATCTTTCAATAATTCTAGCCAACGTCTTTGTCTCAAATTCAAATCTCTTTGAGTCATCAAGTATTTGAGGCTTTTGTGATCGGAATACACATGGAATTTTTCCCCGAACAAGTAGTGGTGCCAAATTTTCAAAGCTAAAACAGTAGCAGCTAACTCGAGATCATGAGTCGGATAGTTTTTCTCATGTGGCTTCAATTGTCTCGAAGCGTACGCTACAACTCTACCCTCTTGCATCAATACATAGCCCAAACCATTCAGAGACGCATCACTGTAGATCACAAATTCTTTACCGGATTCTGGCTGAACTAACATTGGAGCTTCGGTCAAAAGAGTTTTCAATTGATCAAACTTTTCTGGCACTTTTCTGACCACTCAAATTTGATGTCTTTCTGAAGCAACTTTGTCATCGGTGTTGCTATCATCGAGAAACCTTTCACAAATCGTCTGTAGTACCCGGAAAGTCCCAAAAAACTTCAAACTTCTGAAACATTTCTCGGAGGCTTCCAATCGAGTATAGCTAAAATTGTACTCGGATCAACTCGGATACCCGATGCGGATACAACATGCCCCAAAAAGCTAACTTCTCTCAACTAGAATTCACATTTACTAAACTTCGCATATAATTGCTTGTCTTGCAAAATTTGCAATACTAACTTCAAGTGTTCAGCATGTTCAGTTTCATCGCGTGAATAGATCAAAATGTCATCTATAAACACGACTACAAACCGATTCAAATACTGTCTGAAAATCTGATTCATTAGATCCATAAAAATTGCAGGGGCATTAGTAAGCCTAAACGGCATCACTAAGAACTCGTAGTGTCCGTACCTCATTCTGAAAGCAGATTTAGGCATATAAGAGTCTCTAACTCGCAACTGATAATAACCCGATCTCAAGTCTATCTTCGAAAATACTGAGGCTCTTTTCAGTTGATCAAACAAATCATCGATTCGTGGCAACGAATATTTATTCTTTATCATTACTTTATTAAGTTGACGATAATCAATACACATTCTTATTGTTCCGTCTTTCTTTTTCACAAACAATACTGGTGCACCCCAGGGAGAAAAACTCGGTCGAGCAAAACCTCTATCTGTCAACTCTTGTAACTGAGATTTCAATTCTTCTAGTTCGGTTGGTGCCATACGATATGGAGCTATCGAAATCGTTGTAGTCCTTAGTACAAGTTCATACCAAACTCTACCTCCCGAAAGGGGGTAATCCAGGTAATTCCTCGGGGAACACATCCGGATATTCACAAACTATGGGCACAGTCTCAAGTTTCTTTTATGATTCTTTACTATCCAATACGTACGCAAGATATGCTTCACACCCCTTTTTCACATATTTCTGAGCCAACATCGAGGATATCATTGTCGGTAATCCATTCAAATCGGTAGACTCAACTCAAATTATCCCATTATTTGTACATCTCAAATCAATTTTCTTTCGCTTGCAATCTACTGCTGCATCATGCACAGTTAACCAATCCATACCGATAATGATATCAAACTTGTCAAACGGTAATAACATTAAATCAGCCGGAAAGCAAGAATCTTGGATCATCAGGGGACATTTCTTACATACTTTGCCAACTAGCATATAACGGCCCAAAGGATTCGACACCCGAATCACAAACTCAGTAGACTCAACAGGTAGAGTCTTACTAGATGCCAAAGTTTCACATACATATGAATGAGTAGAACCGGGGTCGATCAAAGCAATCACATCAGTATCAAAAAGAGTAAAAGTACCGGTAATAACATCTGGCGAATAAGCATCCTCGCGCGCTCGTATAGCATAGAAGGAGCACGAGCCTCAGAACGTGCAGCAGTATCTTTGGTCCCTCTTTGATTTCCACAGCATTACCCGCATGTCTAGGTGGTCTACCTCGTGTTGTAGTGTTACTAGGTCTCCCACTTGGATCAGTATTCTGTTCAGCTAATTTCAAACAGTCTCTGATAAAGTGATCAATTGATCCACACTTGAAACAAGAGTGGTGATGAAATCTACAGCTTCCTGAATGCCATTTACCACAATGTTTGCACTCAGATCTGTCCTGACGATCATTGCTGACACTGGCAACAGAGGTGGCTCACATACTCACAGGGGGTCAATCACGGTCCCGTCTGGAAAAACCCGAAGTATTCTTAGATCGGCCTGAGTCATCTCTAAATTTCTTCCATGACTGATGAAAGGACTTTCCCGAAGATCTTTTACAGAACTCTCTAACTCTATCATCAGCTTTTCTCTTCTCTTTACCAAGCTCTTCGACTGTACAAGCTCGCTCGACAAGCACTACAAACTCTTTGATTTCCAAAATTCCCACCAACAGTTTGATATCTTCATTCAACCCGTCCTCGAAGCATTTACACATGATAGCCTCAGATGAAACACATTCCCGAGCATATCTACTAAGTCTGACAAACTTTCGCTCGTAATCGGTAACTGTCATAGAGCCCTGTTTGAGCTTGAGAAATTCCTTCCGTTTCTGATCGATGAATCTTTGACTGATATATTTCTTGTGGAACTCGATTTGAAAGAATTCCCAAGTAACCCATTCTCTCGGCACAATTGAAATCAAGGTATTCCATCAATAGTAGGCAGAATCACATAACAGAGATATAGCACATTTTAACCACTCATCGGGTGTGCACGATAATTCATCAAGCATGCAAATGGTATTATCGAGCCAAAACTCAGCCTGCTTGGCATCATCACTGTCAGTAGCCTTGAACTCAGTAGCCCCGTGCTTTCGAATTCTATCAACCGGGGGCTTGCTTAACCTTAACGGGCCAACTATAGGAGGTACCACAGGTGCAGGGGTTATATTAGCCGGGGGTGGGGGATGTGAAACAGCCGGATTAGCTCGAACATATTGGGTAAACCAATCGTTCATCATAGCATAGAAGGGTTGCTTAACTTCATCATTCTGATTACTAGCATTTGGTTGGGAGTCCAACGGCGCTGTCCCGTGCGCGGGAGCAGACGCTACGCTCTCTACATCATCAGCTACCGCTCGATCGGGATTGGAATTCATTACTATACGAAAAACACATTTCAACCGTCAGAAATCATCATACTATCGTATTAACACTTCATGGCATGTATAGCTAGACTTACACGCGCTACATTAGTCCTAGAATTGACTAAACTGTAGCTCTGATACCAATAAAATGTAACACCCCTATAACCCGTATCCATCGCTGGAGTGGGTTATGAAGAGTTACCAATCAAAACACTACATTTGTACATTCACATTTACATAAGTTCATTAGCAATGCATAGCCAAACAAAATCAAAGATTGAAATTCAGACTTATACCGACATTCAAAAGTTACAATATTCACATGGCTTATATACAACAACATCTCAAAATATCATTCACTTAAGCCTATTCTATACATGCCATACAAATTCCAAAACATAATAGTACCAAAATGATAGATAGTGTGATAAGTTGCTGACGATCCCCGAGCAAGTGGCTGGAGTCAACGATCTAAAAAAACAGAGAAACGTAACAAACGGAGTAAGCTTCCATAAGCTTAGTATGTTTTAAGCAATGCAAACAATTAAATTCAATTATAAATCGATCAATCAAATTCTCAAGTGACATTTCTTAGGTATATTACCATTTGGCCGAATATATATACAAACATTTAAAGTATATTTAGCATATTAACTTCACTTGAATCTGAATCCATATAACATAAGTAAATCAAATATTTTCACATAACTTCACATTTTGGCCGAATGTATCAGGATTATATACATATAGTCTTAATACTTATTCACATATATATCATATTACATACTTGGGATTCAATCCCAATCAAGCTCATATAAGTACAAGATACATACCTGGCCAACTTAAGGTATTATACGATTTCAATTGTCATTTTGTCACGAAGTCTCAAAATCTTAGATTTATATCAAATCATTGGAAATTAGCCTGCTAGGTTTAAAACCCGAATTCATCACCTGCACGAAGCCTGCTAGACTTTAAGTCTGAACTCATTCACCGGCATTACGCCTGCTAAGCTCGAAGCCCGATATTAACTCACCGGCATTATAGCCTGCTAGCCTCGAAGGCCCGAATAGTACCGTATGATAATCAAATCAACAAGTTCCATATAACATAATCATATAAATTAGGTACTAGCATCATTTGAACATATATAATTATACATTTCAAACACTTTTCTTCCATCTCATTTTCACACTTAGCATTCGATAGCTTATGCATAACATTTCGCTCACCTTTATTTCAAACTTATCATTTGATTATAAAAGCACATTGCATATTTACGAACATGTTGTACTTACCATTAGGCCATATAAGCATGATACAATACACCATCATTTCATCTTTAACATTCGGTTAAATCCATACCTTATAAGGAATACCTAATTCACATAATATATCAAATTATAATCGATTGTTATATACATTTGATTACTTAAAACTTACCTCGGATGTTGTCGAATGATTACAATGACTATTCGATTACTTTCTCCTTTCCCTTATCCAACTTTGGTCCTCTAAGCTCTTGAGCTAAATCAAACAATTTTATTTCATGATACATTCGGCCTTGGCATAATTTCATTAAAAATCCCTATTAACCACTTCACAAATCAATTATATCATCTACTTAATATTTCATAACTTATCATGCTAGCCGAATATTATTTATTCAAGTTCTCATTCGGCCATAGCACACACAACATGTTAGCCGATTTTCCCACTTAACATCTAATGCGCATATATGCTCATTTGTCTAGCTCAACTTCACCTAGCTACCATTACTCATAAAAAGAACATGAAACAACCACCATTTCCTTCAATTTAATTCATGACCGAATGCTCACAACACATCAATTTTCAAAATTTAAACATGGGTTAACTAAGTAATGCTTTGACCATGCTAATTTCGCAAGAATATCAAGAAAATACATGGAACATACCTTTGAATCATGCTAAGTAAATGACCGAATGTGCTTGAGCTTTATTTTCCCTCTCTTTTTCTCTTAATTTCGGCTATGAAGAACAAAGATGAACAAGCTTTGTCCTTTTCATCTTTTTTTTATTTTATTTATCTTTATTTTATAATATAAAGCCATTAAATATTATAATGCTAATTTAAAATGCATATATTGTTTATCATCATCATTATGGCTTGCCACGACAAATTAAAGTGGGAAATTTGACATGCAAGTCCACCTATTTTAAAACCATAAAATTTTTGGCCACTACAAATTAACCTATCACATTTTCAAAATTTCTCACATAAGTCATCTTTAATAATTTCACATACAAATGACAAAATCAAAGCATGAAATTTTCACACATGCACTTTCACATATAATAAGCATAGAATATAACATTTATTTATTTTTGTGACTCATTTTTGTGGTCTCGAAACCACTTTCCAACTAGGGTCAAATTAGGGCTGTCATAGACTTACCTCATTGGGACCATCATCAACTCTTTCCTCGAATTACCGTTGAACACTTGGAATACTAATTGGATACTCGGAAAAACCTATGCACGTAAGTGCCTCAACTGTAGCTAAAGCTACCTTATATCTCATGACATTTAAATGCTCACTCTCGAGCTAGTCATCGAGACTCATAATTCCTAGTGACAAGTCACTCATATCCTATTTTATTCCTAAGGTTCAAACGGGATTTTTCCTCGCTTATCAAGGCTTTGTCTCATCATATTTATATTAATCACATACACATTAATATTTGTACAATTCATGTGATGATAACATTTAAATACATGTATATCATGGTATTATTTACGTACGAACTTACCTCGATACCACAAAGGTAAAAAAAGACGTAATCGTCCATAAATTGATTTTCCCCGTTCTAGGCCGAAATCGCATTTTTTAACATCTAAAACATCACATTTAGCTAATTAAAACAATGTACTAATAAAATTAGTACATCAAATTAGTCCATTGACACACTTGGGTAATTTTTACAATTTTGCCCCTAAATTTTGCCAAAATTACTAAATTACCCCTAGGCTCAACAAATGATTTTTATTCAATTTCTTTACTCTTTAAGACTGGATGAACCATTTTCATAACTATAGCAACTCACAATATCAACTATTTCATACACTTACACTTATTATATTACTTTGCAAAATATCCTCTTTTTAGGAGTTCTCATACATTCTTCCTTCACAAAAAGTGTTTATAACACTACCAAGACTCATTTTCTTCCATAAATACCCAGCAAACAACACATATGCTTTCATGGAAAAACCCTAGACTCTTAATCATTTTGCAAAATAGTCCCCTCTTATGAAAGCTCATGCTTTAGGGGTTCTAAAAATGTAAAAATCTTCAAGAAAAAGCATTAAAATCACTTACTTTCAAGGGAGTTTCTTTGATAAAAGTTCAAAGCTTCAAAACCATTTTCTTTTCTGGTATTTTTGGTCAAAGAAGAAGGAAGAAAATGAAAATTTTGAAGCTAAGTCCTTAGGGTACCATTTTATCACTTAATATGACATCACCTTACTAAATACATTGACCATTTGAAATTTCTTGTCCCATGGCCGGCCAAGCCATATTTAAGGGGTATAATTTCACTTTAAAGGCCCCAAATTTTAATACTCTAGCTATTAGACACATTTGAGTACTAAAATACAACTTTTACCTTTTACGCGATTTAGTCCTTTTTCGAAATTGGACTAGAAATCGCTAAAATTAATATACCAAAATTTTCATGAACTTTTATAAACATGTTATATCACATAAAATAATATCAAAATAATTTTCTTCGGCCTCAGTATAGTGGTTCTGAAACCACTGTTCCAACTAGGCCCAAAATCAGGCTGTTACAATTCTCCCCCTTAGCGATTTTTGTCCCCGAAAATCTTACCAGAAGAAGTTGCTTTCAACTTTCACAAGTTATTACCACTCTTTTTCAAGATTACAAATCAAATCAGTCTCATACTTAGGATTTCTTGTAGCCTTTCTATAGTTGCGGTATAAACCTCAAGTTAATTCGAAACACTGGAGGCTGACATTCTAGGAACTATAAACTCAAAAACATACGATTCAGTTACATATATCGAATAACATATTTGTACATACCATAACCATGTGGAATTTCATCATCAATCTATCACAATTCAACTTGCATCCCTCCTTTTTCTCGAGGATGATAGATATCCCGATACGAAATTCATAATAACCCTTTTTCATTTTTTTCCACTGTCATCACTGACAGTAATAATCTCGAATACATTCAATATTTGGTTTTACTCGGTAGACAATTCAATATCCTTTGGAAAAATAGATAAGATACTGCTGTGAACTCTGTACTCAATTCTTTGCATAACCTGGAGTTTCTCGGTACTCATATCTTACTCGAAAATAATAATAACAGAAACCAAAAATCAGATCCTCTCTGAAATTATAAATTGAAAGTCGAATCATGCTGTACTAGTTTAATTTACCACTTATAGCCACATTTCTATACTCTGGTCATCAACTGTTTAGAAACTTTACTAACATGAATCAAATGATTTCAACTTCATAGATGTAGTCTCTTTATTAATCAGGACAACTATACTTATAACCACATCACTTGAATAAGAAAAATCCAACTAATATATTTCCATATCATACTTTCAAGAATACAATTCCTTCATTTCCGACTACACATTTACTTACCAATAAATGTGCAACATTATTCCCGGGCTAGAGAATAAACTTAGATGCACATAACTTAATTTACCTTTGCTGATAATAATCCTTTACATGAAGATTAGAGAAATCGAAATATTAGAATCCCTACACTTCCATAGTCGAACTACAATCATAATCACAATAGATACCATTATTGCAAGTCAAAGAATACGCTTAAGGATAAGCCAGGTTTGGAAATTCTCAAAATAAGAGCGATAGAAAACCAAGATAAAGAATTCCAGATATAACACCATACTAGAAATCCAAGAATATAACTCTAAAGAAAATAATGAGGAAAAATCGGGAAAATCCCTTAGAGAAAACCAGAAAGAAACTACCATCCATACGCTCTGGAATTCCATCATAACAGGGAGAATATATTTCCATATATATATATAAAATCATAATCAATAGAAATATCAGAATGGTCTCACATAGATTTTTACTATCAACTTCATTCCAATTTATCAGAATAGAAATCTGAAGAGATAGAGAAATGTTGATCATAACTAACTGGACCAATAGAGCTTTTCATCTAATATCACAGCCACTAGCATCCTTATACGATAGAATTCCCACTCGAAAGGGATAACCATACGTATTCCCCAAAATAGAGTAAAACATAAAATACTCAAAAGAGAAAGATAGCCATTACTTTTATTTAATTGAATCCGTCATACTCAGACATCTGTGCAAGTCAGACATTATTCCTCTAACTAATTCTGTCTTCATTAATCACATACTATTCCATTATTATACTCTTTAGTTTCACTTTTGCAAGGTTATGCAGCATATCTCTTGAGAATCTCATCGTATAACTCTATTCTGGTAAGGGGGCGAAGATTGTAAAGCCTCTAAACTTTTGACTCTCAAGCAAATACATATTCAATAACACCATAGCATTACGCATGTTGATTCAAACATTTCAAATTTCCAACTTGTTATGAACACATTTTCACATATCTCAATAAGACATGAAATTTTATTTCATGTGAATATTAGCTAAACATAAGTGAATTTATCACAATTCAAACTTTCATTTCTTCTACCCAATTTACCATTAATGTCTTATCAAGTTCCTACATTTAGTCTTAATCACTTGCCAATATTTATCAAATTGGAGAACGTCTTACGATTTTGAGTACATCAGTTACTTGATGCCATAGTCCAACTATGGTCTTATACTAGCTCTCGTCCATCTATGTCGATGCCGTGTCCCAGACAGGTCTTACACTGATAGATGTAATAGTGCCAATGCATGTCCCAGACATGTCTTACACTAGCACATCTCGTAGCCGACGCATGTCCTAGACATGTCTGACATTGGCTAACATCTCGAGGCTGATATATATCCCAGACATGTCTTACACTAGCACTCGTCTTAATACCGATGCCATGTCCCAGACATGGTCTTACACTGACTCTCATTATGTGGCCGATACATGTCCTAGACATGTCTAACACTGGCGCACATATCTCATGTATTGCCATGGTCCAACCATGGTCTTTTCCGTCAATTCATTAGTGAACGATCGTACTCATTCCCTTCGTTCCACCCAATTTGATCTTTCATTACAACTTTCATGCTATTGTGACATTTATGATTCTGTAAATGAGATTATAAAGAATAACATTACAGCATCTTGACTTCATCAATCTAGACATAAATGTCAACCTCATGTATATACTGATTACTAATCATGCAATAAAAGCATTCATATATACATTCTGTCATTCAAGAATTTCTTTTTCTCATAAACACTTGGCCAATCAAGTTGGACATTTAACATCGTATGACTACTAACATGCATAAAAGAGCTTTTTCACAACTTAACTTTGTTTTATTCCACTATTTCACATTCTTTAACTCAAGAGTATCACATAATGAATAATAGTTCATGTAAAAATCATGAATTTCTTTTCATACCTTTCCCATCAGCATATCACAAGCATGATCTAATAATCTCAACTTTACTCTTATCTCTATCAAGATTTGTTCGGTTGGAATTCATTCCTGTCATAACCAACAATTTTGTTAAGGCCGGGAGATATCACACTATCACGAGTAATACTATAGCATGTATAGCTAGACTATCTTATGCTAGGTTAGTTCGAGAATCGACTAAACCATGCTCTGATACCACTAAATGTAACACCCCTCACCTGTATCCAACGCCGGGACAGGGTTCAAACTACTACCGGACTTAAACTTAACCAACTATATAAAACCAAGTAGTAAAATTTTGATCAATTTAAAACTTTTCATTTCACATACATTTTGTCCCTTAAACGGGCTCACGAGGCCTAAAACATGCATTAGAGGCGGTTCGAGACTAAACCGAGAACTTAAGAAAAACTTGAAAAATTTTATGCTTTAAGGCTCCACACGCCCGTGTGGATATAGACTGTGTAGTCACACACGCCCGTGTGGCTAGGGACACGCCCGTGTGGCTAGGGACACGCTCGGTGCCCTTAGCTCATGTGCAACACTGACATTAAAATACGGCCATGGCACACGCCCATGGGAGTAGACCGTGTGTCACATACAGTCTAGAGACACGCCCGTGCCTCTACCCGTGTACACAATTACAAGGCTATTTTCGAAGCCATTTGTCACCCTTACAACATATGCACACATACTTATTCAATAACATAAATATGACATAAATGAGCTCTAAAACATCTACAAACATGTTATGCTCATGACAATTTCTTATGCAATAAATATCATAGAATTTACTCACATCATTACCAGATACTTGTCATAAGTATCATTTTAATGCCCCCGTACCCGAGACCATCGCCAGAGTCGAGTACGAGGTGTTACTAAACTTAATTCATTAATTAAACAGCTTAAACAATTTATTTTAGAATTTCCAGACAACTTGGCTAACTGCGTCACAGTCGCTTAAAAATTCATATCTTGAGTTCTGAAAAGAAAAATTAAGATCCGTAAATTTTTCCTGAAACTAGACTCATATATCTATCTACTAAGATTTTTCTAGAATTTTTGGTCGAGCTATTTAGTATAGTTTATTGATTAAATTCTCCCCTATTTCAGGGTTTGACTACTCTGACCCCTATGTATTACAAATCAGATATCTCCCTGTACAGAGTTTCAATAATTATTCCGTTTATTTCTCATAAAACTAGACTCAATAAGGAATCTATACATATAAAAAATTACTTCTAATTAGTTTTTTTTACAATTTATGGTGAATTTTTAAATTCAGAACAGGAGATTCAGAGACCACTCTAACTCTGTTCCACCAAAATGTAAATATCTCATAAAATATAACTCATTTACTTGTTTTGTTCCATCCATATGAAAATACACTCATCAAGCTTTGATTTCATAACTTATTTATCCTTTAATTACATTTCTACTATTTTTAGTGATTTTTCAAATTCATGTCATTGCTGCTATCTGATTCTGTTTTGTGGCCAATTTTACCTTTCCAAGGATTTTCATGGTTTAATTAAGACATAAAGCATACATGTTATCATATATAAACTTGATTAGCCATTCCAATAGCTAATCATTTACAAACCCTTTTCTTACCAAACCATAACCATATCATATGATCATTTACACAAAGTGAGTATATTGCTATACATGCCACACTCAAAATATACAAGCCATTTTACCAATTTAGGTCTTCGAATAGTGTGAGCGAGCCTTCGACCTGTCCCAATTCTCAAGCCGGCTTGTCAAAAATACAATGAAGGAAAAGGAGGGAGTAAGCATAAATGCTTAGTAAGTTCACATGCAAATAAAAAGTAACATAATCATGCCATTCAACATAAATTTGCATAAATAACACCAAGACATTCATGTTACATTTGCATTTAATATCTTACTACAATTTCATCATACTAAGTTCTCAAACTGAGGGTTTAAACACATACCTGTCAAATTTTCTTATTCACCACACTTACCAACATGTCACCTTCATATTAGGCATTCTCCTTATTCTATTAGAGATCTCCCATTGAACACATCGGAATATGATTTCGGATACACGGATAATGTGCACATAAGTGCTATACTCATAGCTAAACAAGCCTAATAGCTTTTCAAATCTATGTAGCCAAGCTACCATGTAACCCGCCCATAAATGAACTCGGACTCAACTCAACGAGCTCGGGCGTTCGCATCCATAAGTGAACTCGGACTCAACTCACCGAGTTCGGATGCCTAGTTACATCTCACGAACTCGGGCTCAACTCAACGAGTTTAGAACTCAACCATCCCAGTGACATGTCAATTGTACCCTAATCTATTCTTAAGGTTCAAATGGGATTCTTTTCAATTACACATTTTGATCGCCTTCTTCAAAATGTAGAAACCGATACTTGCTAACATCTCATACTTATAAAGTTGTTCACATAATTTGCATATCACCAAATAATAATTCACAAAACATCATATTTCATGATAATAAGTATCATGTCATATAAATAACATTAAATCACTTAAAATAAAAATTATGTTACCTTATTTACACATGAACTTACCTCGATACAAAATATTAGCAATCGAGCCTATTCCTTGTAAACTTTATTTTTCCTTTGATTGTGACTTGAATCTCATTTATCTTGATCTATAATGCCAAATTAATTTATTTAATACATTCATTCATCAAAACAGCCCGTAATACGAACTTTGGCAAAATTACCATTTTGCCCCTAAACTTTCACATATTTGCACTTTTTCCCCAAGGCTCGTAAATTAAACCCCATCCTATCTTCTTATGTTTTATGACATGCTGATCATTTTTCCTTTCTATGGCAACATCAAATTCACACTCTAACATGTACTTATGAATATTAGGTATTTTTACCGATTAAGCCATTTTACTCGTTTTCACTTAAACCGAGTAGCACAAGTTGTCTAGCATAATTTAAAACCTCATATTCTATCATAAAACACCAAAATACAAAAATTTCACCTATGGGTATTTTTCCAAATATGAACCCTAGGTTAAATTATTGCTAGCATAAGCTAAATCGAGCTACTGGGATTTTAAAAACATAAAAAATCATTAAAAACGGGCATAGAAATCACTTACAATCAAGGATTAAAAGTATTGAAACCCTAGCTATGGTGGAGAGCAAAATTTGGCAGCAACTTATGGAGAAGATGACCATTTTTGTGTTATTTTTCCCATTTTATTTCATTTAATATCCAAATGACCAAAATGCCTTTCCTTACTAAACTTTCAAAAATTCCATCCATGTCCAATTTTTGTCCATAAACTTAGAAATTGGTCAAATTTCTATTTAAGACCTCCTCATTAATATTCCAAAGCAATTTCATGCTAAAAACTTATAGAATGCAAGTTTTGCAAATTATTCGATTTAGTCCCTAATTTCAACTTAAGCACTTTATGCATAGAATTTCGTCAATAAATTTTCACACAATCATGCAATCATATCATAAACCTCAAAATAATTATAAAATAATCATTTCTATCTCGAATTTGTGGTCACTAAACCATTATTCCGATTAGGCCCTAATTTGGGATATTACAACTCTCTTCCCTTTAAGGATTTTCGTCCTCGAAAATCTTACCGGTAAACAGGTGTGGGTATTGATTTCTCATTGTTTCCTCAGGTTCCCATGTAGTCTCTTCTATCCCATGTTTTTGCCACAATACTTTCACGAGAGCGACACTTTTATTTCTTAGTTGCTTGACCTCTCGAGCTAAAATCTTAATCGGTTCTTCTTCATAAGTCATATTCGGTCGTAGTTCAATTTCTGTCGGTGAAATTATATGTGAAGGATCCGAACGATGCCGACGTAGCATAGATACGTGGAACATATCATGCATCTTTTGTAATTCAGATGGCAATGCTAACCGATAAGCTACTGGTCCAACTTTTTCAATTATTTCATACAGTCCAATAAAACGCAGACTTAACTTGCCCTTCCGTCCAAATCTAAGAACTTTCTTCCAAGGAGATACTTTTAAAAATACCTTATCACCAACTTGAAACTCGATTTCCTTTCATTTCAAATCCGCGTAAGATTTCTATCTATCCGAAGCAGCTTTCAAACAATCTCGAATCACTTTCAATTTTTCTTCAGTTTCTTTTATTAGATCAACTCCATAAATCTGATTTTCCTTGAGTTTAATCCAATACAATGGCATCCGGCATTTACGACCATACAATGCTTCATAAGGTGCCATCTTCAAACTTGTCTGATAACTATTATTACAAGCAAATTCTATCAACAGTAAGTATCTTTCCCAACTACCTTGAAATTCCAATACACAACATCTGAGCATGTCTTCAAGAATCTGAATCACTCTCTCTGACTGCCCATCAGTTTGTGGATGAAAGGCAGTGCTGAAATTTAACTTCATACCTAATGCCTCTTGCAACTTTTGCCAAAACCGTGAAGTAAATCTCGGATCTTTATTTGAAATGATTGACAAAGCTATTCCGTGAAGTCTAACAATCTCACTGATATACAATTCAGCCAACTTATTAAGAGAATAATCTGTACATACGATTTAGTCAATCTGTCAACTATTACCCAGATGGCATTTTTCTTCCCTGTAGTTAACGGCAACCCTGACACAAAATCCATAGTAATCCGATCCCATTTCCATTCAGGAACCATGATAGGCTGGAGTAGTCCCGAAGGTACTTGGTGTTCAGCATTCACTTGTTGACAAATTAAGCACTTTGATACAAACTCAGAGATATCTCTTTTCATTCCACTCCACCAATACATTTTCTTCAAGTCATTATACATTTTTGTACTGCCCGGGTGAACCGCCAAACACCCATTATGTGCTTCATGCAAAATCTTTTGAATCAACTCATCATTTTTTGGTACACATATCCGGTTTTTAAACATCAAGCAACCATCAGAACCGATTTTAAAATCTGACCTCGTATCAACCTCACATTTTTTTCTTTTGGATTGCAAATCTTTATCGCTATTCTGAGCTTTACAAATCTCTTGTAAAAACATCGGTCTTGCTCTTAACTCTGCTAAAATCGAACCATCAGCTGATACCTTTAACTGAGTATTCATAGCTCTCAAAGCAAATAGCAACTTTCTACTCAAAGCATCGGCAACCACATTTGCTTTTCCGGGATGATAGTTAATAACAAGCTCGTAATCTTTTAATAACTCCAACCATCTTCGATGTCTCAAATTCAAGTCTTTTTGTGACATCAAGTACTTAAGACTTTCGTGGTCGGTATATACTCGGCACTTTTCACCATACAGATAATGTCGCCAAATCTTCAAAGCAAACACTATAGCAGCCAATTCCAAATCATGAGTCAGATAATTCCTTTCGTGAGATTTTAACTGCCTCGAAGCATAAGCCACCACTTTTCGTTCTTGCATAAGTACACATCCTAAGCCATTTCGAGAAGCATCACTATACACCACAAATTCTTTACCTGATTCGGGTTGTACCAACACTGGTGCTTCAGTTAATAACTTTTTCAATTCTTCAAAACTCTGTTGACATTCTTCCGTCCACTCAAATTTAACATCCTTTCGGAGTAGTCTAGTCATAGGAGCAGCAATTATAGAAAATCCATTTACAAACCGCTGATAATACCCAGCTAGCCCCAAGAAACTTCTAACTTCGGTTACATTTTTCGGTGGTTTCCAATCAACAATGGCTGAAATTTTACTAGGATCAACCCGTATACCATCACCTGAAATAATGTGACCTAAAAATCCAACTTCCCGAAGCCAAAATTCACTTTTACTAAACTTGGCATATAACTGCT
Organism: Gossypium hirsutum; assembly: GCF_007990345.1. Taxonomy (NCBI): domain Eukaryota; kingdom Viridiplantae; phylum Streptophyta; class Magnoliopsida; order Malvales; family Malvaceae; genus Gossypium; species Gossypium hirsutum. The sequence continues at coordinate 83,046,488 of NC_053426.1, forward strand.
TATTTCTCAAAATTTGCAAAACTATCTTCAAGTGCTCGGCATGCGCTGTCTCATCTTTTGAATAAATTAAGATGTCATCTATAAATACCACAACAAATTTGTCCAGGTATGGCCGAAATATGCGATTCATCAAATCCATAAACACAGAAGGAGCATTTGTTAACCCGAATGGTATAACTAAAAATTCATAATGATCGTACCTTGTTCTAAAAGTAGTTTTACGCACATCCGACTCTTTTACTCGCAGCTGGTAGTACGCAGATCTCAAGTCAATCTTTGGAAACCATGTCGCTCCTTTCAGCTGATCAAACAAATCATCAATTCTTGGCAACGGATACTTGTTCTTGATTGTCACCTTGTTTAATTGCCAATAGTCAACACACAATCTCATAGAACCATCCTTCTTTTTCACAAATAACACGGGAGCACCCCAAGGTGAAAAACTCGGTCTCACAAAGCCTTTTTCACTCAACTCTTGCAATTGCGACTTTAATTCTTTCAACTCTGCTGGTGCCATTCTGTACGAGATCAGAGCTGTTCCCAGTATCAACTCAATACCAAATTCTACTTCCCTGACTGGAGGCAAACCCGGCAATCTTCTAGAAATACATCCGCGAATTCACACACAATTGGCATTGATTCAACTTTCTTTTCAATTTCTTTTGTATTAATTACATATGCCAAATAAGATTCATAACCCTTCCTCAAATATCTCTGAGCCGACATTGAAGAAATCACACTAGATAATGCTTCTGATTTGCCTGATTCAACCCACAAAATTTTACCACTTTCACACTTTAATTCTATAACCTTTTCTTTGTAATTTACTATAGCATGATGCAATGTCAACCAATCCATACCCAAAATAACATCAAATTCATCAAACGGAAACAACATCAAGTCAGCCAGAAAGTAATGACCCCGAATCATTAAAGGACATTTCTTGCAAACTTTATCAACTATCACACATTTGCCTAATGGATTCGACACTCTAATCATAAATTATGTGTATTCAATAAGTATATTCATACTAGACACCAATTTCATGCACACATATGAATGAGTAGAACCAGGATCAACCAAAGCAATAACATTAACATCATAAAGAAAAAATATACCAGTAATCACGTCGGGTGATGAAACATCTTCAGGTGCTTTTATGGCATAAGTTCTAGCTGGAGCCCTTGCTTTAGGTTTAGCTGCTGAATCTCTGACTACATTCTTTCTACTTGCTTTATTTCTAGCTTTTCTCGAATATCTTCCCCTCGAGTCTGCACCACTTACTTTTACACTCTGAAATTTTTCTTTCCCAACTCTCTCTGGCCAGTCTCTAATAAAATGATCCAGAGAACCACACCGAAAACATTCATTCGCTCTACATGGGCCAAAATTATTTCTACCACGCCGCTGGAACTTGGGCTTAGCAAATCTCGAATTCCCCACACTAGCCACGGAAGTAGTCTGAGATTTAAGACTCACATTTTGCTTCTTAGAATTTCCATATGATTGTCCGGCCGAAACCTGAGAACGAGGATTCATATTTATAGATTTTCTAGATTACTATGAGAATAAACTGCTCATCCATCTTTTCTTCCAATTTCTAGTCTCAGCCTCTACTTTTTTCTTCTCTTTGAGTAGTTTTTCAGCCTTGCAAGCTCGATCAACAAGTACTACCATTTCTTTTAATTCGAGAATCCCAACAAATACTTTAATGTCTCCATTGAGTCCGTCTTCAAATCGTCTACACATTTTAGCCTCTGTAGGAATATATTCTGTAGCATACTTACTCAACCTGACGAACTCCCTTTCGTATTCAGTAACTATCATGTTCCCCTGCTTCAATTTAAGAAACTCTTTACACTTTTGATCAACAAATCTTTCACTGATGTATTTCTTCCGAAATTCTTCTTGAAAGAACTCCCAAGTTACTTTCTCTTTCGGTACTACTGAAATCAATGTCTTCCACCAATGATAGGCTGAATCCTTCAACAATGATATAGCACATTTCAAGCATTCCTCAGGTGTACAAGACAATTCATCAAATATCCGAATAGAATTCTCAAGCCAAAACTCTGCTTTCTCGGCATCATCATTAACATTTGCCCTGAATTTTTCGGCCCCTTGCTTACAGATTCTGTCAACTGGAGTTTTGTGAAATTTCATCAGATCTACACCTTGAGGCATCAGGGGTACAGGTTGAGGAATCGGGGGAGGCGGGGGAGGTTGTGCATTCGGGTTCGTACGAACGAACTCAGTATACCAGGCATTCATCATCTAGAGAAAGGCTTCCCGAGCCCCTTCTCCTCCTCCTTGACCAATAGTAGGAGGTGGATTTTCAGTTGGCACCGCCCCTTCAGCCAGAGCTAGTGCATTACTCTCTACATCATCAGCCGCAGCTGGATTAGGATCCATTTACTATAAAAAAAATCATTTAAAAGGTCAGAAGTCGTCACACTATCACAATATATATATATATGACATGTATAGCAAAACCCGTACATACAACACGTTAGTCCGAGAACCGACTAAACCTGCTCTAGTACCACCAAATGTAACGCCCCATACCCGAGACCGTCGCCGGAGTCGAGTACGAGGTGTTACTAAACTTAATTCATTAGTTAAATAGCTTAAACAATTTATTTTAGAATTTCTAGACAAGCTGGCTAACTGCGTCACAGTCGCTTAAAAATTCATATCTCGAGTTATAAAACTAAAAATTAAGATCTGTGAATTTTACCTAAAACTAGACTCATATATCTATCTACTAAGTTTTTTCTAGAATTTTTGGTTGAGCTAATTAGTACAGTTTATTGATTAAAGTCTCCCCTATTTCAGGGTTTGACTACTCTGACCCCTGTGTATTTCGAATCAGATATCTCCCTATACAGAGTTTCAATGATTATTCCATTTATTTCTCATAAAACTAGACTCAATAAGGAATCTATACATATAAAAATTACTTCTAATTAGTTTTTTTACAATTATGGTGAATTTTTAAATTCAGAACAGGGGATTCAGAGACCACTCTATCTCTATTCCACCAAAACTTAAATATCTCATAAAATATAACTCATTTACCTGTTTTGTTCCATCCATATGAAAATAGACTCATCAAGATTTGATTTCATAACTTATTAATACTTTAATTCCATTTATACTATTTTTAGTGATTTTTCAAATTCAAGTCACTGCTACTGTCTGATTCTGTTTTGTGGCCAATTTTACCTTTCCAAGGATTTTCATGGTTTAGTTAAGACATAAAGCATACATGTTATCATATATAAACTTGATTAGCCATTCCAATAGCTAATCATTTACAAACCCTTTTCTTACCAAACCATAACCATATCATATGATCATTTACACAAAGTGAGTATATTGCTATATATGCCACACTCAAAATATACAAGCCATTTTACCAATTTAGGTCTTCGGATAGTGTGAGCGAGCCTTCGACCTATCCCGATTCTCAAGCCTTCTTGTCAAAACTACAACGAAGGAAAATGAGGGAGTAAGCATAAATGCTTAGTAAGTTCACATGTAAATAAAAAGTAACATAATCATGCTATTCAACATAAACATTATTTGCATAAACAACACCAAGACATTCATGTTACATTTGCAGTTAATATCTTACTACGATTTCATCATACTAAGTTCTCAACCCGAGGGTTTAAACACATACCTGTCAAATTTTCTTATTCGCCACACTTACCAACATGTCACCTTCGTATTAGGCATTCTCCTTATTCTATTAGAGATCTCCCATTGAACACATCAGAATATGATTTCAGATACACGGATAATGTGCACATAAGTGCTATACTCATAGCTAAACAAGCTCAATAGGTTTTGAAATCTATGTATCCAAGCTACCATGTAACCCACCCATAAATGAACTTGGACTCAACTCAACGAGCTCGGGCATTTGCATCCATAAGTGAACTCGGACTCAACTCAACGAGTTTGGATGCCTAGTTACATCCACGAGCTCGGACTCAACTCAACGAGTTCGGAACTCAACCATCCTAGTGACATGTCAATTGTACCCTTATCTATTCCCAAGGTTCAAACGGGACTCTTTTCAATTACACATTTTGATCGCCTTCTTCGAAATGTAGAAACCGATACTTGCTAACATCTCATACTTATCAAGTTGTTCACGTAATTTGTATATCACCAAATAATAATTCACAAAACATCATATTTCATGATAATAAGTATCATGTCATATAAATAACATTAAATCACTTAAAATAAAAATTATGTTACCTTATTTACACATGAACTTACCTCGATACAAAATATTAGCAATCGAGCCTATTCCTCGTAAACTTTATTTTTCTCTCGATTGCGACTTGAATCTCGTTTCTCTTGATCTATAATGCCAAATTAATTTTTTAATACATTCATTCATCAAAACAGCCCCTAATACGAACTTTGGTAAAATTACCATTTTGCCCCTAAACTTTCACATATTTGCACTTTTTCCCCAAGGCTCGTAAATTAAACCTCATCCTATTTTCTTATGTTTTATAACATGCTGATCATTTTTCCCTTCTATGGCAACATCAAATTCACACTCTAACATGTACTTATGAATATTAGGTATTTTTACCGATTAAGCCCTTTTACTCGTTTTCACTTAAAACCGAGTAGCACAAGTTGTCTAGCATAATTTAAAACCTTATATTCTATCATAAAACACCAAAATACACAAATTTCACCTATGGGTATTTTTCGAAATATGAACCCTAGGTTGAATTATTGGTAGCATAAGCTAAATCGAGCTCCCGAGATTTCAAAAACATAAAAATCATTAAAAACAGGCATATAAATCACTTACAATCAAGGCTTAAAAGTGTTGAAACCCTAGCTATGGTGGAGAGAAAATTTGGCAGCAACTTATGGAGAAGATGATCATTTTTGTGTTATTTTTCCCATTTTATTTCATTTAATATCCAAATGACCAAAATGCCTTTCCTTACTAAACTTTATAAAATTCCATCCATGTCCAATTTTTGTCCATAAACTTAGAAATTGGTCAAATTGCTATTTAAGACCTCCTCATTAATATTCCAAAGCAATTTCATACTAAAAACTTCTAGGATGCAAGTTTTGCAAATTATTCGATTTAGTTCCTAATTTCAACTTAAGCACTTTATGCATAGAATTTCGTCACGAAATTTTCACACAATCATGCAATCATATCATAAACCTCAAAATAATTATAAAATAATTATTTCTATCTCGGATTTGTGGTCATGAAACCACTATTCCGATTAGGCCCTAAATCGGGATACTACAATCATTATGTCAAAAACCTCATGTCTATCACTAGGCATGCATAATCATATCCACTAACCATTCATGAGGCATTAACAATCACTTAATCTTGCATCAGTTACTAAATCATCAAAGAATCTCAATTTAATCTCTAGGCATACATGCTGTAAGCCACATCACAAGTGATTATAACATACATGCATAAGAATAATCATATAGGCCCATAACGTCATTAGCCGACATAAGCCAATTTACATGAATACATACTACCTTAATAACAAGCCAATGCCTTTGGCTAAATCATAATATCACATACTCAACATTAAAACCCTATAAATGCCATAGACTCAAAACCCGATAGCGTTAACTCGACAGTGTGATAATATCTCTGACGGCCTCCAACCTGAGCAAACCTGGCAACCTTAGGGAACATCGAAAAGAAAGGGGGGTAAGCTTTACGCTTAGTAAGTTCATATGAACACAATAAACAATTCATTAACATGTTTTATCAATGTTTACAAAATATTCTCAAATTCACGACAAGCTATCTTCCTGAACAATAGTCAGTAAATTATTTATATCTGGAGCTACGAAACTCCAAATTAAGTTCCATTAATTTTATTTGAAACTAGACTCAGTTAAATTTCTACCATAAAATTTCCAGAATTTTTGGTCTATCCAATTAGTACTGTTTATTCCTCAAAGTTACCCCTGATTCACTATCTGACTGTTCAGACCCTTCTTCACTAAAGTTCAATTACTCATAGCACAGGACTCGAATAATGTTCTCATCTATTTTTATTGAAACTAGACTCATTATTTATTCTAAGAATATAAAGTATAACTTATAACCATTTTTTTTACAATTTATAATGATTTTCTCAATTCAGAATAGCGGATTTCGAAGTCATTTTGACTCTGTCCCATGCAACTTCAAATATCTCATTATAGGAAATTCTTTTGCTTACACAGTTTCTTTTATAAGAAACTAGACTCAATAATATTTATTTCCATATTTTATTCAGCTTCCAACTCAATTTTCACTATTTTTAGTGTATTTTCAAAGTTACACTACTGCAGTAACTCAAATCTGTCAAGGCTATGTTGTTCATTCATGATCATTGTTCACAAATTTTATACAACATCATTTCATCCATCATGGTAAGAACACATATTTATGCATCATAGATCATCACATACCAAGGCATTCTCATAGGCTTAGTGTACATACCTGCACAACTCGTAACATAACTCAAGTGTATACTCACCAATGACTTACCTCATTGGGACCATCATCAACTCTTTCCTCTGATTACCCGTTGAACACTTGGAATACTAATTGGATACTCAGAAAAACCTTTGCACATAAGTGCCTCAACTGTAGCTAAAGCTGCCTCATATCTCATGACATTTAAATGCTCACTCTTGAGCTAGTCATCTAGACTCATAATTCCTAGTGACAAGTCACTCGTATCCTATTTTATTCCTTAGGTTCAAACGAGATTTTTCCTCGCTTATCAAGGCTTTGTCTCATCATATTTATATTAGTCACATACACATTAATATTTGTACAAGTCATGTGATGATAACATTTAAATACATGTATAGCATGGTATTATTTACATACGAACTTACCTCGATACCACAAAGATAGAAAAAGACGTAATCGTCCATAAATTGATTTTCCCCGTTCTAGGCCCAAATCGTATTTTTCAACATCTAAAACATCACATTTAGCTAATTAAAACAATTTACTAATCAAATTAGTCTATTGACATACTTGGGCAATTTTTACAATTTTGCCCCTATATTTTGCCAAAATTACCAAATTACCCCTAGGCTCAAAAAATGATTTTTATTCAATTTATTTACTCTTTAAGACTATATGAATCATTTTCATAACTATAGCAACTCACAGTATCTACTATTTCATACACTTACACTTATTATACTACTTTGCAAAATATCCCCTTTTTAGGAGTTTTCATGCAATCTTCCTTCACAAAAAGTGTTTATAACACTACCAAGACTCATTTTCTTCCATAAAAACTCAGAAAACAACACATATTATTTCATGGAAAAACCTTAGACTCTTAATCATTTTGCAAAATAGTCCCCTCTTATGAAAACTCATCTTTAGGGGTTCTAAAAATGTAAAAATCTTCAAGAAAAGCATTAAAATCACTTACTTTCAAGGAAGTTTCTTTGCTGAAATTTCAAAGATTCAAAACCCTTTTCTTTGCTGGTATTTTTGGTCAAAGAAGAAGGAAGAAAATGACAAAGTTGAAGCTAAGTCCTTAGGGTACCATTTTATCACCTAATATGACATCACCTTACCAAATATATTGACCATTTGAAATTTCTTGTCCCATGGCCGACCAAGCCATATTTAGGGGTCTAATTTCACTTTAAAGGCCCAATTTTTAATACTCTAGCTATTAGACACATTTGGGTACTAAAATACAACTTTTACCTTTTACGCGATTTAGTCCTTTTTCGAAATTGGTCTAGAAATCGCTAAAATCAATATACCCAAATTTTCATGCACTTTTATAAACATGTTATATCACATAAAATAATATCAAAATAATTTTCTCCGGCCTCAGAATAGTGGTTCCGAAACCATTGTTCTGACTAGGCCCAAAATCGGGCTGTTACATAACTTGTAGAATTAGCATAACATATCAAAAGGCCAACTTTCCTTATTTTTAAACAAGCAATCAATTAACTCGTACCTGATTGTTTTAGCTCATTTTAGACCTTTGTTCACAACTTATCACTGCCCATTGAACCATTCAGATTTGAATAGGATACTCGGATAATCACATATATCATACAATGCTAACGTCCCAGACTTGGTCTTACATGCTATCTTATATTAATGCCAATGTCCCAAATAGGGTCATCCTCGAATCAAATACGATGTCGATGTCCCAGACATGGTCTTACACGTAACCACATAGATCAATTCCAACGTCCTAGACGTGGTCTTACACGAAAACACATATATCGATGCCAACCTCCTAGACCTGGTCTTACACGAAAACACATATCTCGATCCTATGGTTTAGACGAGGCTTTCGGACGTTGTAACTTAATCGAATCGAACTTGTACATAACTTCCAAGTATATTCATATTCGACTTTCATGTATATATTTTTGTACTATTCATTTCAACATATAAATCTAATATTTATTCAAAATTAACAACATCTATTTGCTTATAAACTTACCTCAGACAATGAAAAATGGAAGGGGACGGCTAGTCGACAACTTTAGTTTTCTCCCAAACCAAACCTGACTTTCTCTTTTCTTGATCTAAATTAATATAAATTGAACTTATTTAATCAAATATTCAATCAAATTTATCCTGTAATGCTCCAAATTTAGGCCTATAAGTATTCAGCCTTAAGTATGGGTCCGTAAGGAGGTTGTATATAAGTATTTAATTGTGCAAGGGAATGGCACAATTAAATGTTTGCTTTAGTGGTTATTGGCCTTAAGAAGTGTTGGAGAAATCTTGGGTTCAAACCTAGGCTTTAGCAAAAATATTGTTTTATTAGTAAATCCCCAGCTTTGGGCCAACAGGCTTATAGTTAAATTTGGGTAGACCATGACATAAAAAGCCTAGTGGTCTATTGGTAAATGTCGTGTGGAGTGTACATGGGGTCTAAGGTTCAAGTCTTAGCGTAGGAAGAACTTTGGTTTTATTTATTTAAGTGAACTCAGACTTTGGCTTGTAGGCTTTATAAATAATTGTAGGAGGACGATGACACAAGTGAGCTTGTGGCCTAGTGGTGGTGGCGTGACATGACTATTGTGAGAGCCTGTGTTCGAATCCCATAGAATGCATAGAGATATTTCATTTTATTTCTTTATGGTGAGAGAGGTGGAGTTTGATTGAAACTCTACTGATGGAAGTTTGAATTGGTCAAGGAGTGGATCATGGAGGAGATAAAGGAGGATTTTTAGGAAGAAAAAGTGGAGTTTGAGTCAGTGTGGTATTGTGTAGAATTTGCATAGGAGGTACTAAAAATTTTGGCTGGGTGTTGTTCCTCAAGTTTCGGTTCTGTGTGTCTTTCTTTTGGCATTTGCTTTTTGTGACTTTTGGAGTCGAATTCTTCTATTGCCTCCTTCTTCTGCTCATTTTCTTTGTTTTCCCTTCCCTATCTCAAATTGCTACTTCCTTGGCCCATTAGATACTTAATTTTTGTGCCAAAATAGAACTTTGCTTCTTCCCCTTAATCTCTTTTCATTTGGTTGGCCGAACCATTGCTCTCTTCTCACTTCTACTACTTCTCAGTTTTCTTGGCTGAATACTCTTCCTCTCAATGCTTTCAATTGGTTTCTTCTTTATAGACTGGTTGCTATTTTTTTTTGTGGTGTTCTCAAGTGGTGTTACTTTGGCCGAATATCAGCACTCTCCCTCTCTACTTTGGTTTTCAACTTGTGCGAATATTTTGTGATCAAGTGGTGAGTATTGATTCTTTGTAAATATTCTCCTCCCTGTTGGCAATCCTATGTTTAACCTTGTTCTTTATTGCCGTTCAATGGCTAGGGATGAGTGGTGCTAGCTTTGCTCCTCTGTTCTAGTGGGTTAGGACGATTGTCCCTTCTCCCTAATTAACCTTGCAGTTTGACAAGTATTCCCTTTATCTTGCTCAAGTCATTCATTTGACTAAGGGTTAATAAGGTTGGTTGTATTCCTATCGGCATACGATTGATTGTGCATTGGAATTGATGTAGGTTTGGTGCTCAAGGATTAGCTATTCTCTTTGTTAACAAAGATGTGTAACCGTATACCATGTTTGCTAATCGGCTGAAAAGCCGAAAATGTGTGTGTTGCTTAGTCTGCTATGGCTTTAGATCGGAAAAATATCGAAAAGCTGGGATATGGCGTATGGTGCCACGTGAGTGTACAATAATGCGTGTTGTGAACTGAGCTAACGGAACGTGGGCGTGCGGCGAGGAAGGCCACCATGAGCGAATTCGTGGGCTTAGGCCGTAGTGGGCTACTGGAGCCACGAAATGGGCCGAATAGACTCAATGGGCCTGTGGCCCGCTTGTGTCAAATCAGCTGCTAGGTGGAATATGGTTGGGCTTGTCATGTTGCGCATATGACCTAGGTTGTTTTGGGCCTCGATAAGCCAAAATGGGTCGTGTTGGCCCAATGGGTTCGTGGGCCCACACGGATAAAATCTGTGGTAAATGACTATTAATAAACCGGGCTATGGTGTACACATAGTTTTATGTAAATTTGGGCTAAATGCGCCATATAGTTTTATCTAAATTTGGTCTAAATGCGCCACATGAGCGTGTGGGCCCACTTGGGCCGAGTATGGGCCTTAGGCCCATTTGCACCGTTATATCTGTTTAGATTACTTAAGTCACTCGAGGCGATGATAGATCTTCGGTTGGGTCGTTAAGACCGCGATTTGTAAAATTATCGAAATACCCCTAATTTTAAAATTACCGAAATACCCTCGGGTTGTAAAATTGCCAAAATACCCTTGACTTGTGAAATTACTGAAATATCCCTAATTTGTAAAATAACCGTAATACCCTTGTAAGGTAAAATGACCGTAATACCCTTGTATGGTAAAATTACGATTATGCCCTTATGTTTCGTATGATTGATGTGCTTATGATTTACATATATGATTGTACTGAGTATGACTTTGCATACACGTAATGTTTATGACATGACATACTACATGGGGTTGTGATTTTGATATGGAGGAAGTATTATACTAGTGACTATGCCACATTCACTGTTACTGTTGGCTATGCCACAATTACTGATACTGGTGGCTTGCCACATTTACTATTTCTGCGAGCTATGCTGCATTATTATTACTGGCAGCTTTGTTGCGATATTGGTGTGCTGGCTTGGTGGGTCGATTTATATCCCCACATGGTGTGTTGGTTGGTACGGGTGGTGTGCTGGCTGGATTTGGGTGGGATGCATAATTGCATTACACTGTATTGATATTGTATTGGGCTTAGGCCCACACTGTTACTGTATAGGGCTAAAGCCCAGATTGTTCTGTTACTGTATAGGGCTAGGGCCCAGACTGTACTGATACTGGATAGGGCTCAGGTCTAGACTGTTACTGCATGCGTTTTTTACTGTTTGACTGATAGGGGATTACATACTGAGTTTTCGTAAACTCACCCTTTCTTTTATCTGTACAGGTAATCCTCAGCCTTAGACGGTTTGGCGCTATAAGGGACTCGGAGGTGGCCACACGATTGTTGATGTTCTACCTTTGACTTTATTTATTTAAATTTCATATTGGGTTTTTGGTTATGTAATAAGGGCATTTATGGTTTTAACTTTTATTTGGGCTTTAATTTCTTATTAAATTGCTAGTCTAGGAAAACAGAAGTTTTCAAAATAGTCATGGTTTTCTAAAAAACATGAGCTTTCAACAACAAAGTTTTTAAAATGCTTTCGCGGTTTAAATTGAAGTAATATACCAAAGGCTAACCAATTGGTAAACATTTTGGCGAGAGCTTTTGTTAAATAATAATAAAAGGATTTAGATTCAGTATCAGATTTTTACCGAAAAGATCAATTTTTGAAAAACACTTCGATGTGACACGCCAGATTCGGCCATAACTTCTAGACTGGGTTTAGGGTGTTACATTTAGTGGTATCAGAGCCAGGTTACAAAACTTGACTGTGGAATGGGTCTTGAAAAATATTAGGAATTTTTTGGAAACTATTCTTGAAGTATTTTTTGAAGCTTTACTGTGTGGCACAACGAGTCTCCAGCGCCAAATCTGTAAGTTCTCTGACACTGTTTACTATTATAGACTGAAATGTTATGTTATAGGTAGTGGAACTATACTGGAAACCCTAGAGTCTGAGTTAACTGAGACTATAGGAAAACTGGGATTGTAGAAGACTGAAAACTGTAGTGAGAACTTTGCTCTACGAAAACAAAATAATAACTATTGCTTGATCATAAAATATCCGTTAATAATTACTGGAATTATGAACTGATTCATAAGAATTTTAAACAGATAATTCATTATCGAAATGAGCACTAGAGGTACTCGTTGAAGGAGTACACGAGGCCGCGGTAGAGACCGAGGTAGTGCTAGGGATGGGTCTTCAGCATCAGGATACATGCCTGTTAGGGAGGCACTGCTTCATCGAAACATGAGATGGTGTTAGAGACGAAAGTCAGGGTAAGTTCGCCAACTTTGGGTAGCAATAACCTGGAGCTTGGAATTGAGGTGCTAACCTGATTAGTAAGGGAAGTGATGGAGGAAGTTAGGGAGATTGGTGAAACACTCCGGGCTATGTGTGTAGACTGTAAGAAGAAGCAATTCTCTGGGGCTGGAGCCTCGTTCTGTGAAGCATGTTAAAACGCGTCCAAACTTTTTGACTTGCGAGCATTGTAGAAGGCGTCATTTGGGAAAATGCTGGAGGAAGTCAGGAGCATGTCTCAGATGTGGGTCTAAAGAACATCGGGCTCGGGACTGCCAAATCACTTTTAAGTCAGGTATCTTTTGTTTGAGTGTGATGATTTGGACATAGAGATTGTATGCATGTGCTGTTTATCTGCTCCAGTAGGTAGGTGCTTTGGGTGTGTGTAAGAAGTTCCAAGTTCAAGTTAAAGTGTGTCGGCATTATTGGGATCAGAGTACACAGCGAGAGCGCAGTGCTGTAGTTGTTACGCAACTACCCTGCTAGTTGGAAAATTTTTAGGACGAAATTTCTTTAAGGAGGGGTGAATTGTAAAGCCCTGAATTTGGGCCTAGAAGTATTGGGCCTTGAGTATGGGTCCATAAAGAGGTTCTATATAAGTATTTAATTTTGCAAGGGAATGGCACAATTAAATGTCTGCTTTAGTGGTTAATGTCCTTGAGAAGTGTTGGAGAAATCTTGGGTTCAAACCTAGGCTTTAGTAAAAATTTTGTTTTATTAGTAAATCCCTAGCTTTGGGCCAATAGGCTTATAGTTAAATTTGGGTAGACCATGACATAAAAACCTAGTGGTCTATTGGTAAATGGTGTGTGGAGTGTACATGGGGTCTGAGGTTCAAGTCTTGGTGTAGGCAGAATTTTTGTTTTATTTATTTATTTAAGTGAACTCAGACTTTGGCTTGTAGGCTTTATAAAAATAATTATAGGAGGAAAGTGACTCAAGTGAGCTTGTGGCCTAGTGGTGGTGGCGTGACATGGCTATTGTGAGAGCTTGGGTTCGAATCCCATGGAATGCAAAGGGATATTTTATTTTATTTCTTTGTGGTGAGAGAGATGGAGTTTAATTGAAACTCAGTTGAGGAAAGTTTGAACTGGTCAAGGAGTGGATCATGGAGGAAATAAAGGTGAATTTTTAGGAGGAAAACGTGGAGTTTGAGTTGGTGTGGTATTGTGCTGAATTTGTATAGGAGGTACTCAGAATTTTGGCTGGGTGTTGTTCCTCAAGTTTCGGTTTTGTGTGTCCTTTTTTGGCATTTGGTTTTTGTGCTTTTTGGTGCCGAATTCTTCTATTGCCTCCTCCTTCTGCTCATTTTCATTGTTTGTCATTCCTTATCTCGAATCACTACTTCCTTGGCCCATTAGACACTTAATTTTTGTGCCAAAATCAAACTTTGCTTCTTCCCCTTAATCTATTTTCATTTGGTTGGCCAAACCACTGCTCTCTTCTCACCTTTACTACTTCTCAGTTTTCTTGGCCGAATACTCTTCCTCCCAATTCTTTCAATCGGTTTCTTCTTTGTAGACTGGTTGCTGTTTTTCTGTGGTGTTCTCAAGTGGTGTTACTTTGGCCAAATATCAGCACACTCTCTCTCTACTTCAGTTTTCGACTTGTGCGAATATTTTTGTGATCAAGTGGTGAGTATTGATTCTTTGTAAATCTTCTCCTCATATTGTGTGATCAAGTGGTGAGTATTGATTCTTTGTAAATCTTCTCCTCCCTGTTGGCAATCCTATGTTTAACCTTGTTCTTTATTGCCGTTCAACGGCTAGGGATGAGTGGTGCTAGCTTTGCTCCTTTGTTCTAGCAGGTTAGGACGATTGTCCCTTCTCCCTAATTAACCTTGCAGTTTGACAAGTATTCCCTTTATCTTGCTCAAGTCATTCATTTGACTAAGGGTTAATAAGGTTGGTTGTATTCCTATAGGCATACGATTGATTGTGCATTGGAATTGATGTAGGTTTGGTGCTCAAGGATTAGCCATTCTCTTTGTTAACAAAGGTGTGTAACCATATACCATGTTCGCTAATTAGTTGAAAAGCCAAAAATGTGTGTGTTGCTTACTCTGCTATGACTGTAGATCGGAAAAATGCTAAAAACCCGGGAATATGGCGTATGGTGCCACACGAGCGCACGATCGCGCATGGGGTGAACTGAGCTCACGGAACATGGGCATGCGACGAGGAAGGCCACCATGAGCGAATTCGTGGGCTTAGGCCGTAGTGAGCCACTAGAGCCACGAAATGGGCCGAATAGGCTCAATGGGCCCGTGGGCCACTTGTGTCAAATCAACTGCTAGCTAGAATATGGTTGGGCTTGTCATGTTGCGCACATGACCTAGGTTGTTTTGGGCCTCGATGGGTCGCAATGGGCCATGTGGGCCTAATGGCCTTGTGGGCCCACATGGATAACTCAAAATATTTTCATGTTAATCTATCACATATCATTTATTTTCTACCATCAAACAACAAAAATCACAAGCTTTCAACAATAGCATAACTCAAAATATTCATCAAAATAAAAAATTCAAACATGGGCTTTGTAGATAACTTAGCAACAATCTCAAAAACGTAAAAATTATCAAAAGCCCAGCTAAAACTTACCTTGAATCAAGCTTGAGGATGGCCGAGTATCTCAAAGCTTCTTTTTCTTTTTCTTTTCTTTAGTTTCGGTAATAACCAAGGATTGTGAAAGCTTATTTTGATTTTTATGTTTTATTATTACATATATTATTACATGTTTTACTAAATTAACCTTTATAATAATATATAAAACCTTTATAATTCATGGTCATTACCGTCCATGCTATAATCATTTGGCCAAATTGAAACATAAATACCTCATATAAGAAGGACAACAACAATTTGGCCCTTTTACAATTAACCTTCAAATTCTCATTTTACGCAATTAAGTCTTTTTATTTAATCGGACACTCAAACGACAAAATTAAATCACGAAAATTTCACACACACTAATTCACACATAATAAACATAGAAAATAATTTTTAAATATTTTTCTGACTCAGATTCGTGGTCTCAAAACCACCATTCTTAATAGGGTCTAAATCGAGCTGTTAGAACTCTCCATCCCTTAGGGATTTTCATCCTCGAAAATATTGCTGGTGAATAGGTTTGGATAACACTCTTTCATTGCATCCTTTGGTTCCCATGTTGCTTCCTCAACTATTTGTTTATGCCACAATACTTTAACTAACGAAATTTTCCTATTTTGCAATTTTTTTAACCTCGCGAGCCAGAATGTGAATCAGTTCTTCTTCATATGTCATATCGGGCTTATTTTCAATCTCTGACGGACTAATCACATGTAAAGGATCAAATCAATATCTATGAAGCATCGAAACATGGAATACATCATGGATCTTTTTGAGCTCAGGTCGCAATAACAGTCTATAAGCAACCGATCCGATACGCTCTATAATCTCATACGGTCTAATAAATCTCAGACTCAATTTGCCTTTACGATCGAATCTGAGTATTTTCTTCCACGGTGAAACTTTCAAAAATACTTTATCTCCGATCTGATACTCTATATCTTTTCGTTTCAAGTTCGCATACGATTTCTGACGATTCGGTGCTATTTTTAAACTTTCACTTTTTGTTCAGTCTCTCTGTTTAAATCGACCCCGTGTATCTTGTTTTCACTGAGCTCGGTCCAATACAATGGTGTACAACATTTACAACTGTACAAAGCCTCGTAAGGTGCCATTTTCACACTCGATTGAAAGCTACTATTGTACGAAAATTCAATCATAGGTAAGTATCGTTCCCACGTACCTTCGAACTCGAGAATACAACATCTCAACATATCTTCAAGTATCTGAATGATTCGCTCAGACTAACCATTTGTTTGTGGATGGAAAGCAGTGCTAAAATATAATTTAGTACCTAGTGCATCTTGCAGTTTTTTCCAAAACCGCGATGTAAACCTCGGATCTCTATCCGAAACAATAGAAATAGGCACACCATGTAATCTCATAATCTGAGAAACATATAACTCAGCAAGCTTGTCAAGCGAATAATCTATATGAACCGGAACAAAGTGAGCCGATTTAGTCAATCTATCCACAATAACCCAGATTGCATCTTTCTTGCTCGGTGTCAACGGTAAACCAGATACAAAATCCAACGTGACTCTGTCCCATTTCCACTCAGGTATCATGATCGGTTGAAGCAATCCAAAAGGTACTTGATGTTCGACTTTTACTTGCTGACAGACTAAACATTTTGAAACAAAGTCAGAAATGTTTTTTTTCATACCATGCCACTAGTATAGCTGTTTCAGATCATTATACATCTTCGTACTACCTAGGTGAATAGATAACCGACTGCTGTGAGCTTCGTTCAAAATCATCTGAATCAACTTTGAATTTCTTAAAACACATAGTCGGTTTTTGAACCTCAAGCAGCCTTTAGCATCAACTCTAAACTCTAAATCAACATTTGAATCACATTGAGCTCGTTTTGCTAACAAATCATCATCAACTTTCTGAGCATCATAAATTTGTTGAATAAATAATGGTCTTGCCTTTAATTCAGCTATTATCGAACCATCATCAGACATAGCCATATGCGCATTCATTGCATGCAAAGAAAATAGTGATTTTTGGCTTAGAGGATTAGCAACAACATTAGCCTTTCCCGGATGGTAATCAATCACAAGCTCGTAATGTTTTAGCAACTTTAACCATTAGCGTTGTCTTAAATTTAGATCTTTCTGAGTCATCAAATATTTCAGGCTTTTGTGATCAGAATAAACATGACATTTCTCACTGAACAAATAGTGGTGCCAAATTTTCAATGCAAACACAATAGCTGCCAATTCTAGATCATGTGTCAGATAGTTCTTTTCATGCGGTTTTAACTGTCTCGAGGCATAAGCTATAACTTTGCCTTCCTGCATCAAAACACAGCCCAAACCATGTAAAGATGCATCACTATAGATAATAAATTCTTTACCTGATTCTGGCTGAACTAGCACTGAAGCTTCGGTCAAAAGGGCTTTCAATTGATCAAAACTCTTCTGGCACTTTTCTGACCACTCAAACTTAAACATCTTTCTGTAATAGCTTTGTCATTGGGGTTGCAATCATAGAGAAACCTTTCACGAACCGTCTATAGTAACTTGCAAGTCCTAGAAAACTTCAGACTTCAGAAACATTTCTTGGAGGTTTCCAATCAAGTATAACTGAAATTTTAGTCGGATCAAAACGAATACCTAATGCCTAGAAAACTAACTTCGCGTAACCAGAACTCACATTTACTGAACTTTGTATATAACTTTTTATCTCGCAAAGTCTGTAACACAAGTCTCAGGTGTTCGGCATGCTCAGTTTCATCATGGGAGTAAATCAAAATGTCATCTATAAATATCACCACAAACCGATCCAAATACTATCTGAAGACCCAATTCATCAAATCCATAAAAATAGCAGGTGCATTAGTAAGTCCGAAAGGCATAACTAGAAACTCATAGTGTCCGTACCTCGTTCAGAAAGTAGTCTTTGGTACATCAGAGTCTTTAACCCACAACTGATAGTAGCCTGATCTCAAATCTATCTTTGAAAACACTGTAGCCCCTTTCAGTTGATCGAATAGATCGTCAATCCGTGGCAACGAATATTTATTCTTTATAGTCACCTTATTGAGCTATCTATAATCGATACACATTCTCATAGTTCCATCTTTCTTTTTCACAAACAAAACTGGTGCACTCCAAGGAGAGAAACTCAGTCGCGCGAAACCTCTATCTGTCAACTCTTGCAACTGAGCTTTCAATTCTTTTAATTCAGGAGGTTCCATTTTGTACGGAGCTATTGATATCGGAGTCGTCCCCAGCACTAACTCAATACCAAACTCTACCTCTCGTATAGGTGGCAAACTCGGTAATTCTTTAAGAAACACATTCGGATACTCGCACACAATTGGTATCGATTTGATCTTTCTTTCGGCCACTTTTCTATCAAGTACATATGCAAAGTAAGCTTCACAACCCTTTTTTACATACTTCTGAGCTAACATCGAAGATATTACTGTCGATAAACCATTCAGACCATTAGATTCAATCTGAATAATTTCATCATTCTGGCACCGTAAATCAATAGTCTTTCTTTTGTAGTTACAACAGCATCATGCAAAGTCAACCAATCTATACCCAGAATTATATTGAACTTGTCGAATGGCAACAACATCAAACCAGTCGAAAAACACGAATCTCGAATCATCAAAGGACAATTCTTACACACTTTGTCAACCAGAACACACTGGCCCAAGGGGTTCGATGCTCTAATCACAAACTCAGTAGACTTAACAGGAAAAGTCTTACTGAATACTAGGGTCTTACACATATAAGAATGAGTCGAACTAGGATCAATCAATGCAATTACACTAGTATCATAGAGCGTGAATGTACCAATAATAACATCTGGGGATGAAGCCTCCTCGCATGCGCGTATAGCTTAGGCTCTAGCAAGTACACGAGCCTTAGATCTAACTACTGTATCTCTAGTCTCTCTCTGACTGCTACTCACATTACTAGCATTTCTGGGTGGTAAACCTCAAGCTGCAGTGTTACCCGATCTCGTATTCTGTACTGGATTTTGTTCAGCTAACTCAAGGCATTCACGAACAAAATGATCTGTCGATCCGCATTTAAAACAGGCCCGATCATGCAATCTACAACTTTCAGGATGTCGTTTACCATAATGTTTACACTCGGGTTGATTAGATCTAACATTACTAACACTAGCTATTAAAGTAGCTCTCGAGCTCACAGGTGGTCATCCCAATCCCATTTAGAATAACCAGACGTAGCCTTAGAATGGCTAAAATCATCCTGAAATCTCTTTGATGCCGACTGAAAAGTTTTACCCATCGATCGTTTACGCAAATCTCTAGCTTCAAAGTCAGCTTTTCTTTTCTTTTCCAAAGCTCTTCTATTTTGCAGGCTTGCTCAACCAGTACTACAAATTCTTTTATCTCAAGTATGCCAACTAGCAGTTTAATGTCTTCGTTCACTAGTCTTCAATCTTTTCCACACGATAGCTTCAATTGAAACACTCCATATCGACTAAGTCTCACAAATTTCTGCTTATACTCTGTCACGGTCATTCGACCCTGTTTCAACACCAGAAATTCCTTGCGCTTTTGGTCGATAAATCTCTGCTTGATATATTTCTTACGAAACTCAGTCTGAAAGAACTCCCAAGTCACCCGCTCTTTCGGAACCACCGATACTAGTGTATTCCACTAGTGATATGTAGTGTCTCGTAGAAAAGATATGGCACATTTTAAACACTCATCCGGGGTACAAGATAGTTCATCAAACACACAGGATAGTATTATCAAGCCAGAATTCAGCTCGAGCAGCATTATCATCATCAGTAGCTCTGAATTCTTCAGCCCCTTGTTTTTTGATTTTATCAACAGGAGGCTTAAGCAATCTCAACGGATCACTCACTTGAGGTATAACAGGTATCGAAGATGGACTAGTCAGGGGTGGAGGTTGTTGTGTAGCCGGATTAGTCCAGATATATTGAGTAAACCAGTCATTCATTATTTGATAAAAGGCTTGCTTAGCCCCTCCCTCTTGGTTATTCGAGGTCAGTCGAGAATCAACCGGCGCTGTCCCTTGTGCGGGAGCAGGTGCTATACTCTCGATATCATCAGCTACGGCTTTGTCGGGATCCATTTACTATATAAACACACATTTTCAAATGTCAGAAGTCATTACACTATCACAGTATATAATATAGCATGTATAGCTAGACTCACACGTACTACATTAGTCCTAGAATCGACTAAACCGTAGCTCTGATACCAATCAAATGTAACACCCCTAGCCTGTATCCATCGCTGAAATGGGGTTACAAAGTATTACCAAACAAAACACCATATCTGAACAATTATATATGTACACATAAACAAGATTCTTAAATCATTTAAAATTTAATTCATAAACTAACACAACTATTTTATCTCAAATCATATCATATCGTACATATTTATAGTCACATAATTCGTATGCAAAATAAATATGAAATATTTCATATTATACATAAAAGCATATACTGATTTTAACAAAAAATGAGCTGTAGACCTAAATGAATATCCAGCCAATTATAATACATAAGTATACATTTACTTTTATAATAACAAATGAATTCATTAATATTTATGATATATACGCATATATGCATATATATATAAAATTAACATCTAATTCTTCAAGACAAATTTTTCCGTTATAAAATTACCATTTCACTTTAAAACATTTTAAAATGCAAATATCAATTAAGTTCATACCTAATATCACACGTCAATACTGTGACAACCCTATTTTGACCCTAGTCGGGAAGTGGTTTCGGGACCATAAAACTGAATTGAAAAATTTTCTAAATGCTCTTTTCTATGTCTATTAGTAGTGAAAATGCATGTGTGAAATTTCATGTTTTAAATTTTATCAATTGAATGTGGAATCATAAAAAAAGGACTTAAGTGATTAAAGTTAAAATGTGCTGGGAATAATATGGGATGACCAAAATAAACATGAAACAAAATTTAAGGTTTTGCATGGCTAATTGTCCAAAATAAATCTAGTGGCTGGCCAAGCTCATAATTATGGGCATAATATGCATGGTTTAATATTATTATATTAAATAGTGGTGAGAAATATGTAATAAAAAATGTGTTAAATTAATGAAATGAATAAAACAAAGAAAATAAATAAAAGTGTTCATCTTTTGATTTCTTTGGCCGAAAATTCTAAGAAGAGAAGGGAGGGCAAACAAGCATTCGACTACTCCTTTCTAGTCTTGATTAAGGTATGAAGCCCATGTTAGTTTTTGAATTTTTTTGCATATATTAAGCCAGTTACTAAGTCCCTTACTTGCCCATGTCAAAATTTTGAATTTGGTAGTAATATGAGTATTCGGTTATGGAAGAGGTTTAAGGGGATGTTTGTTGCCTTTATGAATTAAGGAATAATTAGGAATGGGTGATGTTGGAACTAATTTAATGTTCATATAGATAATTTGAATGATAGAAAAATTGGCTTGTGCATTTGTGAAAATGCCGAATGTGAGCATATATATAATAGTTGAGTAATGCTTGTGTTTAAAGTGATGGATTGGAGTGGATGCTTATATGTGTTGTGAATAATTATAAGTTAAATTAAGGTTTTCTAAATTACCTTTGTCATTGCTGAATGTGTGGATAGTTGAAGAAAAATTTGTTAAAATGCTTAGTAAATGGATATTTGGTTAATGTTGTGTATATAAATTACTTAAAATATAAACTTTAAATGAGTAGTAAAGGTTGTATATGTATTCGGCCTTGGGAGAAATGTTAGTATAAAAATGCTTGAAAGTTAAATAGGTTATTGCTTTAATGACCAAATGTGCCAAAGAATAATGCATGAACTATTGACCAATATGTGTTAAGGGAACATGAATAAATATATTTGATGAGCTATACATTCGGTTATAGTATGAAATGCAATGTAAATATTTAGTTGCTAGAATGTATATGTGCGCTAGTCGAATTTGAACTTGAATAATGATTTGAGTACGATGTATTGTATTGAGATTATGCTTAAGTGAAATTATAGAATTGTGATGAAATTGATTGGTGATATACATGTTTAAATAATATGAATGCAAAGAGTTGTGAAAGAGTAAATTGGTAATAAATTTGCTTGGGACAGCAGCAGTAATGTGACTTTGAAAATCACCATAAATTGTGGGATTTGAGTTAGAAAATGAATAAATTATGTAATTAAAGCTAATGAGTCTAGTTTCAAATGAATCAACGAGAACATATTTTGACTTCTGTACAATTAGAAATTTGATTCATAGCAAAGGGTGGTCAGATTAGTCAAACATGAAACAGGGGAAACTTTAAGAAAAATCTGGTATTGATTGGCCAAACTAAAAATTCTGAAAATTTTATGGATAAAATATATATGAGTCTATTTTCAGGAAAATTTTATGGAAATTGATTTGGAGTTTTGTAGCTCCAGTTATAAATAATTTGGTGACTGTTGCTCAGGAAGACAGCTTATTGTGAATTTGTGATATTGTGGTAAACATTGATAAAAATTTGTTAATGAGTTGCTTAATTTTTTCTTATAAATTTACTATGATCTATATGTGTGAAAGTCGAATATATATATTATATTCGTGAAGTAATGCTTGAATAGTCGAATAATGACTAGTTTAAAATTTTTGAATTTAAGCTTAAGAGCAAAGAGGATCGAAGTTGGATGGGGGAAAAGAGAAAGTAATTGAGTAGCCTTTCCACAACCGTTAAAGTATATCCGAGGTAAGTTTTGAGTAGTCACCTTTAGTATATAATTGATGATGCCTTGATATGTATATATTAGATGAATAGTGACCTTTTGGTTCTACTTGAATTAAGTTGTGTGATAAATAATTTATGTATATGACTTATAGTCGAATGGTCACTATGGGTTAAGTTTGAATGTGAAATGGATATGTGATATTTATGTATGACTTTTGAACTGAAATGTAAATGATGGTGTTCATATGGAGCTTATATCCGAATGTAGCAAATGACTACTAACGTGATATGTTGAATGAGATGTGTTAATATATGATTAAATATGCATGATATTTGATGTGTATTCGGGCTTAAAGACCTGCAGGCTATATGCTGGAATTATATCCGGGTTAAATCCCGCAGGCTTCGTGCTGGTAATATATCCGGGTTAAATCCCGCAGGCTTCGTACTGTATTATATCCGGGTTAAATCCTGCAGCCTAGTGCTGGTATTATATCTGAGCTTAAAGTCCCGCAGGTTTGTGCTGGTGACTGGATTCGGGTTTTAAACCTAGCAAGCTTAATCCGGTTATTTGAGTAGGATTATGAATTCGAAAGTTCGAGGTAAACTACTATTGATTATGTATGATACATTATGATAGTCAGGTACGTATTATTACTCGTATGTGAATTGATTTTTAAAGTGAATTATTAGTATCAAAGAACGAGATATGTGTGTGAATGATTATTATATCTACGAATAAGAGCATGACCTATTCGGTCGATGTCTGTCGTTACATGAAAGTATGTGACTTAAATTAATTGTATGAGCTACAAAGTAAAGTAAGTATGTGCTGAAATTTCTTTGTATATTCATATATTTATATACATATATATTCGACCAATAGGCTTTTTAATTGGTGTACTTGTGTATACTCGGCCAAGTGATTTGTAATTAGAATATTAGTTTTGTGATACTAAATGCTCGATTTAAATGACAAGTTTTAATTGTTTGTATTGCTTAAAACTTACTAAGCTTTGAAAGCTTACTCTGTTCTTTATTTCTCTGTTTTATAGATTATTGATTTTGGCTACTGACTCAGGGATCGTCAACAGTTCATCACACTATCAATCTTTTTAGGTACAGTTATATTTTGGACTCGAAATGGCATGTATAGGTTAGGCTGATGATAATGATGTTTTGAAATTGTAAATATTCTAGCCATATGAAAATGGCGTATAACTTAAATATCAGTATGTATTTCAGCTCGATCTCTGTTTATGTCTATTTACAATGTGAATGAGATTATTAAATGTTTAGTCTGGTAATACCTTTTATCCTTAATCCAACGATCTGATTCAGGTTAGGGGTGTTATATTTAATTGATATCAGAGCTACAGTTTAGTCTATTCTAGGACTAACGTAGCGTATATAAGTCTAGCCATACATGCCATTATGTGATAATACGATAGTGTGATGATTTTGACAGTTAAAAATATGTTTTCGTATAGTAATGGATCCCGATCCCGATCGACAGTAGCTGATGATATCGAGAGTGTAGTGCCTGCTCCTGCGCACGGGACAGTGGCGGTGGACTCCCAACCTATTGCGAGCAATCAAAATGACGAGGCTAGACAAGCCTTTTACAATGTGATGAATGATTGGTTCAACCAATACATTCGAACTAATACGGCTACTCCACAACCCCCACTCCCAAATAATACACCCCCTTGCACCTACGATACCTTCGGTAATTGATCAGATGAGGTTGAATAAGCCCCCGGTTGACAGAATTCGAAAGCACGGGGCTACTGAATTTAAAGCTACAGACAGTGATGATGTTGAGCAAGCTGAATTTTGGTTGGACAATACTATCTGAATGTTCGATGAACTGTCTTGCACACTCGATGAATGCCTAAAATGTGCTATATCTTTGCTACGTGATTCTGCCTACTATTGGTGGAATACATTGGTTTCTGTTGTGCCCAGAGAGCGAGTGACTTGGGAGTTCTTCCAAACTGAGTTCCAGAAAAAGTATATCAGCCAGAGATTCATCGATTAGAAACGGAAGGAATTTCTTGAACTTAAACAGGGTTCCATGTCAGTTACTGATTATGAACAAAAATTTGTGAGACTTAGCCGATATGCCCGAGAATGTGTTTCTTCAGAAGCTATTATGTGTAAACGTTTTGAAGATGGATTGAACGAAGATATAAAACTGTTTGTTGGCATTCTTGAAATCAGAGAGTTTGTAGTACTTGTCGAGCGAGCTTGCAAAGCCGAAGAGCTCAATAAGAGAAAAGCAAAGCTGAAGATGGAGCTAGAGAGTTCCTAAAAGATCTTTGGGAAAGCCCTTTTAGCAGTCACCGAAGAAATTCTGAGATGATTCGGGCCGATCTAAGAACACTTCGGGCTTTTCCAGACGAGACTGTGATAGACCCCATGTGAGTACGCGAGCCACTTCAGTTGCCAGTGTTGGAAATGATCGTCGGGAAAGGACCGAGTGCAAGTTTTATGGAAAATGGCATTCGGGGAGTTGTAGATTTCATGACCGCTACTGTTATAAGTGTGAATCAGCTGACCACTTTATCAAGGACTACCCGAGATTGTCTGAGCAAAATGTGAATCAGAGTGGGAAACCAAGTACTACTACAGCACGAGGTAGACCACCTAGAAATACGAGAAATGCTAGCGGCAGTCAGAGAGGATCTAGAGATGCTACAACCAGATCCGAGGCTCGTACTCCTGCTAGAGCTTACGCTATACGCGCACGCGAGGATGCTTCTTTGCCTGATGTTATTACCGGTACTTTCACTCTCTTTGATACTGATGTGATTGCATTGATTGACCTTGGTTCTACTCATTCATATGTATGTGAGACTTTAGCATCCAGTAAGACTCTACCTTTTGAGTCTACTGAGTTCGTGATTCAAGTGTCGAATCCCTTGGGTCGATATGTGCTAGTCGACAAAGTGTGCAGAAATGCCCCTGATAATCCGAGGTTCCTGTTTTCCGGCTGATTTGATGCTTTACCGTTGATGAATTTGATGTTATTCTCGGTATGGATTGGTTGACCGTACATGATGCAGTTGTGAATTGCAAAAGAAAGACTATTGATTTAAGATGTGCAAAGAGTGAGATAATCCGATTTGAGTCTACTGATTTGAACGGGTTACCAGCAGTAATATCCTCGATGTTGGCTCAGAAATATGTAAAGAAGGGGTGTGAAGCATATCTTGCGTACATACTTGATCGTAAAGAGTCAGAAAAGAAACTTGAATCAGTACTAGTGGTTTGTGAGTATTCGGATTTTTTCCTGAGGAGTTACCAGGATTACCACCTGTTCGAGAGGTAGAGTTTGACATTGAACTTGTATCTGGGACTACACCAATTTTGATAGCTCCGTATCGTATGGCACCAACCGAATTGAAGGAATTGAAAGCTCAGTTGTAAGAGTTGACGGATAAAGGTTTCGCTCGACCGAGTTTCTCACCTTGGGGGTGCACCAGTATTGTTTGTGAAAAAGAAAGACGGAACTATGAGAATGTGCATCGACTATCGTCAATTAAATAAAGGGATAATAAAGAACAAATATTCGTTACCGTGTATTGATGATTTTTTGATCAGCTGAAAGGAGTCTTAGTGTTTTCAAAGATAGATTTGAGATCAGGTTATTATCAGTTGCGATTTCGAGACTTAGATGTGCCTAAAACTGCTTTCAGAACGAGATACGGTCACTACGAGTTCTTAGTGATGTCGTTTGGGCTCACTAATGCCCCTGCGATATTTATGGTCTTGATGAATCGGATCTTCAGACAGTATTTGGATCGGTTTGTAGTTGTGTTTATAGATGACATTTTGATCTATTCGCGAAATGAAATCGAACATGCCGAGCACCTGAGATTAGTGTTGTAGATTTTACGTGACAAGCAGTTATATGCTAAGTTCAGTAAATGTGAGTTCTGGTTGAGAGAAGTTAGCTTTTTGGGGCATGTGGTATCCGCATCGGGTATTCGTGTTGATCCGAGTAAAATATCAGCCATACTTGATTGGAAGCCTCCTAGAAATGTTACTGAAGTTCAGAGCTTTTTGGGACTTGCTGGTTACTACAGACAGTTTGTAAAGGGTTTCTCGATGATAGCCACACAAATGACGAAACTACTTCAGAAAGATGTTAAGTTTGAATGGTCAGAAAAGTGCCAGAAAAGTTTCAACCAACTGAAAACCTATTTGACTGAAGCTACAGTGTTAGTGCTGCCTGAATCCGGTAAAGAGTTTGTCATTTACAGTGATGCGTCCTTACATGGGCTGGGTTGTGTATTGATGCAAGAAGGTCGAGTTGTAGCTTACGCTTTGAGGCAATTGAAGCCACATGAGAAAAACTATCCGACCCATGATCTCGAATTAGCTGCCATCGTATTTGCTTTGAAAATATGGAGACACTACTTGTTTGGAGAGAGGTGTCATATATATTCGGATCACAAAAGCCTCAGATATTTGATGACTCAAAGAGATTTGAATCTGAGACAAAGACGTTGGCTTGAATTGTTGAAAGATTATGAGCTTGTCATTGATTATCACCCGGAAAGGCTAATGTGGTTGCCGATGCTTTAAGTCGCAAGTCACTGTTTTCTTTACGAGCGATGAATGTACACTTGTCCATTTCATCTGATAATATGTTAGTAGCAGAATTAAAAGCCAAACCGTTATTGATTCATCAAATATTTGAAACTCAGAAAGTCGATGAGGAATTGGTTGCTAACGAGCTGAATGTGTTTCGAATGTGGATTCAAAGTTTCAAATTGATGACAATGGTTGTTTGAGGTTCAAAAGTCGATTGTGTGTTCCAAGAAATTCGGAACTTATGTCGATGATTTTGAGCGAGGCTCATAGTAGCCGAATGTCAGTTGACCTGGGTAGTACGAAAATGTACAACGATCTAAAATGTTAGTATTGGTGGCATGGTATGAAACGAGACATTTCCGACTTTGTCTCGAAATGTTTGATATGTCAACAAGTGAAAGCGGAACATCAAGTGCCTTCGGGTTTACTTCAGCCGATCATGATACCCGAGTGGAAGTGGGATCGAGTTACATTGGATTTTGTGTCTGGGTTACCTTTGTCACTGAGCAAGAAAGATGCGATATGGGTTGTTGTAGATAGATTGACTAAATCAGCTCATTTCATTCCTGTACATATGGATTTCTCACTTGATAAGCTAGCCGAGTTGTATGTTTCTCAGATTGTTAGATTACACGGGGTACCTGTTTCAATTGTGTCAGATAGAGACCCAAGATTCACATCGCGATTTTGGAAGAAATTGCAAGAAGCATTAGGTACTAAGTTGCATTTTAGCATCGCTTTTCATCCCCAGACCGATGGTCAATCCGAGCGGATAATTCAGGTACTCGAGGATATGTTGAGATGTTGCATCCTTGAGTTTAGTGGTTCATGGGAATGGTATTTACCTTTGATTGAATTCGCTTACAACAATAGTTTTCAATCAAGCATTAAGATGGCACCTTACGAGGCTTTGTACGATCGTAAATGCCGTACACTATTGTTTTGGACCGAGCTTAGCGAAAGTAAAATCTTCGGGGTTGATTTGATTAAAGATGCTGAACAAAAAGTAAAAGTGATCAATGAAAGTCTGAAAGCAGCTTCAGACCGTCAGAAGTCGTATGCAAATTTAAAACGAAAAGACATTGAGTATCAGGTCGAAGACAATGTGTTTCTTAAAGTTTCACCTTGGAAAAAGGTGCTCAGATTTGGCCGTAAGGGCAAATTGAGTCCGAGGTTCATCGGGCCGTATGTAATATCCGAACGAGTTGGGCCGGTCGCATACAGATTGGTTTTACCCCCTGAACTTGAAAAGATTCACAACATTTTTCATGTTTCAATGCTTCGACATTATAGATCAATCCATCACATATAATTAATCTATTAGAGGTTGAGATTCAATCTGATTTGAGTTACGAAGAAGAACAAGTTCGTATTTTGGCTCGTGAAATCAAAGAACTACGAAATAAAAAAATTTCTTTAGTGAAAGTATTGTGGCTCAAACACGGGGTAGAAGAAGCTACTTGGGAGCTTCAGGACTCGAGAGATTTTCGAGGCTTGGAAGAAGATTTGCTGTGTGAAGATTCTGATTGAAGGCCCGATAACAACCCTTGAGTACAAAGGGTGGTTTAGCAAGAGGATCAATGATAACATCCCTAGGCCGAGTTTGGGGCTGCTCGATCAATAGAAGAAAATTTACGAGTGGTTTCATCAGAGTTAGAAATCATAAAGCAAGAGTTCAAAAGGAAGAGTTGGGAGCTTGGGAAAAAAAATAGAGAAGCTGGAGGAAGAGAAGATATACCTAAGCTTAGAAGTCGATGTTTAGAAAATTGAGGTCGAAAAAGTGAGGAAAGGAAAGAGGGAGATTGAGGAAGACCGATATGACTTGAAGACACAATATAAGAGGATACAGCTATCAATGAAAAGAGCTGGATTGGGGAAGTTTTTAGAACAGTGGCAATAAGAGGTTCAAGAAGAAAAAGCTAAAGCCAAGTATTGGGAGAAGAAGTTCAAAGAGATGCAGACGCAGAATCAGGCCCTAGAAAAGGAGAATCAAGGATTAAAAGCTAAGGTGACTGAGCTTGGATGATCTATTCATCATCACCGAAGTCGTAACTCTACGGTCGAGTTAAAGGCAAGTTTGAACAAGATCAAGGAAATGAAGCACAATATTAGAGGGTTGGAAACAGCATTGCAGAACTGTGAACTTCAGATTGAGTAGCTGGAGGCAAGAGAAGGACATTGGAAGGGAGAGCTTCACCATTTTCAGGATCAAGTTAGAGATAGGGACTACCTTATGGGAGAAGCCATAGTCTAGATTCGAGAGGTTGCTAATCATTTGCAAGACTTGGCAGCGCAAGCTAATGTATTAAGTGCAAAGTATGAGCCAGTGTTAGAGAGAGTGTATGTGTGTGAGAAAGAGAAAACCTGGAAGCAACACATCCTTATGGTACAAACACTAAGACAAAGAATATGGATCAAAGACTTGAACAGATCCAAAGAGAAATGCAAGAGCAATTGCAGGAACAATTGGCAAAAATCCAACAGGAGATGAAGGATCAAATGTTGGAGGCCCAAAGGAATATGATGACTAAAACGGCTCTGTTGCTGAAGGGGGCAACGGATAAAGAAAAGGCCCCTATGACTATCACTGAAGAGGATAATGAGGATCACCTTCCGGGTTTTACCCCACCCCATGTGCAAACTCAACCTGAGGCATATCCCCGAAAGCCGTCCGTCACAATAAGGCCTCAACATGGGCAAGTCGATGCTGGAACACCCATGAACTTCCAAACTGGCTCGGGAGATAACCCTACCAATCCAGTCATCCCTAATTTAGATGTAACTGAGAGGGAAGAGATGAGGCTCGAATCATCAAGGCAATTAGAGGAGCATTACAGATGGTTAGAAGAGAAATTCAAGGCATTAGAAAACGCTGATATTCATCAGGGAATTGATGCCAAAGACTTGAGTTTGGTCCCAGATTTGGTGCTTCCACATAAGTTCAAGATGCTGGAATTTGAGAAGTATAATGGGACTACTTGCCCTGGGGCCCGTATCACCTTGTTTTGTAGGCGGATGACTGGCTATGTAAACAATGATCAACTATTGATTCATTATTTCCAGGATAATCTGGTTGGGGCAGCGGCTAGGTGGTACAATCAATTGAGCCGCACTAGGATCAGTTCTTGGAAAGACTTAGCGCAAGACTTCATGCAACAATATAGTCATGTGATTGACATGACTCCTGATAGAATCACTCTGCAGAACATGGAAAAGAAGCCTAATGAGAGCTTTAGGCAATATGCACAGAGGTGGAGGGAGGTTTCCATGCAAGTTCAACCACCACTCTTGGAGAAAGAAACTACCATGCTGTTCATTCACACCTTGAAAGCCCCATTCATTACTCATATGATTGGAAGTATCACTAAGAGCTTTGCTTATATAGATATGGCAGGGGAAATGATCGAGAATGCCATAAGGGGAGGTAAGATAGAGGGGGAAACTGTTAAAAAATCGACCCCAATAAGGAAAGATAATGAGGTAAACAATACGAGTAGTTATAACTCAAAAGCAATTACGGTTAGTTAGCCCAAAGCCACTACAGTTGGGCAACAGGGTTCCCAAAAGTAGGGATCTGACACAAGACAAAACTCTGAAAAGGTCTCATTCACACCTATCCCGGTGATGTACCGGGAGCTTTATCAAAGTTTATTTAATACGCATGCAATAGCTCCTTTTCATTTGAAACCACTACAACCCCCATATCCCAAATGGTACGATGCAAACGCCAAATGTGAATACCATGCAGGGATATCAGGGCATTCAATCGAAAATTGCACTGGCTTTAAAAAAGCAGTGGAAAGACTTATCAAGATGGGGGTTGTAAAATTTGATGACAGCCTTAGTACAAAGAACCCGTTGCCAAACCATGGTGATCAAGGGGTAAACGCAATTGGGGAAACTGGTATGAGAAGGATTAAAGAGGACGTGGCCGAGGTAAAAATGCCGATGAAAGTAATCTGGGAAGAAATGATTAAAGAAGAGATAATAATCTCTGAAGAAGGAGCGAGGGACTACTGCGAGTTCCATACAGAAGAGGGACACAAGATCTAGGAATGTGACGAGTTTAAGGCTTTGGTACAAAGCCTTATAGATAATAAGGAGCTGGAATTTTATGAAGCTGGCTCAGATGAGGGACTCGTATGCGCATTGGAAGGTGAAGCAAATAATCAAATAATCAACAGGCCAAGGATCATTATTTCTCTACCAAGGAATAATGAAGTTGAGACACAAACCCGTTTCCTTTCCTTATAAGGATAACAAAAAGGTACCCTAGAATTATGACTGCAATGTGACAATAAGAGAAGATATAGCTAGTACTTCTAAGGAGGTTCAAGTTGAAGGTTCCTACACACGTAGTGGGAAGCGTTATGATGCCAAACGCGTTAGAGTTGAGCCCACGAAAGTAAAAGCTTTTGACATCAAGAATGAGAAGGGGGTTGAGGTACTTGTTAATGAGGCAGTGAAGGAAGAAGAGGCTAGAGAGTTTCTAAAATTCCTGAAACACAGTGAGTACAGCGTGGTTGAACAATTGCGCAAACAACCAGCTCGTATATCAATGTTGGCCTTGCTTCTGAGTTCAAAGATACATCGTGAGGCATTAATGAAGGTGCTCAACGAGACTTACGTTACTAATGATATATCCATCAACATGTTGGATCTATTAGTTAGTAACATAAGCGCTGACAACTTTATTTATTTGAATGATGATGAAATCCCGCATGGTGGCATGGGATCAGCTAAAGCTTTACACATCACTACACGTTGCAAAGGATATACATTGCCGAGTGTGCTTATTGATAATGTGTTAGCCTTAAATTTCCTGCCTTTGTCCATATTGAACAGATTGCCCGTAGACAGTTCTCACATGAAAACATGTCATAATGTAGTGAGAGCATTCGATGGCATAGAGAGAAAGGACATGGGAAGAATTGATATCCCTTTGATGATTGGGCCAAACACGTATAAGGTAGACTTTCTAGTAATGGACATCAAGCCCTATTATAATTGCTTCTTGGGGAGGCCTTGGATACATTTGGCAGAAGCGGTGCCTTCATCTTTGCACTAGAAATTGAAGCTAGTAACAGATGGACGTTTGGTCACCATAAATGCGGAGGAAGACATCATAGCAGCAGTTACCAGTGATGCACCCTATGTAGAGGCGAACGAGGAGGCCATTGAGTGTTCCTTTCGCTCCTTAGAATTTGTTAATACAACATTTATTTCAGAGGGGAATGAGGTGTCGGTGCCTAAAATATCCAGAACCACAAGAATGGGTTTGTAGATGACAGTGGGAAAATGAGCCTTGCCAGGAAAAGGATTGGGAAGATATCTCCAATGAGGGATTCAAGTTCTAGAACTAAAAGAGAAGAGAGACCATTTTGGCTTAGGTTTCAGGCCAGATCACAGGCAAAGGAGGAAAGAAATAGAGAAGCGTCAAGAAAGAAGAAGGGCGCGTTTAAGTGGAAAAGAAGTAGAGTGGGAATCGATGATGTTCCCTCATATATCCCAAACCTTTATATCAGGAGGGATAATTCACCCTAAGATAGGGTTGCTCGAAAAAGGAAGTCATCACATCAATGCTATACATAATGAAGAGTCTGAACGAAGAAACCTCGAAGGCATTCACCCTTACGAACCGGGAAGCTCTTTAAGCAATTGGAACTTCCTGTAGTTTTTAAAGATTTTTCAGAGTAATTTTCAGAACACTCTGGTTGCTCTAGAGCCTAGGAGTAATAAGATTTCATTTGTAAAATAGGCTCATGTTCGGATATTTGCATTTCAATAAAACACAACTTTTGTTATAAATTTGAGTGAATATTCTTTTATACCGATCAATATTCTTTTGACCTTCTTAAAATTCTTTCAATTTTTTTCATTTCATTCATAACACATAAATAAACATTCTTAAAATTCATTCATTCTTTGTACATTCTTTCGTACCCCGTAGGTCCCTAGATATCAATGACATGAGCACTGATACTATAGATCTTGAATTCTCTTTCGGTCAAGATATGTGTTTAGAGGAACCTCAGGATTTTGAAGATGATAGGGATTGTGATGTGTCTCCAGATTTGTTGAGAATGGTGAAACAAAAGGAGAAACAAATCCTACCCCATGAGAAAGAGGCAATAGAGAATGTAGCCTTGGAGGAAGGAAAAAAGGTGAAAATTGGGATACACATTGCTAAGGAAATGAGACAAGGTTTTGTTGAGCTACTACATGAATTCAAAAATATCTTCGCATGGTCATATCAGGATATGACGGGGTTGAATACTGATATTGTGGTACATCGTCTCCCCATAAGACAGGATTGCAAGCCAGTCCAACAAAAATTGCGAAGGATGAGGCCTAATATTGTGCTGAAAATAAAAGATGAAGTCAAGAAGCAGTTTGATGCTGGATTCCTACAAGAGGTTAAGTACTCAGAATGGGTGGCTAACATTGTACCTGTCCCTAAGAAGGATGGGAAGGTACGAGTGTGTGTTGATTATAGAGATTTGAACAAAGCTAGCCCAAAGGACAACTTTCCTTTACCGCACATCGACACTTTGGTGGACAATACAGCGGGATATTCGTTGTTTTCCTTTATGGATGGCTTCTCTGGGTACAATCAGATAAAGATGCATCCTGAGGACATGGATAAAACCATCTTCATAACATTGTGGGGCACCTTTTGTTACAAGGTAATGCCCTTTGGACTGAAGAATGCAGGGGCAACATACCAAAGGGCTATGGTGACCTTATTCCATGATATGATGAATAAGGAGATTGAGGTGTATGTTGATGACATGATTGCCAAATCTCGAACAGAGACGGAGTATATTGAAGTCTTGAGGAAGTTGTTCCTGAGATTGAGAAAGTTTCAGTTGAAGGTTAATCCGACAAAGTGCATCTCCGGAGCTAGGTCGGGGAAGTTATTGGGCTTTGTGGTCAGCAAAAAGGGAATAGAAGTTGACTCAGACAAGGTTAGAGCCATACGAGAATTGCCTCCACCACGTACTCAGAAGGAAGTTCGAGGTTTTCTTGGAAGGTTGAATTATATCGCTCGGTTTATTTCATAATTAACCGAGAAATGTGATCCTATGTTTCGCCTGCTTAGAAAACACAACCAAGGTACTTGGGATGAGGAATGCCAGAATGCTTTTGATAAAGTCAAGCAATACTTATTAAACGCTCTAGTGTTATCTCCGCCCAGTCCAGATAGACCACTAATTCTATACTTATCAGTGTTTAGTAATTCTATGGGATGTGTGCTTGGTCAACATGACGAATCAGGAAGAAAAGAGAAGGCGATATATTACCTCAGTAAGAAATTCAGAGAGTATGAGATGAGATATTCGCCAATTGTGAAGTTGTGTTGTGCTTTAATCTGGACGACTCAAAGGTTGAGGCAATATATGCTATATCATACGACTTGGATAATTTCAAAACTTGATCCATTAAAGTACATGATGGAGTCAACAGCCCTAAATGGAAGAATGGCAAGGTGGCAAGTACTGCTTTCAGAGTTTGATATAGTCTATGTGAGTCAAAAGGCTATAAAAGGAAGCACGATAGAAAAATTTCTGGCTAGCAGAGCTCTAGAAGATTATGAGCCATTGAGCTTTGATTTCCCTAATGAGGAGTTGATGCATGTGGCAACTACTGAAGAATATCCATGGAAGCTGAACTTTGACGGCGCATCCAACGTGGTAGGAAATGGAATTGGGGCAGTCTTGGTATCCCAAAATGGTGATCATTATCTATTTACATGTAAATTGGATTTTGACTATACAAATGATATGGCCGAGTATGAAGCATGCATCATGGGTATTCGAGCAGCCAAAGAGCAAAAAATTAGAACCCTGGAAGTATATGGAGACTCTGCGTTGGTAATTTACCAGCTTAGGGGTGAATGGGAGACAAGGGACCCCAAATTGATTAATTATCGAAAGGTAGGTTTGGAGTTACTTGAGGAGTTTGATAACATCCCTTTCAATTATCTCCCACGGGACGAAAATCAGATGGCAGATGCTTTAGCAACACTGGCTTCCATGATTAAAGAAAATAAAAAAAGAGGATGTGAGACCAATTCAGATGAGTATTTCTGAGGTCCCAGCTCATTGTTGTAACATCGAAGAAGAGGAAAAGCAGGACCATACTTGGTATCAAGATATATTACGATATGTGAGAAATCGTGAATATCCTGAGCAGGCAACTGAGAATGACAAAAGAACCTTGAGGAGGTTAGCCTGTGAATATGTACTAGATAGGGACATCCTTTATAAAAGAAGGAAATATCAGGTGCTTTTGAGATGTGTCGACGCTGTGGAAGCCAGACAAATCTTGGAAGAAGTACATGAAGGTGTTTGTGGGACACATGCTAATGGCTTTACAATGGTAAGGCAAATCGTGAGGTTTGGATACTATTGGTCTACTATGGAAGGAGATTGTATCAGCTATGCCAAGAAGTGTCATAAATGCCAGATATATGGGGACAAGATTCACGTACCACCTTCACCTTTGTATATTATGAATTATCCATGGCCCTTTTCCATGTGAGGCATGGATGTCATTGGGTCAATATCACCAAAAGCTTTGAATGGGCATCGTTTCATTTTCGTGGTCATTGACTACTTCACGAAATGGGTAGAGGCAACTTCATATGCTAGTGTTACCAAGTCGACAGTAATTCGATTCTTGAAAAAGGAGATTATTTGTCGGTATGGAATGCCTGAG
The DNA here is from genome assembly GCF_007990345.1 of Gossypium hirsutum. Lineage (NCBI taxonomy): Eukaryota > Viridiplantae > Streptophyta > Magnoliopsida > Malvales > Malvaceae > Gossypium > Gossypium hirsutum. The sequence goes on from NC_053426.1 coordinate 83,082,630, forward strand.
ACGATCATATCAGACAATGCATTGAACTTGAATAACAGCATGATTGCAGAAGTCTGCAGCCAATTCAAAATCAAACATCATAATTCATCTCCATATTGCCCAAAAATGAATGGGGCAGTGGAAGCTGCCAACAAAAATAACAAGAAGATAGTGGGGAAAATGACTGAGACCTACAGAGATTGGCATGAGAAATTACCATTTGCACTCTTTGCCTATCGAACGTTCGTCAGAACCTCTATTGAGGCAACTCCTTTCTCGTTGGTTTATGGGATGGAGGCAGTGTTACCCATTGAAGTGGAAATACCTTCTCTTCGAATTTTGTCAGAGATAAAGCTGGATGAAGCAGAATGGATTCAATCGCGGTATGATCAATTGAACTTGATTGAGGAAAAGAGGCTAAGGGCTATTCATCATGGTCAGATGTATCAGAAGCGAATGATGCGAGCTTATGACAAGAAAGTTTGTCCAAGAGAATTTCAAGAAGGAGACCTTGTGCTGAAAAAGATTCTTCCCATACAGAAGGACTTTAGATGAAAATGGATGCCGAATTGGGAAGGGTCGTATGTTGTAAAGAAGGCTTTCTCTGGTGGTGCACTGATTTTGACAGAAATGGATGGAAAGAGTTTACCCAATCTAGTGAATTCAGACTCAGTCAAGAGGTACTTTGTCTAAAGAGAAGGGAAGCTAAGGTGAAAACCTACAAAGGGCACTTTGAGATTTCTAAAAAAAAAAGAATGGAGAGGCCAAGGTGAAAACCCACAAAGGGCACCTTGAGACCAAAGGGGTTTGTAGTTGAAAACCCGAAAGGGCAGCTCAAATTTTGAAAAGCATGTAGTGACCTTGCTATACTGGATTTGACAAGAAGTGGAGTGTGTTACATACTAGGGCATCAACAAAGTACTTTGGATCTTCTAAACACATGTTAAACTCAAAACAGTCTTCATGGAGTTTGTATACAAAAGCCCAAGCTGTGATATGTAGGGCATCTGATTTTTGTCCTGTTTTCTATCTTTGGATTCTTTTTCTTCTCAAAGATATGTTTTCAGATTAATTTCCTTTTGTACTTTTGATGATTTATCTAACTATTCTCAAGATCAAATTATTCGTCTTCCATTATTTATAAAGTGTGTTCATTGAAATAATGATTGATAAACTAAATATTTTACAAACGAAGTTTTGCATATTACTCTGGAAATCTCTAGATAATATGAGAAACTAAAATAGAACAATTGATTGAAGAATTCCCATGAGTAAGGGTCGGAGGTACTCGAGAAAATTTCTTCTTCAGTCCAAAGGATGATTGGACAATTCAAACGATTCAATCCTAGGAGAGGATCATCTCTGGAAGGTCGTAACATTCGAAGAATGGTATAATAGGACCAATTTGATTCAAAGCATACGAGCAGAGTATGATTGATACTTCGAGTAAAATAAAGATGAAACTTTGATGGATGAATGAATAAAGACGTCCGAAATAGGAGTCATTCTCATAACATTTTGCATCATAATATGTCTAATTAGGAGCATTTGACTCATCTCGATTATGGCATCCTAATCATTAGGCATGAGTACATACGCATTCTACAGGTTATGTCCTTTAGGGGACAATGTAGATCACTGATAGCAGATTTGACATCTCTGTATTGACGGGGAACAAATCGAGGAAGCAAATTTGGTGTTTCTGTATTAGATGGGGAGCAGATTGAAGATAGTAGATCTGACATTCGTGTGTTTACATCGAAGCAGATCGAAGATGACAGATTTTGCATCTCTATATTAGACGGGGAGCAGATTGAAGATAGTAGATCTGACATTTGTTTGTTTACATCGAAGCAGATAGAAGATGACAGATTTGGCGTCTCTGTATTAGACGGGGAGCAGACTGAAGATAGAAGATCTGACATTCGTGTGTTTACATCGAAGTAGATCAAAGATGACAGATTTGGCGTCTCTGTATTAGACGGGGAGCAGACCGAAGATAGTAGATCTGACATTCATGTGTTTACATCGAAGCAGATCGAAGATGATAGATTTGGCGTCTCTGTATTAGATGGGGAACAGATCGAAGATAGTAGATTTGGTATTCGTGTGTTGACATCGAAGCAGATCGAAGATGATAGATTTGGCATCTCTGTATTATACGGGGAGCAGATCGAAGATAGTAGATCTGACATTTGTGTGTTTACATCGAAGCAGATCGAAGATGACAGATTTGGTGTCTCTGTATTATACGGGGAGCAGATCGAAGATAGTAGATCTAACATTCATGTGTTTACATCGAAGCAAATCGAAGATGACAGATTTGGCGTCTCTATATTAGACGGGGAGCAGATCGAAGATAGTAGATCTGATATTCATGTGTTTACATCGAAGCAGATCACAGATGATAGATTTGGCGTCTCTGTTTTAGACCGGGAGCAGATCGAAGATAGCAGATCAAACATTTGTGTGTTTACATTGAAGCAGATCGAAGATAGCAGATTTGGCGTCTCTATATTTGATAAGGAGCAGATCAAGGATATTAACATGGCATCTTTGAGTTTGCAAAAGAGCAAATTGAAGACCATAAAGTCAGGATCTGATAAGACTGGTCAAATTTGGTCCTTTTATAATCTTTGCTCTATTCCTGTTACACAGTAATGAGCAAATGGGGCAGCTGTAATAGGCCCAATTTGCCCGGGCTATTAAAAGTCTAAAAATAGAATAAACCAAATAAAAGAAAATAAAGTTTTTTTAAATAGTCCATTTTACAAGGCCCACAGATACATAAACCCAATGCCCCAATTACACCCAAGCCCATACCGTAGCCCAAATACCCAAATGCTGCCCAAAATTCATTAGATCCAAAATGCACGGGGTCCAAATGGCCCAAATAGTTAATAGAAGACAGAGGGCCTAGGGTTTCTGAAACCCTAGGCGCCGCAAACACCAGACGAAGGCCCCTAAACTCGCGCCGCAATAGGCGCGCCAATCCCACCACCGACAGATTCGTGCTATCAGCCCCCATCGTCGCCACAATCAGCGCGCCACAATTGATGACCGGAGCTTGGCCTGACGGAGGCCGGAGGCCGGAGCCTGGAGAGCTTTTCTCTTTTAGAGGATTTTAAGTTTTTTTTTTAAAACTAGCTTTAAAAAATGAATTTTTGGGCCAAAATCTGATTTATATAGTATTATAAAACTGGTGTCGTTTTGCTTAGTTTAATAAGCACCAAAACGGCACCGTTTAAGTAAAGGATCCGCGCGTTGACCCGTGATCCGGGGAGGATCCGCGCGTTTTTGGTGGATGGGGAAATTGCCATTTGAGCCCTTCCGCATTTTTTATATTTATAATTTCATTTTATTTTTATTTTAATTCGGCCCCAACCTTTTATTTTTTTTTCAATTTAGTCCTAATGGCTGTTATAAAATTTATTTTGGAAACGACATCGTTTTTGGGATTAGGGTTAATTACCCAGTAAGTCCCTCGAATTTTAGCACACGTTTCAATTAAGTCAATTTTTTTATTTAAAAATTATCCCTAAATTTTTCTTTTTATTTAATTTTAATCCTTTTAATTTTTTTATAATTTATTTATTTTAAATATTTTAAATATTATTTATTTTTACTATAAACATTATTTATATATGTAAAAAATTATTATATATATTATTTTTATTTATATATTATTATATATTTTATTTATATATTTTATTATATATTATATCATTTTACTATATATATTATTCATTATATTGTTTTTATTCTATTATATATTATATTATTTTGTTTTTATTATTTATTATGTATAATTTTAAAAATTTTAAATTATTATTTAATAATATATATATCATTATTAAATGTTTAGTATTTAGTATGTAATATTCTAAAATTTACTATAAAATTTTGTTCCTATTTAACATATTAATATTTTTATAAATATATATTAAGTTATTATATCATATAGTATATTTTTATATATTAACCATTTTTTTAAAAATTCTCCTTTATTATTTATATATTGTTTTAAATATTTTATTTTTTACCTCATCTATTTTTTATTGTATTTAGTTTTTTGTTTTTTTTATATGTTCATAATTTGTTTATTTATTTTGGTATCTTTTTGTATTTATTTAGTATTGTTTTAGTATGTTAATTTTATCTCATAAATTATTTGTTATTTTTATGTTATTTATTGTTTTCATATATTTGCATGGCAATTGATTATTTATGTTGTTATTTTAAGTTATATTTGCATGAAATATTATTGTATATATTATGTAATTTATATTGTTATATTCATTGTTTTCTATGTTGTATTTTGCATGAAATGTAATGTATATGTATTTATGTTATTATGATTATATCTGCATGAAATGTTAATGTATATTATGTAATTTATGTCGTTTTTTATCATTTTCTATATTATATTTGTATAAAATGTTAAAATATGTATCATATAGTTTATATTATTTAGTAATATGTTAAATGCATCATTGTTTTTTAAAAATCTATATTTCATTTAATCCAAAAGAATTTTAAAAATGAGGCAATGTTTTTTGTATTTAGGAATTCGGGAAGTAGTGTCCTAACATGCTGGGTTGCGATTTCCCGTTTGTCTAAATATCTAAAATATCCTTCTAAATAGATTTTGTAAATCACGAGATGATTTCAGTTGCGAAAGTCTAAGAATATCGTGTCTAATCATGCTGGATATGATGTTTGTATTCTTTTGGAGCGAAGGAATCTCGATTTTCAACTCAAATTATTCCAGTTTCAAAAGGGATCCTACTTTTAAATTCTTTCAAACTTTTGACATTAAGACAGAAAACTATTCAATTTGGTACCAATTTTGGGCATTGCGAGGGTGCTAATCCTTCCTCGTACTTAACCGACTCCCGAACCTATTTTCTCACATTTTCGTAGACCAAAATGTTTTATAAGGTGATCCAATCACACCCAAAAAGGTTGGTGGCGACTCCCGTTTTCAAAATCTCCCTTTAAAAATAGTTTCGACACATGGCCGATTATGATTCATCATTAACACATATCATTTTCGAATCATATAATCAGCATCACAAACATATCATCAAAACACAAATCATACATATCATATAATATGCATACCAAAATAAACTCCAACCATATAAAATATAACCAAAATTCGATCAAACCTTGAAACTGAACCTAATAAAATAAACAAGCCATTTTCGCATGGCTTAGATATATACACATACCAAAGTCCAATATTTCCAAATATTATCTAGCCTATACATGCCATAGGTTCGAATTTAACTTATAAAGTACCAAAAATAGCCGATAGTGTGATAGACTTTGCTGACGATCCTCAAACTCGTAACTTGACTCCAAAATCTATAAAATAGAGACAAACATACACATACAGTAAGCTATCATAGCTTAGTAAGTCATAAGCAAATAAATAATTCAATGGCGATATCAACTCAATTTAACCAAACCAATTTATAATATCATAATCACATTTAATTTCAAGCTTACAATTTCATATACAACATATACTTTCATATATAAATTTTACCTTGGCCGAATATATATATTTATTATCAAAGTAAAGTTCAATTTCAAAACCATAGTAACGTTATATAACCGAATATATATGCACTCATAAGCATACACTCTTGAATCAAAATTTAATATCACATATTTATGCATAACATATGGCCGAATATACTATACTAATACACATATATTTACATTAGCATTATGTATAATTTGCATCTTATCTTAAAAAACCAACTTACCTTATCTCCAAATAGGTAAGCAACTATCAATTCCTGGTCACTTTAGCTCGTTTTACACATTCGATCAGAACTTATCATTGCCCATTGAACCATTTGAAATTGAATAGGATACTCGGATAATCACACATATCGTACAATGCCAACATCCCAAACGTGGTCTTACATGTAACCACATATCGATGCCACTGGCCCAGACAGGGTCTTACTCACACACATAAATCAGAATCACATATCAATGTCAATGTATTAAACGTGGTCTTACTCGCACACATATATCAGAATCACATATCGATGCCAATGTATTAAACGTGGTCTTACTCGTACACATATATCAAAATCACATATCAATGCCAACGTATTAAACATGGTCTTACACACATATATCGATGCTATGGTCTTACTCGCACATCACATATCAGAATCCTATTTCATGACATATGTATCCTAGCTATTCCTAAGCTTTATACGGGGCTTTCGGACGTCATAACTCGGTCAAAACGAATTTGTAAATATAGCTCCCTAGCATATACACATTCGGCTAACAACATATATACTTCACATAATTCATTTTAGCATAATAAACTCGTATTTATTTAAAATATACGTCATCTATTTGCTTATAAACTTACCTCGGACAACGAAAATCGAAACGAGACGACTAATCGACAACTTTGGTTTTCCCCTGATCCAAATCTGATTTCTTTGGTTCTTGATCTAAACATATTCAAATTGAACTCATTCAAACATATTTTAACTCAATTTAGCCCCAAAACACATAAATGGTGTGACAGCCCTAAATTGACCCTAGTCGGAAAGTGGTTTCGGGACCACAAGACCGAGTCATAAAAATAATTAACCATTATATTTGATGCTTATTATATGTATATAGGCATTTGTGAAAATTTCATGTTTGAATTTTGTTAATTGTAAGTGAATTTTGCTAAATAGGACTTGTGTGAGAAAATTTAGAAATGTGCTAGGCAAATGTTAAGGTGGCCTATTGATGCATGCTAGAAAATGTTGTCCTTGCATGTCAAAATACCCAAAACTTGGGATGGTGGCCGGCCATGCTATGGGTAAAAAGGTATTATAAACATGTTATGTTAGTGTTTCATGGGAGGAATGATAAAATAAGGAGCATGGTAATAAAATAATGAAAAGGAAAATGATGAAGAAAAAAAAGAAAAAGTTCTCATGTTGTTCAACTTGGCCGAATAGAAGAAAGAAAAAGAAGGGAAAGAGCTTGGAGAAAATTGGCTATGGTGGTTCACTAGACTAAGGTATGTTGATGTTGTTCCATGAGATTCATGCATATTTTTAGTTGTTAGCTTGAGTTCTACCTAGCCCATGGTTTAAATCTTTGCTATGAGATGGAGATGATATTCGGCCATGGGTGTTGTCTTCTTGGTTGGTGTTTGATGTTGTGGTGATGAGGCATGAAGATGAGTTAAGTTTCGGCTAAGGTGGACTTGTGTTGATGTCATTTGTATGCTAAGTGTGAAGCTTTGTAATGATACATGTGATGGTGATTGATGACTCTTGGATTTTCTTTTAGCATTTTTGAGTTAGACATTAAGTTCTTTGTTTAACCCATGACCAAAATTTAAATGGTATGGTGTCTTGATGCATTCGGCCATGGTAGGAAGTAGATGAGAATTGGTAGTAAGGTGAAGTGCAAATGTTAGTATTTGATTACTAGTGTATATATGTGTATTAGCCGAGTTTTGAACTTGAAACAAAACGGTATGTAGTCAATACAAGTAACCATATTTGTAGGAAGTATTAAGCATAAAATCGGCCTCAACATAGACATGCATATTCGGCCACATGAGGTAGATTGGTGTTGCATGTATTCAGTTAGAGGCAAGCATATTGATGCTTTTATCTTGGCTTAGATAATCGGCTGAAAGAGAGTGTGGGCTAATATGTTGAGTTGATTCATGATTTCATAAATATGTGACTCTAATGTCTAATGTATATATGGGTTAAGTACCTTGAGTTTCTCTTTTTGATGTTCAAATGATTAAATCAATTTATTTGTTAAATTAAGCTCAAGAGCAAAGGGGAACTAAATCCGATAAAGGGAAGGAAAAAGTGATCGAATAGCCGTCGAAATCGTTCGACAACATCCGAGGTAAGTTTTCGAGTAATGAAACTTAGTTTACGATTTGATTAAGTCATGACGTATAATCATAACAAATATACGGTGATATAATGATTCTACTTGAATTATATGTTGAGTTAATTAGTCTATACGTATGATGGGTAGCCGTATGTGCATAGAGATCACGTCATAAAGCAAACCAAATCATGCTGTTTGTATGTGGCTATTGAGCCGAAAATGGGAATGCTTAATAATTGACTTGTGTTTGAATTCTAGTTATGAAAATGAAATAAAGATGTGTCATGATTTACTGATATGTGCATGAATATTCGGATGATAACGGGGCTAAGTCCCGAAGGCATTTGTGCTAGTGACTAATTCCGGGCTAAGTCCCGAAGGCATTTGTGCGAGTTACTATATCCGGGCTAAGTCCCGAAGGCATTTGTGCGAACTACTATATCCGGGCTAAGTCCTGAAGGCATTTGAGTGAGTAGCTATATTCGGTTAAATCCCGAAGGTACTTGGTTTGGGAATGAGCGATCTTGCTGTAATAATTTCAATTAATATGCTCGTAAAATCCCAATGATGAGGTATGTTTCGTATATGAATTGGATTAGTTGGTTCCTTTTAAATAGTATTCGCTCAGTCGATTAATGAGCTTCCGGCTTTTGGTAAGTTGATCTCTTATGTATGAGTATAAGGGTTGGTAATGTGAAGTAGGTATGATTTTGAGAATGTGTGTATATGAAATTATCCGTTTAGTCATATGAATGCTCACTACAGGAAAATAGGGCTTTAGCGGCGTTTTTAGCGGCGTTTTATCAAAAAACGCCGTAAAAATTGTAAAACACATAGCAATAGCGGCGTTTTAGTAAAAAAACGCCGCGAAAAATAAAGCATTAGCGGCGCTTTTGGCAAAACGCCGCTAAAAACCAGAGCATTAGCGGCGCTTTTGGAAAAACGCCGCTAAAAGTCATATAACCCTTAAACCCAAAAAAATCATAAACACTAATCTATAACCCCTAAAACAATAATTATTAAAATTTATGGTTATACAATATATTAAATATTTTCTTATATAATCGTAAAAGAGATAGTATTGAATTTAAAATATCGAATTAATTATCATTATAGTTTATGGTTTATGGTTTAAGATATATGGTTTATGGTTTAAGGTTTATGAGTTAACTATGGTTTAAGATATATGGTTTAGGGTTTAAGGTTTAGGAGTTAACTAGTATTTGAAGGTTTATGATGAATTATGGGTTTAGGGATTATGATTAATTAGGGTTTAATGGTTAGGGTTAGAATTTAAGGTGTAAGGGTTTGGGGTTAAGGGTTTAGAGTTTAATATTTATAGGATAGGGGTTAAGAGGTTTAGGGTTTAGATTAATTAGTATTTTTTAATTTATATATTAAATGATTTCTTATATAATTGTAAAAGAGATACATTACACCAAAACAAGTTTTAAGAGGATAGGGGTTAAGAGGTTTAGGGTTTAGATTAATTAGTATTTTTTAATTTATATATTAAATGATTTCTTATATAATTGTAAAAGAGATACATTACACCAAAACAAGTTTTAAGAGGATAGGGGTTAGGCGTTAAGGGGATAAGGGTTAGGTGTTAAGGGGATAGGGGTTAGGGGTTTATGGTTTATGAGTTAATATTTTAAGGTTTATGGATTATGGTTTATGGATTATGTGTTAGGGTTTAAGGTTTAGGGGTTATGTGTTAAGGGTTTAGGTTTTAAGGGTTAAGGGATATGGGTTATGGGTTTAGGATTTAGGATTTAGGGATAAAGGTTAGAGGTTTAGGGTTTAGATTAATTAGTATTATTTAATTTATATATTAAACGATTTCTTATATAATTGTAAAAGAAATAATATTAATCTTAATATATTAAAATTATATTTATAGTTTAAATTATTTAAGAGATAATAGATAAACTTTATATATATTATTAAATATTTACTATCATTAATTAATTATTATGGCTTCCAAATTATAACAAATAAAAATAAATATGAAAATTAAGAGATTAGTGGCGTTTTTAAAAAAATACCACAAAAAAACACTATTATATAACAAATAAAAATAAATATAAAAATTAAGAGATTAGTGGCGTTTTTTTAAAAAACACCAAAAAAACACTATGAAAACGACATCGTCTTTTTTTCTTAAATTTCATCTTCTTGTGTCATGCCCGACACTTAGCCATTTCCCCCAAAATCCCAAAACAGATATCCCAAACGTTTAGCCATTTCCAGTAAAACCCCAAAATTGATTTCCCCAATTCTCTACATTTCCCCTAATCCCTAAATTTCCCCCAAAATCCCTAAGTTTTTTTAATAGTTCTTCGTTTAAGTAAAGCCCTTATATTTAAAAAAAATTCAATTTTTTTCAGGTATTAGGGAAAGCGATTCGGCCAGGTTTTTCAGCATCTAGAGTTTCTGTCAATGTTGGAGAAGAGGTAAATATTCGATTAATTCATGCTTATAGTTGAATGAGAGAAATGAGTGATGTCAAAGTTGAGAAACCAGACGATGAACAGCCGCAAGAAAGCAGCAAATTCCTAATGCAACCTGCAACAGTGTACCACAGCAGCAGGAAATAGGGATTCATAATATCGTGAAAGAAACTAGATCTTCTTCTTGTCGTCTAAATGATCAGAATAAGATTATCAGAAATAGAGGGTGTTTAATTAATCCATTAGGGTTCCCATATAGGTCTCGAATGCAGGTTTTGGCTGCAGATGCACCATCAGGAAGTGGAGAGTTGCTCATAATGAATGATTTACCTGTTTACAAGAGAGGGAGGAACAAAATACAAGAAGCCATTGAAGAGGCTGAGCAAAAGAAGAGGAAGGATGAGTTCAAAAATAGAATTTCAGCTGCAAAATCTCGAGCCAGGTCTCAGGTGCGTATGTGTGCGCAGTAGTAGTAGAATCTAGAATACAGCCCCAAACTTAGCCAAGTTGTTCCATACAGTCATATCTAGAAGGCAGCATGTATATATATGCAAGCATACTAGTCGAAAATTACAATTCTTCCTTTCTTTTTCCTGTTTTATTAGTAGAGCTGAAACGGGAACTTAGTTCTTACGATTTTAATTTCCACAGATGTAACTGTTTTCCTATACTAAGGCTGCGATCTTGTTTTGAAGGAGCATACAAGATTTCTGGAAGAAAAAGTGGAGCAATTGAGAAATGAGAATGCACTTTTAAAGAAATTACTTTCCCTGGTGAGAGACCTCATGTTTCTTCTTGGCAAGTGGCAAGAAACTGAGAAAATATACAATATTTTCCTTATTTGCTATGTATTACTTATTGATTTTTGGCCTTTCTCATCTTGCATGTGGATCAGGAAGCTGCAGCAGCTGAGAGACTCCCAGAGGTACTGATTTTATATGTCCAATGAACTTAATATCCATATATCAAACTTTTCAAAGGAAAGAAATGCATCCCTCCAATTTATCAGATATTGTCTAGATCTTGTAAACAATCACCTTTTTTTGCATCATCATGTATTATACCAGTGTTATCTCACATCGATTAAATTTTAAATTGTTTAAAGTTTTAAATTCAGACCGTATGCTAAAAGGGTAATTGTATTAATTTCTTCTATTGTATGTACAGGAAAGAGAAGTGATGCAAGGGAAAAAGGCAAACAGTGTTTAGAACCGGAAGAACAGCACACATAGGAGCAGCTATATACGGAGACTAATGAGGAGGTTTAAGCTCATCAAGATCAATGGTGGTGGTGAGACCGAGTGACAATATGGGATGACATAGTTTCATTTTTTAAGACATTATAGGATCTCCGTTATACATCAAATATATATAAAGAAAAGATTTTTGTTTGCCTTCAGTCGACCTGGCTTTCAAAATATAATAAAGATAATTAGATTTGCAGTGAGCTAAAGATAGATCACGCTACTGTAAAGTTTTTGATAATTTATATATTACTATTGCCTGCAAAAAAACATGGCAATGGCATGGATGCTACAAGGGGCATAATGTCTGGCACTATGGATCGGTTCAAGAAGGTATCTAAACAAGTTTTACGCTACTATTTTAACTTCATGTTTATTTAATTCAGTTTCTGATAAAAATTGGCTGAATATTATGAGGCTGCTGTTTTATAGGTGTTCGAGAAGAAGTCCAACAGGAAAATAATGGGGGTATGTATATCTGATTCTAACATTAATTTTATTTGAATGAGGGGATACTATTACGTAGATATAACTGCTTGGAGACACGATATGTTTGCAAGTGGAGACACGATATAACTGCATAATTTGGCTTTTCTGACAAAACTTTACCTGAACAACCTTAGCTTTAAGGTTCCATTTCCAGACATTCATGGCGGTGCAATCTTTTTTATTTAATAAAACCATTTTTTTGGTGAAATATTAAGAACAATAAAATACTAGTAGTCTGTATAACATAGCATTAGTTAAAAGAGAAAGGTTGATTGCAACCTTTAACCGTTGCTTTTTGTGTGCACTTCATAACTGTTGCTTTGTCTTTCGAGTTTTAGAGGGAAGTTATATATTTATGTAATTTACATAAGTGGAAACAAAATGCCTAATAATAAAATCACTAAAACTGATTGGACACATCTCTCCATTCTCTAACGTAATCATTCACTTCATTTTCTGATTTAACTTACATGTAGCTTTGGATTATGTCTTCATTGTTCTACCCACACTCTTTGCCTTACATGTAGTAGGAATTTATTGATATACTTTGTCACTTACTTGTGTATCTTGGCTGTTGGGAATTTAACATTTCTAGCTTCAGCACTTAGCAAAACCTGTCATATTTTAATTACAAAATTCTTTGTATGCAGTAGACATTATGAAGTGGAACCAAATATGATTCGAAAAGTACAGATTTGTGAGTTACTAGAGCCGACAGTAACAAGCATAGCTCACGATTAGAGGTGTTGTTGGCGAGATTCAACTTAGAATTAAGCATGTTGTTAATAGATTTTATATTTGTTCAAATTCAGCTTGATTTGAAATATGCACTTAAAATTTTGTCTAAACTCATCTTAAGTCTATTTTATTTTATTTTTTAAAAATGTTATTTTACATTTAATCTAATATTTAGTATTTTATGTATTTTTCATTCATTAAATTTTTATGTATAGTCATTTTATTTTTTTTAATGCTTACATTATAGTATTATATATTACTATAAATCTTATTGGTAAAATTTTGCTATCTGTCCTGTATTATGTATAAATTTACATACTTGTCCATTTTTGTGAACAACAGGAGTATTTGCTCATGTATTAAAGGATTGGTCGCAGCAGTGGTGGTCAACAGCTTGGCCTACGAACTTAACCACTCCATCGAATCATCTCAATTTTAAGGAATGGATGGCGTGGAACTTAGCTCCAAAAGCCTGGCATCATGTTCACAAAGTGCCATGGAAAGTCTTTTTCTCCTTTATTATTTGGCAAATCTTGCTTGCCTTAAAATGCAAGAATCTTCAAAAACCACAATGACCACAGTCGAGTGGTCCAGCCAACTCCGAGCAAGGCTGTGGAATTTTTGCCATGTCTGGACCCATGTTAACATTTAATCCTATACCCTCGTACATAATATTTTTGTTATTGTTGTTCTCATAAGGGGTCTTTACATCCTTTCAGAAAGATTATTACGTATGAGAAGTGGATGTCTACATTCATTCACTTTGAAAACTTCTAAACTTGTCCTACCAATATCTTAAAACTTATTGAATTTGTTTGTATTTTCAGTAAACTTTTATGTTTTTATCCTGGAAAATATCAATCCCAAATATTTTATCATATTAATGTTTTTGAACCTTGCATAATTTTTTTAGATGGACCTTGGAGTTGGCTCCTTTGTGCTAATGAATGCAGTTACTTCACGGCAAGCACGAAACATCAAATCATCAATGTGAGTCGTTATATTTTCTAGATGCTGGTGTTAATTTGTCATGTATATTGCTTACCATTGTAAATTCTTTCTCTTCTGAGCATACGTTATAATTTTGGCATCACAATTTTCTTTTGTGCATGCAGCATATCTAAATTTGGTATGCAGTATATAGATGTATATTGTTTCAGATCTATGTTCCACTAACTTTTCAAAATGCTTCCTAAGGAGTTGGTGGAAGGCAGCCTTTAAATCTGCAACTCCGCTACTACTGTTAGGATTTGCTAGACTTGCTTCTACATTGAGTCTAGACTATCAGGTAGAATATATTTCTTTGCGCTGGACTTTTTGTAATAATAGTTGTTTGCAATGGAATAGGATAAGTTGTGTACTATATCAAGTTGCTAATATAAAACAAATGGAACTCTGGGAGATGTCTAAAATAATGCTCCAAACCAGTTTGTACTCAAAAGCATTTTGCATAATAAGCATAGAATTTATACAGACTGGTTTTAGTTAAATGACGCCTTTCTTAATGTTGGTAGTTCAACATTTTAGCTGTTGATGATTGATGATCAATACTTTTTCTCGTTTAATGGAATTTCTCCCTTGTAGGTACTTGTGGGGGAATATGGAGTCAACTGGAATATGGAGTTCAACATTTTGGCATTATTTTCTCACCAGAATGAATTATGTTTTAGAAATTCTAATACTTTGTGTGTCTGTGTGTGTGTATGTTTTTTTATGTATTAAATTACATATTGAATCAATGTTTATGTATTAAATTTAAATTCATTAATTTTTATATTTAGTTTTAAAGTTTAAATTTTAATGGAAAATTTAATTTAATTAATATTTTTTATTTATCCTTAAAAGTATATAGTTTAAAGTTCAAATTTCAAAAATTAAACATAATATAATATTTAACATAGAAATAAATATTATTTAATTAAAATAAAATAATTTTTTTAAGATCATTATTTTTAGCGGCGTTTGTGAGAAAAGTGCCGCTAAAGGTTATGGTCTTTAGCAGCGTTTTTTCGAAAAAACGTCACTAATTTTTGCAGCGTTGCATATAACGACGTTTTTTGCGGCGCTTGGGAAAGCACCGCTAAAAGTATTAGCGGCGCTTAAAAACGCCGTTAAAAGTTTATTTTCTTGTAGTGGCTATACTTCAATTGTGCTTAATTTCATTGCTCAAAACTCACTAAGCATTAAATGCTTATTCTGTTTCTTTGATTCTCTGTTTTATAGATTTTGGTTCGTCAGCTATCGGACTCGGGATTGTCAAAGTCGAAGTCGTCCACACTATCAAAGCCCTTTTGGTACTCTTTTAGTTGAACTCTGCTAATGGCATGTATAGGACTGCCCTTGTGTTATTAGTCAAGTACTTTGTGTTGTATATATTTGAATAGCCATGCGAAAATGGCTTATATATTTTGAGCATAGTGTTATAATCATTTTGTATGTATATGGTTATTGAGAGGTGTGGATATGCTTGGCAATGATTGGCCATTGGAATGGTTAATCATGATCATATTTTGTGCTATATATGCTAAAGGGCTAGTTAAATCATGGAAACTATGAAATAGGTAAAGTCTACCTTAAAGGCAGATGCTGACAGCAGCAGTGATGTAAATTTGAAAAATCACTAAAAATAGTAGGAATGAATTAAATAGTGAATAAATTATGTAATCGAACCTTTATGAATATACTTTCATATGGAAGAAACGAAACGATCATATGAGTCGTATTTTAAGAGATATTTAAGTTTTCATGGAACATGGCCAGAGCAATTTCTGGATTCCCTGATCTGACTTTGGAAATTCACTATAAATTAACCAGAGATAATTAGAAGTCATGCCATATATGTATAGATTCATTTTTGAGTCTAGTTTCGTTAGAAACAAACTACATAAGTATTGAAGCCCTGTACATGGAGATATATAAGTCGTAATGCATGAAGGTCAGAGCAGTCGAACCCTGAAACAGGGGAGTTTTTAACTAATAAACTTTACTAATTGGCCTGATTAAAAATTCTAGAAAAAAATTTGTAGATGGATATATGAGTCAAGTTTCATGGAAAATTTACGGAATCAGTTTTAGAGCTTCGGAACTCGAGATATGATTTTTAAAGTGACTGTGATGCAGTTAGCCAGCTTGTCTGGAAATAAAAAGAAAAAAAAATGAACTGTGTAAGTCAATGAAATAAGTCCGTAAATACCTCGTGTTCGACTCCGGCAACGGTCTCGAGTACGGGGTGTTACAAATGGGTAAATTACCATTTTATCCCTGACATTTTATACTTTTTACAATTTAGTCCAAATTGCACAAAACACAAAACATGCAAAATATGAGTACATCATGCTTAGGCCGAATCTTCCTTATGTTCATACAAGTTCATACATTTCATTTATTTCACATTTTAGTCCCTCAATTTATTATTTTTTCAATTTAGTTCTAAATACTCAAAATCATAAAAAATTCCAATACAAAACATGTTAATGCAAAATATATCTTTCATATTTCATCAACTAACATCACAATGCTCAATTATTCATCAATGGAATAACTCAAAATATTCATCAAAATCATAAATTAAAGCACGGGCTTTGTACATTACACTGCAACGATCTCAAAAACATAAAAATTATAAAAAACCGAGCTAAAACTCACCTTGAATCAAGCTTGCTAATGGCTGAACCCTTGAAGGTTTTGTTTATTTTTCTTTCTTTTTTATTATTCGGCAAGAAAAAAACATTATGCATGCTTATTTTAATTTTTATGTTTTATTATATACATGTTATTACCTATTTTACATAATTAACCTTTAACTTAAAATATAAAGCCATTATATAATAAGGTCACTACCGTCCATTACATTATATCAAGGGAAAATTTAAATTTAAACACATCATATTACAAAGACAATCACAATTCGGTCCTTACACATTAAACCATCAATTTTTCATTTTACGCGATTAACTCCTTTTATTAAATCGGGCACTCAAACAACAAAATTAAAGTATGAAAATTTCAAAGATATTAATTCACACCTAATAAAGACAGAAAACAATTTTAAAAATATTTTTTTGACTCGAATTCGTGGTCCCGAAACCATTGTTCCGAATAGGGTCTAAATTAGGCTGTTACAACTCTCCCCCTTAGGGATTTTCATCCCCGAAAATCTTACTAGTGAATATGTTCCGATAATGTTCTTTGATTGCATCTTCTGGCTCCCATGTTGCCTCTTCTACTTCGTGTTTATGCCACAATACTTTCACTAATAGAATTTTCTTATTTGGCAATTATTTAACTTCGCGAGCCAAAATACGAATCGGTTCTTCCTTACATGTCATATCAGACTTAATCTCAATCTCTGACGGATTAGTCATATGTGAGGGATCAGATCGATATCTACGAAGCATAGAGACATGAAATACATTATGGATCTTTTCTAACTCAGGTGGCAACAACAGTCTATAAGCAACCGACCCAATACGCTTTATAATCTCATACGGCCCAATAGATCTCGGACTCCTTTTGCCTTTATGATTGAATCTGAGTATTTTCTTCCACGATGAGACTTTCAAAAATACTTTGTCCCCGATTTGAAATTCTATATCTTTTCTTGTTTGGTGTCAATGGTAAACTAGATACAAGATCCATCATGATTCTGTCCCATTTCCACTCAGGTATCATGATCGGTTGAAGCAATCTGGAAGGTACCTGATGCTCGGGTTTTACTTGTTGACAACTAAACATTTCGAAACAAAGTAAAAAATGTCTTGTTTCATACCTTGCCACCAATAAAGTTGTTTCAGATCATTGTACATTTTTGAACTACCCGGATGAACAAATAATCGATTGTTGTGAGCTTCATCCAAAAGGCATGCAGTAAATAGTAACAGTCAAATATGCATTTAGGTCAACCTTAACCCTAGGGGTATATCAATAATTTTGCTCCTAGGGGTAAATCTGTAAATTTTCCACCTATAAAGGTATTTCAGTAATTTTATCAATTTTAAGGCTTCTCACAAATGTTACTGTCCTTACTAGCCTATTTGTCATCGCAATAATTTATTTGTCTCAATTTCACAATTTTAGCCATTGGGCCCTAAAACCCTTAATGGGCCCTACAGTGTCCATTAGCAATTTAAGCCCATTTATTTCAAGTTTTATGACCAGTTTACTGGTTTAAGCAGTTTTGATTCTACAGTCTAACAGAACATACTTATTGCCTATTTTTATTATTTTACCCGTATGGGCCCGCAAGCCCATTGGGCCCAGTTTTAGCCTATCGAGGCCCAATTACCGAAGTGCACGAAATTTCACACATGACTAACTTACCACTTTATGATTTCAGATCTAATGATTTCTAAACATCTTGCGAGCACTCGCACACTCACAAGCCCACGAAATGCCGGAAATTCGGCATTTTGGCTTTTGCCGAATTGAACTATGATAGGGTGTTCGATACACACCTGTTTCGCGATGACTGCTACTGAGATCCCTTACGATGTCCAACAATTGATTACCACCATTCTTATATTGCAACCCACAACAACCAATCCCAATATTCACCTACCCATATTCAAACCATACCCCTAAAGCCTTTAGAATCTTACCTTTTTACCGAAAACCGATGACTAGATCTAAGTCTAGTTGGTCCAAAGATCCAAGCCTTTGATCCAACCTCTAGAAGACACTAATCACCAAAAGAAATCATCAGTTAAAGACCCTTAAAGCCCTATGCCCAAATCGACAGCCTCCCTAAATTTTAGGGTCTTCGGCTTTTTATAAATTGTAAAATAAGACTAGATCTGAGGTGATGATCACTTACCACTTATTCCTCTTTGATTTCTACGCAGATCTGATGCAGATCTATCCTCTAAACGATAGTAGAACTCGAATCTAGGAGATCTGAAGTTTCGGCTATAAGCCCCTAAATCTATGGTATTTCGACTTTTTAAGTGACGAAGAAGATGACGATTTGAGGCTATAACTTTGAAGTAATGTTGCCGACAGATAACACGGGTTTAGAGAAGATGAAAGTTGATCAAAAAGAACAAAAATAACTGAAGGATTTTGGCTTGGAGAAATCGGCACAAGAAGTGAGTTTTTGGGATTTCGACTTTTATGGCAATTGGGAAAGTTTTCGAGATTTCGGCTTTTATGGCAATCGGCTATAGAGGTTTTGTGGAGGATTAGATCGACAGAGGAGGTGAGTAAGGTGATCAGAAGGTTTCGGCTAGAAGAAAAAACAAAAAGGAAGAAATAAAATGAAGGAAAAAGAGAGGAAGAAGAAATCGACACCAAGGAGAAGGAATTTGCGTTTTCGGCTTTTGTGAGAACTCAGAAAGGATGAATGACAGTGAAAGCTTTTAGGTGGCTAACCCTATTTCTCCAAGACAGAAAAAGAAAAGAACCTAACCCTAATATCAACTAAAACAATCGGCCTAACCTCCTTAAGGCCCATGCCGAAATTCACTTAAGTGATCACATGCCCGACACATGCCTAAAATTAAAAAGTAACAATATGCCTACCTTGCAACTTGAACCCTAGACCTTTAATTCCTTCCCAGATGCCATTTTTTTAGGAACTTAGTGGCGCAACCTTGCCACTTTACCAAGGCCTTATTTGTGTCACCTTTCCTCCCGAGATATTTATAAGGCCTCCTTGCGGCAATCCTGGGTTGTAATAACAAAACAACCATTTGCGCACACCGTGCCTTGAAGCCAGGCACCTCCCATGCCCTCCTAGCGTCCTTAGCCACTGGGCCAGATGCCTACTTGTGCTAAAACTCAGCCCAATTTACTAATAAAGCCTACTGTCCAGATTCCTTAAGAGCAAATTAAGAATTTGCTAACTGTGGACCTAACGTTTCCACATGTAATAATAACAATAACATCCAATTTATTCGGGCCGTCTTTACCCGAACCCAGACTCAAGGCCCATTACTTTTAGGCCCAAAAATCGGGGCATTACAATTCTACTCCCCTTAAAGAAATTTCGTCCTCAAAATTTCAAACTACCAACTAACCGTATTACTCAAGTCAACCCACTATGCTTCTGCTGCGCACTCTAATAAAAAAATAATTCTTAGTACGACCCAGAACATCTAATTACCAAAGTAAAGAAACATTTATCTAGCACGCATACAATTCGTAACACACACTTAAATAGAATAAGCTTGGCAATCCTGAGCTCGATGCTTCTTGGACCCACATCTAAAGCATGCTCCTGTCTTCCTATGGCATTCACCTGGATGACACCCGTTGCAATTCTTGCCGGCTGGAAAGTTTGGTTTTGCCTTAACACATTTTACAGAACGAGGCTCTGTTCTCTAAGAACTAGGATCCTTCCTTTTCTTACACTCCAAGCACCCTACTTGAAGCGTTTCCCTAATTTCCTTAATTTGGATATCCAATACTTCCTCTACCACTTTCCTTACTAACTTGGCCAGTGCCTCAGTCCCAAGCTCAGAGTTACCGCTACCCGAAGTTGGCAGATTTCGTTTACCCTCAGAATCCATATCAACACTCTACATTATCAGCATGCATAACAATAACTACCAAGAACTCGATTCAAAAATTTTGGTATTTATACAGATGTCCTAGGCATAGAGAGTATTTCAAAGTTTTTCACAGTATTGTATCCTAGCTCTTCCATGATCCAATCCTAGACATACACACATCCATTGCCACACTTTAAGCTTATTACTTGTCCACGAACAACAAATTAAGTTTGAGTCTATTTAAAATATTTATTTCCTTTAAAAACATTTACGTTGTGGAAGCTTTGCTCGGTTATCGTGATATTTTGAAAATAAGTAACTTTTATAAAATGCGCCCTAGAGCTAACCAATTTAAAAAACCCAAAATAAAAATAATAGAGCAGCCTTATTACAATTTTAACTAAAATAGAAATAATCAAAAATAAATGTTAAATTTAAGAGGAAGCTAATTGAAACTTATTTAAAAAAAAAACCAGAAATTTAATCTTCGTGGCCACTCTGAATCTTGCCCAGCTCCAAGTTTACCAACTAGGGCTCACCTGCAAGGATGGAAGAGAAAGGGGGTGAGTTTGGAAAACTCAGTGTGTATGGAAAACTCATTCAAAGCGCAAGTCAGCTCAAGCCCATTGGGCCTAAGCCCTATTCAGATAACAGTGGGTACTGGGCCGAAACACTTTTCAAAGTACAGTAAATTGGGCCTTAGCCCCTTTTCAGATAAAAGTATGGCCCATAGGCCCATTCCAGAACAGAACATACATATTCTTGTATGCAAGCCCAACCTAGCCAATAACCAACCGCTACACTCCACCCGTACCAGCCCTACACTCCATGTGGGGAATAGCTCAACCCACCCAACCCTATACTCCATGTAATAGCACAAATTGGGTCTAGTTGGAACAGAGGTTTCGGGACCACAAAATTCGAGATAGAAATAATTATTTTATGATTATTTTGAGTTCTATTATATGATTGCATGATTGTGTGAAAATTTTGTGAAGAAATTCTATGCATAAAGTGCTCAATTTGAAGTTAGGGACTAAATTGAATAAGTTGTAAAACTTGCATTCTAGAAGTTTCTAGTATAAAATTGCTTTGAAATATTAATTAGGAGGTCTTAAATAGAAATTTGACCAATTTCTAAGTGATGGACAAAAATTGGACATGGATGGAATTTTTGAAAGTTTAGTAAGGAAGGGCATTTTGGTCATTTGGTAATTAAAAGAAATAAAAAGGGAAAATAAAGCCAAAATTGACTCATCTTTTTCATGGAGGCCGAAATTAGCATGGGGGAAGCCATGGCTAGGGTTTTTAAGCTTTCCAAGCTCAATAGTAAGTCCGTTCTAACCCCGTTTTTCAAGTTCTTTACGTTTTTGGAATCCCGGTAATTTGATTAAGCTTATTCTAGCAATAATTTAAGCTAGGGTTCATATTTGGAAAAATACCCATAGGTGAAATGTGTTTATTTTGCTATTTTATGGTAGAATATGAGGTTTTAAATTATGTTAGACAACTTGTGCTACTCGGTTTTGAGTGAACGAGTAAAAGGACTTAATTAGTAAAAATACCTAATAGTCATAAGTATATGTTAGAGTGAGAATTTGATGTTGCCATGGAAGGGAAAAGTGATCAGCATGTCATAAAACATAAGAATAAGGGATGGAGTTTAATTCCCGAGCCTAGGGGCAAAAGTGTAAATATGTAAAAGTTTAGGGGCAAAATTGTAATTTTCCAAGGTTTGAGTTAAGGACTGCTTTGTATAGTACATTAATTAAATAAGTAAAATATGATGTTTTAGATCCCGAAAAATGAGATTTGAACCTAGAATGAGAGAAAAATCGAAAATTTGGAAAGTTGGTAAAATGATCGTTTTAGTATCGAGGTAAGTTCATATGTATAATAAGCATTAATTTATGCATGTTTCAATGTAAAATTGATATATTTATTATAATTTCTGAGGTGTTGAAAGTATGTAAGTTGGTATGATAATAATACAGCAATAATGCTGTAATTTATATTTGAAAGTTAAATTTAGTGAATTAATTGAATTATGTTAAATTAAATGATTATGGTGCCAAGTTTATGAATTGATTTAAAAACATGTCTATGGTACATGAAGTGCATTGAATTATCATACATAAATGTGATTTCTATGATTATGGATATTATGGGAAATTGTAAGTTCATATGATTTTTAATAAGGCAATGTGTAATTTAATGTTATTGCCTTGATATTAAATGAGATGTAAGTTTATATGTAAGTAATACATCAATATTACTTGTATTATGATATTTTATAATAATATTGGAAATATGTTTGTGGATAATTACTTGATTGGTGAAATTGTTGGAAAAGAGAGAAAAATCCCGGTTGAACCTTCGAAAAGATTGGATGATACAGATAGTATGTAGCTAGGTCACATGTATGGTGCTGAGTGCACATCATGTGTACAAGAGAGCTACAAGACATTATGATGTAGCTAGGTCACATGGGTGATACTATGTGTACACCATGTAGACAAGAGAGCTATGGGATATATGTAGCTAGGTCGCATGCGTGGTTCCAGGTGAAGGACACCATGTAGACAAGAGAGCTACGGGATAAATTGGCTAGGTCACATGGGTGGTACTGAGTGTTCACCATGTGTACAAGAGAGCCGAACTATATGATGGGTGGAGCTATGTACTGAAACCACCAAGTATCGAGGACTGATCCGAAGTGTTCAACGGGAGACTCTCTATGTATTGCTTTGTGAGTTTTGTGATGAATAAGTGCATGAACTTGATTATGTGAATGATGTGTTCATTAAGTGACCAGGATGTGGTAAGGTTATAAACAAGAAGTTATACATGAGGATGATTTCATGGTGACCTTGTGATCATGGGCCTATACTTGTGATGTATGAAATGTGGTGAAAATGAATTGTGATATGTATGTTAAAATGAGGTTAATACAAAGAAAGTGTGAAAGAGTGAATTAGCAATAAAACTGTTTTGGACAGTAGCAGTGACGTGATTTTGAAAAATCACCAAAAATAGTAGAAATTGAATCAGATGCTGAATAAGATATCAAATTAAAGTTTAATGCGTCTATTTTCATATAAAAGAAACATAGCAAGAAAAGGAGTTCTATATTTTGAGATATTTATGTTTTTGTGAGACTGGTTCAGAATGATTACATGATCCCCTATTATGAATTTGGAAAATCAAAAAAATTTGGATAAAAATAATTAGAGGCTTAAACTTATATTTTTAAAATCCCTAATGAGTATATTTTCAAGATAAATCAACAAGAACATTATCTGAGTTCTGTACTCTGAGTTAATTAATTTTTAGTGAAGAGAGGTTAGAACTGTCAGAATATGAAACAGGGGAAATTTTAATGAATAAACTGTACTAATTGGCTAAACCAAAAATTATGAAACTTTTATGGTGCAAATATATGTGAGTCTAGTTTTATAGGAAATTTACGGATCTTAATTTGGATCTCTGTAGCTTGAATTATAAATAAGTAAGTGACTATGACTCATGTGGACAGTTTGATGTGAGCATTTATTAGTAAATTGTGAAATCGTACTTACAAGAATGCTATATACATTAAGGATGTGGAATGGAGAGGAGGAGGAGGAAAATAAATATATGTGGAATACATGGAAACTATGGTATATGAAATATTGATATAATGAAATAAATGATATGTGTTTATAAGAAAACAGAAAGAGAATGATATGTATCATGACATGTATATATATATGACTAGTCTCAATGTAATGCTTGTTGGGTATGGAGTTGAATTGAAATGTTTCAGGCAAACATGTTATTTTGCACATCTGAATTGTGGTATTTTATAAAGATATGATCTAGTTTTAAATATGAATGCTTGATGATTAAACTGAAGCTATTTGGTAAGATGATAATCTTGGTATAAATGTATAAGTGGTACTATAATAAACAAGGTAAAATGAGTATGAGAGACACATGTATGATGACATAAAAATGCTATGTTTGTGGTTTAATTGAGAATATTTAATCATTAAATGAATACCGTGTTATATGCTTTTCATTTTGTATAAGTGTGTAAGAGATTAAGGTTGACCAAAGCTTGGAAAATAGCCTAGGTATATTCCACACAGGCAAAAACACGACCATGTGTCTCAGCCGTGTATGGAACATGACTTTGGGACACGGGCGTGTGAAGCCTTAAAACATGAAATTTCCAAGATTTTTGTAAGTTCTCGGTTTAGTCCCGAACCCTTTCTAAAGTATATTTTGGGCTTCGCAAACTCAAATAAGGGACTATGTGTAAGTGAATGAACGTTTTCAAATATGAATGAAATTTTTATGAAGTGAATGAACGTTTTCAAATATGAATGAAATTTTTATGGCCCGTATTTTAGTTTAATGTTTGTATGTTTGTCCGGTAACGCCTCGTACCTTATCCCGGCCTTGGGTACGGGTAAGGGGTGTTACACTCCACAGTTGCAGCATTGCTGCTCAGATATCAGTAAGTTGAGGCAAAGCCTCCAGTATGTGGACAAGCCACTTTCAATACTTCCTCCATCAATAACCCAGTCCTATGCATCAGATAATAATAACATGGCATACAGTAAATAGTAACAGTCAAACATGCATTCAGGTCAACCTTAACCCTAGGGGTATATCAGTAATTTTGCTCCTAGGGGTAAATCTGTAAATTTTCCACCTATAAAGGTATTTCAGTAATTTTATCAGTTTTAAGGATTCTCATGAATGTTACTGTCCTTACTTCCCCATTTGTCATCGCAATAATTTATTTGTCTCAATTTCACAATTTTAGCCATTGGGCCCTAAAACCCCTAATGGGCCCTATAGTGTCCATTAGCAATTTAAGCCCATTTAATTCAAGTTTTATGACCACTTTACCGATTTAAGCAGTTTCAATTCTACAGTCTAACAAAACATACTTACTGCCTATTTTATTATTTTACCCGTATGGGCCCGCAAGCCCATTGAGCCCAATTTTAGCCTATTGAGGCCCAATTACCGAAGTGCACAAAATTTCACACACGACTAAATTACCACTTTTTGATTTCAGATCTAATGATTTCTAAACATCTTGCGAGCACTCGCACACTTACAAGCCCACGAAATGCCGGAATTTCGGCATTTTGGCTTTTGCCGAATTGAACTATGAGAAGGTGTTCGATACACACCTGTTTCGCGACGACTGCTACTGAGATCCCTTACGATGCCCTACAATTGATTACCATAATTGTTAGATTGCAACCCACAACAACCAATCCCAATATTCACCTACCCATATCCGAACCATGCCCCTAAAGCCTTTAGAATCTTACCTTTTTGCCGAAAACCGATGACTAGATCTAAGTCTAGTTGTTCCAAAGATCCAAGCCTTTGATCCACCCTCTAGAAGACACTAATCACCAAAAGAAATTTTCAGTTAAAGACCCTTAAAGCCCTATGCCCAAATCAACAGCCTCCCTAGATTTTAGGGACTTCAGCTTTTTATAAATTGTAAAATAAGACTAGATTTGAGGTGATGAGCACTTACCACTTATTCCTCTTTGATTTCTACGCAGATCTGATGCAGTTCTATCCTCTAAATGATAGTAGAACTCAAATCCAGGAGATCTGAAGTTTCGGCTATAATTACCTAAATCTATGGTATTTCGGCTTTTTAAGTGAAGAAGAAGATGACGATTTGAGGCTATAACTTTGAAGTAATGTTGCCGATAGATACCAAGGGTTTAGAGAAGATGAAAGTTGATCAAAAAGAACAAAAATGACTGAAGGATTTTGGCTTGGAGTAATCGGCACAAGAAGTGAGTTTTTGGGATTTCGGCTTTTATGGCAATCAGCTTTGGAGGTTTTGTGAAGGATGGTATCAACAGAGGAGGTGAGTAAGGTGATAAGAAGGTTTCAGCTAGAATAAAAAATAGAAAGGAAAAAAGAAAATGGAGGAAAAAGAGAGGAAGAAGAAATCGGCACCAAGGAGAAGGAATTTACGTTTTCGGCTTTTGTGAGAACTTAGAAAGGATGAATGATAGTGAAAGCTTTCAGGTGGCTAACCCTAATTCTCTAAGACAGAAAAAGAAAAGAACCTAACCCTAATATCAACTAAAACAATCGGCCCAACCTCCCTAAGGCCCTTGCCGAAATTCACTTAAGTGATCACATGCCCGGCACATGCCTAAAATTAAAAAGTAACAATATGCCTACCTTGCAACTTGAACCCTGGACCTTTAATTCCTTCCCAGATGCCATTTTTTTTAGGAACTTAGTGGTGCCACCTTGCCACTTTACAAAGGCCTTATTTGTGTCACCTTTCCTCCCGAGATATTTATAAGGCCTCCTTGCGGCAATCCTGGGTTGTAAAAAAAAAAACCATTTGCGCATGCCGTGCCTTGGAGCCAGGCACCTCCCACACCCTCCTAGCGTCCTTAGCCATTGGGCCAGATGCCTGCTTGTACTAAAACTCAGCTCAATTTACTAATAAAGCCTACTGCCCAGATTCCTTTAAGAGGCAAAATTTAAGAATTTTGCTAAAGCTATGGGCCAAGCCCTGAACCTTTTTCCCACACCGAAACCTATCGAAATTTATTTAATTGCTACATTA
The DNA here is from genome assembly GCF_007990345.1 of Gossypium hirsutum. Lineage (NCBI taxonomy): Eukaryota > Viridiplantae > Streptophyta > Magnoliopsida > Malvales > Malvaceae > Gossypium > Gossypium hirsutum. Next base: position 83,109,532 of record NC_053426.1, read on the forward strand.
AACCTACGAAATGATAATAATAAATAATAATAACAATAACATCCAATTTATTCAGGCCGTCTTCTACCCGAACCCAGACTCAAGGCCTATTACTTTCAGGCCCAAAAATCGGGGCGTTACAATTCTACTCCCCTTAAAGAAATTTCGTCCTCGAAATTTCAAACTACCAACTAACCGTATTACTCAAGTCAACCCACTATGCTTCTGCTGCGCACTCTAATAAAAAAAATAATTTTTAGTACGACCCGAAACATCTAATTACCAAAGTAAAGAAACATTTATCTAGCACGCATACAATTCGTAACACACACTTAAATAGAATAAGATTGGCAATCCTGAGCTTGATGCTCCTTGGACCCACATCTAAAGCATGCTCCTGTCTTCCTATAGCATTCACCTGGATGATGCCCGTTGCAGTTCTTGCTTGCTGGAAAGTTTGGTCGTGCCTAAACATGTTTCACAGAACGAGGCTCAGTTCTCTGAGAACTAGGATCCTTCCTTTTCTTACACTCCAAGCACCCTACTTGAAGCGTTTCCCTAATTTCCTTAATTTTGATATCCAATACTTCCTCTACCACTTTCCTTACTAACTACGCCAGTGCCTCAGTCCTAAGCTCCGAGTTACCGCTACCCGAAGTTGGCAGACTTTGTTTACCCTCAGAATCCATATCAACACTCTACATTATCAGTAGGCATAACAATAACTACCCCAAGAACTCGATTCAAAAATTTCGATATTTATACAGATGTCCTAGGCATAAAGAGTATTTCAAAGTTTTTCGCAGTATTGTATCCTAGCTACAGTCTTTAGTCCATCTATCAAAAAAAATTCTACAGTTCCAATATCATCCTAACTAAAGTATCATAGTGTTTCAGTACAGGTATATAGCTGATAATTCAGAAATATTCAAAAAAATTCAGAGTAATACTTACAGACTTGGTTCCAGGGATTCAGTGTGCCACCTTATCAGATTTCAGACAAACTCAAAAGATTTGGGCCTTTTTAAAATCCATTTTTCAAACATTTGATTTAAAGAAACCAAGTTTGAAAATTATCTCCTTTAACCAGAAAATTTGTTTTCAAAAGTCAGATTTTTCCAAAAATACCCTCTTTTGAAAACTTTTTTGGACCTGATCCATAGCCGAGTTGTTGCAACGTAGCTCTGATACCACTAGATGTAACACCCCAAACTCGGCCTAGACGTTACGACCGAATCTAGCGTGTCACATTGAAGCGTTATTAGAGAAGTCATGTTTTATCTAAAATCTTTCTTAGTGTTTAAAGAATATTTTCATTTTAAATTAAAGTGAATGGAAGCTGCGCACCAGGTAAGATTCAAGAAAAGAGGAGGTGAGTCAATTAAACTGCTTAAGTACCTAGCTCTTCCATGATCCAATCCTAGACATGCACACATCCATTGCCACACTTTAAGTTTATTACTTGTCCACGAACAACAAATTAAGTTTGAGTCTATTTAAAATATTTATTTCCATTAAAACATTTACGTTGCAGAAGCTTTACTCGGTTATCGTGATATTTTAAAAATAAGTAACTTTTATAAAACGCGCCCTAGAGCTAACCAATTTAAAAAAACCCAAAATAAAAATAATAGAGCGGCCTTATTACAACTTTAACCAAAATAGAAATAATCAAAAATAAATGCAAAATTTAAAAGGAAGCTAATTGAAACTTATTTAAAAAAAAACCAGAAATTTAATCTTCGTGGCCACTCTGAATCACGCCCAGCTCCAAGTCCACCAACTAGGGCTCACCTGCAAGGATGGAAGAGAAAGGGGGTGAGTTTGGAAACCTCAGCGTGTATGGAAAACCCATCCAAACCCCAAGTCAGCTCAAGCCCATTGGGCCTAAGCCCTATTCAGATAACAGTGGGTACTGGGCCAAAGCCCTTTTCAAAGTACAGTAAATTGGGCCTTAGCCCCTTTCCAGATAACAGTATGGCCCATAGGCCCATTCCAGAACAGAACTGACATATTCGTGTATGCAAGCCCAACCCAGCCAATAACCAACTGCTACAGTCCACCCGTACCAGCCCTACACTCCATGTGGGGAATAGCTCAACCCACCCAACCCTACACTCCACAGTTGCAACATTGTTGTTCTGATATCAGTAAGTTGAGGCAAAGCCTCCAGTACGTGGACAAGCCACTTTCAGTACTTCCTCCATCAATAACCCAGTCCCATGCATCAGATAATAATAACATGGCATGCAGTAAATAGTAACAATCAAACATGCATTCAGGTCAACCTTAACCCTAGGGGTATATCAGTAATTTTGCTCCTAGGGGTAAATCTATAAATTTTCCACCTATAAAGGAATTTCAGTAATTTTATCAGTTTTAAGGTTTCTCACGAATGTTACTGTCCTTACTACCCCATTTGTCATCGTAATAATTTATTTGTCTCAATTTCACAATTTTAGCCATTGGGCCCTAAAACCCCTAATGGGCCCTATAGTGTCCATTAGCAATTTAAGCCCATTTAATTCAATTTTTATGATCAGTTTACCGGTTTAAGCAATTTTGATTCTACAGTCTAACAGAACATACTTATTGCCTAATGGGCCCGCAAGCCCATTGGGCCCAGTTTTAGCCTATCGAGGCCCAATTACCGAAGTGCACGAAATTTCACACATGACTAACTTACCACTTTATGATTTCAGATCTAATGATTTCTAAACATCTTGCGAGCACTCGCACACTCACAAGCCCACGAAATGCCGGAATTTCGGCATTTTGGCTTTTGCCGAATTGAACTATGAGAGGGTGTTCGATACACACCTGTTTTGCGACGACTGCTACTGGGATCCCTTACGATGTTCTACAATTTATTACCACAATTCTTAGATTGCAACCCACAACAATCAATCTCAATATTCACCTACCCATATTCCAACCATGCCCCTAAAGCCTTTAGAATCTTACCTTTTTGCCGAAAACCGATGACTAGATCTAATTCTAGTTGTTTCAAAGATCAAAGCCTTCGATCCAACCTCTAGAAGACACTAATCACCAAAATAAATCGCCAGTTAAAGACCCTTAAAGCCTTATGCCCAAATCGACAGCCTCCCTAGATTTTAGGGACTTCGGCTTTTTATAAATTGTAAAATAAGACTAGATCTAAGGTGATGAGCACTTACCACTTATTCCTCTTTGATTTCTATGCAGATCTGATGCATATCTATCCTCTAAACGATAGTAGAACTTGAATCCAAGAGATCTGAAGTTTCGGCTATAAGTCCCTAAATCTATGGTATTTCAACTTTTTAAGTGACGAAGAAGATGACGATTTGAGGCTATAACTTTGAAGTAATGTTGCCGATAGATACCAAGGGTTTAGAGAAGATGAAAGTTGATCAAAAATAACAAAAATAACTGAAGGATTTTGACTTGGAGAAATCGGCACAAGAAGTGAGTTTTCGGGATTTTGATTTTTATGGCAATCGGCTATGGAGGTTTTGTGGAGGATGGGATCGACAGAGGAGGTGAGTAAGGTGATCAGAAGGTTTCGGCTAGAAGAAAAAACAAAAAGGAAGAAAGAAAATGGAGGAAAAAGAGAGGAAGAAGAAATCGGCACCAAGGAGAAGGAATTGCGTTTTCGGCTTTTGTGAGAACTTAGAAAGGATGAATGACAGTGAAAGCTTTCAGGTGGCTAACCCTAATTCTCCAAGACAGAAAAAGAAAATAACCTAACCCTAATATCAACTAAAACAATCGGCCTAACCTCCCTAAGGCCCTTTCCGAAATTCATTTAAGTGATCACATGCTCGGCACATGCCTAAAATTAAAAAGTAACAATGTGCCTACCTTGCAACTTGAACCCTGGACCTTTAATTCCTTCCCAGATGCCATTTTTTTTAGGAACTTAGTGGTGCCACCTAGCCACTTTACCAAGGCCTTATTTGTGTCACCTTTCCTCCTGAGATATTTATAAGGCCTTCTTGCGGCAATCCTGGGTTGTAAAAAAAAACAACCATTTGCGCACGCCGTGCCTTGAAGCCAGGCACCTCTCAGCCCTCCTAGCGTCCTTAGCCACTGGGCCAGATGCCTGCTTGTGCTAAAACTCAGCCCAATTTACTAATAAAGCCTACTGCCCAGTTTCCCTTAAGAGGCAAAATTTAAGAATTTTGCTAATGCTATGGGCCGAGCCCTGAACCTTTTTCCCACACCATAACCCTTCGAAATTTATTTAATTGCTATATTGAACCTACGAAATAATAAATAATATTAACAATAACATCCAATTTATTCGGCCCGTCTTCTACCCGAACCCAAACTCAAGGCCCATTACTTCTAGGCCCAAAAATCTGGGCGTTACATGGTAGGTCTCGGTCAAGGTTTGAGTTCAAACCTAGGGGTAAAAGCAGTTATAGTTTAATTATTAAAAGAACCCTGATGGAAAGTAGGTGGGCTTTTAAATAAATGAAGGAAAAATTGGACAGAAAAGAGCCTGCTGGTCCAGGGGATAAGTAGTGTGTTGCTAGTGTCAGAGGTCTGGGGTTCGAATCCCACTTTTCTCAAAAGAGGGATTTATTTTTGCTAAAAGATGGACAAAGGTGGCATTGGATTTGAACTTTGTAAGGAGCGATAAGAGGAGAAATTTGAGGAGAAGATCAAGGGGTTATCTGGGAGAAAAATGAGGAGATGAGGAGTGAGGAAGAGGTGGAGCCGAATTGGGAATTTGGTCTTGGGAAATTTGGCTATAGAGGCTATATATAGGTGTCGAATGGGAGGTTTCCAGGCTAATGCCAAATTCTCCTTCACTTTGTTGCCAGAAACCCTTTTTCCTAAAAGCCGAAAACCCTTGTTTTTCTTTCTTTTCCTTGTGCCAATTTCCCATCATTCCTCTACTCAATTTTCTTTGTTTCACTTTTGGTTTAGTCGACTTCTTCTTCCCTTTTTCCTTGGTGCCGAATAATCTTTTGTTTGCCATACAACCCTTAAGGGCCGAATACCTCTTTGGCCGAACCTTTTCACTCAGTCGATTCTGGTGTAAGTATTTGCTCCCCCAATCGATTTTTGCTAAGTGTCGATTACTCTGTTCCTCACTTTTCCAATCGGTTTTGGTAAGATTAGTATCAAATTCCAATCCTTTGCATCCCTGCCGATTTGCTCCTCAGGTGAGAGACTTTAGTAAGTGTTCTTGATCTAGGTTGGCCGAATGGTCATAGGTAAGGGAAGGGGGACTTGTGTTGGATACAAGTCACCTATTATTCTGGTTTTAATAATTAAGATTGGTGCAGATCTAGGAGTTGATCATGGTTAGTGATTAAAGAAGGGACTGTTATAACTTGTCGCGCAAGGTAAGGTAAAGCGTGAGGTTTCAGCTTTGGTAAAGATATGTATTAAGCATGTGATTAATTGAAGGGTGATATCAATTGTAGGTTCGGGGCTAAGTAAATTATAGTACACTTTATTACTAGGTGTGTACATGCACTGCACACACACAATAGATTGGCAAAACCCAAAATGCCGAAAAGTCGAAATGTTGAAAAGCCAAAAGTTTAGCTACGGTAGTCTTGCGAGTGCGCGAACACTCATAAGGGGGAAACTGATAGATTATCTGAGGCCTCATGGGCGATTCCATGAACTTGGGCTGTGAATTGGCCAACCGGGCGGGAATGGGCTAAATGGGCCCGATGGGCTATTGGGCCCATAATAGGCAAAAATTGATAATTGATGCTATGTGATGGAAAACTGTATGTGAGCATGATTGTAAATGTGATTTAGGCCTAATGGCCATATGAATGTGGTTTGGGCCTAATGGGCCACATAAATGTGATTGGGCCTAATAGGTCATATGAAAGAGATTGGGCCTAATGGGCCATATACAGGTATGTGGATTTGTTTGGGCTTGTATGGGGTTTTTGGGCCTAGTATATGAAAACTGCTTAAACGGACATAAAACTTATTTAATTAATTAAAGACCGTGGACAAGTCATAGGGTTAAGGTGTGGCAACAGATATATGCATGTCTAGGATTGGATCTAGGGAGAGCTTGGTACTTAAGCGGTCTTAATGACTTACCTCCTCTTCTCTGGAATCCTACTTGGTGCATAGTATTCGTTCATCTTAGTTCACGGGAATTGTTAACGGGCAAAGGTAAGTAAATACCTATAATAAAAAAATTACCGAAATGCCCCTAAGGGCAAAAATGACCAAAATGACCAAAACACTTCAATTGTGAAAGCTTGTTTAAAGCATGTGATTTATGAAAGCCTGTCATTTTAAAATTTAGTTGCGGAAACGTAGAAAAACAATCTATGATTTAGGAAAACCATGTTCACCTTCTCATAATTATAATGCATAAAAATAACAATCCAAATAATAATAAAAGGCAAGGCCTTATTTCATTATAGTTTGAAATTACTTAATAAACTAGAAACATTATGCTTTAAAAAAAACAAGTCCAAGTCATCTTGCTTGCTGGCCACCTCAGGGTCCCTCCATCCGTCGAACCTCCTATTGAGCATCACCTGAGAAAAACAAAAGAGGGGGTGAGTTTTCGAAAACTCAGTGTGTACGACCCTCGACGAGTAATAAGCATTCATCAATCCATAAAATCATACATGCAATGCAATTCAGTGCAACCCACCCTAATAATCCAACCGGTACACATCAACTCTGTCCCCGATACACATCATGTGGGGATATAAATATCGACCCACCCATCCGATACACATCAATGGTAGCTCGATTGCAGAACTACCTTTATTGCAGCAAGCTGCCAATCACATATTAGGCTTAAAAGTCATCGGTAGACCCGCGGTTGTCAAGCAACCATGCGATCCACATATACTTCCTCCATTCCATAATTCCCAACCCATATACAACCTAAACAGAATATCGTATGTATGCAGCAGATATACATGTAACATCCATAAATCTTACATTCCACACATAGGGGTATTTTGGTCATTTTCACCCCTAGGGGCATTTCGGTAATTTATCTTTATTAGGTTTATTACTTACCTTGGCCCATTAACAAGTCCTCATTGGCTAAAGTGAATGGATACTATGCATCCGGTAGGATTCCAAAAAAGAGGAGGTGAGTCATTAAGATCGCTTAAGTACCAAGCTCTGTAACACCCCTATCCCGTGACCGTCGCCGGAATAGGTAAGGGGCATTACCGGGCTTGTAACTCATGTCAGAACCGTAAAATTTTGAACTTTTTCTTGAAATAAAGGTCATTCATTTAGATAAGTACAAAGCACGGCCAGGGATAAAAATTTAAACTTCTCTAAGTAAACATTCAAAAGATGCCATTTTCGCATGGCTTATATACATTAACCAAAATATTCTTCCGCCACTAGTCTATTTTATACATGCCATAAGATAATCCAAAACATAGCAGTACCAAACAGTGGATAGTGATAGTGTGACTAGTTGCTGACGATCCCCGAGCCTGTAGCTTCGCAATGAGATCTATAAAACAGAGGAAACAGAGTAAACGGAGTAAGCATTACAATGCTTAGTAAGTTTTAAGCAGTGTCAACAGATATCAATCAAATTATAACATAGTTGTTCGTATTTTTATTTCACTCTTCCTTCGGGCATACCATCCCTTTACCGAATATGCACATCTCATCATATACAATAGGCAGATAAACTTTCACATAAAAGTGAGCTCATGTGACATAGATATATCGTATGATTTCACATAACCTCTCACACTGATCCGATGTCACATAATCATAGGAATAGTCTCATAGATTGCTCTCGTATGCATCACATAACTACCTTATGATTTAGTGCAAATCAAGCTCACATATAAACTTGGAGTACATACCTGTTTAACCTTTCGCATTGAATATATTTATAAGCAATTCTTATTACGAAGTCTTACCCGGACAAAATCCCCACACGTAGTCATCGGGTCTTTAGAGCTCGGATATAGTACGAGCACGAAGCTTACGGACATTAATCAGTGATAATATTCTCGCATAAAGCCTGCGGGGTTTTAACCCGGATATAGTACTGACACAAATGCCCTTCGGGACTTATCACATTTATACACTTTCACATCCATCACGTTGGCCACTCGGCCCTGTCACATATATACACTTTCACATTCATCACATCGGCCATTAGGCCTTATCACATATATATACACTTTCACATTCATCACATCGGCTATTAGGCCTTATCACATATATATACACTTTCACATTCATCACATCGGCCATTACGCCATACTATCATTTCATATTCGAATACTCATAAACTTACAATATCACGATTTAGAATTCAAGTATGGGTTTAATCAATAGCTTATGAGCAACTAAAACAAGTTTATCAAGGTTCACAACATAATCTCAAATTCAGCACAAGCTGTTTTTCCTGAGTAATAGTCACTAAATTATTTATAACTGGAGCTACAAAACTCCAAATCACTTTCCGTTAATTTTTCCTGAATATAGACTCGTATATCTTCCATCCATAAAATTTCCAGAATTTTAGGTTTGGCCAATAAATACCAGATTTTTCTTAAAGTTTCCCCTGTTTCACTGTTTGACTAATCTGACCACTCTTCACTACGAATCAAATTTCTCATTTTACAGAATTCAAAATATGTTGTATTTGATTTCATTTGAGACTAGACTCATTAAGGAGTCTAAGCATATAAATTTTATCTTATAACCATTTTTGTACAATTTATAATGATTTTCTAAAAGCAGAACAGGGGATTTCGGAGTCATTCTGACACCGTCTCACACAACTTTAAATATCTCATTATCGGAAATTCCTTTGCTTACACGGTTTCTTTTATAAGAAACTAGACTCATTAAGCTTTAATTACATATTTTATTCAGCCTTTAACTCAACTCCCAAAATTTATGGTAATTTTTCCAAAACGCTACTGCTGCTGTCCCTTGCAGATTTATACAATTTACTCTGTAAAGTTCTCATTCACATATTTAAAACATAATATCATATATGCCGTTTTCCATATCATTCTTCATTATAACTAAACTTATATGCTAGAAACTTACCTTAAAAGTTGTCAACGACTATAATTCTACGGCTATTCGCTTAGTTTTGTCGTCCCTTTTTCCGACTTTTGTCCTTGATGCTCTTGAGCTAATGATTAACAAATTTACAAATAAAAAAAATTCTACCATGACGATTATAGCCAAATAACATAGACTAAGAAATTAATGTACATATAAAACGTATACATATATAATTAGCTCAACCTTCAATAATTCAATTTGCTAATTAAAACATAGAAATTTATAACCAATTCAAAATTCCTTAACAATGGCCGAATATCAAAAGGGCTATCAAAGGACATCATCAACTAACTAACAAGCATCAATTGTAATTCAAAACTTAGGTTCACATTTGGCCCAAGCAAACTTCATTTCAATTATGCCACTCTTAAACTTATCCATAATACCCTAAGTTCATTTAGTAGCTAGGCAACAATTATACAAAAACAAGAAGCATTTAACAACAATGTACTTAACCAATTCCTTAAGCATACATTCGGCAATATACATATATATTAATGACTAAAACACTTAGGCCAATTCTAAATCATCCACAAATCTTCATGCTTACATGCCATAACCGTATGGTTCTTATCACACTTGGACCACAAAATGCATAAATTTCACAAATTCTAATTAATATCATAGGCTCAATTTCGGCTAACACTCATTTAAATACTTACAATTTAGCACTAATTTAGCATTTCAACATAGCCGATTGTCATTAAGCAATTTAGCCACAAACATTTAATTTTTCCAAGCTCAACTCATCTACAATCAACCCTCAATACCCTAAAGCATCAAAAACGACATCAAAGAAATACAAACATCCATGACCGAATGTCATCTTCATAACTTTACAAAAACATTTGCCATGAGCTAGCTTCTATACTTGATGGCCACTCCAAATATACAAAGATTTTCAATGATAGAGCATTAACATACCTTAATCCACTTAAAGGTGACCAAATGCCTTAACTTCAATTTCTTCTTTTCTTTCTTTAGGTACGGCAATGGAGGAAGAAAAAGATGAACCAACTTTGTTTTTATCACCCATTTCTTTTAATATAAGTTCATATTTCATATTATTTATTCATTTAACATTTAATTTATTAATATAAAAGGCATATATTTTGTATCCCATGCTCCTTATTTTATCATACTTCCCATGAAACACTAACTTAACATGTTTATGACATGTTCTTGCCCATCACACTTGGTCTACCATACTTGTCATGGCCGACCACTACTAATTAGGGGGGAAATTGACATGCAAGTCCCCCTTTTTATTTCAGGCACTAATAGATCTTTATGCTTTGACCTATCACATTTCAAAATTTTCTCACATAAGTCCTATTTGATAAAATTCACTTACTATTAACAAAATTCAAACATGAAATTTTCACACATGCATATGTACATATAATGAGCATTAACTATGACGGTTAATTATCTTTATGACTCGGTTTAGTGGTCCCGAAACCACTTTCCGACTAGGGTCACTTTAGGGGTGTCACAACTCTTCCCCACTTAAAAAATTTTCGTCCCCGAAAATTTCTACCGATGCATAGTTTAGGATAACGTCCTCTTATTGAATTATATCCACAAAGACATTAGCTCATTGATAGCAATTGTAATTCATTATTGATTTCGCATCGATCTATAAAATCATTTTCTTATCTTAAAACAAATACATAAACATTTCTACAAGTATGCACATATATCTCATTTTCTTGATTTCATAAGTAATAATCACTTAATTTAATTCACAAATGCATTTCAAACACATATTAAGCTCATATTAATATGTATAATTCACATCATCAACCCACATATTTGTAACCCACATTTTCATTCATGTATAAGCTGTAACCTGACCGAAAGTACACATATACTCAAACATCCCAATAAATATCCTTTATCACTCCATCATATCTCACTATTCAACTTAACCTATTTCCAACAGAAAATCAACTTCCACATACCAGAACATTGAGTTCATTTAGTACATTCAATCACCGTTAACGATACCCGTATACAATCGATTTGGCATCAAGCCTCATATTGTATACCGGCATGGGATTTATTTTAGCACATAACCCATATATCCAAAATTATCAGCATTCATCACAAATTCTTACAGACTTTCAAATGTCGAACTTAATCGAAATAATTTCTTGAATATGATTAACAACAAAAAATAGGGGTCATTTAGCAATAGCACATATGACTTCATATACCAAGCATTCCATAGACTAAATTCGTAACACATTTATAACATGAATTTATTTCTTAACAACATATCCACCATCTTTTTACTTTCATCTGATTTTCTCATACCTTCTGTACATACCTGTATCACTTATTCTGATCTTACTTAATTTATCATCTTAAATATACCTGTTGAATCATTCGAAATCATTACGGATACTCATTAAGCACATATAGCTCTTACAATGCCATATCCTAGATATGGTCTTACATATTCTCACATATCGAGCCGATGCCATGTCCCAGACATGGTCTTACACACTATCTCAAATCAATGCCTTCGTCCCAGGCGAGGTCTTACATGAATTCCACTTCACACACTTAGTGCCCACTGACCGATCTCGCACTCATAGTGCTCGGTTAAAGGAATTCACACACACACAGTGCCTCTAATCATTCACACACATAGTGCTCTTATTCATTCGTTATTACACATTGAAATGACTTAACCAAGTCTATAAACATCATGTATGTACACTTTTAAACATATCATCTCATTTAAATTTGAATTCGTATAGTAATGAACACTTAAACTTTTCTCAAATTACCGGCACGAAGCCTACTAGGCACGAAGGCCCGAATACACGTCACCAGCATGATTGCTCTTCGGGACCTAGCCCGGATAACACCAGCACAAATGCTCTTCGGGGTTTAGCACGAATATATCACTAGCACGAATGCTCTTCGGAACTTAGTCCGGATACATCACTAGCACGAATGCTCTTCGAGACTTAGCCCGGATACATCACTAGCACGAATGCTCTTCGGGACTTAGCCCGGATACATCACTAGCATGAATGCTCTTCGGGACTTAGCCCGGATACATCACTAGCATGAATGCTCTTCGGAACTTAGCCCGGATACATCACTAGCACGAATGCTCTTCGGAACTTAGTCCGGATACATCACTAGCACGAATGCTCTTCGGAACTTAGTCCGGATACATCACTAGCACGAATGCTCTTCGAGATTTAGCCCGGACATTTCACTCTCAATTCTCATGTACATATACACATATAGCAATACACATTAGTATATCATTTACATTACTTGAATACAAACACAACATGCTTATCGACCATTCAACTTCCAGTTCCATAGCCACATACAAAAATCACATTTATAGTCATAACACTCTTTCAAAATTGCATCACTTATACCCTTATAATTCAATCCAAATCGAAATTCAAATGCGAGTACATGATACGTACCTGATCAACTTAATAATTTAGGCATATCTAAGTGAAGTTATATCACAAATTCTCATAGTCAGAAGCTTGCTACAGCTCGATCGGGATCAAGATTCATTGCAATACAGCAAACACATTTTAATAGCCAAAAATCATCACACTATCATTTTATCACTTTATGGCATGTATAAATAGACTCACGCGTGCTACGTTAGTCCTAGAATCGACTAAACCGTAGCTCTGATACCAATAAAATGTAACACCCCTATCCCGTGACCGTCGCCGAAATAGGTAAGGTGCATTACCGGGCTTGTAACTCATGTCAGAACCGTAAAATTTTGAACTTTTTCTTGAAATAAAGGTCATTCATTTAGATAAGTACTAAGCACGGCCAGGGATAAAATTTAAACTTCTCTAAGTAAACATTCAAAAGATGCCATTTTCGCATGGCTTATATACATTAACCAAAATATTCTTCCGCCACTAGTCTATTTTATACATGCCATAAGATAATCCAAAACATAGCAGTACCAAACAGTGGATAGTGATAGTGTGGCTAGTTGCTGATGATCCCCGAGCCTGTAGCTTCGCAATGAGATCTATAAAACAGAGGAAACAGAGTAAACGGAGTAAGCATTACAATGCTTAGTAAGTTTTAAGCAGTGTTAACAGATATCAATCAAATTATAACATAGTTGTTCGTATTTTTATTTCACTCTTCCTTCGGGCATACCATCCCTTTATCGAATATGCACATCTCATCATATACAATAGGCAGATAAACTTTCACATAAAAGTGAGCTCATGTGACATAGATATATCGTATGATTTCACATAACCTCTCACACTGATCCGATGTCACATAATCATAGGAATAGTCTCATAGATTGCTCTCGTATGCATCACATAACTACCTTATGATTTAGTGCAAATCAAGCTCACATATAAACTTGGAGTACATACCTGTTTAACCTTTCGCATTGAATATATTTATAAGCAATTCTTATTACGAAGTCTTACCCGGACAAAATCCCCACACGTAGTCATCGGGTCTTTAGAGCTCAGATATAGTACGAGCACGAAGCTTACGGACATTAATCAGTGATAATATTCTCGCATAAAGCCTGCGGGGTTTTAACCCGGATATAGTACTGACACAAATGCCCTTCGGGACTTATCACATTTATACACTTTCACATCCATCACGTTGGCCACTCGGCCCTGTCACATATATACACTTTCACATTCATCACATCGGCCATTAGGCCTTATCACATATATACACTTTCACATTCATCACATCGGCCATTAGGCCTTATCACATATATATACACTTTCACATTCATCACATCGGCCATTACGCCATACTATCATTTCATATTCGAATACTCATAAACTTACAATATCACGATTTAGAATTCAAGTATGGGTTTAATCAATAGCTTATGAGCAACTAAAACAAGTTTATCAAGGTTCACAACATAATCTCAAATTCAGCACAAGCTGTTTTTCCTGAGCAATAGTCACTAAATTATTTATAACTGGAGCTAAAAAACTCCAAATCACTTTCCGTTAATTTTTCCTGAATATAGACTCGTATATCTTCCATCCATAAAATTTCTAGAATTTTAGGTTTGGCCAATCAATACCAGATTTTTCTTAAAGTTTTCCCTGTTTCACTGTTTGACTAATCTGACCACTCTTCACTACGAATCAAATTTCTCATTTTACAGAATTCAAAATATGTTGTATTTGATTTCATTTGAAACTAGACTCATTAAGGAGTCGAAGCATATAAATTTTATCTTATAAACATTTTTGTACAATTTATAATGATTTTCTAAAAACAGAACAGGGGATTTCGGAGTCATTCTGACACCGTCTCACACAACTTTAAATATCTCATTATCTAAAATTCCTTTGCTTACACGGTTTCTTTTATAAGAAACTAGACTCATTAAGCTTTAATTACATATTTTATTCAGCCTTTAACTCAACTCCCACAATTTATGGTAATTTTTCCAAAACGCTACTGCTGCTGTCCCTTGCAGATTTATACAATTTACTCTGTAAAGTTCTCATTCACATATTTAAAACATAATATCATATATGCCATTTTCCATATCATTCTTCATTATAACTAAACTTATATGCTGGAAACTTACCTTAAAAGTTGTCGACGACTATAATTCTACGGCTATTTGCTTAGTTTTGTCGTCCCTTTTTCCGACTTTTGTCCTTGATGCTCTTGAGCTAATGATTAACAAATTTACAAATAAAAAAAAATTCTACCATGACGATTATAGCCGAATAACATAGACTAAGAAATTAATGTACATATAAAACGTATACATATATAATTAGCTCAACCTTCAATAATTCAATTTGCTAATTAAAACATAGAAATTTATAACCAATTCAAAATTCCTTAACAATGGCCGAATATCAAAAGGGCTATCAAAGGACATCATCAACTAACTAACAAGCATCAATTGTAATTCAAAACTTAGGTTCACATTTGGCCCAAGCAAACTTCATTTCAATTATGCCACTCTTAAACTTATCCATAATACCCTAAGTTCATTTAGTAGCTAGGCAACAATTATACAAAAACAAGAAGCATTTAACAACAATGTACTTAACCAATTCCTTAAGCATACATTCGGCAATATACATATATATTAATGACTAAAACACTTAGGCCAATTCTAAATCATCCACAAATCTTCATGCTTACATGCCATAACCGTATGGTTCTTATCACACTTGGACCACAAAATGCATAAATTTCACAAATTCTAATTAATATCATAGGCTCAATTTCGGCTAACACTCATTTAAATACTTACAATTTAGCACTAATTTAGCATTTCAACATAGCCGATTGTCATTAAGCAATTTAGCCTAAAACATTTAATTTTACCAAGCTCAACTCATCTACAATCAACCCTCAATACCCTAAAGCATCAAAAACGACATCAAAGAAATACAAACATCCATGACCGAATGTCATCTTCATAACTTTACAAAAACATTTGCCATGAGCTAGCTTCTATACTTGATGGCCACTCCAAATATACAAAGATTTTCAATGATAGAGCATTAACATACCTTAATCCACTTAAAGGTGACCAAATGCCTTAACTTCAATTTCTTCTTTTCTTTCTTTAGGTACGGCAATGGAGGAAGAAAAAGATGAACCAACTTTGTTTTTATCACCCATTTCTTTTAATATAAGTTCATATTTCATATTATTTATTCATTTAACATTTAATTTATTAATATAAAAGGCATATATTTTGTATCCCATGCTCCTTATTTTATCATACTTCCCATGAAACACTAACTTAACATGTTTATGACATGTTCTTGCCCATCACACTTGGTCTACCATACTTGTCATGGCCGGCCACTACTAATTAGGGAGGAAATTGACATGCAAGTCCCCCTTTTTATTTCATGCACTAATAGATCTTTATGCTTTGACCTATCACATTTCAAAATTTTCTCACATAAGTCCTATTTGATAAAATTCACTTACTATTAACAAAATTCAAACATGAAATTTTCACACATGCATATGTACATATAATGAGCATTAACTATGACGGTTAATTATCTTTATGACTCGGTTTAGTGGTCCCGAAACCACTTTTCGACTAGGGTCACTTTAGGGGTGTCACAAGCTCTCCCTAGATCTAATCCTAGACATGCATATACCCATTACCACGCCTTAACCTTATGACTCATCCACGGTCTCAATTAATTAATTAAGTTTTGATAAACCGTAATTTATACATATTTTTACCCCATGTTTAACGCATTTTATGGATGATTTTCCATTAGAATTGGTGAATTCGATGCTCCTAATGCTTTAATTTGATGTTTTATACTTAGGAGAACATAGGAGAGCGAAAGGAATGAGAAACGGGCCAAAAACAGAGAAAATGGGCCAAAGTACGAAATCAACACAGCTTGGACCTCCTCACAAGGGCAGACCACACGGCCATGTCAATCTAGCAGAATCGAAGCACGACTCACACGGGTATAGCACACGGCCGTGCCATTCTAACAGGCTCGAACACGGCCTGAAGTAATCGCACACGGGCGTGTCACACGGCCGTGTCCCTGCCGAGCCCAAGTTGAGTCCAATTCGGAAAAGGCCACTTTTGAGGGCTCATAGGCATTCCAAAGCCTATAAATACTCCCTAGAGGAGGATGAAAAATGAGACGGAGAAGGGGGAGTAAGGAAATACTCCAAGAAAGCCGATTGATCCATCTCAGAAGCCGGATTCATCATCAAGATTGAAGATCTCTCCTCAATTTCTCTTCAGGAGTTTTGGGTTTTCTTTATGTTTTGTATTCTTTACTCTTCTGAGATGTTTTCTTATTTAGTTATGAACTAAAACCCCTAAATACCTAAGGGGAATGAAACCTAAGATGAATCTTGTTATTATTTTCTAAATCATATGATAAATATTTAACCTGTTCTTAATTATGTGTTCTTAATTCTTCTTTGTATATCCCAGGATACTAATTCAAGACATGCTCTTATTCAGAGGAGGAATAGACCCTGTCCAAGAGTACATTTGTCATAATTAAGCGGAGTTGATTGCGCGCCTAGACATAGGGTGACAAGATTTTGCCAGATTAGGGTGAAACATAATAAGGTGATCCATAGATCGAGTTAATGCAACCCTAGAGTGTTAATTAGAGAAATGTCTCGGTTATTCAATCTAGGGATTAGACATTATTAGTCTTGAGTAGGAATAATAACATAACTTAGGGATCTCTATGGAACAAGTTGAATGAATAAATCGTCTGATTCGGAGCCAGAATAACAAGTAAAGTCTAGGTGGATTTTTCCTTAGGTATTATCTTCATTCAATCGATTTTCCCAAAAGCAATTCCCCAATTCTTTTCTCTGTGCGTTCTTAGTTTAGATAATTAGTTAATTAAAACAAAACCCCATTATTCTTAGGCTAGATAATAAAAAGACAGTCATTACTAGTACTTTTAGTTCCTTTGGGTTCGACAATCCGGTCTTGCTAAAACTATACTACTGTTCGATAGGTACAATTGCTTACATCGTGATGATAGTTAGTTCAAGAATGAGTAATTATAAATATTTAAAACCTATCACGCAACCTCGCGATCAAGTTTTTGGCGCCGTTGCTGGGGAACTAAGATATTAGGAACACTAAATTTTTATTACTTTAGCCATTTATTTTTCTTGCAATTTAATTTAATTTCATTATTATTTATTAACTTGATTTTTCCTTCTCTTGGCAGGTTTTCATAGTTTATGACTAGAAGAAACCCGTCGGGACCATTACTTTTTGATAAAGAAATTGATCGCACAGTATATAGAAATCAAAGAGAAATAAGACGAAGCTTAAGATACACAGAGAACGAGCAAGAAGGCGATACTCAAACCGAAGAGATGGTTGAAAACCAAGGCAATCAGCTACCTCCTGCAATTGCAGCTAATCAAAATCCTGCTCCACGCACTATGTATGATTATGCTAAACCTTTTTTAATAGGAACCAAATCAAGCATAGTTAGACCTACTGTAGCTGCAAATACTTTTGAATTAAAACCTAACACTATTCCAATGATACAACAATTTGTTCAGTTTGATGGTTTGCAGGATGAGGATCCCAATGCTCATTTAGCCAACTTCTTAGAACTATGCTATACATTTGAAATTAATGGTGTTTCTGATGATGCCATACGTCTTCGGTTGTTTCCCTTTTCATTGAGAAACAAAGCTAAACAGTGGTTGAACTCGTTACCACGAGGGTCAATTACTACTTGGGAACAAATGACCGAAAAATTCTTACTTAAATATTTTCTGCCGGCTAAAACGGCTAAATTATGTAATGACATCTCTTCTTTTGTGCAGATGGATTTAGAAACCCTCTACGATGCATGGGAGAGATACAAGGACTTACTGAGAAGGTGCCCTCACCATGGGTTGCCGCTTTGGCTCCAAGTTCAAACATTCCACAATGGTTTGAATCCTTCGACTCAACAAATGGTTGACACAGCTGCTGGCGGAACCATCAACAACAAAACACCGGAAGATACCTATGAGTTTATAGAAGAGATGTCACTGAATAACTATCAGTGGCAAGTCAGGAGGACAAAGCTAACGAAAACAACTGGAGTTTATAATGTCGATTAGGTCACCATGCTCTCTAATTAGGTAGAACTTTTGAATAAGAAAGTTGATGGTTTTCTTAGTTATTCATAGGTTCACCCAGTAATGCAATACGAAGCAAGTGGAAGTGGAACAAACCATTCGAAACACCAACCTTATGGTCACAACATGGATAACGAGCAATTAAATTACATTGGGTAATAATCCTTGACCTCAAAACAATCCATTTAGTAACACTTATAATGCAGTTTGGAGGAACCACCCCAATTTTTCATGGGGCGGTCAAGGAAATCAAAGACCACAACATCCTCCGGGCTACCAACAACCACCCTACCAGTAGGAAAAGAAGCCGAACCTTGAAGAGATGCTCTGCAAGTTTATTTCGGTGTCAGAAACTCCTTTTTAGAACACGGAGACAGCACTTAAAAATCAACAAGTGTCGATCCAAGGGCTAAAAACTCAGATAGGCCAGCTTTCTAAACTAAACTCCGAACAACCACAAGGTAGCTTGCCAAGTAACACTGAACCCAACCCAAGGGAACAGCTCAACACAATTATTATCCAAGATGACAAAGGAGTCATTGAGCCTGAACCAGAACCAAGGCAAGAAACAGTGGTAAGCAAAGGTAAAGGTGAGGTAGATCAAAATACAAACAAACCAGTGCCTGTCGAATATAAACCTCGTGCGCCATATCCCAACGTGACAAGGAAAGACTTCTCAGATGAACAATTTGGTAAATTCCTTAAACTCTTGAAAAAATTACATATTAACTTACCGTTTATTGAAGCTCTATTGCAGATGCCAAACGCAATGAAATTTTTAAAGGAGCTTTTAGCAAATAAACGGAAGTTGGACGAGGCATCTCATGTAGAGCTGAACGCAGTTTGCTCGGATATTCTCCAAAATAAACTACCAAACAAACTAAAAGATCCAAGGAGTTTTACGATTCCTTGCTTAATTGGTAGTTTAGATGTTAATTATACATTAGCTGATCTAGGGGCTAGTCTGAACGTCATGCCTTACAAAATGTTTAAGCAACTAGGTCTCGGGAAACCCAAACAAACTAGGATGAGCATTCAATTAGCAGATAAAACTATAAGGTTCCCTAGGGGTATTATTGAAGATGTGCTAGTTAAAATCGATAAATTTATATTTCCCATTGACTTTATTGTTCTAGACATAGAAAAGGATAGCAACACTCCCTTAATCCTAGGAAAGCCCTTTTTAGCAACTGCTATAACTATCATTGATGCTGGCATAGGTGAACTCACACTCTAGGTGGGAGACGAAACAATCACCCTTCAAGCTCGTAATTCTGGCAACACGTCAGGAATTGAAGGTAATCATTCAAACCATTCTATTAAACCTAACAATATGGTGCAACCCACTTTGCAGAAAATGAGTCTGAAGGAAGCACACGAGTCGTTCTCAAGCAATAGTAGAGGACCTACTCATGAAGATCAAAGATTACAAATCGAGGAACTCGATGAATGGAGGACGCACAAACCAAGAACACCCGACAAACTGAAACTACGCTAAAACAAGCCCGATACCTCTCCAAATCAACTTAAGGTTGGTGATAAGGTCTTATTAGATGCTGCAGATCCCCATATTGTCACTGCCACACCGAATGAGGAAATCCCTCTTACAGTACTCAGTATTTTTCCATTCAGTATGGTGGAGGTGAGTCATCCCAAGTTTGACACTTTTAAGGTAAACAGCACCCGTTTAAAACCTTATTTTAATGAGATTGATAGCAGGAATGAGCAGTATAAACTCCTCGAACCACCATGATTATTCAACGGAGAGGTAAGTCGAGCTTAGACTATAAATAAGCGCTTCTTGGGAGGTAACCTGAGCACTAACAATATTAATTTCTTTGAATTTTGGTATTTAACTCCTAACTTACTAATAGAAATCTTGAATACAGGTGTTTCCACAGAGACACGGCCAAGAACACAGGCATGCTTAAGGCCGTGTGAAAATAGGGCAAAAGATTTCCCCAACATGGGTTATGATTAAACGCCACAGCTGTGCGATATGGCAGTGTTCGAGCCTGCCAAAACAACGCGGGTGTGCGACACGCCCGTGTGGAAGACCCCATGGTTGAAACTGAGAAACTAGCACGGGCGTGTGACACGCCCGTATCTAACACCCGTGGTCGAACCTGTTAGAATAACACAGGCGTGGCGCTTGCACACACGGGCATGGGAGAAGTGAGCGAAGCTAGACACGGCCGTGTGAACCCACACGCCCGAGGAACACGGGCGTGTACTAAATGTCAGACACGCCCAAATTTGAAATTGGTGAATCACACAGGCTAAAATTGGGGAACATAGGTGTGTGCCATGGCCGTGTGCCCCAAAATCTATAAATACCCTGCACTGTTCACTTTTTTCTCCATTCAAAAACCCTAACCCTAGCCACTGCAACTCCATACGGCCCCCCTGCCACGCCCGTGCGCTGCCTCGAACTTCTTTTTTTGACGCTCAAACTCTCTCCCTTAGTGTTTGTTTACTCATTTCACTTCTATTTTACTCATTACTAATGCTTATTATTAGCATAATCTTCATTGCTTTTGAACTATTTTTCATTTTGCTCATTATTTTATCCTTTAGTTTGCATTCTTAAGTTAGTTATTATATATGGCATGTTAAATCAAGTGATTAGGAAAACTTCATACCCATGATTTTACCATGCTCATTCTCATGATATTTCCATGCCAATGCCTCTCATGAAATTTGCATTTTTCAATTATTTATCATACATTTCATATTGTTAGGGAAGCTTCATTCTTTTGTCTTACACATGCCATTACTACATACAATGATAAGGTCACGAAATTATTATATTAGTTATGTTTGGTTGTGGCTGAAAGTCTGCTTTTTAGTTGAAAATTGTATTCCTTTTACTTCGACCACTCATCAAGATGACTCAATGATTCTAATCGCAGGTACCATGTCATCATCACGAGGAAAGAAAACTGCCGTACCAGCCTCGAAGAAGAGGAAAGGAGCGTCATCTTCTGCTGGTCCAACTGCGAAAATTCGTCACCCTCTCCTGCAGTTTCCCCGAGGTCCCAAAGAAGAGCTTTTCCAGATACTTCGGGCCCGACCCTTAATTACGGGCTGCTGCATTGACTGGGCTGTCGTAGAACAAGTTCAGATGGCTGACGTGATTCGGGTTCCCCTAACCACCGACCCTTGGGAGCTGTTCTTCGGGATTATAGAGACAACAGACCTCAAGCTCACGATGGAACTCTACTCAATGTTCCATCATCAGACTATAATGACAAGGTACGATGATCCCAACACGGTTCAATTTCGCCTAAGCAGATTAATCCAAATCCGCCAGCTAAGTGTCCCAGAGTTCGGTGCTACACTAGGCTTATATACGGAGGAGTTTAGGGAGGAGAATGAACTACATGCTCTCAGTCGCCACATACATTTCTCTCCTTCGAAGTGCTGGCGCACTTTGGCCCCTAGCACGGCCTCGTACAATCTTAGCCGCTCCAAGGCATCAGTTCTCCCACCATCCCTGAGGTACTTACACACTGTTTTAGCTCACACGATTATAGGGAGGCGAGAAAGCACTGGCGTCGTCAACACCCACGACGTCTACTTCTTATGGTGCATGTCGCAAGGGCACATCATCGACCTTGCCTATTTCATCACCCTTGCGATTCAGTACCAAATGGAGTGGCATTGGAAGGGGGTCATCTCCATTGGCCCCTACGTGACTAGGCTGGCACGACACTTCAGGCTCCTCAACACCGCAGCCCAAGAATCATCCCTTACCCTCATCGACCAGATGTCTCCACAAGGCATCTCGAGCATTCTTAGCATGAGGATGATCGAGAGGCGCTGAGGAACCTACCCTCCCTAATATCATCTCGCCCAATCTATAGGGGAGGAGGCCTACGAGGACATTCCTAATGATGTCCCCTCACAGTATGAGGACCCACCGACTCAGCCACCACCACCCTCTCGTCCAGCTCATGCGGTGGCTTCATATGCTGACATCTCTGAGCGCCTCACCCGATTCAAGCATCAGTGTTTTCAACGATTTGACAACATTGATGCTACCCTACAGCAGATTTGCCAGCACCTCCACATCTCATCGCCAGTCCCACCTCGCGAACCATCCAATGATGAAGATGTTTAGAAATATTTATTTATTATTTTATGTTTTTAATTTTTATTGAAACTACTCTTTATTTTTATTAGATTTTATAAATTTTATTTTTAATTATCAATTTCGATTTTTCTTTTTGAGTAATTATTTTTCCTAATATCCCCTAAAAAGTTCCTGATTTTATCATAGTTATATAGAGCTCTTAAGCTCATCATCATATAGGAACTAAAACTCCACCGGGAAAGGTTCTCCACGACTGCCATGTCCTGCTCGACCACGACCATAGCTACCACTAGAAATAATATTCTTTTGGCACAAGACTTATGACCTAATGAACCTCTAAGACCGCCGGAGTATCCTCCTCCACTCTCGAACCGATCACTCTCCAAAACTCTAGTTCGAGGAATTCATCATACAGGAAGTTTCACTTCTCTCCCTATCATATTTTTATACTCTAATATCTATATTTGTACATTGAGGGCAATGTACATCTTAAGTGTGGGGGGAATTCATTCATTATTAGAAAAATCCATGAATAATCACCTTGTTCTCTTGAAAAACTCTCATATCATATTTAGGATAAATTTTAATTGATTTATGATTTTGATTGATATTTCTTGAATTAAAACATAGGCATTTATGCATTGATTGTTTAAATTTTAGGACATTAGAGAATCAAGCATGATAAGTTGATATTTAAGAATTTAAAATTATAGGTTGTTTCCTCAAGTCTAGGTATTACTTTGAATTGGAATTCACGAGTCTAAACATCAAAAAGCCATAATTTTTGTGAGATTTTTGAGCTTTTTGAGCATCTACTGATCCTTTCATGCTCACTTTTGTTATTGCTTTGAGTGCGTCAGTATTGAACTGTAATTCTAGAACTTGCTTGATTATGCATGTCGAGACCACACCATTTGATTTGATATGTCAAAATGATTAAGGCACTTAGGATTAACCCACTCATGCCATGAAAAGCCTACCTCCACGATTAACCCTTACTAAACCCCTTTGAGCCCAACAAGCCATTCTTTGTATCAGCCTTAATTTAACCCTTAACCCATTATTGTTGAAATCCCCTCAATTAATTTGATTCCTATTTTTGTCGAGATTTGAGTTAAAAAAAATTTGCGTAGCTATGTATTTTTTGTAATAAGTTAGTCTATGATTATTTAACTTGTTCTTAAAAAAAATAACTATGTATACATATCTGTAATTTCATATTCTGAGAAGAAGCTCTGTTGTACGCAAGTGAAGATTACCTCTTTTTCTAGTTAGGCAATTCTTCAATTCAATCTCGATTCTAACCCTTTCTTTCAGCTTGACACCCCCTAACCAAGCTTCATTACAACCCTCTAAAGACCTTTTGATTGATGTATCATCTTAAATTATAGTGGTGGAGATTTGATTTTCATGCAAGCCTATGGTAATGACTTTTCATTATTGACTATTGAGTGCTTCATTTATTATCCTTAAACACCTCGAGTGATTTGAGTGAATCTTTAGTGAGGGTGTCAAACTCTGTAATATTCTGAATCAAAGGTAATTACTTAGATGTGGAGAGACACTTATGTTTGCATGATTAAATACTTCTTTTAGTTGAATTATCAATGTATGTTTACCTATGGATTATTTTGGGATATTATCGATAAGAATTATAAGTTGAGGAGAATTTATTTTGATTACGAGTTGAGGATTTTGCTTGAGGACAAGTAAATGCATAAGTGTGGGGGTATTTGATAAACCGTAATTTATACATATTTTTACCCCATGTTTAACGCATTTTATGGATGATTTTCCATTAGAATTGGTGAATTCGATGCTCCTAATGCTTTAATTTCATGTTTTATAGTTAGGAGAGCATAGGAGAGCGAAAGGAACGAGAAACAGGCCAAAAACAGAGAAAATGGGCTAAAGTACAAAATTAACACGGCCTGGACCTCCTCACATGGGCAGACCACACGGCTTACACGGCTATAGCACACGCATGTGCCATTCTAACAGGCTCGAACATGGCCTGGACCTCCTCTGAATTGGACTCAACTAGGGCTCGGCAGGGACATGCCCGTGTGATACGCTAGTGTGCGATTACTTCAGGCCGTGTTCGAGCCTGTTAGAATGGCACATGCGTGTGCTATAGCCGTGTAAGTCGTGCTTCGATTTTGCCAGAATAACAAGTAAAGTCTGGGTGGATTTTTTCTTAGGTATTGTCTTCATTTAATCGATTTTCCCAAAAGCAATTCCCCAATTCTTTTCTCTGTGCATTCTTAGTTTAGATAATTAGTTAATTAAAACAAAACCCCATTATTCTTAGGCTAGATAATAAAAAGACAGTCATTACTAGTATTTTTAGTTCCTTTGGGTTCGACAATCCGGTCTTGCTAAAACTATACTATTGTTCGATAGGTACACTTGCCTACATCGCGATAATAGTTAGTTCAAGAAAGAGTAATTATAAATATTTAAAACCTATCACGAAACCTCGCGATCAAGTTTTATGTCAATTAAAAAGTTATCAGATACAAGGCCCAAAACCCCTTACAAAGCCCAAACAAGTCTACATACATGCATATGGCCCACTAGGCCCAATCTCATTCATATGGCCTATTAGGCCCAAATCACATTCATGTACATGCTTTCCTATAATTGCCATCACTTAACATCAAGTTGCCAATTTTTCCTATTATGGGCCCAACAGTCCATCAGGCCCACTTAGCCCATCCTGGCCCGGTTGGCCAAACTACGGCCCAAGTTCATGGAATCGCCTGTGGGGCCTCATATAACCTATCAGTTTCCCCCTTATGAGTATTCGCGCACTCACAAGACTACCGTAGCAAAACTTTCAGCTTTTCGGCATTTCGGCTTTTGCCAATCTACTGTGTCTGTGCAGTGCATGTAGACACCTGGTAATAAAGCGTGTTGCGATTTCCTTAGCCCCAAACCTACAATCGATATCACCCTTCAATTAATCGCATGCTTAATACATATCTTTACCAAAACCAAAACCTTACCCTTTACCTTACCTTGTGCGACAAGTTATAACAGTCCCTTCTTTAATCACTAACCGTGACCGACTCCTAGATCTACCCCAATCTTAATTTTTAAAACTAGAATAACAGGTGACTAGTATCCAACACAAGTCTCCCTTCCCTTAACTATGACTATTCGGCCAACTAAGATCAAGAACACTTACCAAAGTCTCTCACCTGAGGAGCAAATTAGCAGGGATCCAAAGGACTAGAATTTGATACTAATCCTACGAAAACCAATTGGAAGAAGTGAGGAGCAGAGTAATCGATACTTAGCAAAAACCAATTAGGGGAGCAAACACTTACACTAGAATCGACTGAGTGAAAAGGGTAGTGGCGGCACCAAGGGTATTTGGCCAAAGAGGTGTTTAGCCTTTGAGGGTTGCATGGAAGACAAAAGATTATTCGTCGCCAAGGAAAAAGGGAAGAAGAAGTCGGCTAAACCAAAAGTGAATCAAAGAAAATTGAGTAGAGTGTAACGCCCTCACGCCCAAGACCACCTCCAGAGTCGAGCTTGAGGTGTTACTAAACTTAATTCATTAATTAAACAGCTCAAACAATTTATTTTTAAAATTTCCAGACAAGCAGGCCAACTGTGTCACAGTCGCTTAATTTCATATCTAGAGTTCCGAAACTCAAAATTAAGATCCGTAAATTTTCCCTGTGTATTACGAATCAGATATCTCTTTGTACAGAGTTTCAATTATTATGCCGTTTGTTTCTCATAAAACTAGACTTAATAATGATTTCATACATGTATGGTAAAACTCCTAATTATTTTTTTACAATTTTTGGTGAATTTTTAAATTCAGAATAGGGGATTAAGAGACCACTATGACCCTGTTCCACAAAAACTTAAATATGTCATAAAATATAACTCATTTACATATTTTGTTCCATCCATTTGAAAATAGACTCATCAAGCTTCAATTTAATAACTTATTCATCATTTAATTATATTTCTATTATTTTTAGTGATTTTTCAAATTCACATCACTGCTGTTGTATGACTCTATTTTATGGCCAATTTTACCATTCCAAGGATTTTCATGGTTTAGTTAAGACATAAAGCATACATGTTATCATATATAAACTTGATTAGCCATTCCAATAGCTAATCATTTACAAACCCTTTTCTTACCAAACCATAACCATATCATATGATCATTCATACAAAGTGAGTATATTGCTATACATGCCACACTCAAAATATATAAGCCATTTTACCAATTTAGGTCTTCGGATAGTGTGAACGAGCCTTCAACCTATCCCGATTCTCAAGCCGGCTTGTCAAAACTACAATGAAGGTAAAGGAGGGAGTAAGCATAAATGCTTAGTAAGTTCACATGCAAATAACAAGTAACATAATCATGCCATTCAACATAAACATTATTTGCATAAACAACACCAAGACATTCATGTTACATTTGCATTTAATATCTTACTACAATTTCATCATACTAAGTTCTCAACCTGAGGGTTTAAACACATACCTGTCAATTTTTCTTATTCATCACACTTACCAACATGTCACCTTCGTAATAAGCATTCTCCTTATTCTATTAGAGATCTCCCGTTGAACACATCAGAATATAATTTCGGATACACGGATAATGTGCACATAAGTGCTATACTCATAGCTAAACAAGCTCAATAGCTTTTGAAATCAATGTAGCCAAGCTACCATGTAACCCGCCCATAAACGAACTCGGACTCAACTCAACGAGCTCAGATGCCTAGTTACATCTCACGAACTCGGACTCAACTCAACGAGTTCAGAACTCAACCATCCTAGTGACATGTCACTTGTACCCTAATCTATTCCCAAGGTTCAAACGTGATTCTTTTCAATTACACATTTCGATCGCCTTCTTCGGAATATAGAAATCGATATTTGCTAACATCTCATACTTATTAAATTATTCACATAATTTGCATATTACCAAATAATAATTCACAAAGCACAATATTTTATGATAATAAATATCATATCATACAAATATCAATAAATCACTTAAAATAAAAATTATGTTACCTTATTTACACATGAACTTACCTCGATACCTCGATACAAAATATTAGCAATCGAGCCTATTCCTCGTAAACTTTATTTTCCCCTCGATCGCGACTTGAATCTCGTTTCTCTTGATCTATAATGCCAAATTAATTTTATTTAATACATATATTCATCAAAATAGCCCTTAGTACGAACTTTGGCAAAATTACCATTTTGCCCCTAAACTTTCACATATTTGCACTTTTTCCCCAGGGCTCGTAAATTAAACCTCATCCTATTTTCTTATGTTTTATGACATGCTGATCATTTTTCCCTTCTATGGAAACATCAAATTCACACTCTAACATGTACTTATGACTATTAGGTATTTTTACCGATTAAGCCCTTTTTCTCGTTTTCACTTAAAATCGAGTAGCACAAGTTGTCTAACATAATTTAAAACCTCATATTCTATCATAAAACACAAAAATACACAAATTTCACCTATGGGTATTTTTCCAAATATGAACCCTAGGTTGAATTATTGCTAGCATAAGTTAATTCGAGCTACCGGGATTTCAAAAACATAAAAATCATTAAAAACAGGGCTTGAAATCACTTACTATGAAGCTTGGAAGTCGAAGAAACCCTAGCTACAGAGAGAGGTAAGATTCGGCTAAGGCATGGAGAAGATGAACACATTTTAGCCTTATTTTCCCTTTTAATTAATTTTAATTACAAAATGACTAAAATACCCTTAATACTTTTCTTTGAAAATTTTTATGTACAAGCCCATTTTTGTCCAAAATTTTAGAAATTGGTCAAATTTCTATTTAAGACCTCCTCATTAATATTCCAAAGCAATTTCATACTTAAAAATTCTAGAATACAAGTTTTGCAAATTATTCGGATTGGTCCCTAATCTCAACTTAAGCACTTTATGCATAGAATTTCGTCACGAAATTTTCACACAATCATGCAATCATATCATAAACCTCAAAATAATTATAAAATAATTATTTCTATCTCATATTTGTGGTCACGAAACCACTATTCTGATTAGGCCCTAATTCGGGATATTACAACTCTCCCCCCTTTAAGGATTTTCGTCCTCGAAAATCTTACCAGTAAATAGGTGTGGGTATTGATTTCTCATAGTTTCCTTAGGTTCCCATGTAGTCTCTTCTACCCCGTGCTTTTCCCACAATACTTTCACGAGAGCGACATTTCTATTTCTTAGTTGTTTGACCTCTCGAGCTAAAATCTTAATCGGCTCTTCTTCGTAAGTCATATCTGGTCGTAACTCAATTTCTATCGGTGAAATTATATGTGAAGGATTTGAACGATACCGACGTAACATAGGTACGTGGAACACGTCATGCATTTTCTGTAATTCAGATGGCAATGCTAGCCGATAAGCTACTGGTCCAACTTTTTCAATTATTTCATACGGTCCAATAAAACACGGACTTAACTTGCCCTTCCATCCAAATCTAAGAACTTTCTTCCATGGAGACACTTTTAAAAATACCTTATCACCAACTTGAAATTCGATTTCCTTTCGTTTCAAATCCGCATAAGATTTCTGTCTATCCGATGCAACTTTCAAACAATCTCGAATCACTTTCACTTTTTCTTCAGTTTCTTTTATTAGATCAACTCCATAAATCTGATTTTCCTTGAGTTCAGTCAATACAATGGCGTCCGACATTTACGACCATACAATGCTTCATAAGGTGCCATCTTCAAACTCATCTGATAACTATTATTATAAGCAAATTCTACCAACAGTAAGTACCTTTCCCAACTACCTTGAAATTCCAATACACAACATCTGAGCATGTCTTCAAGAATCTGAATCACTCTCTCTGACTGCCCATCAGTTTGTGGATGAAAGGCAGTACTGAAATTCAACTTCGTACCTAATGCCTTTTACAACTTTTTCCAAAACTGCGAAGTAAATCTCGGATCTCTATCTGAAATGATTGACAAAGGTATTCCATGAAGTCTAACAATCTCACTGATATACAATTCAGCCAACTTATTAAGAGAATAATTCGTACGTACCGGAATAAAATGAGCTGATTTAGTCAATCTATCGACTATTACCCAGATGGCATTTTTCTTCCCTGGAGTTAACGGCAACCCTGACACAAAATCCATAGTAATTCGATCCCATTTCCATTCAGGAACCATTATAGGCTGGAGTAGTCAAGAAGGTACTTGGTGTTCATCTTTCACTTGTTGACAAATTAAGCACTTTGATACAAACTCGAAAATATCTCTTTCCATTCCACTCCACCAATACATTTTCTTCAAGTCATTATACATTTTCGTACTGCCCGGGTGAACTGCCAAACAACCATTATGTGCTTCATGCAAAATCTTTTGAATCAATTCATCATTTTTCGGTACACAAATCCAGTTTTTAAACATCAAGCAACCATCAGAACCAATTTTGAAATCTGATCCTGTATCAGCTTCACACTGCTTTCTCTTGGCTTGTAAGTCTTGGTCATTTTTCTGAGCTTCACAAATCTCTTGTAAAAACATCGGTCTTGCTTTTAACTCTGCTAGAACCGAACCATCATCTGATACCTTTAACTGAGTATTCATAACTCTCAAAGCAAATAGCAACTTTCTGCTCAAAGCATCGGCAACCACATTCGTTTTTCCCGGATGGTAGTCAATAACAAGCTCGTAATCTTTCAATAACTCCAACCATCTTTGCTGTCTCAAATTCAAGTCTTTTTATGACATCAAGTACTTAAGACTTTTATGGTCGGTATATACTCGACACTTTTCACCATACAGATAATGTCGCCAAATCTTCAAAGCAAACACTATAGCAGCCAATTCCAAATCATGAGTCGGATAATTCCTTTTGTGAGATTTTAATTGCCTCGAAGCATAAGCCACCACTTTTCCTTCTTGCATAAGTACACATCCTAAGCCATTTCGAGAAGCATCACTATACACCACAAATTCTTTACCTGATTCGGGTTGTACCAACACTGGTGCTTCAGTTAATAACTTTTTCAATTCTTCAAAACTTTGTTGACATTCTTCTGTCCTCTCAAATTTAACATTCTTTCGGAGTAGTCTAGTCATAGGAGCAGCAATTATAGAAAATCCATTTACAAATCGCTGATAATACCCAACTAGCCCCAAGAAAGTTCTAACCTCGGTTACATTTTTCGGTGGTTTCCAATCAACAATGGCTGAAATTTTACTAGGATCAACCCGTATACCATCACCTGAAACAATATGACCCAAAAATCCAACTTCCAGAAGTCAAAATTCACTTTTACTAAACTTGGCATATAACTGCTTATTTCTCAAAGTTTGCAAAACTATCTTCAAGTGTTCGGCATGCGCGGTCTCATCTTTCGAATAAATTAAGATGTTATCTATAAATACCACAACAAATTTGTCCAAGTATGGCCGAAATATGCGATTCATCAAATCTATAAACACAGTAGGAGCATTTGTTAACCCTAATGGCATGACTAAAAATTCATAATGACTGTACCTTGTTTTAAAAGCAGTTTTAGGTACATTCGACTCTTTTACTCACAGCTAGTAGTATCCAGATCTCAAGTCAATCTTTGAAAACCATGTTGCTCCTTTTAGTTGATCAAACAAATCATCAATCCTCGATAACGGATACTTGTTCTTGATTGTCACCTTGTTTAATTACCGATAGTCAATACACAATCTCATAGAACCATCCTTCTTTTTCACAAATAAAACGGGAGCACCCCAAGGTGAAAAACTCGGTCTCACAAAGCCTTTATCAATCAACTCTTGCAATTGCGACTTTAATTCTTTCAACTCTGCTGGTCCCATTCTATACGAAGCAATCGAGATCGGAGCTATTCCTGGTATCAACTCAATACCAAATTCTACTTCTCTGACTGGAGGCAAACCCGGTAACTCTTCTGGAAATACATCTACGAATTCATACACAATTGGCACTGATTCAGCTTTCTTTTCAATTTCTTTCGTATTAATTACATATGCCAAATAAGCTTCATCACCCTTCTTCAAATATCTCTGAGCCGACATCAAAGAAATCACACTAGATAATGCCTCTGATTTGCCTGATTCAACCCGCAGAATTTTACCACTTTCACACTTTAATTATATAACCTTTTCTTTGCAATTTACTATAGCATCATGCAATGTCAACTAATCTATACCCAAAATAACATCAAATTCATCAAACGGCAACAATATCAAGTCGGCCAGAAAGTAATGACCCCGAATCATTAAAGGACATTTCTTGCATTCTTTATCAACTATCACACATCTGCCTAATGGATTTGACACTCTAATCATAAATTTTGTGTACTCAACAGGTATATTCCTACTAGACACCAATTTCATGCACACATATGAATGAGTAGAACCGGGATCAATCAAAGCATTAACATTAACATCATAAAGAGAAAATATTCCAGTAATCACGTCAGGTGATGAAGCATCTTCACGTGCCTTTATGGCATAAGTTCTAGCTGGAGCCCTTGCTTCAGGTTTAGCTGCTGAATCTTTGACTACATTCTTGCTGCTTGCTTCATTTCCAGCTTTTCTCAAATATCTTCCCCTCGAGACTGCACCACTAGCTTTTACACTCTGAAATTTTTCTTTCTCAACTCTCTATGGGCAGTCTCTAATAAAATAATCCAGAGAACCACACCGAAAACATTCATTCGCTTTACATGGGCCAAAGTGATTTCTACCACACCGCTGGCACTCGGGCTTAATAAATCTTGAATTTCCCAAACTAGCCACGGAAGTAGTTTGAGATTTAAGACCCATATTTTTCTTCTTAAAAATTCCATATGATTGTCCGGCCGAAACCTGAGAACGAGGATTCATATTTCTAGATTTTCTAGATTGCTGTGAGAATGAACTGCTCGTCGATCTTTTCTTCCAATTTCTAGTCTTAGCCTCTAATTTTTTCTTGTCTTTGAGTAGTTCTTCAGCCTTGCAGCTCGATCAACAAGTACTACCATTTCTTTTAATTCAAGAATCCCAACAAATACTTTAATGTCTTCATTGAGTCCATCTTCAAATCGTCTACACATTTTAGCCTCCGTAGAAATATATTCTCTAGCATACTTACTCAACCTGACGAACTCTCTTTCGTATTCAGCAACTGTCATGTTCCCCTACTTCAATTCAAGAAACTCTTTATGCTTTTGATCAACAAATCTTTTGCTGATGTATTTCTTCCGAAATTCTTCTTGAAAGAACTCCCAAGTTACTTTCTCTTTCGGTACTACTGAAATCAATGTCTTCCACCAATGAAAGGCTGAATCCCTTAACAATGATATAGCACATTTCAAGCATTCCTCAAGTGTACAAGACAATTCATCAAATACCCGAATAGAATTCTCAAGCCAAAACTCTGCTTTCTCGGCATCATCATCAACATTTGCCCTGAATTCTTCGGCCCCTTGCTTGAAGATTCTGTCAACTGGAGTTCTGTGAAATTTCATCATATCTACACCATGAGGCATCGAGGGTACAGGTTGAGGAATCGGGGGAGGTAGGGGAGGCTGGGCATTCGGGTTCATAAGAACGAACTCAGTATACCAGGCATTCATCATCTGGAGAAAGGCTTTTCGAGCCCTTTCTCCTCCTCCTTGACCAACAGTAAGAGGTGGATTTTCAGTTGGCACCGCCCCTTCAGCTGGAGCTGGTGCATTACTCTTTACATCATCAACCACAGCTGGATCGGAATCCATTTACTATAAAAAAATCATTTAAAAGGTCAGAAGTCGTCACACTATCACAATATATATATAGCATGGCATGTATAGCAAAACCCTTACATACAACACGTTAATCCGAGAACTAACTAAACCTGCTCTGATACCACTAAATGTAATTCCCTCACGCCCGAGACCGTCGCCAGAGTCGAGCTTGAGGTGTTACTAAACTTAATTCATTAATTAAACAACTCAAACAATTTATTTTTAAAATTTCCAGACAAGCTGGCCAACTACGTCATAGTCTCTTAAAAATTCATATCTCGAGTTTCGAAACTCAAAAATAAGATCCGTAAATTTTTCATGAAACTAGACTCATATATCTATCTACTAAAGTTTTTCTAGAATTTTTGGCCGTGCCAATTAGCACAGTTTATTAGTTAAAGTCTCCCCTATTTTAGGGTTTGATTACTTTGACCCCTGTGAATTACGAATCAGATTCTTCCTGTACAGAGTTTCAATGATTATACCATTTGTTTCTCATAAAACTAGACTCAATAAGGATTTCATAAATGTAAAGTGAAACTCCTAATTATTTTTTTACAAATTCTGCTGAATTTTTAAATTTAGAATAGGGGATTCAAAGACCACTACGACCCTATTCCACAAAAACTTAAATATCTCATAAAATATAACTCATTTACCTATTTTCTTCGATCCATATGAAAATAGACTCATCAATCTTCAATTACATAACTTATTCATCATCTAATTCCATTTCTACTATTTTTAGTGATTTTTCAAATTCATATCACTGCTGCTGTATGACTTTGTCTTATGGCCAATTTTACCATTCCAAGGATTTTCATGGTTTAGTTAAGACATAAAGCATACATGTTATCATATATAAACTTGATTAGCCATTCCAATAGCTAATCATTTACAAACCCTTTCTTACCAAACCATAACCATATCATATGATCATTTATACAAAGTGAGTATATTGCTATACATGCCACACTCAAAATATACAAGCCCTTTTACCAATTTAGGACTTCGGATAGTGTGAACGAGCCTTCGACCTATCTCGATTCTCAAGTTGGCTTGTCAAAACTACAATGAAGGAAAAGGAGGGAGTAAGCTAAATGCTTAGTAAGTTCACATGCAAATAACAAGTAACATAATCATGCCATTCAACATAAACATTATTTGCATAAACAACACCAAGACATTCATGTTACATTTGCATTTAATATCTTACTACAATTTCATCATACTAAGTTCTCAACCCGAGGGTTTAAACACATACCTGTCAAATTTTCTTATTCATCACACTTACCAACATGTCACCTTCGTATTAGGCATTCTTCTTATTCTATTAGAGATCTCCCGTTGAACACATCGGAATATGATTTCAGATACATGGATAATGTGCACATAAGTGCTATACTCATAGCTAAACAAGCTCAATAGCTTTTGAAATCTATGTAGCCAAGCTACCATGTAACCTGCCCATAAATGAACTCGGACTCAACTCAACGAGCTCAGATGCCTAGTTACATCTCACGAACTCGGACTCAACTCAACGAGTTCAGAACTCAACCATCCTAGTGACATGTCACTTGTACCCTAATCTATTCCCAAGGTTCAAACAGGATTCTTTTCAATTACACATTTCGATCTCCTTCTTTGGAATATAAAAATAGATATTTGCTAACATCTCATACTTATTAAATTATTCACATAATTTGCGTATTACCAAATAATAATTCACAAAGCACAATATTTCATGATAATAAATATCATATCATATAAATATCATTAAATCACTTAAAATAAAAATTATGTTACCTTATTTACACATGAACTTACCTCGATACAAAATATTAACAATCGAGCCTATTCCTCGTAAACTTTGTTTTTCCCTCGATCGCGACTTGAATCTCATTTCTCTTGATCTATAATGCCAAATTAATTTTATTTAATACATACATTCATCAAAACAGCCCTTAGTACTAACTTTGGCAAAATTACCATTTTACCCCTAAACTTTCACATATTTGCACTTTTTCCCCAAGGCTCATAAATTAAACCTCATCCTATTTTCTTATGTTTTATGACATTCTGATAATTTTTCCCTTCCATGGCAACATCAAATTCACACTTTAACATGTACTTATGACTATTAGGTATTTTTACCGATTAAGCCCTTTTTCTCGTTTTCACTTAAAACCGAGTAGCACGAGTTGTCTAACATAATTTAAAACCTCATATTCTATCATAAAACACCAAAATAAACAAATTTCACCTATGGGTATTTTTCCAAATATGAACCCTAGGTTGAATTATTGCTAGCATAAGTTAATTTGAGCTACCGGGATTTCAAAAACATAAAAATCATTAAAAACAGGGCTTGAAATCACTTACTATGAAGCTTGGAAGTCGAAGAAACCCTAGCTACAGAGAGAGGTAAGATTCGGCTAAGGCATGGAGAAGATGAACACATTTTAGCCTTATTTTCCCTTTTAATTAATTTTAATTACAAAATGACTAAAATACCCTTAATACTTTTCTTTGAAAATTTTTATGTACAAGCCCATTTTTGTCCAAAATTTTAGAAATTGGTCAAATTTCTATTTAAGACCTCCTCATTAATATTCCAAAGCAATTTCATACTTAAAAATTCTAGAATACAAGTTTTGCAAATTATTCGGATTGGTCCCTAATCTCAACTTAAGCACTTTATGCATAGAATTTCGTCACGAAATTTTCACACAATCATGCAATCATATCATAAACCTCAAAATAATTATAAAATAATTATTTCTATCTCATATTTGTGGTCACAAAGCCACTATTTCGATTAGGCCCTAATTCGGGATATTACATAGAGGAAGGATGGGAAATCGGTACAAGGAAAAGAAAGAAAAACAAGGGTTTTTGGCAACAAGGTGAAGGAGAATTCAGCATTAGCCTGGCAACCTCCCATTCGGCACCTGTATATAGCCTCTATAACCGAATTTCCCAAGCCCAAATTCCCAATTCAGCTCCACCTCTTCCTCACTCCTCATCTCCTTGTTTTTCTCCCTGATAACCCCTTAGTCCTCCCCTCAAATTTCTCCTCTTATCACTCCCTACAGAGTTCAAATCCAATGCCACCTCTGTCCATCTTTTAGCAAAAATAAATCCCTCTTTTGAGCAAAGTGGGATTCTAACCCTAGACCTTTGACACTAGCAACACACCACTTATCCCCTGGGCCAACAGTCTCTTTTCTGTCCAATTTTCCCTTCATTTATTCAAAAGCCCACCTACTTGCCATCAGGGTTCTTTTAATAATTAAACTATAATTTCTTTTACCCCTAGGTTCAAACTCAAACATTGATCAAAACCTACCATCACATAATTAACACTTAACCAAAAATCTAAGCATAAAAAGAAAAGAAAAATTTGAGATTTCAGAATTTTTAGGTTTCGAGATTGTTGGGGCGTTACATCCTGTGTCCATAGGGCCTAAGACACAGGCGTGTCTGGTGGCCGTGTGCCATGGGCGTGTGACATGTGCAGGTGAGAAAAAATTTCAAGAGTTCTAAAATTTTTGAATGTTGTCGTTTAGTCCTGAACCTCTTTTAAGTAGGTTGTAAGGCTTAATAGGGCCTTATAAAGGATGTGTGTGTGAATGTTGTGTATGGTTTAGTAATACCTCGTAGCCCTATTCTAACTATGAATATGGGTTAAGAGTGTTACAGTATGTATGTTGAATTAGGCACAAAGTCTAATAAGTGAGTTTGATCATGTAGGTAAACTTTGGAGCCATATTGGTATGTTTTTGAATGGTTAA
Source organism: Gossypium hirsutum (assembly GCF_007990345.1). Taxonomy (NCBI): domain Eukaryota; kingdom Viridiplantae; phylum Streptophyta; class Magnoliopsida; order Malvales; family Malvaceae; genus Gossypium; species Gossypium hirsutum. The sequence goes on from NC_053426.1 coordinate 83,146,884, forward strand.
TTGTGATGCTTATGAACCTTGTGGTTGTTGGTATTGAAATTGCATGAATTGGACTTGGTTTAGATTTGTTTGAATGCCTATGAAGATATGATCAGATGTTATTTGGTATGTGTAGGTTGGAGCCACTTTGGGTGAGAAATAAGGCCTAGAAAATGACCTATTTTTATCTACACGAGCAGAGACATAGGCGTGTGTCTCAGCCGTGTATGATACACAGTCAGGTTACACAGCCGTGTATCCTCTAGTACTTATTTAGAAATCAATTCAGTAGCTTCACAAGGCCTAGCACAAGGGCATGTGACTTGGCCGTGTGGCACAAGTCAATAGACCCTTTAGTTTTCACATAGCCTAGCACATGGCCTGGCACACAGGCGTGCGATTGGCTATGTGACCCAATTCAGAGAGTTATACAGGCTAGGACATGACTATGTGATCCCATTTCGAATGTCCACACGGCCTATGACATGGGCGTGTCTCTTGGCCATGTGAGACACATGGCCTGGCCACACAAGCGTGTGTCCGCTGCACTTTGAAAATTTTTTATGTTTTTCTAAATATTTTTTAAGTATTCGATTATTATTTTGATTTGAGGAATGTGTATGAAATGTATGATTGTTTAATAAATAAGTCTGATAATGCACCATACCCCTATTCCGGTGATGGATACGGGTTAGGGGTGTTACATTTATTGGTATAAGAGCTACGGTTTAGTCGATTCTCGGGCTAACGTAGTGTGTGTGAGTCTAACTATATATGCCATATATATAACCTGTGATAGTGTGATATCTTCTGACGATTTTAAATCATGTTTTCATATATGAAATGGATCCCAATCGAGCAATTTCTGATGATGTAGAAAGTCATGCACTAGCCTCCATTCACGGAGCAACGCTGTCTGAATCGAGACCCATATCTAAGGGTCGTGGAGAAGAGGTCTTTCTTCCCAATGATGAATGAGTGGTTCTTTGAGTTTGTCTGAATGAATCTGGCTGCTCAGTAACCTCCACCCTCACCTATTCCCCAACCAATTCCCATAGCTCCTCAAGGTTTGGAACCTTTGCGCATGAGTAAGCCACTTGTTGATAAAATTTGAAAGTACGAGGCTGAAGAGTTTAGAGCTACAGTTGATGATGATCCTGAGAGAGCAAAGTTTTGGCTAGAGAATACAATCTGGGTATTTGATAAACTGTCTTGTACGCCAGCAGAATTTGTTAAATGTGTTGTATCACTTCTGAGAGATACTGCATACTAGTAGTGAAACACTTTAACATTTGTGGTGCCGAGAGAAAGGATCATGTGGTAATTCTTTCAAACTGAATTCAGAAAGAAATATATAAGTCAGTGGTTTCTTGATCAAAAGCACAAAGAATTTCTAGAATTGAAATAGGGTCGTATGACCGTAACCGAGTATGAAAGAGAATTCGTGAGACTAAGTAAATATGCTCGAGAATGTTTTTCTACTAAAGAAATTATCTATAAGCGGTTCGAAGACGGGTTAAATAAAGACATTAAGCTTCTAGTCAGGATTCATGATTTGTTGTTTTGGTTGATAAAGCTTGAAAAGCCGAGGAGCTTAGCAAAGAAAAGAGAAAAGCCGATTCTGAGGCTAGAGACTCAAGAAAGAGGTCGATGAGTAAACCTATCATTCCTCTTCAAAAAAATCAATGGATTCTTATAATCATTCAAATGCTTTAGTGGTGATTCTAGTAGAGATCGTGGAAAGTAACACACGAGTCCAAAAGCTCAAGCTACTTCAGTATCTAGTGTTGGTAGTGTCCAAGCCAACAAACCTGAATGTTAGCAATGTGGAAGATAGCATTTTGGAGATCGTTGGATGAATAATAAAGCCTGCTTCAAATGTGGCTCGCAAAGTCATTTTATTTGTAATTGTCCTAAGTTACCTAAGAAAGATAAATTTCTAACTACCAAGCTGAGTAATACAGCTGCTAGAGGAAATACCCGGGTTACCACTGATTATAGAGGTTGAATTTGCTATTGAGTTAGTATCGAGAATGTCACTGATATCGATAGCTCTGTATAGAATGGCTCCTACTGAATTAAAAGAGTTGAAATCTTAGTTGCAAGAGTTAACAGATAGAGGATTTACACCACCTAGTTTTTCGCCCTAGGGTGCACCAGTTCTGTTCGTTAAGAAGAAAGATGGATTGATGAGATTGTGTATTGACTATCATCAGCTTAACATGGTTACAATCAAGAACAAGTATCCATTACCCTGAATCGATGATCTGCTTGATCAGTTGAAAGGAGCAACAATATTTTCAAAAATTGATCTGAGATCTAGTTCTAATTAGTTGTGGGTTAAAGATTCGGATGTGCCAAAAACTGCGTTCAGAATCAAGTACGGACATTATTAATTTCTTGTTATGTCATTCAGATTAACTAGCGCTCCTACAGTATTCATGGATTTGATAAATAGAATTTCCAGATCGTATTTGGATAGATTTTTTGTAACACTCCTAACCCGTATCTACGCTGGAATAGGGTTACGGAGTATTACCGGACTTAATACTTAAACAAACATATATTTCTCATACATTTTTCATATAGAAACAAAAGTCATTCACAATCAATCATATTGTCCCCAATACAAGCCCATAAGGCCTAAAACAAACATTTAGAAGTGGTTAGGGACTAAACCGAGAACTCAAGGAAATATTGGAAAAACATAGAATGGACACATGCCCGTGTGGCCCGACTGTATGTTTCACATGGCCAAAGACACACCCGTGCCACAGGCCGTGTAGACATTTGAAATGGGATCACATGGCCATGTCCCAGCCCGTGTCTGACCCGATGTAACTCACTGACTTGGGTCACATGGCCAACCACACGCCCATGTGACTAGCCCGTGTACCCTTTGAAATGGCCTCACACACCCGTGTTCGAGGCCATGTGCTAGGCCGTATGAAAACTGGAGGGTATACTGACTTATGCCACACGACCAAGTCACACGGCCGTGTGTTGGGCCGTGTGGAACTGCTGACTTGGTTTCTAAATAAGTACCATGGGACACACGGCCGTGTCACCTTGCCTTGCGTCACATACGGCTAAGACACACGCGATAAAAATAGGCTATGTTTCAAGCCGTATTTCTCACCCAAAATGTTGTCAACCTAGGTTCAACAATGCATAAACAACCAATGCATAAATAGGCACTTATAACCAACCAATTTCAGTGCATAATCATATACTACCAATACCAACAACCAATATGCTCTTAAGCATCCCAAATAATCATTCAAATTCATACCAATTTCACATCCAAAATCACCTAAATGATCAAACTCACCTATTAGACTTTGTGCTTAAATCAACATGCATACCACATTCTCAAATTCAATCATTTTGTACTCAAAATACTAATTCATAACAAGGCATTCAGATAGCAATTATAAACCAAATATCGAAGGCCATTTACACATATATACATAACCAAGTATATCAAAATAAGCCAAGTCACATGGCTAAACACATAACCAAAACCATATATCATTTACATGACAAATCAATTGGGTATCAACATTACAAACATATAGACCATATTAACCACAACTCCTATACATGCCATATAACAGTATACAAGTTCAAAAGTACCAAAACAATGGTTGGATATTGTGATAAGATCTCTGACAACTCCCAACCCGAGCAAGCTTCGAAATCACTATAAAACACAGAAAAGTAAACAGAGTAAGCTATTAAGCTTAGTAAGTTCTTATAGTAATAAACCCAACTTACCATAAGAACACAATTTCAGTAATCAAACATATCGTAATATAACTTATATTGATCTACAAACCTATCACATATTCATTCACATGCCGGAAAACTCAGCCACCAGTAGAACATACGGACCAACACCCAAAACACAATAATCCCTAATGACATGTCATTTGTATCCTATCTATTCCTAAGGTTAAACCGTGAAGTCGCCAAATCTTTGTCAAATATTTTTGTGAAGTAGTATCAATAATGTAATAATAAAGCGTTTTACACATTTTACAAATAAATCCTAAATTTGCAATTTCAACCAAAATCACTTAACAAATGTTGTTTATCTAACAAAAACCATTTATTTTCTATCATAAAACATCAAATACATCCACATTCATCAATGATAAAACCCTAGACTTTTAACAGTTTTGCAAATTAGTCCCTAGGCTAGCTAGATTAAGCTACAATGACTCAAAAAAACATATAAATCATTAAAAATGGGCTCAAAATCACTAACATGCAAGCACTTGAAATCTCCAAACCAAAAAAACCTAGCTATGGCTATTCTCCCTTCTAATTTCGGTGGAAAAATAACATGAGAAGATGACACATCTTTTCTTTCCCTTAATTTTAAGTTAATTTTATTAATTTACTATTTTAACCTTAATCATAACCTTTGAAAAGCATATATAGAATGTCCATAATTGTCCACTCATGCTATTAATGTTATAATTACAACATAAACCCTCCAATCATTTAATTTCATAGCTATAAAATCCCTTTAGCTTATAGAACTCCAGTTTTGTACTTTAAGCAATTTAGTCCTTTTTATCGAATAAAGCATGCAAACATTAAAATTTCTTAACAAAATTTTCATATGACCCTATTAACATGTTATAAACCTTAAAATAATAATAAAATAAATATTTCAACCTCAAATTTGCACTGTTGAAATAACTGTTAACCGAAGCACTAGTTTTAGGTCAGCCTGAGTTGGGTAAAGAGTTTGTAATTTTTAGTGATGCATCATTGAACGGTTTGGGATGTGTTTAATGCAAGACGGCAAAATGATAGCTTATGCTTCCAGATAGTTAAAACCGCATGAAAAGAATTATCCGATGCACGACTTAGAGTTGGCTGCTATTGTATTCGTATTGAAAAATTGGCGACATCATTTGTTTGGTGAAAAAAGCCATATTTTTTACCGGCCACAAGAGCTTGAAGTATCTAATGTCTCAGAAAGATTTGAATTTGTGACAATGAAGATGGCTTGAGTTTTTGAAGGATTATGAGTTAGTGATTGATTATCATCTAGGGAAAGCGAATGTAGTCACAGATGCTCTAAGTAGAAAATCATTGTTTACTTTGAGAGCGATGAATACATGATTGACATTATCCAATGATAGTTCGATTTTAGCTGAGTTAAAAGCTAAATTGATGTTTCTTCAACAAATCTATGAAGTTAAAAAATGTAATAATGAAATGCAAGCTAAAAGAGTACAGTGCGAGCTGACTACTAATTCAGAGTATCAGGTTGGATCTGATGATTGTTTGCTGGTTTGAGGTAGAATTTGTGTGTAGAGGAATCCAGAGCTTATACAGAAAATTTTATACAAAGCACACAGTGGTTTCTTGTCTGTTCATCAGGGGAGTACTAAGATGTATAATGATTTGAAACGATTGTGTTGGTGGTCAGTTATGAAATGAGACATTTCAGAATTTGTGTCAAGATGCTTAGTTTTTCAATAGGTTAAAGCTGAACATCAAGTACCTTCGAGACTACTACAGCCAATAATGATACCTGAGTGGAAATAGGATAAAGTTATGATGGATTTCATATTGAGGTTACCCCTATCTCTGAAAAAGAAAGATTCTATTAGGGTTGTTGTTGATCGTTTAACGAAATTTGCATATTTCATTCCGGTACGTACTGACTTTTCACTCGTTAGATTAGCTGAATTGTACATCTCTAAGATTGTTAGATTGCACGGGGTGCCAGTTTCTGTTATTTCAGATAGAGATCCGCGGTTTACATCATGATTTTGGAAGAAATTGCAAGAGGCTTGGGGTACACAGTTTCATTTTAGTACAACATTTCATCTGCAAATAGATGGCCAGTCCGAGAGAGTGATTTAGATTCTCGAAGATATGCTTCGTTGTTGTGTTTTAGAGTTTGATGGCAATTGGGAAAAATATTTACTATTGGTTGAGTTTGTGTATAATAATAGTTATCAGTCGAACATAAAAAATGGCACTGTATAAAGCTTTATATGGTCCTAAATGCCGAACTCCATTGTATTGGACTGAGTGTAACAGTCTGGTTTAGAGTGGTTTCGGGTCCACAAATTCGAGTCAGAAAAATATTTTTAATATTATTTTTCGTGCTTATTATATGTGAATCAGTGAAAATTTCGTACGAATATTTGATCGTTTCTGTGTTTAATTTTGAAAAAGGATCTAATCGCATAAAATGTAAAAGTTGTCTACTGTTTGTTAAAGTGCTTAATTGATTTCTCCTATTAAAAGAGAGGTCCTTATGTTGTTATTTGGCCATTGAACATATGAGTGGACATTCATGACATTGTATATTAATGGTTTAAATGTTAATTAAATAAGGGTAAAATGGTAAATGGATTATTTATGTATTATTAATAAAACCAAAATCAAAATTCCGTGTTATAACCATCCATATAGTCTAATGTTGAGAGAAAAAGAAGAAAAAAATATGGTTTTAGGGTTCGGCACTCATTTTGTTTGATCAAGGTATGTAATTTGCTCGATTTTTTATAATTTCTACGTTTTTGTGATCGTTGCTTAGTATACTATCAAGCCCATGTCTCAATTTCTAATTTTTTTGATGATTTTGAGTTGAGAAATTGATGAAACCATGAGCTTTAAGAAGTTTGATGTTAGTAAATTAAAGATATGTGTTGGGTTAGTACATTTTGTCTTTGAATTTTTGATGAATTTGAGTAAATTGGACTAAATTGAGAAATTTGTAAATTGAGGGACTAAAATGTGAAATAAATGAAATATGTGGGCTTTTATGAGCTAGATAAAAATTTTGCTAGACATGTGTATAAAGGAATTATGTGTATTTTGTGATTTTGTGAAATAGGGACTAAAGTGTCAAAATGTGAAAATGTGAGGGCTAGTTTGTAAAGTGCCCTAAATATGTGTTTTTCGATTGATTTGAATGAATGTGAAATTGAATAAGTTAAATTTGAATTTATATAGATCAAGAAATAAAGAAAATAGAATTAGATCAGGGAAAGTCGAAAACCGTTGAGTAGCTGATTCTGTCTTTCCGAATCCATACAAGGTAAGTCTATATACAAATAAATGTGTTTGTAATGGTTTACTTATGTCTAAATGCTATTGAAAATTGGTAAGTGGCTTATTGAATTGAATATGAGATATTTAAGAAAGTATCGACATAGTTTTGACATCCAAAAAGCCCCGTACGAACCATAGGAATAGTTAGGATAAAAATGTCATGACATAGGATTCGGTATGTGTGTTCGTGTAAGACCACATCTAGGATGTTGGCATCGACTTATGATTTACGTGTAAGACCATGTCTGGGACATCGGCATCGTATTTGATTTCTTGTAAGACCCTGTCTGGGACAGTGGCATCAATATTTGTTACATGTAAGACCACGTCTAGGACGTTCGCATTGTACAAGCTTGTCGAGCTATCCGTGTATCCTTATGATTTCGAACGGTTCAACAGGTATTCTGAGATAATGAATTATTATGTGATCATTTAACCGATTCAGGTACGTTCAAAATGAGTATCATATTTGATGTTGAAAGGTAAGTATATGTACTTTAGTGAACAAATGTTGATATGTGATAAAAGCATGAGAAAATATGTTATATGTGCTAAAGAATTTGGAATATGTGAAATTTATATGAACATTAAGGTTTGTGATAGTATTTGGCTATGAATTATATGTAAGTTGATGATGCTTTTATGTTTAAAGTGTTAAGTTTATTTGTATATGGCTTACTAAGCTTTTGAAAGCTTACTTTGTATGTGTTTGCATTGTTTTATAGATATCGTAGCTATCGGGAGCTCGGGGATCGTTGAGGATCATCACCACGCTATCGAACTATATTTTGGTACCTTTTGAAAAAGTATATATTAAAGTATGGAATTTATAGGCTAGAAGTATTTGGATATGTTTTGTGAAGTGTACATATTTAGCCATGTGATTTGGCTTGGTTTTGGTGGTGTATAAATGAGTTTTTGGTATGAATTATAGGATGCAATATTATCTATGTGAAGTGTTTTGGAAGGCCAAGAGAGTTGGTCAATTTGGTAAGGTTTTGGCATGAGATTTGATTACATGATTAAAGATTATGAAATCATATGTTTGGAATGATTTTGACTTATGGGATAACATGTTTTTGTATGTGTTACAAGCATGAATTTGTTGTCAATGATATGGCATGAATGTTGAATGTTTTGTTATTGAAATTGGTTGGAAATATGTTGTATATGTGCTTGGTTTGATGCTTGTAGGTTTAACCCAAATTGGGTGGAAAATTGGCTTTTCAAATGGCCTATTTTTGTCCACACGGGCAGAGACACGGGCATGTGTCTCAGCCGTGTGCAATACACGGTCATGTTGCATAGTCGTGTGTCCCTTGAGGTACCCTACGATTTTAAGTCAGTCTTGAGCACGGCTAAGGCACACGGGTATGTGGCTAGCCGTGTGACCCAAGTTAGTTTCGACCACTGCCAAGACACATGGGCATGTCTTGTGGCCGTGTAATTAAGTCAATATGTATGCTCTGATTTGACACGGTCTAGACACACGGGTGTGTCTATTGCCATGTGAGGCACATGGCCTGTTCACACGAGCATGTGACCTCTATAACTTTGAAAAATGTTTAATTTTCAAAAAAAATTGTATGAGCTCAGATTAATCTCGACTCCTTTCTAAAGCATGTTTAAGTCTCGTTGACCTATGTAAGGGACTCTGTATTGATGTATGACTATGATGCTATGATGATTGTGAAATGAATGTTAAATGTTCTAATTTGTCAGGTAATGCCTTTAACCCTAATTTGGCGACGGATAAGGGTTAGGGGTGTTACATTTGGTTCGTATCAGAGCTACGGTTTAGTCGATTCTAGGACTAACGTAGGGTATATGAATCTAGCTATACATGTCATATTTATGAACTGCGATAGTGTAGTGAATCCTGACAATGAAAATGTGTTTTTATATGGCAAATGGATCGTGAACGAGCCACAGATGACTATGTAGAGAGTAATGCGCCTGCTCCCGCACAAGGGATAGCGCCATCCGATTCTAGATCGGCTACGAGTAGCCATGATAGAGAGGCTAGACAAGCCTTCTATCAAATGATGAATGATTGGTTCACTAAGTACATTAGAACTAATCTGGCTGTTCAACAACCCCAACCCCGGTCAATCCTTTGCAAGTCCCTGCCATGCCACAAGCTAATCCGACTAGTTAAATAAGCCTTCAGTTGATAAATTTAGAAAATATGGGGCCGAAGAATTCCATGTTACTACGAATGATGATGCTAAAAGAGCCAAGTTCTGGTTAGAGAACACGATACTAATGTTCGATGAATTGTCTTTGAATCCGGATGAATGCATAAAATGTGTCATTTCAATTCTGAAAGATACGGCGTATCATTGGTAGAAGACTTTGATATCGGTGGTTCCAAGAGAGTGAGTCACCTGGGATTTCTTCCAAGTTGAATTCTGAAAGAAATACATCAGTCAGAGATTTATCGACCAGAAAAGTAAAGAGTTTCTTGAGCTTAAACAAGACCATATGTCTGTTATAGAATACGAGTAAGAATTTGTAAGACTGAGCCAGTTTCCTCAAGAATGTGTATCTACTGAGGCAATTATGTGTAAAAGATTTGAAGATGGTCTGAATGAAGATATTCGTTTGTTAGTCGGGATTCTTGAGATCAAAGAATTTGTAGTGCTTATTGAACGAGCATGTAAAGCTAAAAAGCTCGGGAAAGAGAAAAGAAAAGCTTATTCAAAAGCTAGACAAGTGCGAAAAAGATCATCGAGCAAGCCATTTCAATCTGTGTAACACCCCAAACCCGACTTAGACCCTATGGCCAAAATCTGGCGTGTCACATTGAAGTGTTTTTCGAAAACCATGTTCTCATTGAAAACCCTTCTTACTATTTAAAACCTCTGGCCATTTTAAAACTTGTGAAAACCTCAGTTTCCGTTGGTTTATTAAAAGTCATTCTCTTGTAAAACATTATTACCTTTAAAACTTTATTTGCTGCAGAAGCTTAATTTAAAGTTTTACGGAAACGTGATATTTTGAAAAACAATTATTGTTTTGGAAAAGAAAATCGTGTTCTACTCCAGCAGTTATAAAACAATATATAAAATTCCAAATTTAGAACCAGAAATTAAAAGAGGCCTTGTTACAACCAGATCAAATATAAGTACTTGTAAATAGATAACTTAAAAGAAAATCAGAAACAATAGTAGTTGTGTGGCCACCTCCGAGTCCCTCGCAGCACCGATCCTCCTAATGTTGGGGATTACCTGCACAGTTAATAAACAGGGTGAGTTTATGAAAACTCAGTGTGTAATCCCCTCCTAAACTAAAACAGTTAGTAAACAGACAGAATTCAAAATCAGTCTGGGTCGGAGCCCATTACAGTAACAAAATAATGTGTGTAGGCCAAAGCCCAGTACAATTCCACTTGGGTCTCAGCCCTCATCAGAATCAATTGGGCCTAGCCCATTCTCAAAATCAGTAAAGTTGGGCCTAGCCCATTAACAAAATCAGGTGGGCCTAAGCCCAATACAGAATCAGTATCAGATGTAGATATGTAGATAGATAACTAGCCCAGTCCAACCAACACACCACCCGTACCAACCAGCACACCATGTGAGGATAAAATCGACCCACCTAGCCAACACACCAAGCTTAGTACCGGTTGCGGCACTAAGTTAACAGGATGGCTCAATGTCGTAGACAGGACAGCTCAATGCCGTAGACAGGACGACTAAAGGCTGTAAATATCGCAGCAACACTGCCAGTTAACAGAACGGCTATAAGCCATAAGTATCACAAAAAGGCTAAAGCCTTATACAGAACAGCTATAGGCCGTACACTTCCTTCGTCCATAATAACCCAACCCCATGCAATATGTCATGTCATAAATATTACGTGCATGCAAAGTCATACTCAGCAAAATCATATATGTAAATCATAGGCACATCAGTCATACGGAACATAAGGGCATAATCGTCATTCCACCATACAGGGGTATTACGGTCATTTTGCACTACAAGGGTATTTCAATAATTTTACAAACCAGGGTCTTAACGACCCAACAGAAGGTCTACCATCGCCTCGAGTGACTTAAGTAACCTAAACAGACATAACGGTGTAAATGGGCCTAAGGCCCATTACTCGGCCCAAGTGGGCCCACACCCTCGTGTGGCCCATTTAGCCCAAATTTAGATATGGCTATGTGACCTACATAGCCCAGTCCAATAATTATCACAAGTTGTAGATTCAATTCGTGTGGGACCCACAAGCCCATTAGGCCCACACGGCCCATCTAGGCCTAACGTGGCCCAAAACTACCTAAGTCGTGTGCGCGACATGACAAGTCTTTCTACATCCCACTTAACAGTGAAGTTTACACAAGCGAGCCCACGAGCCCATCGGGCCCATTGAGGCCTAGAACAGCCTCAGCACACGAGAACACTCGTGGCGGCCTCTATAGTTTATCGCCCACGATTTGTGGGCTCGGTTTGCCCCTCGTGCGTTTGTACGCTCGTGAGGCCTCGAATGCCAAGGTTTTGACTTTTTAGCTTTTGTCGACTTCTAACAAAGAAGGGCGTGAATACACACCTGTTTATGAGAACACGCCGAAGTCCACGATCACTAACCTTGGCACATCCTGCATTGAGTCTTAATCACTTTCCCTCTCACCAACTCATCTGGTTCACTCTATTTAAAGCCAACTTCTCACCAATTCCCATGTTAGCTTCCCGATGTGGGATTACTTTCAACCATTAGGAAAATTCCTTATTTTTATATGACCACTTCAACCACAGAGTTCCAATCCAACTCCACCTCCTACACAGCTCAAACAGCAAAATAAATACCCCATTGTGCATCCCAAGACTTGAACCTTAGACCTCACAGTTACACCACACGTCACCTTGCTGCTACACCACAAGGCTCTTTGCGTCACCGTTTTAGCCTCAATTAATATAAGGTCTATAGGCCAAAGTCCAGGTTCCTTTAAAAGAAAAACCAAAATATATTACAAGAGCCAAGACTTGAATCAAGGCTCCCTTGCAACCTTCATGACGCCACAACCACTAGACTACATGATTCCTTGTGACATTTATTTACCACAATAATTTGAAAGGCCTTCATCCAAGCACCCAAGGTTTTATTCAATTAAAACCAAAATTTTTGCTAAAGCCCAGGTTTGAACCTAAGATTTCTCCAACACTTCTCAGAGCCATTAACCATCAAAGCATACATTTAATTGTGTCATTTCCCTGCACAATTAAATACTTATATACAACCTCCTTACGGACCCATACTCAAGGCCCAATACTTCTAGGCCCAAATTTGGGGCGTTACAATCTGCATCAAAGAAGTTTTGAGATGATTATATCCGTTCAAAGGCTAATGTGGGACATTCAAGTAGAGATCGTACGAGATCGTATTCGAGTTTTAGAGCTCCAGCTACATCTGTTGCAAGTGTTGGAAATGTTCGATCTGATTGCCCTGAGTGCAAACACTGTGGTAAAAGACACCCCGAAAATTTTAGATTGTATGATCGACCTTGTTTCAAATGTGGATTGTTAGATCATTTCATCCGTGATTGCCCTGAATCTGTCGAGCAAGAGATTGTGCAAAATTCGAGGCCAAGTGGCAATGCATCTCATGGTAGACCTCCTAGAAATACGAGTAATGTGAGTGGTAGTCAAAGGAGAACAAAAGACACTACTATTAGATCTGAGGCTCGTGTACCTGCCAGAGCCTACGCCATCCGACCTCGTGAAGAAGCTTTATCCCCAGATGTTATAACTGGTACTTTCACACTTTATGATACTTCTGTGATTGCTTTGATAGATCCTGGATCAACGCATTCTTATATATGCATAAATTTAGTATCCAGTAAGACTTTTCCTGTAAAGTCTACAGAATTTTTTATTAAATTATCGAACCCCCTAGGCAGATGTGTTTTGGATGATAAAGTCTACAAGAATTGTTCGATAATATTTCGAGACATTTGTTTTCCGACGGATCTGATGTTATTACCTTTTGATGAGTTTGATTTAATTTTGGGTATGGATTGGCTAATTTTACATGATGATATTGTGAATTGCAAACGAAAAACTATTGATTTGAGATGCAAGAATGATTAAATAGTCTGAATTGAATCTAGTATTTTGAATGGGCTACCGGTTGTGATATCTTCGATGAAAGCTCTGAGTATTGTGAGAAAAGGTTGTGAAGCTTACTTTGCCTATGTGATTGATTCGAAACTCCCAGAAAAGAGAGTTGAATCAGTACCTGTTGTCTGTGAATTCCCTGATGTGTTTCCTGAAGAACTTCCGGGATTACCTCCGATTCGAGAAGTTGAATTTGGCATTGAGTTAGTATCGGGAACTACTCCGATTCCGATAGCTCTGTATAGAATGGCTCCGACGAAACTAAAAGAATTAAAGTCTTAGATGCAAGAGTTGACAGATAGAGGGTTTGCTAGACCGAGTTTCTCACCTTGGGAATGTAACACCCCTAACCCGTATCCAACACTAGACTCAGGTTAGAGGCATTATCGAACAAAACAGAAAAAATAACATACATTTCATAAGCATCAAAGCATCAGAGATTAAACATAAATATAGACTCCCTTATATAGGTCATCGAGACCATAAACATGCATTAGAAAAGGGTCAGGACTAAACCGAACACATACAAAATTTTTTTCCCAAAACTTAAACATTTTTCAAACAAGTACAGGTCACACACCGGTGTGAATAGGCCGTGTGCCTTGGCCGTGGTCAAAACTGACCTGGGCCACACGGCTAGCCACACGCTCGTGTGCCTTGGCCGTGTTCGAGCCTAACTTACAATTGTATGGTACCCCAAAGGACACACGGCCGTGCAACATGACTGTGTGTTGCACACGACTGAGACACACGCCCGTGTCTCTGCCTGTGTGGACAAAAATAGGCCATTTGAATAGCAAATTTGCCACCCCAAATTGGGTCAAACCTACAAGCACCAAATTAAACAAATTTGCACAACAATTTCAACCAATTTCTAACTCAGACCATACAACAATTATGCCATAATATTAACAACCATTCCAATCTCAATTTATCAACCAATTCATAACCAATCTAAACTAAAATCATACTAAGGCATATGTTTCAATACATCATTCAACCTCATGATCAAAACTTACCCAAACTTATCAACATTGACCATTTTTTTGGTCATTCCAAACATATCATATAACATTTCCAACCATAAGTTTAGACACTTAATTCATACCACAAACTCATTCATATACATATCCATAATCAAGCCAAATCTTATAGCTAGATGTATACACATTTCAAAACATAACCAAAGTATTTCTAGCCTATACATGCCATACTTCAATATTTACACTTTAAAAAGGTACCAAAATATTATTCGATAGTGTGGTGACGATCCTCGATGATCCCTGAGCTTCCGGTTGCTTCGATATCTATAAAACAGATAATAAATACACAAAGTCAGCTTTCAAAGGTTAGTAAGCTAGTATGATAATAACTCATCTATAAACATAAACATTAATAGTTCATAATAACATACACATCTTCCGAGATTTCTAACAACCCTTTCACCCACTTACTTCTCTCAACTTGTACATACCCGAAGTTCGCTATTGGACAAACAATGCCTTTCAACCAAAGTATTCTTCTCAAAATTTCACACACTCAGTGCCTTCACGGATGTATCACGCACTAAGTGCCATCCTGGATGTCTCGTACACTAAGTGCCATCCTCGATAATTCATCCACTAAGAGCCATTTCTGGATGTTTCGCACACTAAGTGCCATTTTTCAAAATCGACATACTTGTAACCACCAATCTAGTAACCACAAATACAATTTAATTGTTCTTAGGCATTGTATATAAAGAAATAATGCTCTTATAACATACTAACTTACCTCGTATAGATTCAGATAGACAGAATCGGCTACTCTACGACTTTCGACTTTCCCCGATCTAATTCTGAATTCCTCTTTTCTTGATCTATATAAATTAAATTTTAACTCTTTTATTCACCAAATCATTCAAATAAATCCAAATACACACATTTAAGGCATTTTACAAATTATCCCTCACATTTTCACATTTTGACAATTTAATCCCTAATTCATAAAATCACAAAATACATATAATTTGCATATACTCATGCCTAACCGAATTTTCATAATACTCATACTAGTCCACACATTTCATTTATTTCACATTGTAGTCCCTCAATTTAAAAATTTCACAATTTGGTCCATTTTACTCAAAATCATTAAAAATCCAAAGACAAAACATGTTAACCCAACACATATCTTCCATTTATCAACAACTAACTTCACAAAACTCATAGTTTCATCAATGGCACATTTCAAAATCATCAACAAAATCAAAAATTGAGACATGGGCTTGATAGTATTCCAAGCAACGATTACAAAAACGTAGAAATTATCAAAAACAAATCAAAATTCACATACCTAATTGATCTTCAAAGTGTCGAATGCTTTTATGCTTCAAACCTTAACTTTATACTTCAATTTTGGTGGCCATTAAGATGAGTGAATCAAACTTTGTCTTTTGTTTCTTAAATTATTAACTAATTTACACATTTACTAAATTAACCTTATTTCATAACATTAAAATTCCACTAATAATGGGCATTTGTGTCCATCCATTATTCCAATGGTCAAATAACCACATAAGGACCTCACAATTATAAATCCAAATCAAATAAGCACTTTTAACATATAGCCGAAAACTTTTATATTTTACGTGATTAGGTCCTTTTATGAAATTAAGCACACAAATGATCAAATTTTCATATGAAACTTTCACACATGCTCATTCACATATCATAAACATGGAAAATAATATTTAAATATTTTTTTATTCAGATATGTGGTCTCGAAACCACTATTCCGACTAGGGTCTAAGCCGGACTGTTACAGGGGTGCTCCTGTTCTGTTTGTGAAAAAGAAAGACAGTACAATGAGAATGTGCATAGATTATCATCAGTTGAATAAAGTGGCTATCACGAATAAGTATCCTCTGCCTTGAATTGATGATTTGTTTGACCAATTGAAAAGAGCTACTGTATTTTCGAAGATAGATTTGAGATCAGGCTATTATCAGTTGCGAATAAAAGAATTAGACATTCCAAAAACTGCATTCAGAACGAGATATGACCACTATGAGTTCTTAGTTATGCCTTTTGGATTAACTAATGCATCTGATATCTTTATGGATTTGATGAACAGAATTTTCAGACCGTATTTAGATCAATTTGTTGCCGTATTCATTGATGACATATTGATTTATTCGCGTGATGAATCCAAGCTGCCAAGCATCTAAGAATAGTGCTACAGTGTGACAACCCGAATTAGGGCCTAATCAGAATAGGGTTTCGTGACCACAAATCCGAGATAGAAATAATTATTTTATAATTATTTTAGGGTTTATGATATGATTTCATGATTTCGTGAAAATTTCATGATGAAATTCTATGCATTGAGCGCTTCAGTTGAGATTAGGGACTAAACCGAATAAATTGTAAAACTCGTGTTTTAGAAGTTTTTTGTAATATTCTGATTTTGGGCCTAGTCGGAATAGCGATTTTGTGACCACAAAATCCGAGATAGAAATAATTATTTTATGATTATTTTGAGGTCTATGATATGATTGCATGATTGTGTGAAAATTTCGTGAAGAAATTTTATGCATAAAGTGCTTAAATTGAAATTAGCGACTAAATCGAATAATTTGTAAAACTTGCATTCTAGAAGTTTCTAGTATGAAATTGTTTTGAAATATTAATTAGGAGGTCTTAAATGGCAATTTTACCAATTTCTAAGTCTATGGACAAAAATTGGACAAGGATGGAATTTTTGGAAAGTTTAGTAGTAAGGGCATCTTGGTCATTTAGGGGTAAAATGAATTAAAATACAAAATTAAAAGCCAATTTTGCTCATCTTCAACCCCATGGCTGAATATAGCAAGGAGAAACCATGGCTAGGGTTTTTCAAGCTTCCAAGCTCGATTGTAAGTCCGTTCTAGCCTCGTTTTTAATGATTTTTACGTTTTTGGAGTCCCGGTAGCTCGATTAAGCTTATGCTAGCAATAATTCAACCTAGGGTTCATATTTGAAAAAATACCCATAGGTGAAATTTGTGTATTTTGGTGTTTTATGATAGAATATGAGGTTTTAAATTATGTTAGACAACTTGTACTACTCGGTTTTAAGTGAAAACGAGCAAAAGGGCTTAATAGGTAAAAATACCTAATAATCATAAGTACATGTTAGAGTGAGAATTTGATGTTACCATAGAAGGGAAAAATGATCAGCATGTCATAAAAAATAAGAAAATAGGCTGAAGTTTAATTTACGAGCTTTGGGGAAAAAGTGTAAATATGCGAAAGTTTAGGGGCAAAACTGTAATTTTGCCAAAATATGATTTTGGGTCAATTTGTATAATGTAAGTCCTAATTAGACTATATTTTAAATGATAGAGCAAGGAAAACTAAAATTCAGGCTAAAATGGGGAAAATACCAAGTTGTGGACGAAATGGTAAAAGTAGCCATTTTCGCATACGAGGTAAGTTCATATGTAAATCTTGGTAACATAGTTATTATTTTAAATGTTTTAATGTTATCTAAATGATATGATAATTATTATGAAATATTATATTGTGATAATTGTTTGTTAATATGTCAAATTATGTGATGTACTTGGAAAATGTGAAATACTACCGAGTATCGGTAACGGCATTCCGTAGAAGATGGTTGAGACACATGATTGGGAAAAAGGTCCCGTTGAACCTTAGGAATGGATTAGGATACAAGTGACATATCACTAGGATATTTGGGCATCCGAACTCGTTGAGTTGAGTCCGAGTTCACTTATGGATGCGAATGTCCGAACTCGTTGAGTTGAGTCCGAGTTCGAGAGATGTAACTAGGCATCCGAGCTCGTTGAGTTGAGTCCGAGTTCACTTATGGATGCGAATGTTTGAACTCGTTGAGTTGAGTCCGAGTTCGAGAGATGTACTAGGCATCCGAGCTCGTTGAATTGAGTCCGAGTTCACTTATGGATGCGAACGCCCGAGCTCGTTGAGTTGAGTCCGAGTTCACTTATCGGCGGGTTACATGGTAGCTTGGCTACATATGTGGCACTTATGTGCAAACTTTCCATGTATCCGAATTATATTCCGATGGGTTCAACGGGTAAAATTCTACTCAAATGGAGGAATACTCGAGAGGAAAGGGACGTATTGGTAAGTGTTGTGAAATGAATACTTTGAACAGGTATGTACTTAACCCTCAGGTTGAAAACTCGATATAACAACAATATGGTAAGATGATAAATGAAAATGCGATATGAATGTCTCGGTGATGATTATGCAAATGATGTTTGATGTTTGCATATATAGTTGTGTTACTTGCTATTTGCATGTGAGCTTACTAAGCATTTATGCTTACTCCCTCCTTTTCATTCCTTGTAGTGTTGACAAGCCAGCTCGGAAATCGGGAACAGTCGGAGGCACACTCACACTATCCGTATACCATCTTGGCATAATGGCTTGTATATTTTGAGTATGGCATGTATAGCATTATAATCATTTTGTATATATGGTCTTATGCTATGGTTATTGAGTGGTATGGAAATGCTTAGTAATGATTAGCCATTGGAATGGCTAATCATGATCATATTTGGTGTTATGTATGCTAAATTGCTAGCTAATCCATGGAAACCATGAAATAGGTAAAATTTACCATAAAATAGATTCAGACAGCAATAGTGATGTGAGTTTGAAAAATCATTAAAAATAGTAGAGATACAATTAGATGATGAATAAAATATGGAATTGAAAAATTATGAGTCTATTTTCATATGGATGGAACAAAAGAGGTATATGAGTTATATTTTATGAGATGTTTAAATTTTTGTGAAACAGGTCCAGAGCAATTTTTGGATCCCCTGTTCTGACTTTGGAAATTCACCATAAATTTTTCAAAGATAATTATAAGTCATGATTTATATGTATAGATTCCTTATTGAGTCTAGTTTTATTAGAAACAAACGGCATAGTCATTGAAACTCTGTACAAGGAGATATCTGATTCGTAATACACAGAGGTCAGAGAAGTCGAACCCTAAAACAGGGGATACTTTAACTAATAAAATGTACTAATTTGCAAGACCAAAAATTCTAGAAAAACATTAGTAAATATATATATGAGTCTAGTTTTAGGGAAAATTTACGTAATTGGATTTCAAGTTTTGTAACTCGAGATATGAATTTTTAAGCGACTATGATGCAGATTGCTAGCTTGACTAAAAATTTTAAAAATAAATTGTTTGAGTTGTTTAAGAAATGAATTAAGTCTGTTAACACCTCGTGTTTGACTCCGGCGACAGTCTCGAGTACGGGGTGTTACATTTGGTGGTATCAGAGTAGGTTTAGTCGGTTCTCGGACTAACTTAGCATGTGTAAAAGTTCAGCTATACATGCCACTGAGCTGTGATAGTGTGATGTCTTCCGACGCGTATGAGTATTGTCTTATTTAGACAGGGTACTCTCCAACCGAGCTGCGCCGACCATGTTCAATGTTATGTGAAGGTATTTGAGTAAAATTATGATTATGATAAGTCTCGGTTCAGAAAAGTATGAATAAAAGTTTATGATACATATGTGATAAATATCCATATTTTCTTAATGCTTATATGATGTAGTGTATATCGCTTACTTGATAAGATGAACAGAATAAATAGAAAGTAGTAGAGGTATGAATAAAAGTCATAATATTGTGATACGAATGAAAATGTCCTTGTCTTGATTTGGACGTCGAATGTTGATGAATGCTAATGATATATAATTTTTATAACATAAAGGATTATAATGAAATGAACTTATCTATGTTAAATTGTTGGACTGAATTATATGATTGTAATGATATGTACATGATGATGCATGAAATGAATGTTGTGATTGTAATGCAAATATCTATGTTTTTTTGGCCTTATATGATGTCATGAGCATGAATTAATTTAATTAAATGAATGGATAAGTAAAGCTATCTAGAAAACATAGAATGTATGCATAAGTATATTGTCTAAATGGGACAATAGGAAAATTTGTGTAAGCCAACATGAATGTTGCATTGCCTGAATGAATGACATGATTTTGATGATGTTGCTATGATGATGGAAGTTGTGTCATATGTGTATGTATAAGAAAGTCGAGTCAGAGGTCCTACAACCCCTCCCCCTTACCGAAGTGGTACTTAGAATGGAATTTCATGAGATTTGTATTGAATAAGTTTCCGGTTGAGAACCCAAAGAGTTTAGTGATAGAATAATTATAAGTATAATCAGAGATTGAAAATGAGCTGATAAGTAAAGTCAGAGTCAGTAAAGTATCGGATTGATATAAAGATTATTGGAATTATGCACTGTCCCAGTTAGAGAAGAAAATTCTCTTTGGTAAATCGAATTACTCAGGTGCAAGGTCGAGAAAAGTGTAAATCAAAATTTATTTAGAACTGACCTTCTTTAGTGAATGGTTTAATATGAAATTTGTGATGGCAGAACTAGTTGGGGAAATGATATTTGAAATGTGAACTATCTGAATGTGACAGTTATGACTGGACAAATTTAGCAGTCTCTTTTGAGATGTTCTATGTGTTTACCCGTTCTCAGAAATATTTCTATGGCTATTGATCTTTTGAAAAAATTCTTGTTATATGGGAATGTCTTCTAATTCTAGTGTTGGATGAAAGCATTGGTAGTCTGACTGGTTTATAATTTATATTGCTCTATTTCATCGGGTATTCTATTCCATTTCGTCTGATAAGAATTGATGAGAGAATACATATGATATTATGATTCTGTTTCTTCTACTTGATGCTTCATCTGATATATATGTATGGGAAGATATATTGTTCTTGTTATATTTGATTCCAGTGGGATTAAATGATATTTTCTTTTGGACTTTCTTTCTTTGAAGAATTATCGGGGTATTCTGTATTTTCTCTATGAGTTTGGTTTTCGATTCTCCGGCATAGTATCGTATCTTGAATTTCTTTATTCGGTTTTCTTGTTATCTTTGTTCTATAATTTGTCAATTATGACTCATGTTCGAAGTACGTTCTTCAGCTCGTGATAATCATGTCAAATATGACTATACTTCTAATTTGATCTTGGTAATGTGGTGATTTTAGTATTGGGATTTTTTTTCTAATTTCTGTGTAAGGATTTGACATCAATAAAGGCATAGGTGATAAAAGCGCGAGTTTCAGTCGGTATGGTGAATTATTTATTTGAAAGATTTCATGTGACAATTATGTCAGGATTATTTTTCTCAAGTCTGATAATATAATTTCATTTTTGTACTGATAAAAGAGTAAATGTCTGAACGAGAAGTGTATATTTATTAGAAAGAGTTGGATATTAGTTAAAGTCACTACGAATGATAAGGTTTTCATCTTGTGAAAGCTGAAAAGTTTATTACATGTTGACAAAGTTTGGATAGATGAGAATATTGGTAACCGAAGCGTCTGAACTAGACTAGTCTGCATTGAGTAAAGACTTCCTGACTTTCAGTAATGTACCGTTGTATGAATTGTGATGTGTTTCAAGACAGTGAGGTAATGTGATAGTTTAGAGCTTTCGATTTTACATAAAATCGGAGTTGTTAAAAAGGGTTAAAGCCGAGCATTGGAATCTATCAAAATTATCCTTGTCAGTGTTGATATTGGGATGGAAATGAGAAGGATTATTCTTGAGGCCATATCAGAATTAATTCCATAGCAGAAAGAGGAAAATGTGATGTATCCTATTGTTAAATGTTTAGTGAGATCTATAAATCATATCTGTATTGAATGAATTCCTACTCACCAGATTCATGGAATTTTAGGTCTCTTTGATTGTTGGATTTCTTGGAATTCCAGTCTCCATTAAACAAGTTAAGATCCGAGTTTTATGTCATGATATCATGGGAAACTGAAAAGGGTTGAAAATTTAAGAACAGTTGAGAGTTGAGACTGTAAGCTTTCAGATCATATGAGAAATTAAAGAGATGTATTGGAGGTACAGCCTAAGTGAAAGTTCTTCGGCACTGAATATGAGATTAAAAGTGAAGACCACTTTTCTGGTAAGATTTTCGGGGACGAAAATCCCTAAAGGGGGGAGAGTTGTAATATCCTGATTTTGGGCCTAGTCGGAATAGCGAATTCGTGACCACAAAATCTGAGATAGAAATAATTATTTTATGATTATTTTGAGGTCTATGATATGATTGCATGATTGTGTGAAAATTTCGTGAAGAAATTTTATGCATAAAGTGCTTAAATTGAATTAGGGACTAAATCGAATAATTTGTAAAACTTACATTCTAAGAAGTTTCTAGTATGAAATTGTTTTGAAATATTAATTAGGAGGTCGTAAATAGCAATTTTACCAATTTCTAAGTCTATGGACAAAAATTGGACATGGATGGAATTTTTGGAAAGTTTAGTAGTAAGGGCATTTTGGTCATTTAGGGGTAAAATGAATTAAAATACAAAATTAAAAGCCAATTTTGCTCATCTTCAACCCCATGGCTGAATATAGCAAGGAGAAACCATGTCTAGGGTTTTTCAAGCTTCCAAGCTCGATTGTAAGTTTGTTCTAGCCTCATTTTTAATGATTTTTACGTTTTTGGAGTCCTGGTAGCTCGATTAAGCTTATGCTAGCAATAATTCAACCTAGGGTTCATATTTGGAAAATACCCATAGGTGAAATTTGTGTATTTTGGTGTTTTATGATAGAATATAAGGTTTTAAATTATGTTAGACAACTTGTACTACTCGATTTTAAGTGAAAACGAGCAAAAGGGCTTAATCGGTAAAAATACCTAATAGTCATAAGTACATGTTAGAGTAAGAATTTGATGTTACCATAGAAGGGAAAAATGATCAGCATGTCATAAAACATAAGAAAATAGGCTGAAGTTTAATTTACGAGCTTTGGGGAAAAAGTGTAAATATGCGAAAGTTTAGGGGCAAAACTATAATTTTGCCAAAATATGATTTTGGGTCAATTTGTATAATGTGAGTCCTAATTAGACTATATTTTAAATGATAGAGTAAGGAAAACTAAAATTCAGGCTAAAATGGGGAAAATACCAAGTTGTGGACGAAATGGTAAAAGTAGCCATTTTCGCATACGAGGTAAGTTCATATGTAAATCTTGGTAACATAGTTATTATTTTAAATGTTTTAATGTTATTTAAATGATATGATAATTATTATGAAATATTATACTGTGATAATTGTTTGTTAATATGTCAAATTATGTGATGTACTTGGAAAATGTGAAATACTACCGAGTATCGGTAACGGCATTCCGTAGAAGATGGTTGAGACACATGATTGGGAAAAAGGTCCCGTTGAACCTTAGGAATGGATTAGGATACAAGTGACATATCACTAGGATATTTGGGCATCCGAACTTGTTGAGTTGAGTCCGAGTTCACTTATGGATGCGAATGTCTGAACTCGTTGAGTTGAGTCCGAGTTCGAGAGATGTAACTAGGCATCCAAGCTCGTTGAGTTGAGTCCGAGTTCACTTATGGATGCGAATGTCTGAACTCGTTGAGTTGAGTCCGAGTTTGAGAGATGTACTAGGCATCCGAGCTCGTTGAATTGAGTCCGAGTTCACTTATGGATGCGAACGCTCGAGCTCGTTGAGTTGAGTCCGAGTTCACTTATGGGCGGGTTACATGGTAGCTTGGCTACATATGTGGCACTTATGTGCAAACTTTCCATGTATCCGAATTATATTCCTATGTGTTCAACGGGTAAAGTTCTACTCAAATGGAGGAATACTCAAGATGAAAGGGACGTATTGGTAAGTGTTGTGAAATGAATACTTTGGACAGGTATGTACTTAACCTCGGGTTGAAAACTCGATATAACAACAATATGGTAAGATGATAAATGAAAATGCGATATGAATGTCTCGGTGATGATTATGCAAATGATGTTTTATGTTTGCATATATAGTTGTGTTACTTGCTATTTGCATGTGAGCTTACTAAGCATTTATGCTTACTCCCTCCTTTTCATTCCTTGTAGTGTTGACAAGCCAGCTCGGAAATCGGGAACAGTCGGAGGCACACTCACACTATCCGTATACCATCTTGGCATAATGGCTTGTATATTTTGAGTATGGCATGTATAGCATTATAATCATTTTGTATATATGGTCTTATGATAAGGTTATTGAGTGGTATGGAAATGCTTGGTAATGATTAGCCATTGGAATGGCTAATCATGATCATATTTGGTGTTATGTATGCTAAATTGCTAGCTAATCCATGGAAACCATGAAATAGGTAAAATTTACCATAAAATAGATTCAGACAGCAACAGTGATTTGAGTTTGAAAAATCATTAAAAATAGTAGAGATACAATTAGATGATGAATAAAATATGGAATTGAATAATTATGAGTCTATTTTCATATGGATGGAACAAAATAGGTATATGAGTTATATTTTATGAGATGTTTAAATTTTTGTGAAACAGGTCCAGAGCAATTTCTGGATCCCCTGTTCTGACTTTGGAAATTCACCATAAATTTTTCAAAGATAATTATAAGTCATGATTTATATTTACAGATTCCTTATTGAGTCTAGTTTTATTAGAAACAAACGACATAGTCATTGAAACTCTGTACAAGGAGATATCTGATTCGTAATACACAGAGGTCAGAGCAGTCGAACCCTGAAACAGGGGATACTTTAACTAATAAACTGTACTAATTTGCTAGACCAAAAATTCTAGAAAAAACTTAGTAAATAGATATATGAGTCTAGTTTTAGGAAAAATTTACGGAATTGGTTTTCGAGTTCTGGAACTCGAGATATGAATTTTTAAGCGACTGTGACGCAGATTGCTAGCTTGACTGAAAATTTTAAAAATAAATTGTTTGAGCTGTTTAAGTAATGAATTAAGTCTGTTAACACCTCGTGTTCGACTCCGGCGACGGTCTCGGGTATGGGGCGTTACATTTTTAGTATGAAATTGCTTTGGGATATTAAATAGGAGGTCTTAAATAGCAATTTGACTC
This sequence comes from Gossypium hirsutum, assembly GCF_007990345.1. NCBI lineage: Eukaryota > Viridiplantae > Streptophyta > Magnoliopsida > Malvales > Malvaceae > Gossypium > Gossypium hirsutum. The sequence continues at coordinate 83,172,037 of NC_053426.1, forward strand.
ATTCCTAAGTTATGGACAAAAGTTGGGCATTGAGGGAATTTTTGGAAAGTTTAGTAGTAAGGGTATTTTGGTCATTCGTATATTAAATGAAATAAAATGGGAAAAATAACATAAAATTGGTCATCATGTTCACTAGTTGCTGCCGAAATTTTCTCTCCTCCATAGCTAGGGTTTCTTCAATTTTCAAGCTTCATAGTAAGTGATTTCAAGCCCCGTTTTTAATGTTCTTCACATTTTTGAAATCCTCGTAGCTCGGTTTACTTATTTCTACCATTATTTCGAGTTAGGGTGTATGTTTAAAAATTTACCCATGAATGATAGGCATGTATTGTGTTGTTTGATGGTAGAATATGAATGTTTGAAGTTAGGAGAACGATCTTTTCTAAGCGATTTTTAACGAAAACGAGCAAAACGACATAATCGATAAAAATACCTATTGTTCATAACTATGTGTTAGAGTGAAAATTTGATGTTGCCATAGAAGAGAAAAATGATCAGTAGGTCATTAAACATAAGAATAAGGGCTGAAATTAAATTTCCGAGCCTTGGAGAAAAATCATAATTTTGTAAAAGTTAGGGGGCAAAAATGTAATTTTTGTATAATGTGATTTTTGAATTAAAATAAATATTTCGAGTGTTAAATGAACTAAATATGTTGTTATAGATCAAGAAAAGCATGGAATCGACCTCGAACGGGGAAAGGAGAAAGTTTTGGAATAAATTGCAAAATTCCTATATTTTGCACCGAGGTAAGTTTGTATGTAAATAATACATTAATTTCATTTACATTCTTATATTTCAGCCTATTATATATATTAGATGATGTTGAAGTATAAATCGACTATTGGAAGAATGCAAATAAGTAATAGAGAGAGATCCCGGTTGAACATTCGGAAAGATCGAATAAAATAGAGGGGGGCGTAGCTAGGTCACATGTATGATGCCAAGTGCACATCATGTGTACAAGAAAGCTACGAGATACTATGTAGTAGCTAGGTCACATGTGTGATACGGGATGTATCCCATGTAGACAAGAGAGCTACGTGAGAGATAAATGTAGCTAGGTCGCATGCGTGATTCCAAGTGAAGGACACCATGTAGACAAGAGAGCTATGAGACAAATCGGCTAGGTCGCATGAGTGGTACTAAGTGTTCACCATGTGTACAAGAGAGCCGAATTAAATGAAATATGATGGTGGGGCTGTGTGCTGAGACCATCAAGTATCGAGGATTAATCTGAATTGTTCAACGGGATGGCTTTGTGGTGACATTGTAGTCACGGGCCTATACTTGTGATGTATGAAATGTGTGAAAGAGTGAAATTAGCATTAAAACTGTTTTGGACAGTATCAGTGATGTGACTTTCAAAAATCACCAAAAATAGAAGGAATTTAATTAGAGGTTGAATGAGATGTTAAATTAAATCTTAATGAGTCTATTTTCATATAAAAGAAACATATCAAGCAAAGGAATTCTATATTTTGAGATATTTACAATTGTGTGTGACTTGCTCAGAATGACTATGTGATCCCCTGTTCCAACTTTGAAAAATCATTAAAAATTTTACAAAACAAATTAAGAAATATAGTTTATATTCATAAATTCCTTATTGAGTCTAGTTTTAAGTGAAACAGGTTTCATGGTTATTTGAATTGTGTACTGAGAGAAATTCAATTCGTAGTGAACAGAGATCAGATCAGTTGAGCGGTGTAACAGGGGAAATTTTAACTAATAAACTGTACTAATTGGCTGAACCAAAAATTCTATAAAAAAATTTAGTAAGGATTTTTATGAGTCTAGATTCAGGGAAATTTTACGGATTTGAATTTCGAGTTTCGTAACTCAAGTTATGATTTATTTAGTGATCATGACGCAGGAGGGACAGCTTGATCAAACAGGAGTAAAAAGTAAAAAAATTAAAAATATGATATAATTGAGTTATGTTGTAGACATATTTGATTCCTTATTTGTTATTTATATACTTACTTACTAAGCTATAATCTTACTTTATTTTCTCTCCTTGTCTTATAGTGTCATCCAGCTAGCACAGGAGTTAGAGATCGTTGAAGATCCGCCCGCACTATCAAATCCCTTGGTATCTGAACTCAACATTTTGAAATATGGCATGTATAGTAGACTTAGTTATTTTGTTACGTGTTATAATTGTCTAGGTTTAAAATACTACTTATAGTATCAAACTAATCATTTTGTACGAAGCCTTTGAAATTGGTTTGTATTGTTAATGGCATATGTTATAATGATTCATGATCAAATTGCACTCCATATTTTTGTTGGGTTTTATTTAATAGTATATACTATAATTTGTTAATAATACCTCGTACCCTATTCCGGCGATGGATACGGGTAAGGGGTGTTACATACAGACTTTGCGTGATAAGAAATTATATGCGAAGTTTAGAAAATGTGAATTCTGGTTACGAGAAGTCAGTTTTATGGGCCATATTGTATCAGCATCAGGTATTCGAGTTGATCTGAGCAAAATTTTAGCTATTTTGGATTGGAAGCCCCCGAAAAATGTCTCTGAAGCTCGTAGTTTTTTTGGACTGGCTGGTTATTATAGACGATTCGTGAAAGGCTTTTCGATGATTATGACTCTGTTGATGAAGTTACTACAAAAAGATGTGAAATTTGAATGGTCTAAAAAGTGTTAGAAAAGTTTTGATCAATTGAAAGCCCTATTCACTGAAGCTCCAGTGTTAATACAACCCGAAATGGGTAAAGAATTTATGATCTATAGTGATGCTTTGTTGAATGGTCGAGGATGTGTATTGATGCAAGAAGGCAAAGTTATAGCTTATGCTTCTAAATAGTTGAAACCAGACGAAAACAACTATCCGACACACGACCTTGAGTTAGCTGGGATTGTGTTTGCTTTGAAAATTTGGTGCCACTATCTGTTTGGTGAGAAATGTCATGTATATTCTGATCATAAGAGTTTGAAATATCTGATGACTCATAAAGATTTCAATTTGCAACAGAGAAGATGGTTAGAACTATTAAAAGACTATGAGCTTGTTATTGAATATCATCCGGGAAAAACAAATGTTGTTGCTGATGCTTTGAGTCAAAAATCACTATTTGCATTATGTGCCATGAATACTCATGTAGTTTTGTCTGATGAGGGTCTGTTTTAGCTAAATTGAAAGCAAGACCTTTATTCATTCAACAGATTATTGATGCTCAGAAAGTTGATAATGAGATAATAGCAAAACGAGCTCAGTGTGATTTAGATTCTGATTCAGAATTCAGAGTTGATAAAGATGATTGTCTAAGATTCTAAAATTGAACTTGTGTTCTGAGAAAACCAGAGTTAATTTAGATGATTTTGAACTAAGCTCACAACAGTCGTTTATCTGTTCATCCGGGTAGTACCAAAATGTACAATGATCTGAAATAGCTTTATTGGTGGCCTGGTATGAAGCATGATATCTCTGACTTTGTTTCTAAATGTTTAATCTGTCAGCAAGTTAAATATGAACATCAAGTGCCATCTGGTTTGTTACAACCGATTATGGTTCCAAAGTGGAAATCGGATAGAGTGACGATGGATTTTGTTTCAAGTTTGCCCTTATCTCCGAGAAAGAAAGATGCTATCTGGGTTGTGGTTGATAGATTAACGAAATTAGCCCATTTTATTCCGGTGCGACTAGATTACTTGCCTGATAAATTAGATGAGTTATACATTTCTGATATTGTGAGATTGCATGGTGTGCCATTATCTATTGTGTCAGACAGAGATCTGAGATTCACATTGCGATTTTGGAAGAAATTGCGAGATGCTTTGGGTATGAAATTGCACTTCAGTACTGCTTTTCACCTGCAGGCGGATGGTCAATCCGAGTGGATTATTCTGATTCTCAAAGATATGTAGAGATGTTGCATTCTTAAGTTTGAAGGTATGTGGGAACAGTATTTTCCTTTGATTGAATTCGCTTATAATAACAGTTTTCAATTGAGCATTAAAATGGCACCATACGAAGCATTATATGGTTGCAAATGTCCTACACCTTTGTATTTGACTGAGCTCAGGGAGAATAAGATTCACGGGGTTGACTTGATAACAGAGACTGAACAGAAAGTAAAAGTGATCCAAGATAGTCTGAAAGTAGCTTCCGATCATCAGAAATCTTATGAAGATTTGAAACGAAAAGACATTGAATTTGAGATCAGTGACAAAGTATTTTTGAAAGTCTCACCATGGAAGAAAGTACTCCGATTTGCCAGAAAAGGAAAATTGAGTCCGAGGTTCATTAGGCCGTATGAGATTATTGAGCGTATCGGGCCAGTTGCTTATCATTGGTTATTTCCATCTGAGTTAGAAAAGATTCATAATGTGTTTCACATATTGATGCTTCGACGAAACAGATCCGATCCTTTGCATGTAATTCCTCCATTTGAGATTAAGATTCAGTCTGATATGACTTACGAAGAAGAACAGATCCGTATTTTAGTTCGTGAAGTTCAAGGACTGTGAAATAAGAAAATTCCATTAGTAAAAGTGATGTGGCATCGACATGACGTCGAAGAGGCTACCTGGGAACCCGAAGATGCCATCAGACAACAACATCCGAATTTGTTCAATAGTAAGATTTTTGGCGACGAAAATCCCTAAGGGGGATAAATGTAATGGTCCGATTTAGACCCTAGTCAGAACAGTGGTTTTGGGACCACAAATTTGAGTCAAAAAATATTTTTAATACTATTTTCCGTGCTTATTATTTGTGAATTAGTATGTGTGAAAATTTCGTACGAAAATTTGATCGCTAGTGTGTTTAATTTTGAAAAAGGATCTAATCGCGTAAAATGTAAAAGTTACCCGCTATTTGTTAAAGTGCTTAATTAATTTCTCCTATTAAAAGAGAGATCTTTATGTTGTTATTTGGCCATTGAACATATGAGTGGACATTAATGACCTTTTATATTAATGGTTTAAATGTTAATTAAATAAGGGTAAAATGGTAAATAGCTTATTATGTATTATTAATAAAACCAAAATCAAAATTTGGTGTTATAATCATCCATATAGCTGAATGTTGAGAGAAAAAGAAGAAAAAAATATGGTTTTAGGGTTCGGCACTCATTTTTTTATCAAGGTATGTAATTTGCTCGATTTTTGATAATTTCTACATTTTTGTGATCGTTGCTTAGTATACTATCAAGCCCATGTCTCAATTTCTGATTTTGTTGATGATTTTGAGTTGAGCAATTGATGAAACTATGAGCTTTGATAAGTTTCATATTAGTAAATTAAAGATATGTGTTGGGTTAGTATATTTTGTCTTTGAATTTTTGATGAATTTGAGTAAATTGGACTAAATTGAAATAAATGAAATATGTGGGCTTGTATGAGCTATATAAAAATCCGGCTAGACATGTGTATAAAGAAATTATGTGTATTTTGTGATTTTCTGAAATAGGAACTAAAGTGTCAAAATGTGAAAATGTAAGGGCTAGTTTGTAAAGTGCCCTAAATATGTGTTTTTGGATTGATTTAAATGAATGTGGAATTGAATAAGATAAATTTGAATTTATATAGATCAAGAACTAAAGAAAACAGAATTAGATCGGGGAAAGTCAAAAGTCGTTGAGTAGCTGATTCTGTCTTTCCGAATCCGTATGAGGTAAGTCTATATACAAATAAATGTGTTTGTAATGGTTTACTTATGTTTAAATGCTATTGAACAATGGTGAATGGCTTATTGAATTGAATATGAGATATTTAAGAAAGTATCAACAAAGTTTTAATGTCTGAAAAGCCTCATACGAACCATAGGAATAGTTAGGATACAAATGTCATGACATAGGATTCGGTATTTGTTTTCGTGTAAGACCACGTCTAGGACACTGGCATCGACTTATGATTTACGTGTAAGACCATGTCTGGGATATCGGCATCGTATTTGATTTCTTGTAAGACCCTGTTTAGGACAGTGTCATTGATATTTGATTACATGTAAGACCATGTCTGGGACGTTCGCATTGTACAAGCTTGTCGAGCTCTCTGCGTATCCTTATGATTCCGAACGGGTCAACAGGTATTCTGAGATAATGAATTATTATGTGATCATTTAACTGATTCAGGTACGTTCAAAATGAGTATCATATTTGATGTTGAAAGGTAAGTATATGTACTTTAGTGAACAAATGTTGATATGTGATAAAAGCATGAGAAAATATGTTATATGTGCTAAAGAATCTGCGATATGTGAAATGTATATGAACATTAAGGTTTGTGATGGTATTTGGCTATGAATTATATGTAATTTGATGATGCTTTTATGTTTAAAGTGTTAAGTTTATTTGTATATGGCTTACTAAGCTTTTGAAAGCTTACTTTGTGTGTGTTTGCATTGTTTTATGGATATCATAGCTATCGGGAGCTCGGGGATCATTGAGGATCGTCACCACGCTATCGAACTATATTTTGGTACCTTTTGAAAAAGTATATATTAAAGTATGGCATGTATAGGCTAGAAATATTTGGATATGTTTTGTGAAGTGTACATATTTAGCCATGTGATTTGGCTTGGTTTTGATGGTGTATAAATGAGTTTTTGGTATGAATTATATGATGCAATATTATCTATGTGAAGTGTTTTGGAAGGCCAAGAAAGTTGGTCAATTTGGTATGTTTTTGGAATGTGCCTAGTGTGAAATTTGGTAAGGTTTTGGCATGAGCTTTGATTGTATGATTAAAGATTATGAAATCATATGTTTTGGTATGATTTTGACTTATGGGATGACATGTTTTAGTATGTGTTACAAGCATGAATTTGTTGTCAATGATATGGCATGAATGTTGAATGTTTTGTGACTGAAATTGGTTGGAAATATGTTGTAAATGTGCTTGGTTTGATGCTTGTAGATTTGGCCCGAATTGGGTGGCAAATTGGCTTTTCAAATGGCCTATTTTTGTTCACACGGGCAGAGACACGGGCATGTGTCTCAGCCGTGTGTATTACACGGTCATGTTGTACAGTCGTGTGTCCCCTGGGGTACCTTATGATTTTAATTTAGTCTTGAGCATAGCTAAGGCACACGGGCGTGTGGCTAGCCGTGTGACCCAAGTCAGTTTTGACCACGGCCAAGACACACAGGCATGTCTTGTGGCCATGTGATTGATACGTGATATTCGCGATGAGATGTGGAAGTGCTGACAAATCTGATGGAGTGTCGCATCAATGTGATCAAAGCGTTGAAAACATTGCTGCTCTAATTGTGTAAGACACTTAGATATGTCATATAGTGAAGCCGCAGCATGAACTGGACGATGAGGGGGTGGTGGCTGAGACGGTGGGTCCTCATGACGTGGAAGGACATCATTAGTAATGTCCTCGGGGTTTTCCTCCTCGACTAATTGGGCGAGGCGATACTGAGGAAGGTGAGTTCCACTTCGTTTCTCGATCATCCTCATATGTAGCATGCTTGAGATGCCTTATGGTCACATCTTGCCAATAAGGGTGAGTGAGGATGATTGGGCTACTGTGTTGAGGAGCCCGAAGTGTTGTGCTAGTCGAGTCACATAGGGGCCAATAGAGATGACCCCCCTTCGATGTCGCTCCGTCTGGTGGCGAATGGCGAGGGCAATAAAGTAGGTGGGGTCGAAGACGTGCCCATTCGCCATACTCCATAGAAAGTAGGCATTGTTAATATTAACGATGCTGGTGCTCTCTTGTCGACCTGTCAAAGTGTGTGCCAAGATGGAGTGTAGATACCTTAAGGATGGAGGGAGAGCGGTTGGGATCGTAGGTGGCCGAGTTAGGGACCATGGCTATCCAACACTTCGAAGGGGAGTAGTGGATGTGGCGATGGAGGGTGTCGAGCTCGTTGTCTTCCATGAATTCTTCCGTGTATAGGCCCAATGCAGTACCGAACTCGGGCACACTCAACTGGCGGACTAGACCACCAAGACGGAGCTGGACCGTTCCAGGATCATCGAAGTTGCTCATGACGTCTTGAACATGAAAAGTCGAGCTAATTTCTAGTGTTAGCTCAAGGTACGTCGGCTTGATAATTGCGAAGAAGAGTTCCCATGGATCGGTTGACAAGAGTGCTCTGATTGCATCAGCTAATTGGACTTGTTCGAGTGCGGTCCAGTCAATGCAGCGACCCACTCCTAAAGGTTGGGCCCGAAGTATTTGAAAAAGTTCTTCTTGGGGTCCCGCGAGAAACTGAAAGAAGGGGTGGCGAATCTTCGTGGTAAGACCCGAGGATGACGCTACTCCTTTCCTTTCCTTTGAGGTAGGGACAATAGTTTTCTTTCCTCGTGAAGATGACATGGTACGTCTGCAGTGAAAAAAAATTGAAGGTCAACCAATACGCCCCAAAAATAGCATGAAAAAAAAATAAATAGGAATATTTCATGAGACTTACGAACTAGATGAAGAAAACAAAATTGAAAATAACTAAAGCAAATATATCAAGTTATTAAAATAGGACTATGAGAATAATGCTATGGGAATATCTAGTGCATGAATGCATGGGGGTATGCATAAAATCCATGGAAACACGAAAAATGGATGAATGTAGTATGAAAAGTGGCAATATTCTTTAATGGAAACCATGAGTATTTCTATTATACTACTATGAAAATTCACTTAAGATAGTCAAATGGATCAAAGAAATCATGAAATGGGCAAAATATTTAAAGAAAATAGAGAGAAAAGAGTAAACAAACGCAAAAGGAAGAAGCTTGGGTCGTCAAAAACAGTGTTGTAGGCAGCGCACAGGCGTGGCAGGTAGGGCGTGTGAAGTTGCAGCGGCTAGGGTTAGGGATTTCTGGGGAGGAGGATGATGAACAGTGAGGGGTTTATATAGATTTTGGGGCACACGGGCGTGCCCTTATTTTTTCCCTTGTGTTCCACGATTTTTAAATTTGGGCGCGTCTAAGATTCGGCTTACGCCCGTGTTCTTTGGGCGTGTTGGTGCACACGACCGTATCGCATGGCCGTGTCTTGCTTCATTCACTTCTCCCACGCCCGTGTTAGTTTGACAGTGTCGACCACAGGTGAATGGCACGGGCATGTCGCACGCCCGTGTTAAATTCTTAGTTTCAACCACGGTTTCAAGGCACGGGCGTGTCTCACGCCAGTGTTGTTTTGGCAGTTTCACCCACGGCCATGTCGGATGGCCGTGGCAACTTATTGCATCTAGTGTTGGGGAAAATTTTTGCCCTATTTTCACACGGCCATATCGAACGGCTGTGTCTCCTCCTGTGGTGTGAGCATGGCCTAAGGCATGCCCGTGTGCCTGGCCATGTGGATGGGAAAACCCTGTGTTCCAAGACTCAGTTAGTAGGTTAGATGTGAAAAACTAGAATTTAAAGAAATCAATACTGTTAGTGCTTGGGTTGCCTCCCGAGAAGTTCTTATTTATAGTCTAAGCTTGACTTACCTCTCTGGTGTGTGATCATGGTGGCTCGAGGAGTTTACACTCCTCATCCCTACTATCAACTTTATCAATATAAGGTTTAAGACTAGTATTGTTTACCTTAAAAGTGCCGAATTTGGGATGAATTACCTCGACTGTACCATATGGGAAAATATTGAGTACCGTGAGAGGAATCTCTTTATTAGGTTCAGAAGTGGCAATGCGGGGATCTGCTGCATCTAGTAGTACTTTGTCTCCAACCTTAAGTTGATTTGGTGAGGTATTGAGCTCATCCTGGCTCAGTTTCGATTTATCAGGTGTTCTCGGTTTCTGTGTCTACCATTCATCTAGCTCCTCGATTTGTAGCCTTCGCTCGTCATAGATAGGTCCTTTGATGTTGCTTGAACATGACTCATATATGTTCTTCGAACTTGTTTCCTGTAAGGTAGGTTGCACCACATGGTCAGTTTTAATAGTATGACTTATACAACCACCTTCAATTTTTGATGTGTTATTCGAATTACGAGCTCGAAGGGTGATTGTTTCGTCTCCCACACGAAGTGTGAGTTCACCTGTGCCAACATCAATAATTGTTTTAGCGGTTGCTAAAAAAGGCCTCCCTAAAATTAAAGGAGCGCTACTATCCTCCTCTATGTCTAGAACAACGAAATCGACTGGGAATATAAATTTGTTGATTTTAACGAGTACATCTTCAATAATCCCCCTAGGAAATTTGATTATTTTATTGGCTAATTGAATACTCATCCTAGTTTGTTTGGGTTTCCCAAGACCTAGTTGCTTAAACATTTTGTAAGGCATAACATTGATACTAGCCCCTAAATCAGCCAAAGCATTATTAACATCTAGGCTATCAATTAGATAGGGAATCGTAAAACTCCCTAGATCTTCTAATTTATTGACCAGCTTATTTTGTAGTATGGCTAAGCAAACCGCATTTAGCTCTACATGCTACACCTCATCCAACTTCCACTTATTTGTTAAAAGATCATTCAGGAATTTGACTGCATTTGGCATCTGCGAAAGAGCTTCAATAAACGGTAAGTTAATATGTAGCTTCTTTAATAATTTAAGGAATTTACCGAATTGTTCGTCTGTGCGGTATTTCCTTGTCGTATTGGGGTATGGCACACAAGGTTTGTACTCTTTACTAACTGGTTTCTGGTCATTGTGGTCCACCTCACCTTTACCTTTACTTACCATAGTTTCTTGCCTCGGTTCTAGTTCAGGTGCAACTAACCCTTCCTCATCTTGGATGGTAATTGCATTGAGTTGCTCCCTTGGGTTAGGTTCGGTGTTACTTGGCAGGCTACCTTGTGGTTGTTCAAATATCAATTTAACGAGCTGACCTATCTAAGTTTTGAGCCCTTTGATCGAGGCTTGTTGATTTTTAAGTGTTGTCTCGGTATTCTAAAAATGAGTTTCTGACACCGAAATAAATTTTGTTAGCATCTCCTCAAGGTTCGGCTTTTTCTCTTGTTGGTAGGATGGTTATTAGAAGCTTGAAGGTGGTGGCCTCTGATTCCCTTGGCCTCCCCAAGAGAAATTTGGGTGGTTCCTCCAACTTGCATTGTAAGTATTACTAGAAGGATTATTTTGAGATCAAGAATTATTACCCATGTAATTTAACTGCTCGTGCTCTATGTTATGGCCATAGGGTGGGTATTCTGAATTGCTTGATCCACCTCCACTTGCTTCGCACTGCATTACTAGGTGAACCTGTGAAGAACCAAGAAAACCGTCAATTTTTCTATTCAAAAGTTCTACTTGATTAGAGAGCATGGTGACCGAATCAACATTAAAAATGCCGGCTATTTTTGTTGACTTTGTCCTCATGACTTACCACTGATAATTATTCAGTGACATCTCTTCTATAAATTCATAAGAATCCTCAGGTGTCTTATTATTGATAGTTCCACCAGCGACTGCGTCGATTCTCTGTCCAGTCAAAGGATTCAGGCCATTGTGAAACGTTTGAACCTGTAGCCAAAGTGGTAACCCATGGTGAGGGCACCTTCTCAACAGATCCTTGTATCTCTCCCATGCATCGTAGAGTGTTTCTAAATCCATCTGCACAAAAGAGGAGATATCATTACGTATTTTGGCTGTTTTAGCCGGCGGCAAATATTTTAATAAAAACTTTTCAATCATTTATTCCCAAGTAGTGATTGACCCTCGTGGTAACGAATTCAACCATTTTTTAGCCTTATTCATTAACGAAAAGGGAAACAACCGAAGGAGAATGGCATCATTAGAAACGCCATTGATTTTAAAAGTGTCGCAAAACTTTAAGAAATTTGCCAAGTGAGCGTTAGGATCCTCGTCCTGTAAACCATCAAACTATACAAACTGTTGGATCATTTGAATGGTGTTAGGTTTCGGTTCAAAATTATTTGCAGCAATAGCAAGCCTAACTATGCTTGATTCAGTTCCTGTCAAAGAAGGTTTAGCATAATTATACATATTACGTGGAGCAGGATTCTGATTAGCAGCAATTGCAGGAGGTAGCAGATTTTCTTGGTTTTTAGCCATTTCCTCGGTTGTGGTTGAAGTATCGTCCTCTTGCTCTTCCTCTGTGTATTATGAGCTTCGCCTTATTTCTCTTCAGTTTCTGCGAACTGTGTGATCGATCTCACTATCAAACAGTAATGGTCCCGATAGGTTTCTTCTAGTCATACACTATAAAAACCTGCCAGGAACAAAGAAGAAAAATTAGAAAATAAAATAAAATAAAAATTTAAATTACAAATAAAGTAGAATGGCTAAAGTAATAAAAATTGAGTGTTCCTAATATCCTAGTTCCCCGACAACGGCGCCAAAAACTTGATACGTGATATTCCCGACAGGTTTTAAAAATTTATAATTAATCGTTCTTGAAGCTAACTATTATCACGATGAAAGCAAGTGTACCTATCGAACAGTAGTATAGCTTTAGCAAGACCGGATTGTCGATCCCAAAGGAACCAATAGTACTAGTAATTACTTTCTTTTTATTATCTAGCCTAAAAACTAAAGGATTTGTTTATCTAAACTAATTAACTAAACTAAGAGTACACAGAGAGAAATTGGGGAAAAGCTTTTGGGAGAACTCGATGGATTAAGACAATACCCAAGGAAAAATCCACCTAGACTTCACTTGTTATTTGACTCTGAATCAGATGATTTATTCATTTGACTTAACCCGTAGAAATCCTTAAGTTATATTATTATCTCTTTCGAGACTAATAACGTCTAACCCTAGGTTGATTAATTAAAATCTCTTTCTAATTAACGCCCTAGTGTTGCATTAACTAGATCTATGGATCCCCTTATTAGGCTTCACCCTAATCCAAAAAAATCTTATCACCCTATCTCTAGGCGTGCAATCAACTCCGTTTAATTATGACAAAGTTACTCTTAGACAGGGTCTATTCCTCCTCTGAATAAAAGCATTAACTTGAATCAATATCCTAGAATATTAAAATAAGAATTAAGAACACATAATTAAGAACAAATTAAATATTTATCATACAATTTAGATAATAATAATAAGATCTGTCTTAGGTTTCATTCCCTTTAGGTATTTAGGGGATCTAGTTCATACTTATGAAAGAAAACATCTCACAAGAATAAAGATAACAAAACATAAAGAAAACCCAAAACCCCTGAATGGAAATTGAAGGGAGATCTTCAGTTTTGACGATGAATCCGCCTTCTGAGATGGATCAATCGGTTTCCCTTGAGTAATTCCTTGCCTCCTACTTCGTGTGCCTGTTCTAAGTGCCTCCTCCGGTGTTTAAATAGGCTTTAGAATGCCTAAGAGCCCTCAAAAGTGGTCTTTTCCGAATAAGACTATACTTGGGCTCGGCAGGGACACGCCCGTGTGTCACCCCCGTGTGCGATTACTCTAGCCCGTGTAAGTCGTGCTTCGATCCTGCCAAATGGACACAGCCGTGTGCCACGCCTGTGTGAGGAAGTCCAGGCCATGTCATTTCCCACGTGGGTCCATTTTCTCTGTTTTCGGCCCGTTTCTTGCTCTTTTTATTCTCTTATGCTCACCTAAGTATAAAACATGAAATTAAAGAATTAGGAGCATCGAATTCACCAAATCTAAGGAGAAATCATCCATAAATGTGCTAAGCATGGGATAAAAATATGTATAAATTATGGTTTATCAGTGATTAAGTCAGTATGTATGCCCTGATGTGACACGGTCTAGACACACGGGCGTGTCTAATGCCATGTGAGGTACACGGCTAGTTCACACGGGCGTGTGACCTTTGTAACTTGAAAAATGTTTAATTTTCAAAAAAAATTGTATGAGCTCGGTTTGGTCCCGACCCCTTTTCAAAGCATGTTTAAGGTCTCTTGACCTATGTAAGGGACTCTGTATTAATGTATGACTATGATGTTATGATGATTGTGAAATGAATGTTAAATGTTCCGATTTTTCAGGTAATGCCTTTAACACTAGTCTAGCGACGGATACGGGTTAGGGGTGTTACACCGAGCTTAGTGAGAAAAAGATTCACGGGGTCGATTTGATTAGGGAAACCGACGAGAAAGTGAAAATAATTCGCAACAATTTGAAAGGAGCTTTAGATCGAACGAAATCATATGTAGATTTGAAACGCAAGGATAACAAAGTGTTTCTAAAAGTATCACCGTGGAAGAAAATTCTTTGATTTGGTTGCAAAGGAAAATTGAATCTGCGACTTATCGGACCGTATGAGATTATCGAGAGAATTGGGCCAATAGTTTGTCAACTTAAGTTACCGCCAGAACTTGAAAAGATCCATAATGTATTTTATGTTTCTATGTTAAGATGGTATCGATCAAACCCATCGCACATAATTTCTCCGAGAAATATTGAAACTCAGCCCGATATGTCGTACCGCGAAGAACTGATCAGAATATTTGCCCGAGAGATAAAAGAGTTAAGAAACAAAAGCAAAACTTTAGTGGAGGTACTTTGGCAACGTCACGGTGTTGAAGAGGCTACGTGGGAACTTGAGGAAGATATGAGAAAGTAGTACCCTAACCTATTTTCGTGTAAGATTTTCGGGGACAAAAATTTCTTAGAAGGAGAGTTGTAACAGCCCGTTTTTAGTGAAATTGGAACAGTGGTTTTGGAACCACAAATCTGAGGTCAAAATATTTATTTTATTATTATTTTAATGTCTATAGCATGTTAGTAGTATAAAAATTTCACTAAGAAATTTTATCGTTTGTATGCTCAATTTGATAAAAATGACTAAATCGCGTAAAGTACAAAAGTTAGGTTCTAATAGCTAAAGGTTTCTAATAGCTATAGAACTTTAAAACATAGGTTCTTAAATGGTAATTAGCCCATTAATAATTTAGTGGATGATTATGGCTTGGGATTTATTGAAATATATTGTAACAGCCCAATTTCAGTGAGGTCGGAACAGTGGTTTCATGACCACAAATCTGAGTTAAAAATAAAATTATTTTATTTTATTTTATGGTTGGCATCATGATAGGAAGGTCACATGAAAATTTTGAAACTAAAATTTTATCGATTGTGTGGTTAATTAGGTAAAGGACTAAATTACATAAAATGCAAAAGTTGGATTCTAGTAGCTATAGGTATCAAATAGCTATGGAATTCAGAAATTAAGGTCCTTATATGGTATTTAGACCATTGAAGAGTAGTTAGTAGATATTTTAATGACTCATCCATTGAAAAATTAGAAAAGACAAGGGACTAAGTTGAAAATCACTAAAATTGAAAGATAGAAATTAAATAAAAAGATTTATTCATCTAATTTCATATCATCTTCCCAAAAATTTCTATGGAAACCCTAGGAGAGAGGAAGACAACTTACCAAGCTTGAAAAAATCCAGAAAGACCAACTACGGAACTAGATCGAGGAAAGCAAAAGGTTTCAGATTAGTTGAAATTCAAAAACGAACCATTTTCAAGGTAAGTTCGTGTAACATAAAAATTTATGTTAATATGCTTGAATTGAATTATATGATTGTGTTGTTATGTGTTAGATGATATATACATAATGATATAATTTTAAGTTGTGTAATATGGACAAATTATCATGTTCCGATCGAATGTTGAATTTTTAAAAGGTTGAAAATAATAGTACATATGCTGCAAATAGAATTTAGCCCGGATGGGTAATTCAAATGTAAGCCCTCTGGAGTTAGGTTAAAAATTGGATTTAGCCCGGATGGGTAATCTAATTAAGTTCTTTAGAGCATATGCTATAGATAGGATTTAGCCTGGACTGGTAATCCTACAGTCAAATGTACAACTCAAGGGTGTGCTTTTTCATTATGCACCCAATGGGTACTTTTGCACATGTGTATATTACCTAAACATCCATCGAGATTTCAATAGTTCAACGGAAAAGACTCTTGAAGAGTGGAAAGGTGAAATTAATGAAAGCTTGTAATGTGATGAGCTCATCTATGTTTACTTGATATTCATATGAGATTATGTGACTAACTTGTTTGAATAAGTGTATGTGTTTAGGTAACTTACCCAAAATTGATGGAATATGTATTTATGTGTGCTTGTGTTAATAAATAAGACCGGTAAGTTTATTTCCTGTTATACAGACTTACTAAGCATAAAATGCTTACTCCGTTTATTTTTCCCTGTTTTATAGTGCTCGAAGCTCACAAAAGTTGGAAGATGGTCAGAGTAGTCATCACACTATTTGCTATCTCATTTTGGTATAAATAGAAACCTCATTTTGGTATAATGTCATGTATAAGCTTAGTTGGCCAATGATGGCTTGTAATGGTTGTTTTGTAACCTAGCCATTGGAGTGACTAATGATGGCCTAAGTTTGGCTATTTTAAAGTGGTGCTTTGATAATCACATAAGTGCTTATTATGAGTTGGTTTGATAAAATTGTGTCAGTATATGAGTTTATGACATGAGTAAGTTTATATCTATTGATGCATGAGATAATACTATATGATTGATGTCAAACTTCTTGTGAATATGATGTTGGGTTGGTGGATATATGCTTGTGAGTTTTAGTGCAGAAAAATGGTAAGTTTTGGGTGACAAATGAGGCTAGGAAATGGCCTTATTTTGTCCACATAGGCAGACACACGGGCGTGTGTCTTGGCCGTGTGTGACACACAGCTTGTCCCATGGGCATGTGGTCTGGTCATGTGTCCCCTGCATCTTAAAAATGAGAAATAGAATGCTCAGAATTGGGCACACGGGTTGAGACACAGGCGTGTGTCTCAACCGTGTGGTTGACACGCCTTGGAAACGAGCGTGTTACACGATGGTGTCAAAACTGCACCTAAATTTCAAAAATAAAAATTCGCCACACGGCCTAGCACACACGTGTGTGACTTGACTGTGTGACTTCAATTTTTTCATGCTTTAGAAGCCAGACAGATACACGGGTTAGGGACACGGGCGTCTGTAGTACACGGCCAGACCACACAGGCGTGTCCCTAAACCACACGAGCGTGTGAGCCCTGCACCTAGGAAAATTTTTAAAATTTCCAAAAAAATTCCCTGAGCTCCCGATTTGATTCCAACACTCATTTTGGGCCTCAAGGGTCTATACAAGGGACGATTTATATAATCTCTGAAATGAATAGTAATTTACATAAATTAATTGAAAAATGTTCTAAATGTTTCAGTAATACTCCGAAACCCTGCTCCGACGATGGATACGGGTTAGGGGTGTTACATAAATAATGTTTATAAAGGTTAATTTTGTAATTAGGTAAATAATGATAATTAAATTAAGTAAAACAAAGTTATCATCTTTCTACTCTTTCTTCAACTGAAATTTCAAACAAAAAAAGAAGCCATGGAAGCTTGCTAGGTTCGGCCTTGGTGTTTTTGTGTGCATGGTATGATTTTTCATCCCGTTTTTAATGGTTTCTATGTTTTATGGAGTCGTTGTAGCTTAATCTAGCTAGCCCAGGGACTAATTTGCAAAACTGTTAAAGTATTAGGGTTTCACCATTGTTGAGTGTGTATGTGTTTTGAAGTTTAACGGTAGATAATGAATGGTTGTTATTAGATAAACAACATTTGTTAAATGATTTTGAATGAAATTGCAAATTAAGGATTAAATTGAGAAATGTGATAAATTGTGGTAAAAGTGTGAAATAATGAAATGTGTGGGCTACTATGATTATAGGTGAAATTCATCTAGCATGGGTGTGGACTCAATTGCATGAATTTGCATTTTTATAAGCTAGGGACTAAATTGATGGGCAAAATAGTAATTTTTTCATAATATAAATTTTGTATTAAATCGAATAGAATGATATTTAAATAAGTTAAATTTGATTATATAAATCAAGAAAAGCAACATTCGGAATTAGATCGGGTGAAAAACAAAGTAGTGGATTAATTGCTCGATTTCTCTGTATTATTTCGAGGTAAGTTCGTATGTTTAATAAGCATTTAATTACATATGTTTAAATGCTAAATTGATATAATTGTGATGATACGATACTATAGAAATTCTCGACAAGTTATCGGTAATGTATTAATCCCATTTGAACCATAGGAATAGATTAGGATACAAATGACATGTGATTAGGGGTTACCGTGTTTTAGGTGCTGGTCTGTATCTTCTACCAATGGCTGAGTTTTTCGGCATGTGTTATGGTTACTCGTCAGCTTGTGTGAGTAGCACTGTGTAGCTACATCTTGACAGTCAGCTTATGTGAGCAAACCCGGTGATAGCTCGAGAGTGAGCATTTATATGAGATATGAGATTGAGATGGTTTCAACCATGTATTGGCACTTAGTGTGTGAGATTCAAGAGTATCCGATATTATTCCAAATGGTCCAACGGGTATACTAATGGTATGAAAGAATAAGAGATCGATATGTATCATTACAGGTATGTATGTTAATCATAAAAGCATTGAAGCTATGAAATTTGGGAATTTTATGTCTAACCTTATGGATGAATATGTGCTAGGTTTGTGGATTAAATTGAGTTGCATTATGCCATGTTTAATCATTTAAATTATGATTATTTGGTAAGTTGTACTTATTAGCCATACGAGCTTCCTAAGCTTAATTGCTTATTTTGTTTATTTTTTGTGTTTTATAGTGATTCAGAAGCTCACTCGTTTTGGAAGTTGTCAGAGATTGCATCACATTATCAAACTCTTATTTTGGTACTTTTGAACTTTGTGTATTTTGGTTATATGGCATGTATAGGTCTTTTAGCTAAGGTAGCCTTTATGTCTTGATGAATTTTGGCCATTTGAATTGGCTTGTAAGTTGTTATATATCTTGAAATGTTTATATGTAAATATGGTCTTGTGAGATGTGGTTCTTCTCATTTTGGTATGTATTTGGATTTTCCTTGGAAATGTCTTAATTGTATATTGGTATTTTGAGTACAAAATAATTGAACTTGAGAATTGGTATATATGTTGAATTAGGCACAAAGTCTAATAAGCGAGTTTTGTAACATCCCGAATTAAGGCCTAGTCAGAATAGTGGTTTCAAGACCACAAATTTGAGATAGAAATAATTATTTTATGATTATTATGAGGTCCATGATATGAATACATGCTTGTGTGAAAATTTCATGAAGAAATTCTATGCATAAAACATCCAATTGAACTTTAGGGACCAAATTGAATAAGAAGCAAAACTTTTGTTCTAGAAGCTTTTAGCATGAAATTGCTTTAGATTATGAATTAGAAGGTCCTAATTAGCAATTTGGCCAATTTCTAAAATTTTGGACAAAAATGGCATGCATAGGAAAAATTTGAAAGAAATACCCTAATGGCATTTTGGTCGTTTGGTAATTAAAAGAATAAAAAGGAAAAATCAAAGAAAAAAATGTGCTCATCTTCTCCATGACTGGCTGAAATTCTCAAGACACCATAGCTAGGGTTTTGTTCAACTTTCAAGCTTGATTGTAAGTGCTCCCAAGACCCGTTTTTAATGTTCTTTACATTTTTGAAGTCCTCGTAGCTTGATTTACCTATTTCCACCCTTATTTTAAAGTAGGGTTTATGTATGAAAATTTATCCATGTGTGACATGCATGTATTTTGATGATTTATGGAGGAATATGAGAGCTTGGTGTGTGATAAACATCTTTTACTAGGTGATTTTTCATGAAAACCACTACAAAAGACTAAATTGAAAAAGGTGTAAAATAAGAGATAAAAATCTATTTTTGATGAAAATATGGGCTATTATGAGTATAAGGAAAATTTGGCTAGGCTTGGTTAACAAAGAAAATGCATGCATTTCATTTTACGAGCCTAAGGACTAAATTGTAAATAAGTGAAAAGTTATGGGTAAAAAGGTAATTTCATCAAAGTATGAATTATGGATTTATTTGGACAACGTGATTATTAAACAAGTTAAATTTGCCATTATAGATCAAGAAAAACCTGATACGGGTCTTGATCGAGGAAAGAATAAAGTTTTCTAAGAATAGGCTCGATTTTCATCATTTTGTACCGAGGTAAGTTCATATGCAAATAATGTGGTGTTGTAGCATGTTTTTAATGTTTTGATATTATGTGATAAATGTTTTCTTGTTGTTATGAGTTATATGCTTATTGGTTGTTATGAAAGCATAAATGATATTATGGCCGTTACAGACAACATCACGGGCAAGTACGACAAAGTTGAGGTGGACAAGTGAGGAAAACCCCGTTTGAACCTTAGGAATAGTCTACGCTACAAGTGACATGTCACTAGGAATTAAGAAATCCAAACTCATTGAGCGGTCTGGGTTCATGATATATATGTGTGACCTTTGAACTCATTGAGTGGTCTGAGTTCATGATGTACGAGGCACATGTGATTTGGTTAGGGGTACTGGTCTTGTGTGTCCTACCGATGGCTAGGTAGTCCTGAGTGGTTCGGATACCTAACAACTTGTGTGAACAGCCTGTGTAGTTACACTTTGACCGATAGCTTATATAAGCAGGCCCGTGAGTAGCTCCTTAGTGAGTGTTACAAGTTATGAGGTAGCTTTGGCTACGAATGTATATATGGCACTTATGTGCAAGTTTTCTGTGTATCTGATAATATTCCGAGTGTTCAATGGGTAATGCAATGGATAAGGTGATGAAAGTCCCAATAAGGGCATGTTAAAGAAGGTATGGTCAAATGATATATTACGAATAAGTATAGGTATGCACGCTAAACTATCGAGCAATGCCTTGATAAAAGATGATTTGTGATGAGAAAGTATGTGACAGCCTTAAAGTGACCTTAGTCGGAAAGCGGTTTCGGGACCGCTAAACCGAGTCACCAAATTATTTGAATATGATATTTATTGTCTAAAATATGTGAATATGAATGTGTGAAAGTTTTAAGCTTTGATTTAGTAAATTGCATGTGAATTTAGTCAATAGGACTTATGTGTAACACTTTTGAAATGTGGTAGGTCAAAACATAAGGATCTATTAGTGCATGTAATAAAAGGGGTGGACCTGCATGTCAATTTCCCCCCTAATTAGTAGTGGCCGGCCATGACAAATAGGGTGGACAAAGTGTGATGGGCAAAACATGTCATAAACATGTTATGTTGGTGTTTCATGGGAGGAATGATAAAATAAGGAGCATGGTAATAAAATAATGGAGGGGAAAATGATGAAAACAAAGAAAAACATAGAAAAGAAAAACAACGTAAGCATATAATACTTAGTAAGTTTGTAATTCATGAACAAAGCTTACCATTTCAGAGCATAATCATAAAATAGATATGATAAATCCAACACAAGCTTCGCACAAGGCTAAGCATCACCAACATCACAAGTTAGTGCTTAAATCAAAAAACTTAGCAAAATTCATCACATGGTAAGGTAAATTTCATAATCATAATACATATGAATTCATACATTTATAACATAGCTATACATACCTTGATCATCAATACTTCATATCTTTCCATAATTTCATAGTGTAATCCCATTGAATCACTTAAAATAATAGCAGATATACGGGAAGCTCACACAAAGTGTGCTAACACATGGTCGAAACCATTCATTTCCTTTTCCCTTACATAACCGCTCATACGAGCCACAAATGGGCTTGCTCATACAAGCTGACGGTCAGAACGTAGCTACCCGATGCCGCTTACACAAGTTAACGAGTATCCACAACAAATGCCAGAACTCAGCCATCATTAGGACATTTAGAACTAGCACCTGATACATGGTAACCCTAATGACATGTCATTTGTATCCTATATATTCCTAAGGTTCAAAAGGGGCTCAATAGTCATCGTAACATCATTGAATTTTTTTTCAAAGCATAATATGATAAATAACATAATAGCATTTAAATCAAATACATTAAAACACTATTTAAACTTACAAACTTACCTCTATTACAAAAATGACGAAATAGGACCGACTTGTCTGATACTTTATCTTTCCCTTGATCTAGATCCATACAAGACTTAACTTGATCTAAATAATCAAATGCAATCCATTCAATATTCATTCTATTCAATTCAGTCCAAAATACACACTTTTACAAATTTACACTTTTACCCCTAATATATTAATTTCTTTACAATTTAGTCCTTAAGCCCGTAAATTGAAATTCATGCAATTTCATCCACATATAAAGCTAGCCAAATTCAATATACACTCATAGAAACTCATACAATTCATTATTTCAAAATTTCACCTTGTATTTTACACATTTTACAAATAAATCCTTATTTGACATTTTTAACAAAAATCACTTTACAAAAGTTGTTTATTTATCAATAAGGATTCATTTTCTTCCATCAAACATCAAAAACCACATGTATACATTCATGGAAAAACCCTAACCTGTAACTCCCCTTACCCGTATTTAACACCGGAATAGTGTTACAGAGCATTATCAAACTTACTAAACAATTAAACATACATTTTACTTACATCTACAAATTCCATGTAATTTATCATTCAACATCATCACATTGTCCCTAATACGAGCCTACGAGGCCCTAAACATGCATTTAAAGTGGTTCAGGACTAAATCGATAACTCAGGATAATTTTGGAACACTTAGAAAAATTTTACAAAATACAAAGGACACACGCACACGGCCAAATACACTTCCGTGTCATAGGCCGTGTGGACATTCAAAATGGGATCATATGGCCGTGTCCCAGCCAATGTCTGACCCCGTGTAACTCTCTGACTTGGGTCACACGGCCAACCACACGCCCATGTGACCAGCCCGTGTGCCCTTCAAAATAGCCACACACGCCCGTGTTCCAAAGCATGTGCTAAGCTATGCCAAACCTGTAGGGTATATTGATTTATGCCACACGGCCAAGTCACATGCTCATGTGCTACGCCATGTAGAGCATACTGACTTGATTTTTAATTCAACACCAGGGGACACTGGGCCGTATCACCTGACCGTGTGTCACACACGATTGAGACACATGCCTGTGTCTCTGCCCATATGGACAAAAATAGGCTACTTACCAAGCCATCTTGCCACCCAAAATTTCATACACCTATATCAAACCAAATGGCACATAAACACATCTTCAAATGGAATTCAAACTCTTCTAAACTAAGTCTATTTGATGCTAATTCAATACCAACAATTACAAGTCATACAAATACCACAATATGCCATTCAATTTCATACCAAGTATCACTTTCTTAATCATCAATATGATCGTTTTAAAACATGCAATATTTTACCTAAATTCACAAACATACCAAATATCAAATCTCAACCATTTAATATCCATAATACCAACTTCTCAACAATCATCACATACCAATTAACAAACATATAACAAAGGCCATTTGCACATATATATACATGACCAAATAAACCAAAATAAGCTAATTCACATGGCTATGCACAAAACCAAATACTTAACATTTACAAACCATTTCAAATGACTAAATTCATTACCAACACATATACCAAAATGATCAAAGTTCCTATACATGTCATAAACCAAATACTTAGATTCAAAAGTACCAAAGTGATAGCTTGATAGTGTGATGGGGTCTCGGACAATTCCCGAATCTGAGCTAGCTTTGGTTTCACTATAAGACATGGAAAAATAAACAATGTAAGCTATAATGCTTAGTAAGCTCGTATGAAAATAATAATCAAAGCTCACTATTCAATTACCATTCAAAATATGAACATAATATACTACAAAACATTTAACCACTATGTTAACATATATTAAATTACATAATTTTAACAATGAACTCACAACTTCCATATATTCGATGCTTATATAGTTTTCGTACTTACCTGTACTAATACGTATCTATTTCTTACCATTTCATATCTTCAGTATACCCGGTGAACCATTCGGAATACTATCAGATACTTAGGAATCTCACACCCTAAGTGCCACATACATAGCCGAAGCTATCTCAATATCGTATCACATATAACTCTCACTCTCGAGCTATCAACGAATCTACTCACACAAGTTGACAATCATGACGAAGCTACACGGTGCTGCTCACACAAGTTGACGAGTATTTACAACACATACCGGATAACTCAGCCACCGGTAGGACGAATAGACCAGCACCCAAATCACATAACCCCTAATGACATGTCATTTGTATCCTAATCTATTCCTAAGGTTCAACCAGGATTTCACACTTGCCGAATTGTCGTCGAACATATCCATACTGCCATATTCACAGCTATGCAATACCAAAGCATTTAAAATACAAATATAATAACGCTTATTACATACGAACTTACCTCGAATGCAAAAATGACGAAACGAGTCAATTAGTCCAAAACTTTGTTCTTTCCCCAATTTAAATCCGACTTTCACTTTTCTTGATCTATATAATATCAAATTTAACTTATTTAATCATCAACCTATTCAATTTAGCCCAAAAATGCACATTATAGCAACTTTACACTTTTTCCCCTAATATTTCAACATTTTTACAATTTAGTCCTTGTCTCATAAAAATACAAATTCACGCAATTCAACCTCAACCCATGCTAGCCTAATTTCAATTAGGTCCTTAGTAGCCCATATTTTTCCTTTATTTCACAAATTAACCATGAATTTTACACATTTCACAATTTAAATCCTATTTGGACATTTTACTAAAAGTCGTTTAACAAATGTTGTTTATCTATCAACAAGCATGCATTTTCTATCTTCAAATATCAAAATACACATAGATTCATCAATGGAAAAACCTTAAACCTTTAAAAGTTTTGCAAATTAGTCATTGGGCTAGCTAGATTAAGCTGCAACGATATTAAAATCATAGAAATCATTAAAAAACGGATTGAAAAATACTCACTATCCACCAAGTTTTGCTTAGCCGAATTTAACTAGCTTCCATGGAGTTTTACAAGCTTAAAATTTCACTAGATGGATGAAATTAGAAAGACAACACTTTTGTTTTTATTATTTTACTATGTTTATTATTTAAATTACAAAATTAACCTTATTTAGTTATCTTTAAAACACTTAATAATGTGTCCAAAAATGTCCACTCATACTATTTATGGTCTAATTACAACATAAGGACCTCTACTTTAAAATTATATAGCTATTAGACCCATTTAGCTATTAGAACTCAAGTTTTACACTTTACGCGATTCAGTCCTTTTTATCAAATTAAGCATTCAAACGATAAAATTTCTTAACGAAATTATGACACAATCATATTATCATCTGTAGACACTAAAAATGATTTGTGGTCCCAAAAAAACTATTCTAATTTGACTAAAAATGATTTGTTACATAACCTTTTAATAGTTTTGCCCCTAAGCTTTTAACAGTTTTACAAATTAGTCCCTAAGCTAGCTAGATTAAGCTACAACGAACCTAAAAACATAAAAATCATTAAAAAAAGGGGTTAAAAATATACCATTAAAGCAATATATGGTAGCCAAACTTCCAAACCCTAACAATGCTTTTTCTCTCTTCAAGAATTGGTGAAGAAACAAGTGAAAAAGATGATACCATATTTTTCTTTAGTTTAATTAAACTTATTTACTTAATTACCTTTTTAACCTTTGTTTTTAACTTAAAATTCACCTGTTTAATGTCCATCTTTGTCCACTCAATATAAAAATGGTCTAATTACCACATAATCCCTCAACCATTTAATTTCATGGTTATTTGATACCTTTAACTTATAGAACCCTAATTTTGCACCTTTTACAATTTAGTCATTTTTACTTAATTAAGCATACAAGCGTTGAAATTTTATAACAAAATTTTTATACGACCTTACTAATATTTTCATATCGAATTTGTGGTCCCGAAACCACTGTTCCGATTTCACTAAAAATAGGTTGTTACAGTTTACACATAAGTATGCTAAAATAAAATGATGTTCAGAAAAAAAATTTGTTCAGAAGTTGGCTCAAATGCGAGTATGATTTCTGATTTTATTTTAGTTTTTTTATGTTATTTTAAGTTATGGAATGCTTGTATGTTCTTTAGTCTTTTGTAGTTTTTGCCACGAAAATTTAATTTTCTTGGAAATAGAGAATCATGAAGGTTTAAGCCTTTAAAATTGACTTAGTAACTTTCTTGAGGCGAAATTCTAGGAGGCATAAGAATCTAAACATGATATAGGCACATTTTCTTTGGATTGTTTGAGCCTTTCAAGCCTACCTATCATTTTAATTCTTGAAACTTTAATTTGAGCTAAATGGCCAACTTTATTATGAATTACCTACATCATAAGCTATATACCATCTTTTTAAGTTTTATCCTATTTTTGTACACCAATTTTAACTCTACTTGTCTTGGTGATCAAAATTTGAGGAAAAATTCAAAAAGATGTATATGTTCTCCATTTGATTCAGGATTCCAAAAAAAAAAAGCAAAGAAAATTTTGCTCAAAATCTGAAAAAAAAAATTGTTGAGGACGAGTTTAAAATAAGTTTGGGGGTGTTCAAAAGACCCATTCGTAGGAAGGTTGTGCTGTAAAAAAATCCAAGGAAAATTTAGGGTTAAGATTATTGAACCTAAAAATTCACTTCTCTTTATCCTTACCTTTAGTCTAGCCTAATTACAACCATATAAAAGACTTATTGATTTGGATAATTACGTTGACTACATTAGTGGAGAGAAATTCCTAAGTTCAACATATGAAGACCACTGATTAAACCTTGTGCTCATTTTGTCTAAATTTATAGGGAAACTTTGTTGAATGGTGAATATTATATATGACTTTGAAATGTATGCACTCTATGATTTATGTTAGCATTTTCTTATACTTAGTATAAAATTTTGAAATAATGTTTGCTTACGAGAGTGACTTATCAACAGAAAGACTTTGTAAGCATAACTTTGTTAATATATGTGCAAAAGTTCATTCTACTTAAACATATTGCAAGATTGTCTTATCAAAATTTTTTCTTTGCATGAAACATTACTCAGGACAAGCAATGGATTAAGTTTGGGGGTGTGATAAGTCTAATTATATAGACTTATTTAGCATCTTTTTGCTTAAAATTTGAGCAAATTTTGAGTATAGTGTTAGAAAATTATATGAATTGAATTCATATTAAGACATTAAGCATGATTTTAGCATGTTTGTACTTTTATTAATTTTTAGAGTTAATTTTCCATTAAATTAAGTTATATTGCTACATTATTAATAAAGTGCTTAATATATTGCAGCGGGACCATGGAATTGACTAACATGGGAGCAAATTAAATGTCACACATGAACAAGTCATATGGATAGCTAGAGCATGATTGGGTTCATAAATTTGACCTTGACCCAATTGAAGTTGGTTGCTGGAAAGAAATCTTATTGCGTCTTAAATTGGGTTACAAAACCGTCCATCAATGGGAAGAGCAACACAAATTCAACAAGCATAAAGAGTAGCCCAAAAATCATGTTTTGGGATAATTAAATTGAGGTCCTTATACTTGCAAAAAGATCACAAATTATCCCAAACTTCCACTACCAAAATTGTCCAACACATTCCATGAATCTGGAGAGAATCGATCAACATGTAACACCTTAAATCCGGTCTGGATGTTATGGCCAAATCTGGTGATGTCACTTTGAAGTGTTTTTTGTAAAGCGTAATATCGTTTGAAAAACCCAATCTTTATTAAGCCTTTTTGTGTGGTCTAAAAGATGATTTTAAAACTCGCATCGATATCAAAGTTTTTACTTCAAAACGTTATTAATTTCAAATTTTCGTTTGTAGCGAAAGCTTTTTAAATCAACTACGTACTAGCGTTTACTTGTAAAACGTTGTTTTCTTATGGTAGCACTTAAAACCATTTACGTATTCGTGGTATTTTTGAAAATCATTTATCTTTTTGAAAACCCTCGTATTTTTCCTATTGCTAGCAGTATTAAAGTAAAACAACAATAAAACCCCAAATTAAAATAAATTCCAGAGAGGCCTTATTACATAAAAATATCCAAATTAAACTATTTATAATTTAAAAGATAAATACGGAAGCGTAAGTTGTTGTATGGCCACCTTCGAATCCCTCGCAGCATCGATCCGCCTAAAGATTACCTGTGCAGATTAACAAAAGGGGTGAGTTTACGAAAACTCAATGTGTAATCCCATATAAGCAAAGAATCAGAGCAAACACAATTTGGGCCTAAGCCCTTTCAGTTTCAGTTAGGGCCTTAGCCTATTTCAGAATCAGAAATAGTGTGGGCCTGAGCCCATTTCAGTAACAGTATCAGTGGGGCCAAAGCCCATTACAGAATCAGTATAGTATGCAATCAAAAAATCCTACCCAATCTAGCCCCTACACACCATCTCCGTATCAACCCTACACACCTTGTGGGGATAAAATCGACCCACCTATCCCTACACACCAAGTAGCACCGGTTGCGGTACTATAACAGTATTTGCAAAGCTACCAGTAATAGGCTTATTGCCTTTCAATACACTTTCTTCAATATCATATATCCCACCCCATGCAATGCAACATAATATAAATGTATATATACAGTACAAATGGCATGCTCAAACAGTCATACATCACATAAGGGTATATCAGTCATTTACAAAAATAAGGGTCCGAGTACACCTACCGGCCCAACAGTAGGTCCACAGTCGTCTTGGGTGACCTGTGCAACCTTAACAGTCAATCGGTGATAATGGGTCCACAGCCCATATTGTGGGCCCACAAGCTTGTATGGCCCACATAGCCCAGAAATGTCCTTAGCCTTGTGAATTACACAGCCTGGCCCAATAATCTCCATACGTCCGTGTGGTTTACCTGTATGGGGCCCATGAGCCTATGGGGCCCACACGATCTATTTCGGCCCAACGTGGCCCAAAACAGCCTAAGCCCATAAAACTGCTCATGGTGGCCTCTACGATCGAACGCCCATGTTTTACGCGTTTGGATTACCACACGAGCGAGCATACACTTGTGTAGCGTCAACAATCATATTTTTTCGGCTTTTGCCGATCTACGCTTATAGTAGAGTGATTACACACCTGTTAGGATCCTAGGTACGCAACCCCTTTTGAGATGAATTACACTTCCATTACCTCAACGAATGAAGTCTTATAACTCCGCAGGTAAACCAAGTCCAACACGATTTGCAACAACTGATAGCAACTTGCACTAGACAGAACCCACTGCTTAGGAGAAAGAAAACCGTCGAGAAAGAGAAAGAATGGGAACCCCAAATATTCGGCAAAAGAAACAGAAGAACACCAAATCTGATTCCCCCTTTTAAGAGAAACCAAAAGTAGAAGAGGGGAAGATAAGAAAATATTCGGCTTTAATCAATGTAAGGGAAAACTCGATAAAAGCCAAAGGAATTGAGAGAAAAGAGAAAAGGATATTCGGCTAGGAAAAGAAATAATAAGGCGATTGTAACACACACTTACCAATAAATCAAATGAATTTCAGCACAATCAAACAAGGAGATTCGGCCAAAGCAAGAAGAACAAAAGGATTTTGAGAGGGGGAGAGTATGGGTATTCGGCCAACACATGACTCAGCCTAAGAGAGAAGGAACTGAGAAGAGCCGAAAGAAAAAGAAAAGGGTCGGCCACTTGATCAAGGCTTTCGGCTTAATGGAGAAAAGAAAAGAAGAAGAAAAGAGAAATGAAAAGCAGTATTTGGCTAAAGCAAACAAAACAAAAGAAATGAAGCTGCCAACCTGAGGTATTGAGAACAAAGTCGACACTCAGTTAGCTAATCCACCAAACGGCACCCAAAGTAGAACCATTTTCAGCACTAATTACCATAGCTGAATTTTGACCAAATGAACTCCCCCTATTCGATCAGCCTTCTACACACTAAACACCTCCCCACATTCCTATACAACCGAAACACTGAGTGCCAGAGTTCAAACCTGGCACAACTCTCCTTCAAATTCAAACTTGCTCAATTTTCTCCTTAATTCCCTCCTGTCCACCAATTCAAACAATCAAAATCCCCCATAATTCTCTCTTCAGATTCAGCTAACAACAAATCTGTTCAAACTTTTGGTGTTTTGGTCAAACACAACCTCCTCCCATGGCCACCAGCAAAAATAATCTCCATTTGTACAAGCAGGGATTCGAACCTCAAACCCCTTGCACACTCCACACGCCACTTACCACTAGACTAGCAGGCTTTTTATGACATGTTTTACCAACATTTATTTAAGAAGCCTACTGAGTAAAGACAGGGTTTTAATCAAGAAAAATCAAAATTTTGCAAAAGCAAAGGCTTGAACTGAGGACTTCTCAGACTCTTCCCAGGGAACTTAACAACTAAAACAAACATGCATTTGTGTCACTTTCTTGCACGATTAAACATTGATGTGCTATCTCCTAACTTCACGCACTCAAGGCTTAACACTTCTAGGCCCAAAATTCGAGGCGTTACACAACAAATCAACAACTTCCCAACCATGTATCCCACAGTTCATGGCCGACCATGAGAATAAGAAAATTAAGGGATTTTCATGAAATCTTCAACAACCTCTCAAGCCCTCAATCCACTATAAATACCACCTTTCACTTCCTCATCTCACATCCCACATCCCTCGTCACTCATTTCTGTCTTCACTTTCCTCTCCTTTTCACACATAATGCCATCCATTATCCTCATTCTCCTTAGCTAGAAATTCCTTCAGAAAATTCTTTCTGGGCCGGCCACCTTGAGGAGCACTTTGCGAAGGAGCAAACACAAGGATTGGAGGAAGCCACTGCAATTGATTTCTGAAGGACTACCGAAATCATTTAGAGTTTCTTTTTTCTTATCTTTATTTTGTTCTTAGTTATTTAACATGTTTGGAAATTGTTTTAATGTTTTTTCAGTAACAATGATAGCTTAATTTTGTTTAGCTAGAATGATTACATTAATTTGACAAAGTCCATTCGATTCATGTTTATGATGTTTTGTGCATCAATCCTTCATGCTTTCAATTAAAACTCATGCATGTATGTCATTCATTAAAATGTGACTGAATGCATTATAATTAGTTGATCAATCCTTGTAAGATGATGATTAATGAACGCAATAATTGAAAGATGCATGCTTAATTTAGATTGTAGCCCAATTAAATTAAAGGTTTCTAATAACTCGAGAGAGCTCTATTACCTTGCATAACTTTTGAATTTGTGTAATTAAATTGTTTTAAACCTAATTCATCCTTGTTACTTCGCATAAACTTTAAGAAACCCATTAATTAAATATGATCATGGTAGTATGCATGTTTTTCTAACTATAAGATTCTAAAAGGACTTATAATTGGTTTTAAGTTAATGAAAGATCAAGTTGGCATTGAATATTTTGTGGAACATTGTTAAACATGATAAAGGATGAATTAAGTCAAATATTGTAATTGTTCTAGCTCATTTATGTTATTATTGTTAAAGCTTGTGCATTTTTTGCTAAGCCATCTCATTACAATATTCATCCAATTTGCATTTAAGTAAATTTGCATTTAGATAATTAATTTAATTTCACATCATCTAGCCTAATTTATTATGTTTACTTACCAACTTGTAAATCTTTAATTTTGCAAATTATTGATTAACATATACAGTCCCTGTGGAGACAATAACTCTTGTACTTACTTATTACTTGATAACGATTGTGTACACTTGCACAAACCTATGCTTTACAAGAAATTTCTCCATAGTTCTCCTCTCTCTCACGCATCTCCTTTACTGTAGAAGAAGGAAACTTTATTTTTCTTTTCAATTTAGTCCTCCATCACCTTTAAAGACCCCATCCAAGTCATGGATCATCAAATTTATTTAGAAAGCCTTAACTAAATCAAATTATCCACAAGATAACAAGCATAGATTTCAAGTTAGAAGTAGTCTGTCCATTCTTGAAGAGAGAAAATTTAGATAGTGTGAGAAACTATGGTTCTAAAGTAAGGTAAGATTCTCATTATTTAAAGTTAGTATCATGTTTATTTTAATTTGTTGGGCGTGAAACTGTTATTATTTAAGTATATTATTTTTTCATATTTTTGATATTGATATGAAATGCAAAGAAATGTAAGGATGAAGTTTCAAAAAGTGTGGGTAAAGGAAAACAAGTAGATAAAGCTTGAAGGAAGGTGGAAGGAAGTATTGTCAAGCCTTTAGAATTATTTCTTATCTATTTAAATTTCTATGAGTAAATATACTAAAATAAATATGCTAATGCTTTGAATTAATAATATTTATAATGTGTAAAATAAGTGTTAAACCCATGAAAGTGATTAATGGATGTGTAATTGATATGTGATTATTTATGGTGTGGTTTTATGTATAAAGTAAAGGACTAAATTGAAAATTGGGAAATTGTCATGTAGATATGAGAGTATGCAAACTAAACTATAGTTGAAAATTTAATTGAGTTTATACTAATAATAATGCAAATATACAAGTTTTGAACTTCTAGGATATAGGTGGCATGCCATTAGGAATATTTAGTGCGCTCATGAATTTAGTACTTTGGTGTTGGTGATTTTAACACATCTAGTATCCGTGAAAATTTAGGACATATATGATCATGTATTTCGTGTTTACATTCCGTATGTCTTGTTCGTACAAGTCTACTTTGGGCTAAGTGAGAAATGAATGTATGGTAAGTGAAAATGTGCTAAATAAGCTAGTTGCTTTTATGAATTTTTAACTTAGTTAGATTCTTATAGTATTGTTAATCTTATTTATTCATTTATTTATTTATCTAATTGCACTCAAAGGTAAGAATTGCATTCTTAAGTGCTTACTAAGTTTTCACAAGCTTAATGCATTATTTCTAACACATAGGTAAATATCATCTGAATGTATCTTTTGAAGTGGTCAATCTCATCCACATCTCATCATAAAGGAAGAACTTGGAGAGTATGGATTATATATTTTGGTATTAGAGTGGCATGTACATAAGATTAGAACCATTGAATGTATTTAGTATGTTATTTGATGGTTTCAAAGCTATGTCATGCTCATTTTATATTATTTTTGGACTTGAGATACTTGGATTCTATGTGATGTTCTTGATACATATGATGTTGAGTGGTATTTTTTTATATTTTGACATATAAAAATATTTTGATTGGTAATGGTTTCGACTTGATTTTAGGTGTTTTGGGCATGTTTCGAGGTCCCTTGTACACTTGTCTTGCAACAATTTTGACTTGTTTCGATACATGTCAGACAGAATGCCCCGTTGAATAGTTTTAGGGAACTTGTATAAGTACAATAGGAGATGTACCAAAACTACTATTCTAGACCACCCTATTTGGTATGTTTTGCTTTAAAAATGTCTTGAAACAGCCCCAAAAGGGTCCAGAACAAGTCTCGATTCCAACCAAACTTTAACGATAGCTTGGAAATGACCTGAACCACTTTAAATGAGCTTAAATTGGTTAAAATGAAGTGAATTATATTATGTTCAAGTTTAGTGCTTTTAGTTCTTAAATGTAACATCTTTATGCCCGAGTTATTGTTTGAACTCGAGTAAGAGGTATTATAGTTTTTATTCAATAATATAAGAACTCACATGATCTCTCTTTTTGGGCAACCTTCAAAAGAATGAGAAAACTGTTTTTCACATGAATTTTCCTTGGAAAAATAGCAATATATTATTTATCACATAAACACCTCCCCTATTTCCTAAATCCAAAATCTAATCCTAAAACATTTAACTAGCCAATTTGACTTTTCTTCCAACATAGTCTATATAGCTTAATTTATGAAATTTTAATTCAACTAATTTAATAAAACTTCTCAGCATAAATTTGCATTTTAGCAAATTATAGAATAATTCAATATCCATTCTCAGAAAACTTACAGAATAAAATTTTGGAACGCCGTGAATATTTTAGCATTGAAATTTTTGTGTTATAGGAAAAAATTTGTCCTTATACATTAGATAAAATAGTAACTGGTTCTCTTCATAAATTCCATTTATTTATATTGTTAAGTGATGATTTGAATTTTTCCTATATTATTTTTTTAATTGAAGTGGAATTAAAAAATGACTAGGATTAAAAAAAATTAAGTATTTTCTATAGTATACATGTTGGATTTTAAGTTTTTTCCCCAAGTTCTTTTTTCTTTTTTCAATAATATAAACATTGGTTTTTAAGGGGTCTTTTTTTCAAATAAAAAAACCACCTTGAATATTATCTTCACATCATCATTTAACGATGATTTTTTAATAAAATGATAAATTTACTCTTTTTATGATGTACAAAGATTAATTTGTCTATTTTTTAAGTAAATGAGATAAAATGTAATTTGAGTCCTAATATATGAGCCTTTATAGTACTTTTACCAGTAGCGAAGCCAATAAGGTTGGCAGGGACCCTGCCCCCTAAAACGAAAAATTTTTCATTTAAGCTTCTTTATAATTTATAAAATTTAAAATTATTAATGGTAAAATTGCTCTCCTCCCTCCAAAGTGATAAAATTTCTTTTAATCTTTTAAAAATTATAAAAATATAGACTATTAAAATAATAAAATTGTATTTTTACTATCTTAAAAATATACAATTTAATTTCGACCTCTCAAAATTTTTTTTGAAAATTCACCTTTTTTACTCAGCTAAATGTGATTCACGTAATTTAGATACAATAAAAATACGAAAAAATAATTCAAATATGATAAATATATGTATAAATATATATATTGAGGAAGTTCCTAACATATACACATAAGAAGTACCAAGTTCTATGGTTGTTTCCCTTGAGAGGGGCAGCGAGATATTGGGGTGAAAGCTTTCGTTGGGCTTTAGCATTGGCCCCACAGATTTCACAAGGGACCACCAACACTGCCATCCGGATTGTTGTGGGCTTGCCCTTTACTGCCTTAAGATAACATACAATGTAATTCTTATGATAATTCATATATCCATAATATTATTTACATGTTCAAAATATCATA
This sequence comes from Gossypium hirsutum, assembly GCF_007990345.1. Taxonomy (NCBI): domain Eukaryota; kingdom Viridiplantae; phylum Streptophyta; class Magnoliopsida; order Malvales; family Malvaceae; genus Gossypium; species Gossypium hirsutum. The sequence continues at coordinate 83,206,742 of NC_053426.1, forward strand.
CGTTGATATAAAATCAAAATTTTGTTATTAGTCCTTTTATTATGTATAAATTGAAATTTTATTTTTATAATTTTATTTATTTATTTTAAATCTGTAATTTTTAATTTTTAAAATTTTGATCTTATTTAAAATATAGATGTTAATTCATTAAATTAAATTATACTATTTTCATAATTTTATGCCAAACATGTCATTACATGTCATTAATTTTTTATTCTCATAATGCTCAAAAAAATCTGCATCATTTTAGTTAATTGGTATAATGGCTACTGTTTGTGTCAAATACTGAAATTTTAAATTTTAAAAAATATAAGAAGTAAAACTATCAAATTGAAGAATTAAGTATCAAATTCGTAGGTTATGCATAGTACACTAATAATAACATAACTAGATCAAAAGAATTTAATTGTTATTATTTGAATTAAGAATGAAAATTGAAAAATATAAAAACTAATATTGACCAGAATATATAAACTAAATACATATTTTACGGAAATATAGAAATGAACCCATATTATATATGGTTATTACATTCGTATTTTATTTTACATTTTAGAAACCATATAATCATATCACGTTTAAAATATATGAAAAAAAAAACAATTTATCTTTTACCTATTATTATTAAATCGTTGAGTGCTAATTTAAATATCATAGGTCTAACCAATAATAGATAACACGACAGTCAAACCGTGTAGCACCATATATACATTTTGCGAAAGACAATTTTAATTTTCATAAATTGTGTATTTGTTTGTAAAAAAATAATTAAATTAACATTTTCGAATAAATGACAGATCGATTGAATTTTTTTAAGGAAAAAACACTAACCAAAGCCGACCATTTATAAATATAGGCTGAAGTAAAATAAAATATACATTGTATGAATGAAAATTGCTGTATATTTTTTCGAAAAAATAATTTACAGAGCCATTCAACAAAATATCAAAATTTTAAAAACAGAACTCCATTTTTTCTCACAAAACAAAGACTCTACTTTACATGAAACGGGCGGTGTAAACCATGTACATAAAACCATATACAAAGAAAATGATATTGAAAGTGACCGGATCTAATAGAGATTAAACCATGTGCATTAATACCATCCGCAAAGTTTCAACTGTTTGGAAAGTAGTGGAGGCCTAGATGGTGGGCTAGAAAGCTTAGATGTCTGGTCTTTCAAAAGAACTAAACAAACTTAAAAGTATTGAAGACATAAAAAGAGTATTTTGAGTATATATACATAATAAAGTTGGTGGTTCTTTCATCCCCTCATAAATAACTCCTTGAAGTGCAACACAAAGTGAGAAACAGGGATGTGAAGAGTTCGTAAACCAAAAAATCTTTCAACGCAAGGTGGTTGAATGAACTTGAAAACCATTGCCATCTTGACAATATTCATTCCCACGCAACTAAGATCATAGAATTGGCAAGCCCCGACTCCTCAAATGTTAATTTGCTATCATAATCCAGAGATTTCGAAGCTTCTGGAATTGGTTGAGTCAGGCGGAATGGCTTTGATTCAGCTTCACCAAGTTGAGAATAGCAGAATGACCACAGTAGCTGCGTAGTGACAACAAAATGATAAAAGCATATAAACCTATCAGTTAGGACAACCCTGAGGGACTGGATCACTCTGCCTAAGGAAACAACATACATTTTTGTCCCAAATTTTCAAGTTAAATTCAATGTCACTACTCCAAGAAAAAAATATAATACTGAATGTCCATTTCAAACATATATTTATCAGTTTAAACTGGTATACACGTCAGTTAATGCAACACCTGAATGCTCTAAATTAGTTCAGATGTACAGGGTAGAGGGGGCAGACATCTGAGGAAAGATCAGTTCAAATGATTCACCAATGCCCATTCTGTACATGCCAAGATTTTGCCATCAGTTATCTTATTTATGTTCTACAACATTTGCAGAACAGTGAAACATTTTCAAAGTGAGACTTACAGCAAGCATCCAAATGAAATAGTTGAACATACACATTCCTTAGACAGGAAATATCCAAGAACATGCATAGTTGAACACAGCAAACCAAATTCTAATACATGAATGGTAATAAGTGACTAGAGGAAAACTCCCCAAAGAATGCTTACCTGTATTGGATCAGTTCGGAGAAAATTTCTCTGTACTCTGCGCCCATCAGGAAGTCGGACTCCAACCCTACATAAGAGGTTCCTGTCACCCTTAGGTTCTTCAGGTAGAGGAGGATATGCAGGCTTCTTAGTCAAGCATGATTCTTCCTCAGTTGTGGATGATACTTTATCATCCTCAGTTGTTTTAATAGAGTCTTTCGCATTCTCCATAGAAGCCGCTATTGCTCTCAACATTTCCTTATCTTCATTGGTTTCATCTGTTGACACTATAGTAAAATGAACTGAAATTACATGCAGATCAACCAAAACAGTTCTTAAAACAGCATATATTGTGGGTGGACTTCTCTATTTTTCCTTGAAAGGAATCCTTCTCATTTTTATCCACTAATGCAGTATCATATACAGGTTAGCACATAGAGAAAGACATCTTCTCCCTCCCCCTTGAAAGCTTCAAGCTGAAGCTTTACAACATTTACTAGCTTTCTTGCAAGAGGTCTCAACACCACATATTAAGTTAAACAAAATCAGGCTAAAACAGTAGTATGCATTGCCCCACAGACTGAAACGTGCTTACCTATTTACTGGTTCTCTACCAGTAAACTGTAACTTGGTGTAAGAAAGAGGATACATGATTACCTTTAATTTTTTGTTGCGGAGTAACTGAGCTTCCTCTTGGACGTTTATGAGACAGAGTTGCATGATAATCCCTTGGGCCACCATCCATGAATTGAACCAGGTCCTAGAGATTAAAATACCTTATATCAAATCACAAAGCCATATGTTGAAAATTCTTTCAACTAATATAAATACATAATTTTATTAGACTTCTTTAGAACCATTTCATTTTCAATTTTGCTTATTTTCCTAAGGACTTCAATCTGCAATTTATGTTACAAATATATACCTCCAGCAAACTCTCAGGTTGAACCATTCCAAACCAGGAGCGCATTTTCTGTCCTGTGATTGGGTCAATAACCAGCACTACGGGAATTGAATCTAGTTTGTAATAGGTGCAAACTTTCCTCCCCTCGCTTGTGTCATCATATACCTATATCCATAGAACAGCATCAAGGCAATTAAGGAAAGAAGACAGCGATTCAAAACATATATGATATAGAGGTCCTCTAAGGATGTATACGCAAGTCTATGAAGCTGTGGTCATATGCACAATAAAATATTGTATAGTTAGCTTCAAGGCCTATTTTGATTTTTCCATATATTGTTGGCTAATAAAGCTAAGTGCCAGATAAAGTTCCATTTAGGGGGAATTAACAGATTGCAATTAGAACCAATATCTATGTCTATCAAAAATTTGCAAAACAATAAAATATTGTATTGTCAGCTTCAAGGCCTATTTTGATTTTTCCATATATGTTGGCTAATAAAGCCAAGTATCGAATCAAATTCCATTTAGGGGAATAAAACAGATTGCAATTAGAACCAATATCTCTATGTCCATCAAAAAATTGCAATACAACTTGTATCATATAAAAATCTAGTAAATTTAGCCACAAGCAAATGATAGTGAAGTTCAAAAACCATTCCTAAAGATGCAATAGCATCTGTTAAGAAAATAAATGAAAAGTAAAAATCTAAATAGAATATTGGGAAAAGCTGATAGTAGATAGAGATAGAAAAAAGGGGAAAACAAGGCAAGACCAATAGAAAGCATCATACTGACCTGCCAGAAAATAAAGTTGGTGCTAACAGTTTGAGAAACAGCTTCATTTCCCCAAGTATCTCGATTAAGCTTAAAACACACAGCATCAGAAAATTGGATTTACATTATAAGCCACCTCATACGAAGGGAGCCAAGTAGAACTTCTTAATTTAAACTATAGTAAAGCGGGAAGACTAAAACAATACCATATGTGAGCTGAACTCCTTGGTAGATTGCAAGTTGACAAGGAGCCACTTGTCCTCAACAGATGCAGCAGCTTTTGCCTTTTCAAATGGTCCCTGGAACATCAGATGAAAAGGAGGACGATATAAAGAGGCAAGATTATCCCGAGGAGCATCTACCGTGGAAGAAGCACCTTCATCTGATTCCCAAACCCCGGGCCATTTCATTTCCTCATCAAAATTACGGAATGCAATTAACGAACTCGACTGTTGGGGAGGTAATCCTAATCTTGAAGCTCTATACGAATATTAGAAAATAAAATATTACTGCATGAGGAGTTAATAGGAAAATGCAAAAGAATTTATCGCCAAATCATACAAATGCAAAAGAATTTATCGCCAAATTATTCAACACCTTAATACAAATATACATGACACAGAAAAAAAAAAGAATGACCAAAAAAGAAAAGCCAACATATACATTTGCAACTTCATATAAAGAAAAGAAAATTAATAAACAGATGCAACAAGAAAGCTGTTAAAAAAGAAAAAAAAAACAATTAAGAAACAAACCAGAGGGTGAAAAGATACCCATATAACGATGCATCATCATAAAGAGTCTCCCTTACTACAGGTAAAGGAGGGCGTACTTCCTCTCCACCAATGGGTCCAACATCACTGTTTCCAGACTCCTTCAACTCACTGTACAACATTAGAAGCCAATGACAACAACATCAGTAATAGTACGAACACAAACAAGTAGGTGGTGATTTAGAGTGAACAATAGTGCAATTCTCTAACCCAGAGTTTTGATCAACCCAAGAATCTACGTTTTCCACTGCTGGAGACTCAGAAGCCGTTCCAACTACACCACCTTCATTACCGACATAAAACAGCTGAAGAGCTTCATCCAGCTTCCAGCTAGTTGCCTGTTTTCCACCAAAATTTTTCAATTGAGTTCCATACGCATAAATAACAATACTCACCTCGGATTTTTTTTAAACGAAGGATTCTCAGTAACACAACGTTAATAACAGATTACCTGAGATTACCGACTGAATCACAAAGCCATTAAGAATTTAAGGTTAAAAAAAGAAACAAAATTTACAAGCTTCAACATTGAAAAAATCCTTGGATATAAGAAAAAAGGTTCGAACTTTATTATATAAATGCAAAAAAAAAGACATAAAAAATAAAAGGTTACTTGCAAAAACTGCATGGCGGTTTCTGCAGTTTGACCAACGGCGATCTCGAGAAAGGAGGAAACCATGCTCTGCTTATCACTCGCAGACAACATTCCCTCCATTTTCCCTCTTTTTACTCGTTCCTCAATTTCCCAATCAAATTCCCAAATCGAAATCCAACTCCAAAGCCCTAGATAGATGAATTCAGCTCAATTTGCGGTAGAAATAGAGAAAACACAAAGAGTAAGTGAGAGTCTCAGCGAATCTTTAGGGTTCGATTCAGGGGACTTATTAGTATTTATAAACTTACACTCCAAAACAGAAATCTATTAGAAGGAAAACCAATGGGCATTTCCTTTTAACGTTTTTAATTAATATATTTTTTTAGGTCGTGTTTTTTAGGCTTTTTTTTATTTAAATAACTTAAAAAATTTAATTAATTATTAAAATGTCCTATTTTTAATTAAATACTAAAATAACCTAAATCTACAGTAAAAGATGATAGAGCTAAATGATTTAGTGTCATTAACATACCATGTCAACATCCATGAAAGAAAATTAATTTTTTAGTAGAGCTATGTAGAATGACGTTACCTGTATAAATATGAGGGACTTTAAAATAAATTTATCATTTTCTAGTGAAGCCAATTAACATGGCGCACCCTGACACCCATTGTTATTTTTTTTTATTTTTTTTTACTTTTGTCATTTCTCTTACACTTATTTTTTTAAAATTTTTTTAATTTTTGTCTTTATCTTTATTTATTCATTTTATTTTATTTTATTTTATTTTATTATTATTAATTTTAAAAAATTTGAAATGTATATTTTAAATGTTTTATAATATACATATTTTTAAAATTTTAAATATATATTTTTGAAATTATTTTTCTAAATTTTAAATATTATTTTAAAATTATTTTTTAAAATTTTAAATATATTTTTAATAATATAAAAAGTTTAAATATTTTAAAGATATGGCGTTTCAAATTTATTATTAGTTTTATAATATTTTAAATGTATATTTAAAATGTTTTATAATATATATTTTTTAAATTTTAAATATATATTTTTGAATTTATTTTTCTAAATTTTAAATATTATTTTTAAATTATTTTTTAAAAATTTAAATATTATTTTTTAATATTAAATATATTTTTTAATAATATAAAATATTTAAATATTTTAAATATATGACCTTTCAAATTTATTATTAATTTTATAATAATTTAAATGTATTAAAAAATTAATAATAAATTTGAAAGTTTATATCTTTAAAATATTTAAATATTTTATATTATTAAAAATATATATTTAATATTTAAAAAATAACATTTTAAAAAATATATTCAAAATTTTAAAAATAATTTCAAATATATATTTAAAATTTTAAATATATATTATAAAATATTTCAAATATATATTTTAAAATTTTTAAAATTAATAATAAAAAATAAGTAAAATCAAATAAATAAAATAAAGATAAAGATAAAAACAAAAAAAAGTGACGAAATTAAAAAATTAAAAAAAACAGAAAGAAAGAAGGTGGCAGGTGGTGTCAGGCTGGTGGCGCCGTATTAATTGGCTCCATCAGAAAATTGAAAATTTATTTTGAAGTCCCTTATATTTTCAAAACTTGCAGTATTTTCATGGTATTTATATAGGTGGCGCCATTCTACATGGCTCCATCAAAAAATTAATTTTTTTCATGGATGCTGACGTGACATGTTAGTGGCGCCAAATCATTTGGCTCCACCAACTTTTACTGTAGATTTTAGGTCATTTTGGTGTTTAATTAAAAAATATGTCATTTTAATAATTAATTAATTTTTCTGGGTTATTTAAATAAAAAAGCCTGTTTTTTACTTAGGGTTGGAAAGGTATTCTATGGTGAATTACTAATTTGTCCTTTTCAGGTGAACTTTTTCAATCGAACTAAATGTTTTAAGTTCGATGACCCTGATGTTACGAGAAAATCCCAATAAAATATTAAAATTCAATACTTGAGATTGATTGGATCGATCTTATTTTCAAATTTATTTATATACTTTTTTATAATAACGGAAATTTCCACAAAAGAGAAAAACACATCATCAAAATTACGGCCAACATAAAGGGTATCAACAACTTCTGTGGTCTCATTTTGCTTCTTGTTGTATACTTCAACATCCATTTTTTACCTTCACAATATCAACATTTTGGATAAGGCTTAGAATATTGGCAAGAGTTGATTCAATTTACTAATTCTCCTTTATTCTTCGAACAAGGATATTGATTTAAGATTTCTCGACAATGAGTATCTTGCATCCCCTTATCTCACAGGATTAGAATTTTAGTCTCGCAATTCGTACAGTTTTAAGTATTTTTTTGCTTTAAATGTATCTAAATCGATCTAACTCTCGCAAAGTGAGAATTCTCAATAGAAATTCTCCAAAGCGCTAGAAATTAAACGGAAACAACTCAAAGAAAGAGCTCGAAAGAATAGAAAATGTCACAAGAAAGCAAAAGTACACAAGAATTTGAGTGAATGCTTCCAAAGTATTTTATTACTAAAAAAAGAAGTGAGTACAAATGAGGGGGGAAGGCCTCTATTTATAGCTAAGCTCTCCCAGATCCAATGATACAAATTAAAGTGCATCAATGGTCGAGATTAAAAGCAATCTACAAATCAAATCTTCTAAGATTTATAAAATCAAATCTTTTAATATTACAAATCTTCTAAGATTACTTCCCATATTTGTCATGCCATGTAGAAGAGCCTTCAATATCTCTAAGCAACGGGCCATGTGACCCATTGCGAACAAGATGAATCATCCAAGTTGCCTTGGTTGCGAGCTCCCTTACAAGTTAATAAAAATAAATATTTTTAACACATTTTATGAGTGTTGTGACCTATTAGGCCGACATAGGCCTTAGGTAGTTCTAATATGTTGAATTGACTGTGCATGATGATGAATCATAGACTCACTTGGCATGGGAGCAAGGGATAAGTGATGCACAAACTTCTCAAGCCGTTATTAGATGAAACGAACCATACAAGGCGTGAATTACATGTCATGTCGCGCCATAGACCTTGTATGGCACGACATAGGTCAACATGTTGCCCAAGTCTTCCGTGGTTATTTTCGCCCACGCAATGGACTTTATATGAAGACCTGGGACATGCCAAAAACCTAATTTAGGCTACTAACACTCCTATAAATAAGACCTTTGGGGTTTGATGTAACTAAGTCGTCTTAAACGCCTTCAAAAACTCTCGTAGTTTAGGAGAAGGATTAAACTTAACTTTCTTTCAGTTTTTCATAACAACTTTGTTCTTTCCTTTGGAATCGATTTTGATCCAAGACTTCTTTTATAATATTGAAGTATTTCAATTATTTGCTTTCACAAGTGACGTTATTCATTATTCTAACTAAGATATTTACTACTTCGTTCTTTAATTAGTGTCAAATTTAGGATTATTCTAATATCTTATTCTAATATCTTTTCTCTTTCGATTCAATTGGGTTCTTTACATGTTTTATTAAATTGAAATTAAGATTATGAATAACATGAGTGACTAAATCCCTTAGGGGAGATTAACGATTGGATGGGGACATGATTAACGGAGGATTTAGGGTTTTTTGAGAGGATTAATTGGTATAGATTATGTGTTCCTAAACCCTAGGCTTAACAACCCTATGAAGTAGTCATAGGTTAAACGAGATTGGGAGATAAGTTTAATTAAGTAAATCATAATTTACCCTGGTTGAGAAAGTGAGGTTGGGAGATAAGTGAGTATCAACCAATCGATTAATTAGTTAGAGGCCGAGAGGTAATAACTGGTTAATTGGTAGTTAATCCACCCTAAAACTCTAATCCAAAGTTAATTACAGACCTTGAAATGAGTTAATCTTTCTGATTGGTTTAATTTTTTTATTCGTTTGTCTATTTTATTGTTTCTTTATTTTAATTATTTAATTTTTATTATTAATCCCTTTTATGATTTTTCATAATATAGAATTTAATTATTACTATTTAGACTTATTATTGTAAAGAGATTTTCTATAGATTTATTCCATTTTCTCTTGAGTACGATCCTCGGAGTACTTCATGTGTTCCATTGTACAAATATACTATATTACAATTTCACTTGTATACTTGCGGACATCGTCTATTCACTTTTATATATTTTTGGTGTGATATTTTTACAATAAATGATAACACGTTTATAGGTGATCAACAACCTGTGACATTTTACCCCACTTATTCTTGCAACGCCCTCATTGCATCCTCAGAATGGAACTAGTCTATCTTGTCTTGGAACTGCCATAAAGCCTTCGCAGGTTCCCAACTAGCTTTATTATCGAGAAGTCCCTTCAATCAAACTAAGTATTCATGCCTCGACCTACACTACTTCTATCAAATCACTTAGTCTGTCATGACGCAATCAACTTCATAATCATAGAAGACCTTTACCCTTATTTCTGCTCATTCGAACTTGCCTCAATTTGGATCCTCCTAATCCTCATAGAATGGATTAAGCATACTAACATGGAACATTGGATAAAAGTTGAGTTTTGCTGGCAACTCAAGTTTGTAGGCCACCTTGCCTACTATCTTCAAAACACAAAAAAAAGGGCTTTCATACCATCGCACAAGCCCCTTGTGAAAGCCATTGTGGTGCGAAATCAAGTGTAATGTTGCAAGGACTGAATCACCAACTTGAAATTGCACATTCTTGTGATTTTGGTTAACACACTTTCTATTGCACTTACTTACCTTGTGTAGGCAAGCTCTGGCAAAGTCATTCTGCTCTTATCAGTCCTTCGCAAATCGATAAACTGTTGGATTCAGTCCTGCATAATGGGTCGCAACAGTAATGGGTGTGAGTGGTTGTTACCCCGCCACTATCTAGAATGAACTCTTATTTGTCACCCCACTGCGCTGCAAGTTATAAGAAAATTGGGCCATGGCCATGTAACACCCCAAACCCGGCCTGGACATTATGCCCGAATCTGGCGATGTCACATTGAAGTGTTTTTCGTAAAGTATGATATCATTGAAAAACCCATTCTCTATTAACCCCTTTGTGAGATCTTAAAAATGATTTTAAGACATGTCGTTCATATTTAAAATGTGAGTCGTTTGTTAAAAAGTTAATCATATTAAAACATCATTAATTTTTATAATATTATTTCTTGTGGGAGCTTTTAAAACAGGTTGCGTATTCGTGGTATCTTTGAAAAACATTTATCTTTTTGGAAACCCGCGTCTTTTCCTACTGCTAGTAGTTATAAATCAAAACAAATAAAAATCACAAATTAAAAACAAAAATCCAAAGAGGCCTTATTACCATAAAAATACCCTAACTAATAACACTTATAATCAAAATCAAACACAAAAATAATAGCAGTTGTGTGGCCACCTCTGAGTCCTACGCTGCACCGATCCACCTAAGTCTGGGGATTACCTGCGCAGATAAACAGTAGGGTGAGTTTACAAAAACTCAGTGTGTAATCTTATATCAAACAACCATACAGTGAGCAAATATAGTCTGGGCCTAAGCCCATTTTAGTAATGTTTCAGTTTCAGTTAGGGCCTTATCCCATTACAATATTAGTATCAATTTGGGCCTAAGCCCATCTCAATGACAGTAACGGTATAGATATGCAATCAAGAAATCCTACCCAACTAGCTTCTACACTCCATCTCCGTCTAACCCTACACTCCATGTGGGAATATAATCAACCCACCCATCCCTACACTCTAAGTAGTACCGGCTGCGGCACTAAACAATAGTTGCAGTAGAGCTGCCAGTACAGTACACTTCCTCAGTTAATCAGATCCATAAAAGCCACTGGTGCATTCCTCAGTCCAAACAGCATCACTAGGAACTCGTAATGACCTTGTATACATCAGTCTCTTTAACCCTCAGTTGATGGTACCTCGATCAGAGATCAATCTTAGATAAAATCGAAGCTCCTCGAAATTGGTCGAACAAATCATTTATCCTTGGTAGGGGGTACTTATTCTTAATGGTCAATTTATTCAATTACCGGTAATCAATGCACATACGCATAGATCCATCCTTCTTTTTCACAAACAAAACTGGTGCTCCCCATGGAGACACACTAGGTCGAATGAACCCACAATCCAATAACTCTTAAATCTGTGCTTTAAGCTCCACAAGCTCCTTCGGTGCTATTCTATAAGGGGAGATGGACACTGAAGCTGTACCAGGCAGGAGTTCAATTTCAGACTCAACTTTACGGTTTGGAGGTAACCCATATAGCTCATCAGAAAAGACATCCGAAAAGTCTTTAACCATTTTGATATCTTTAACATAAGAAACCCTAGAATCTGAAACACTAATATAGGCCAAGTACGCCTCACAACCTTTACAAACCAACTTCTCGGCCCTTAATGCAGAAATCACATTTGGCAAGTAATCTTAACGTTCCCTAACTACAACTACCTCGTTATCCTCCGCAGTTCCCAGTACTATCCGTTTAGTAGCATAATCCAAGCTCACTCGATGTTTAACCAGCCAGTCCATTCCCAGTATTAAATCAAATTCTCCAAAAGGAAGTTCCATCAAATTCGCTAAAAAGATAACCCCTTGAACCTCCAAAGGAACATCTCTGAACAGTTTATTTACCCTCACCGACTGCCCCAAAGGACTCAGCACAGTAACCTCACTCATAGTGCTCTCAACCAAGATACCCCAAGTCTCAGACACAGTACAAGCTATATAGGAATGAGTAAATCCTATATCTATCAGTGCAGTATAAGGTACATTATAGATAAAGAACGTACCCGTGATAACATCCAGAGCATCTTCATCCTCTCGACGACATGCAGTATAAACCAAAGTTAGCTGCCTCGCTTCAGTATGCCTAGTACCTTTGGCCGGTGCCCTTTGACCACGGCCCAAACCATTATTGTCTATGGCCTAACCACGGCCTCTTGGTGGCTGCTGAACACCCCTCAGTGTCTGTAAAGTACCCAAACCTAGAGCTTGCATCTGATCTAATCGAACCTCCGTAGACACTCTCTGATACGGTGCTCCAATGATCCGCATATCAAACATGCCTCAATCTTTTTCCAGCACTCACCCTGATGGTGTCTCCCACAATCAGCACAGGGCTGCGGTCCAACAACAGCAACAGGGGCCCCAACTCTGACCGGCCTATTAACTATAACCCTTTTCTTAGGCCTCAGAAAAGAACTTGAGGGCTCCGAATCTTTCTTGTTCCTACCTCTCTCTTTCTTACGATTCTGTCGTTCAGTGCACTTCACTTTCTCGGTGATCTTCGCCTTATCAACTAATACAACAAAATCTCGCTCCCTTTGTAAAGCTATCAGAACCCATAAACTATCCCTAAGGCCATCCTTGAAATGAACACACTGCTCGTTCTAAGTCACCACCATCCCTCGCGCTTAGCGGCTTAATCGAAAAAATTCAGCCTCATATTCAGCCACTAATTTATCCCCTTGAGTCATATTTAGAAACTCTCTCCTTCGGCATCCACATAACTAGCACCCACATACTTTCCCTGAAAAGTAGTCTTAACAAATTCCCAGGTCAATCGGTTGGGCTGAGTGCCCTCTTTAACCATAAGCCACCACTGGTAAGCCTCATCTCTCAACAGTGACACTGCACCCTTTAGTTTTTGCTCGGGGGTATAGTCGTAATCGTCCATGATCCTTTCTGTGGCCTCAATCCAATACTCAGCCACATTAGGAGCAACTCCAACAACACCCTTGAAAATTTCAGCTCCATTAGACCGGAGTCATTCCCTAACCGACCCTCGGCCCACAGCCCCAGTATTGGGCCTAGCGACCCTCTCTAAAATTCGTAACATGGCTTGGGACAGCGCGTCATCCCCAGCCACATGATCATGAGACCTAGTCTCAATCTCAAGTGAAATCGGCGTCTCCTTAGTTTCTACATTAGGCATGTGGTCAGATGACGAGGACTCAGCTCGAGCACCTCCACGGCCTCCATCGCTGCCTCTTGTACCTCTTCCGTGAGTACTTCTGGTACTCATTATTGAATTGCGTTTTATCTGTATTAACAGTTTTATGCATCAGTTTATAGCTCCAGTGTTTATTAACAGATATATTATGGAAAAAAATATTAGTAATTCAAAGTTCATTTCTGTAGATCACAGTCTTACCGCAGTTTTTAATTTACCCTAACTAGAGTGTTTCAGTATAGTCTACTACCTACAGTAGTCTTAGCATTTCAGTTTAAACAAGCAACAGTTTCAGAAGACTTATAGAATCGGCGTTAAAGACTTGGTGTACCACACATTCGATAAAATATTTCAAAATACTTCAAATCATTTGAAACAGTTCTTTTAGAAATTCCAAATTTTTTAAAAGAAACCCAAATCGATAATTGAGTTTTGTAACCTGGCTCTGATACCACTAAATGTAACACCCCAAATCTGACTTAGACGTTATGGCCAAATCTGGCGATGTCATATTGAAGTATTTTTCGTAAACTGTGATATTGTTGAAAAAACCCTTTCTCTATTTAACCCCTTTGTGAGATCTTAAAAATGATTTTACGACGTGTCATTAATTTTCAAAATGTGAGTCATTTGTCAAAAAGTTAAAACGTTATTAATTTTTAAAACGTTATTTCTTGCGAAAGCTCTTAAAATAGCTTACGTATTCGTGGTATCTTTGAAAAACATTTATCTTTTTAGAAACCCACATCTTTTCCTACTACTAGTAGTATAAATAAAAATAAATAAAAATCCCAAATTAAAAACAAAAATACAAAGAGGCCTTATTACCATAAAAATACCCCAAGTAATAACACTTATAATTAAAATCAAATGCGAAAATAATAGCTGTTGTGGCCACATCTGAGTCCCGCACTGCACCAATCCACCTAAGTCTGGGATTACTTGCGCAGATAAACAGAAGGGTGAGTTTACGAAAACTCAGTGTGCAATCCTATATCAAGCAACCATACAGTGAGTAAATACAGTCTGGGCCTAAGCCCATTTCAGTAATGTTTCAGTTTCAGTTAGGACCTTAGCCCATTACAATATTAGTATCAGTTTGGGCCTGAGCCCATCTCAGTGACAGTAACGGTATAGCTATGCAATCAAGAAATCCTACCCAACCAGCTTCTACACTCCATCTCTGTCCAACCCTACACTCCATGTGGGTATATAATTAACCCATCCATCCCTACACTCCAAATAGTACCGGTTGCGGCACTAAATAGTAGTTGCAGCGGAGCTACTAGTACAGTACACTTCCTCTGATCATATTAAAACCCATCCCATGCAACGCATCATGCAACATGTCATATCATATCACAATATTAAACATGGGCTCATTATAGATAAAAATAGCATGCTAAAACATAGTCATACATGAATATAGATCCACACATCACATAAGGGCATAACAGTCTTTCAGTTAATTAGGGGTCTAAGTAAACTTATCGACCCAAAAGTAGGTCCACAGTCGTATCTGGTCATTCGTACAACCTTAACAGTCAAACAGTGAAAAGGGGCCCACGGCCTATAATGCTGGCCCACACGGCCTATAATGGCCTTGGCTGTGTGTATTACACAGCCTAGCCCAATAACTTCTACACGTCCGTGAGGTTTATCTGTGTGGGACCCACATGCCCGTGATGTAACACCCCCTAACCCCAAACCGTCCCGGAAGAGAGTTATGGAGCATTACCGGAGTTTATAGAATAAATACACACAATTTCATTTACTTTCTTATGTTCATGTCAACACTGTCTTCTTGAGTAACAGTCACTAAAATATTTATATCTAGAGCTACGAAACTCCAAATTAAGTTCCGTTATTTTTTCTTAAAACTAGACTCATATACCTTTCTACCATAAAATTTTCAGAATTTTTGGTTTAGCCAATTAGTACAGTTTATTCCTCAAAGTTACCCCTGATCTGCTGTTTGACAGTTTCGACCTTTCTTTACTAAAATTTAATTATCTCATAGCACAGGACTTGGATGATGTTCCCGTTTATTTCTCTTGAAAATGGACTCATTAAAGATTCTAAGCATATAAATTATAGCCTGTAATTATTTTTATACAATTTTTAATGATTTTCCCAATTCAGAATAGGGAATTCCAAAATCAATTTGACATTGTCTTACGAAAATTCAAATTCATACCAAATTAGTCAAATCCTATTTTATACCATAGCCAAATCTAAATTTATTTATTTCATCCTTACATTTACAATTTCAAAATGACATACACATAAGACATCCTAGGTACATGCTATTACCAATAATTAACACACTTTACCTTAATGAATTCTGGATCGGACTGGGATGCTGATTCAACGTTCTATCTTTACTAAACCTGCGCACGGAAACAAACCGTACGCTGAGTATGGTATACTCAGTGGTATTTCTATAATCCGAACACTTGATAATATAACAATTAAACTTAAAATCACAATGATAAATATAACCATTCATTTATTTATTTTATAGATAAGTTTCATTTACTTACCATAAAAATTCTATACAAGCCATAAAACAAACACAACAACATATTTGCTCAATTCTTTTCATTTGCTTACTGTATAAATTCTTTCAATATATTCACAATTCACTTGTATTCACACTTTACTTCTTAACAATATACCATTTTAATTCATTCTAACATCAATCATCATCCATTTGAACTTCACTCATTTCATGAACCTTTTGGTTCATGTTTTCAATCTCATATCTCAATTCAATTTCTCATTTCATTCCAATAGTTTAATCAATCCAATTCACTCGATTTATCTTTTCACTTATTTACCCCTATTAACAAACCCGGACTTTGACGGATACACGGATTCCAACCCAAACACACCAGTACGGCACATTGTGCCTAAAACGGTACACAATACCTGATCAGTATACGACACATAAAGTGCCTAAAATGACACACGAGGTGCCTGATACGACACACGAGGTGCTTGAAATACGACACATAAAGTGCCTAATCGATAAAGCCGGCAAATCCCGTACACTTTCAGATCCTATGGCATGCCAATTATATCCGACTTAGCCCGACTAGTTAATAGGGTATTTCATTCACTTTCTCAATTTAATAATTCTTTCATCAATATCTCATTCAGATAATTACATATATTTACCCATTTTCACAATTCATACAATTTCATTCAATTCAACAATATATTTCAATTATTCACATTAATTCATAATTCAATACAATTCAATTCATTTTTCAATATCAAATATTCAAATATCACAATCTCATATATTCATACCAATTTCCTCATATTTCCAATCAATATATTTTTCAATATAACATTCATTCAATATTCAAATTTCTACATAAATCATATATATTATATAATTCAATCAATATAAATTCAATAAAACAGATATTCATAAATCAATTCAATATAAATTTATCACACACTAAATCAATTCATTTCAATTATAAAGACATAATACAAATAATTCCCATCTTAATTATTTATCATAATATTTATCCAAAATTTAATTATCATAATTGCATAATATCTCATTCACACACACACATATATATATTTATAATATATAATTCAATTTAATTCAATCAATATAAATTCATCACATACCAAATTAATCCATTTCCATTATAAACACAATAATTCTCACTTCAACATTTATTAAATGCATTGAATAAAAAAAATATAACAATTAATAACTAGGTTCGGATTATAGAAATACAAACCATATTTTCTCGAGCTAACTCCCTTTGTCTTTGCCATTTTTTTCCTTGCTTAGCCGAGGTTTCCCGAGACAACATTAGCTACGGGAAT
Source organism: Gossypium hirsutum (assembly GCF_007990345.1). Classification (NCBI taxonomy): domain Eukaryota; kingdom Viridiplantae; phylum Streptophyta; class Magnoliopsida; order Malvales; family Malvaceae; genus Gossypium; species Gossypium hirsutum. The sequence goes on from NC_053426.1 coordinate 83,223,692, forward strand.
TAAAACAATTCATAATCGTTAATTCACTACTAATTTATATCTAATTAATACAATTTTTATTCAATTTCTACTTTAATTTCAATTTAATCTTAACTAGATTCACTTACTTTTTCTATCTCAATTCATACTTCATTTCTATTCAAATTTTGTCCAAACTCATACTTAACTATTAAATTTCCAGCATATTTTCATAATTTCAAATTTATTTCCATTTAATCCCTAAAACTCAAAACTTATAGCTTAGTTTACGATTCAATCCTTTATTCAATTCCAATCAAAATTTCTATCAAATAAGCCCTCAATTCCATCATTTTATTCAACATGAACCAACTTAGAAATCTAATGACTTTCAAAATTTCTACTTAAAACAAGTAGTATTTATCTCTAGGATTCCAAAAACTTAAAAATTATAAGAAAAGGGGCTAAATTGACTTACCAAATTAACTTGGAACCTTTAAAACCTTATTTTTCCCTTTTTATTTTCTTCCTTTCTCCCTTCTCTGTTTCGTCCCCTGCTATTCTGTTTCTTTCCTCTTTTTATTCTTTTGTTTCTTATATATATATATATAATGAAAATAATAACTATAATAAAAATCTATTTAATAACAAATATTTATTTAACACTTGTACCAATCATTTTTATACACTTGTTTTTTTATATATATACATATATATTTAATAATTTAATAATATACATAATTCAAGAAAAATCTTGATTTTTCTTCCATTCATCGCCTCATTTCATGGGTGTGGCTTAATTGCCATTTTGGTCCTTTTGTTTTCTATTACTTTAAAACTAAACTTTCACATTATATTCAATTTAATCTTTTTATCCAATTATCCTTAATTAAGCTAAATTTACTTAATTAAACTTTAATTTATCACTCACTTAACTTCATAAATATTTTTACTTTTTTTTAATAAATATTTTCTAATCCATTTTTCAGAAACGGTGACCCGAAAATACACTTTTCTAATAACCTTAAAGTTCGTGTCATTACACGTGAGGCCCACACGGCCCAACCTATGAATTCGCACATGGTAGGCCTCGTCAATCATACACCCATGTTTAGTCACACGGGCTACCAAACGGGTAGCTGCACGCCCGTGTGGTGTCGACTATACACACTTTTTTGCTTTTTGCCGATTTATGATTAGGGGCAGTGTTTTCACACACCTGGCTGCGAAAAGTGTGCACACCACTCTTGAGCACTCCAACCTATATTCAATCATAACACACCATTAATCCCTTAACAATAGGGTTAAAACGACCCCTTTTATAATACTTATCCAAAAGATAGATTATCACTTGCCTTGATTGAAAGAATGTGGCTTAGCCCACTTAAACCTCTGAAAGAAATTGATTACAAGCTCCTTGGCGATTATCTGCATTACAACCGAATTCTATTAACCATTATTGCTTACACAAATAACTTAAACCAACGCATATTAAACTTACCAAAAACGTAAAAACTGAAAATAGAAGAAAGAAACAATTGGCCTACACCCAAGAACGCAAGCCAAAGCACCTGAGTTGAACATGTGACAATTAAGGATAAAGTTACCTTCAATTGAGTGAAGAGAGAGGTTTTGTTCACTTTAATATCAATGAAAAATCTTTCACCTCTTGAATAGTTCCAGAAACTGAGAGGAAACACAACAAATAAGAATGAAAGGAAGAGATTTGGCAATGAAGGAGAGGAAGAGATGGATGGAGAAAAGGGCAGGGTTCGACTACAAGAAAAGAAGGTGTTTGGCCACAACAAAATAAGATAAAGAGAGGGGAAATTACTAAAAGCCAAAAGAATTGAGAGAGAGAGAAGAATGAGTATTCGATCAAAGCAAAAAAAAAAAAGATAACAACTGCTAGAGGAGAGACAATCGAACAGTAAGAGAACTCGAGGGAAGTGCAAACTCGGAATAAACAAACAAAACAAAATAAAAAAAGGAGAAGATACCCGAATGACTTATAGCAATATTCCGCCTTAATAAGGGAGAAAAACAATCATAGAAACCGAAAATGGAGAGAAAATGCCCACCAAAGCCGAAATCCTGAAAGGCAAGAGTTCACGTTCGGCCCCAACACTTTCACTCTTTTCAAAATCCCATAATTTCCTCCTCAAATCACTCAAAACCCTCCACTCCTCCCTCAACCACCTAATTTAAATTCCACTACAACACCTCAGTAGCTCAGGTTGACTAAAACTCTCACACGGCCCTGTCAGCAAAATAAAACACTCTATTGCGCATACTAGGACTCGAACCTCAGACCTCAGACCTTAGGTAACAGTAACACGCCACTCATCCCCTAGACTAGCAGTCCCTTTCTAACATGTTTTACCCATATTTATTTAAAAGCCTACTGACTAGAGATAGAGGTTTATTCATATTAAAAACAAAACTTTTACACAAGCCAAGGCTTGAACCCAAGACTTCTCAGACTCTTCCCTAGGCACTTAACTACTGAAGTATACTTGCATTTGTGTAACACAAACATACGAAAATAAATATTAAGGATTTTTGGGGCGTTATAGGCCACATCCAACAACTTTGGTCAGTCCCTCTATGTGGCATTCACATAATGCCGAAGATACGTTTCCAACAAAGTATTTGCTCTTTAGGTTTGCCCATCAGTTTGCGGACGCATGCTAGTGGAAATGTTCAAGTTTGATCCCATAAACTTGAATAACTCTGTCCAGAATTGGCTCGTAAACTGCTTGTCTCAATCACTAATAATAGACTGTGACATTCTCTAATATCTCACCCTATGTCTAAGGAACAAATGAGCTGCCTCCTCAACAAGGCACTTCTTGGTTGCTGGAATGAAAGTTTCATTCTTGGAAAACTTGTCCACCACAACAACAATACTTACAAATCCATCAGATTTAAGCAAACGAATAATAAAACCCATGGATACACTCTATCATGGGCGTTCTAGAATGAGCAAAGGTTGAAATAATCTGGCTGGAGTCTATTCTCTACTTTGTCTTATTAGCACACCAAACAAGTTTTCACATAGGTCTCAACATCATCACCCATATAAGGCCAATTAACTATCTCAAAAACTGGCATAGAGGAAATCGCATTTTGAAACCAAAAGAGGTCATCCCTCGATTTGAGTTTAGACTTTGGAAATTCTTTACTAGTAAATTGGTTTGGTTTAGTGGTCAAGTGTTCTAGGTTATGTGTGTGAGGTTCTAGATTCAAATCTTGTTTCTGAAAATTGTCATTTTGCTTAAACCCTTACTTTTGAATATTGGTTTATAAGTTAAACTCGGTGAATTGATATTAAGAATGAGCCTACTGGTTCAATGGTTAAGTGTCTGTATACCCTTTGGTCTTGTGTTCGAGTCTCAAAAAAAGCTAGGGAGATATTTTTTACTAAACTACCTTGTGGGATAGTTTATTTTAGTTGATTTAACTTTCCCAAAACAAAAATTTCCTTTTTCTTTTCACATTGTTTCATTTTTTTCTAACATTACCCTTTTGTTTCCTTTTTCATTAATTCAGTTTCACAGTTTCAAGTTTCTTCTTTTTGTGCAATGTTATGTTACACTGATTCTGTACGGGCCTGAATTCTCTTTTCTATTTCATTTCATTGGTCAGTAAGTTCGATTTAAAAGTTTGGTGTCGATGGTTCTTTGACGTAACTTCGATTTTAGAATGTTCGTTTTTAGTGATTTGACTGCAAGTTAACTGTTTGTTGGACAATTGCTGGTCGTTTAGGGATGGAAACTCATCCTTGCTGTTTTTGCTTTGAAACCATATCAGGTGCATACCAAAAATTCCATTTATTTTTACAAATTTTGGACGCCAAAAAATGTGATTGTCAACGTTACACGACTAGGGACATGGACATGTGCCCAGGCCGTATGTGGCCATGTTAGTGTAGGGTTCAGACGGCCAAAGGATATGGATATGTTTCTAGGTTGTGTAACTTATTGTTTATGATTTAAGGCCACACGGCCAAGGACATAGGCATGTGCCCAGGCCGTGTGAGCCATAGGGGCAAGGACATGAGCATGTGTCCAGGCTGTGTAACTCATTGTTTGCGAATTAGGACTACACGAACATGTATTAGGCTACGTGGGACACACGAGCAAGCACATGAGTGTGTGCCAGACCATGTGAAGTCACACAGGCTAGTTCTCAGGCCTTGTGAAACCATATAGGCATGTGATGCTATATTTGGAATTTTTCCTTGGGCAGCAATCGTCGACTGAAACGGGTGCAGGCCTACTGTAAGGTCTGTACAATATAAATTAGGCTTTATAACTTGATATCTGATGATTTGATAATGAAAAACTTGTGATCTATACATATATATGTTATGTTTGAACCTAAATGAGTAGGATCTGTCAGAACGTAATGTGCTATTGTCTATGTGTGTGAATTATCCAAGTAAAATTTGTATTATGTTAAGTTTTTCGATACGCCTTTGCACTACTCTGTTGATGAAGAATATACGGTATCTGAAAATGTTAGACTTGTTGTTACTGATTCAGATTTATAACCGTGCATGTGACTTCATTGCAAATTAGATATGGTCTGTTAAGGTTTGATAAGTCTATTTGACAAAACATGGGCTCCCATATTTATTGATTCTATTATTGAGTGACAACATGACTTACATGCTCGTTACTTTAATTCTGCATAAGCATGCCATTGTATGAGACTTGGGTTGACGTAAAAGGAGGAAGTTTTTGGCAGTTTAATGATCTGCATTACCTAGTGGTTTATCCACATTTTTGTTCCGACAGTTTGACTGTACTATTGTGACTTGACTACATATATTTGATTGGCAATTTAATTGCATATTGATAAGCCGTCATTGCCGGGCAACCCGGGGTGGTGGGTCATCATTGTTGGGCAACCCGAGATGACTTTATTGGTGTGTTTTGGGTGGATGAGTTTGGGGAAGAACTTTATTATGGTGTGTAACAGAGTTTGGGAAGATTGTTTCTGATAAATTTGTATTCTGATCTGTTTGAAAAATATTGCATCTGCATAAACATACATGCTTTGTTTTGCTCTGTACTGTTACGCTATACTCCGTTTCATTCCGTTCTGTTCAGCATTGCTATGCTCTGTTCCATTATGTTATGTTCTGTTCTGTTTGAATTGTGTTGTTCTGCTCTGTTCTATTTTGCTTTGTTCTGTTGTACTACCTCAGTTGAAACCTCTGTGGTACTTTAGATCTATTCCGTACTAGTTATACAACTGTTATCAAATGCTTGCATTACTACGATTTATATATTACGCTCTATTTATTTTTATTTAAGTTTGGTTATAAGCAGTGCTTGGTGACGCACCCATTGTCTTACTTTTACATGTCAATAAGACATTTGATTTAGGATCGGACGGCATGTTAGAGCTCGGATTGTTTTGCACTGAGATAACTACAATTTAATCCTTTGGATTTGTAATCTATTTTGGATTTGTCTTATTTTTCTTTTATAATATCGTAAGTATCTTTCAAATCTAAAACAAAACTACAAAATCATCTAAATCAACTAAAATGAATTTCTAGTTTTTAAAGTTAAAAATCTGTAAAGAAGTACGTTTTTTACTATGTTGGTGTAACTTGTCCAAATTCGGCTTAAACTTCTAGGCCGGGTTTGGGGTGTTTAAATTATTATGGGCTTGGAAAATGACAATGCATTGAGACTAATGCGTAGTTGATTGATGAGAAAGTGTTATCATTGACGTAGGGATGTTAAAATTGATACACGAGGTGTTACAGAACAACATACTGGACTGACTTGCTATGAGTATGGTTATTTGATTATTATGTAATAGTCACAACATTACTCGTAGTGATAACTATGTATATGATCCTCAGACTTGAGATCATCTTTGTCCCAACATAGTGAGTTGTATATTTTGACACAGTCAAATGTCTACCATAACAGGTTATACTATAAAAACTGATGTTGGGTATGTCGCAATCTATGTAGAAGGATATGGTTGATCAAGATAGGATTTGTCCCTTGTACATAATGGGAGCAATATCTTAGGCCTTTTAATGGAGTGAGACTAGAAATGCATGGTGATGCTCGAATAAGTTGATATGATATATCACACTTATTTGTTTATAGTAGTCTACTCAAAATATTAAGAAATATGATATTGGACTATACAAGAGTGACTATTCCATGACTTGTGTCGAATCTAGATATTAAGGATAAAATGATATAATACATGAAAATATTATCACAGAAAGGTTATGTCGAATTGCGACTTCTTGTAACTTGGGTAGCAATTACTATTACTACCAACATTACAAGAGCTTATAGGGTCACACCCTATAGTTGAAGCAAACAAAATTCAACTACATTTGGTATTGTATTTAGTTGTCACATGAATTAAATTAATTATTGAATTAATTTTATTTGATAGTTAAATATTGAACACATTATATGTACAAACTTGTTGTACACAAATAAAGAACATAGATAAAATTAATATATGAATTTGATTCATATAAAATATTAATTGTATATAGTTTACCAAAATTATTAATATAAACAGTTATAATAATTAATTTAGGTCAAAATATAAAAGATATAGAAATTGATATTCTTTAGGAAATAGTATAATTTCTTTTTTTAACTTTCCAGTTGTTTCTCTAAAAATAAGAGAATAATCTCGTTTTATTTCTGATATGTGATATTAAAGAAAATAAAAGGAATAAAATCCCTTAATGTGTTAGGGTTACCAAAAAAAAAAACAATATCAAAAGGTCTAGTAGCCATTTTTGATTTTTTTTTCTTTTTTGAAAAGTTCAAGAGAATTTTGTTGTTTGTTCTCGACTAGGTGAATTACATAGAGGCCGAAACATTATTGTTGTAGCTTGGGATCGACATTATTTAGAGGAATCATATCAAAAACATTGTTCATCGCTCTTCCAGTTTTGAAAAAGGTATATTTTCGACACTTGTTTCAACCCGATTCATTCCTCGTACATGGATCCACGATTGATGATCGCCGAAATAATTTTTCTGCTCGCCATGGGGCATACCAACGTTCTAACAATGAGGCCAAGAGATATGTAGTTCTTGTAGACTCATTAGTTTTGTGAAAGATCAAGAGATCTTGCTAGGGTAACGGCTAGTTGATTGATTAGAAACCCGAAGTGATAGTTATTATTACCGAAGCGAGCTAATCACCCTTGACTACATTTGAAATAATTTAGAAAAACAATTTTCTGAAGATTCTTTTTATTTATGTTATTTTTATTTCTTTCTTCAAAAAACCCCCAAAACTTTTATTTGTATTTATCGCAATATGATTTATTTAAAGTACCAATTAGATCTATCTGTGTTTAGGTTAGAATTAATTTAGTACTCATCTCCTTTGGGTACGATCCTCCAAATACTTACCTATTTTGATGTAATAACTATATTACAACCTGACCTGTATACTTGTAAACATCACTTTATTTCATATCTTTTGTGCAATATTCTTACTTAGGCCGTTAGTATGCCCAGAGGTGGTCATGAACACAATAATCTTGATAATAAAGATAAGAATGAATAATAAATCAAGAGAAAGGTTTAATAAAATCTTGAATTGTATTGATTGAAGTGCAAAATCCAGAATAGTTTGAATACAGTTATAACTCACGTTCTCCAATGAATATGAAGTTGAAAAGAACTGAAATAAACCTAAAGCCTAAAATAAGGGAAAAACTAAAAACTAAATTTACAAAAAAAAAAAACTTAGAATGTAAAAGCTCTATCTAAACAAGTGTTTTAAGAGCCTATTTATAGAGTTAGGGTTGTCGTCATACTCAACCCTAGGTCAGCTGATGTTCTTGTGTTGAATATTCATTGTACGAACCAAAATGCCCTTGGCTCGCAAGTGCTTCCTATATAGGACTAATGTCATGAAACCTTAGGTCTTGTGTCGTGACATCGAAGGTAGTATGCATGGTTTAGGGCCAACTTCAGGGGTGTAACACTACATCCCTTGGCTATGTCGCGAAACCCAAGACAATATAGCAATCCTAGCATTTTGCTCCCTGTGTTGTGACATCGAACTCCCCGTGTTGCAACATAGTGACCAGCTTTGAGTTCCTATGCCTTTGAATGGTCTCCTGCACACTTACTAAGTACATTAGTTCGCCTTTAGGCGTTAGTCAGCCTCTAAGGTCAATGAAAGACTCAAAATGCACTTTTTATTGAATTTAACTAAACTAAGAAAACATAAGTAAAACGTATTAAACTTTCTCATATTCAAGCTCCTCACGTACGAGAACTAGTTTAATCTGCTACACCGAATTACGACAGATTAAAGATCCAAAAATTTACATGCAGAGAATTCAAACTTTAGGAACAATATAGCTTGCTAAACACTTAAATTACACATACATCCTAGTTTCACCTAGTGATAGCTTTCGCAAACAAATAAACATGAATGCAAAATATAATCACACATAAGTAGAGTTCGCATAAAACATGGGTTCACACACATGTAAGGGCTCACAAAGCTAAGGGTACGCATGTAATAAAACTAACATAATAAGGGTACAAAAGTAAATATAGTTCACAATAACTAATAGTTCGCATGTAAATAATACAACACTACAAGGGTACGCTAGTAATCAACATAGTAAACATGCATGAATAGCATCGATTTATTAATTAAGAAACAAAAGGCAAAATCCATAACATGGTTGCAGAAATAGAGTAAATTTAATAACATAGCATGTAACACCCCTTACCCGTACCCGAAACTGGGACAAAGTACGAGGCGTTACCGGACACATACTCAGACATTTCAAAAAATACAGGTTATAAAATTTCATTCTAATTTAAAACCAATCAACAACATCATAGTGTCCCTATTATGGACCTACAAGGTCCAAAACATACATTAAAACCGATTCGGGACTAAACTGAGAACTATTGAAAACTTTAGTAAAATTCCTAAGGTTATGCCTCACACGCCCGCGTGGAGGCAAAGCACACGCCCGTGTCCCTCGCCCGTATTGAATTTTTGAATTCATTTTTCATTTCAAACCTATAGGGGTTTTCACACGGCCAAGCATACGCTCGTTTCCTTGGCCCGTGTCATTGCCCATGTCCAAAAACCCAGACATTCTGTTTATGATGTCATCATTCATTTTGAGGCACACGGCCCAGGCATACGCCCGTGTGCTAGGCCGTGTCCTCCACACGGTTGAGACACATGGCCATGTCACTGCTCATGTGTCTACTACCATGCAAACTGACCTAAAATTTTAGGTGCAGGGGACACATGGATAGCTAACATGCCCATGGGGGCTGACCGTGTGTCACACACGGCCTAGACACATGCCCATGTGTCTACCGTGTTGACCTTTTTAGGGCTATTTTCCAAGCTTTTGGTCACCCTCTATTATCCATACACACTTAAAGACTTCAATGGTATTTAACATGGCCTCATTATACTCTTAAACAACCTTGGCATGACTCATCGCATGTTACCCTCATCTCATCAGCTTAGTACATGCTAAATTATCCTTTCTGTAAGAGGGATTAACATAGCACATTTTATATTTTACACTTAGGCCATATTATAACCATATCCATTGTATGCTATGACCACTCTCAAATTATTAGGTCTTATTTCAAGCATCCATTCATGATAAACCTCGTCCCCATATCTTATGAATCATTTAAAAATAAACATGCATCATTAGTAGGTTTACAACCTACATCAATATAAGCCATATCTCATGGGCATATACAAAGGAATAAATATACCATTTAAACCCTTACATTGGCTAGCCAAATGAAACATATAACAAAATAACCAAAAGCCCTATACATGCCATTAAACAAAATAAAAGTATCTATATACCAAAGCGGGACAAGACGATAGTGTGTTGATTCTCCAACCGTCTTCCAATCTTCACGAGTCCACGAGCTCTGCAAGACAGGGAAAATAGGAGGGGGTAAGCATTTATATGCTTAGTAAGTTCAGATAACTGGAAGTTAAACTTACCAGTTAATTAGCATACAGCCATATTTAAGCAATAATTCCAACAAGCATGAAATATTTTCCCTATCACATGCACTCAATCATCAAGTTAGTCTCAGAACAATACATCATGTCATTAGTCTTAGATGAGCTCATCAATTCAATATTTCCATTCTTTATTTCTCATGTTAATCCCATTGAATTTCTTGGAAATCTCGATGGATAGCCCAATAACCGTCAAGTCATACAAGTGATCATCTCAAGAATGCACTCCCGCGAACCTCACATCTTATGGCTAGATTACCAGTCCAGGATAAATCCCCAGTAGTAATAACTCAAAGAGCAATGTCGGGATTACCAGTCCAGGTTAAATTCAGTCCTCAATCGGATTACCCGTCCGGGCTAAATTCTTATTGCACCCAAATTCTTCGGGAGGCTCGATCACTCAAGGAACACCCGTTCGGGCTAGACCCTTTCTATTTTGAGATCATCGGATTACCCGTCTGGGCTAAATCCTTTTTTGCAACACATGCAGGATCTTATGTCATGTAAGCCATAATTTATCCATTGGATTTCCCTTTCTATTTCAACCGGGACATTTATCATCCTTTTCAATTACACCACTACATTTCAAGGATTTTCATGCAATGAATATCTAAATTTTCATACATTCAAGAACATACATATTTAAGTATATTAAGAGTTTACTTCGAGTTATACAAACTTACCTGGTAGTCGTTTCGGATTCGTGTCTCAATTATTCTAAAACCTTTTGTTTTCCAAGGTCGACCTCCAGAATTGGTTCTTCAAGGTCTATATCAGTAAAAATAAACTATTAATACCTCAAATTATTCATTTTCGGCTTAAGACTCACCCCCGGGCAAAATGATGAATTTGCCCCTAACCTTCCACACTTTTACAATTTAATCCTAAGGCTCGTATAATAAAATGCATGAAATTTCTAAATTACAGAAGCCTAGCCGAATGTTTTTCTTTCCTATAGCAGCCTACATTTTCTATCATTTCACATTTCTACCCCACATTTTATACCTTTTTCAATTAGGTCCCTTTTTGGTGTTTTCATGAAAAATCACTAGCAAAAGATGTTTATGTAACATCTAACTTTCATAACCCTCCATAAATCATCAAAGAACAACCATCTCATACATGTGTCAAATTTCTAACATGCACCCTAGCTTGAAATATGGGTAGAAATGGATAGAGCATGTTACGAGGGTTTCAAAAATACAAAGAACATTAAAAACGGGGCGAGGGAACACTTACTACTGACCTTCAAATGTTGGAAAACCCTAGCTATGGAGACTCCTTAAAAATTCAGCAGCATAAGAAGAAAATGAGTGAATTTTTGCTTGATTTTCCCTTTTTATTTCATAAATTAACCAAATGACCAAAATGCTCTTCCTTACTAACCTTTCCAAATTTTCCATGCATGCCTATTTTTGTCTAAAAACTTAAAAATTGGGCAAATTGCTCTTTAAGGACCTCTAATTAATATTCCAAAGTAATTTCATACAAATTGCTTTTAGAACCCAAGTTTTGCAGCTTATTCAATTTGGTCATTAATTTCCAATTAGACACCTTACACATAGAATTTCTTTATGAGACTTTAACACATGCAGATTTTTATATCCTAGACCTCATAATGAGCATGAAATAATTATTTTAACGTCAGATTTATAGGCCTGAAACTACTATTTCGACTAGGTTATATTTCGGGATATTACATTTCTCCCCTTCTTAGGGACTTTCTTCCTTGAAAGTCTTACCAGTAAATAAGTTCGGATATTGGCTTCTCATGGTTTCTTCAAGTTCCCATGTAGCCTCTTCCACTCCATGTCGATGCTATAAAACTTTCACCAAGGCTATATTTTTGTTCTTCAACAGTTTGACTTCCAGAGCCAAAATCTTGATCGGTTCTTCACCATAAGTCATGTCTGGTCTAATTTCAATTTTCATGAGCGAAATCACATGAGAGGGGTCCGATCTATATCTACACAACAGAGATACATGGAATACATCGTGAATCTTTTCTAGTTCGGATGGCAGTGTTAAGTAGTAGGCTAACGGTCCAACTTTCTCAGTAATCTCGTAGGTCCAATAAACCTTGGACTCAGTTTGCCTTTTCGACCAAATTTCAAGACCTTTTTCCATGGAGATACTTTCAAGAACACTTTGTCTCCAACTTGAAATTCAATCTCTTTTCTTTTCAAATCAGCATACGACTTCTTCCTATCCGATGCCGCTTTTAAACAGTCGTGTATCACTTTAACCTTTTCTTTAGTTTCCCTGACTAAATCAATTCTGTGAATCTGCTTTCTTTGAGCTCTGCCCAATACAACAGAGTTCGGCACTTCTGGCCATACAATGTCTCGTAAGGTGCCATCTTTAAAACTTGTTTAGAAACTGTTGTTGTAAGTGAATTCCACCAATGGTAAGTATTTTTCCCAACTACCCTAAAATTCAAAGGTGCAACACCGCAACATGTCCTCAAAAATCTGAATCGTCCGCTCAGACTGACCATTAGTTTGTGGGTGAAAAGCCGTACTAAAACTTAACTTTTTACCGAATACTTCTTGCAGCTTCTTCCAAAATCTCAAAGTGAATCTCTAGTCCCTATCTGGGATAATCGATATTGGTACCTCATGTAATCTTATAATTTTAGATAGATACAAGTCGACCAATTTGTCAAGTGAGTAGTTAGTTCGTACTGGAATAAAGTGAGCCGACTTTGTTAGCCTATCAACCAAAACCCAAACAAAATTTTTCTTTTTCGGGGTTAACGGCAATCCAGTCACAAAATCCATGGTAATTCTATCCCATTTCCATTCGAGGACTATAACAGGTTGTAACAAACCTGAAGGTACTTGGTGTTCAGCCTTGACTTGCTGACATATTAAGCATTTCGATATAAATTCGGAGATGTCTCTTTTCATACCATTCCACCAGTACATTTTCTTCAAATCATTGTACATCTTGGTACTTCCCGGATGAATAGACAAATGGCTATCATGTACCTCTTGCAAAATTTTCTGAATAAGTTCGTCGTCTCTCGGTAGACAGATCCTATCTCTGAACATCAAGCAACCATCCAGACCAATCCAAAAATTTGAGTTGGTGCCTGACTCGCATTGAGTTCTTTTGGCTTGCAAATCACTATCATTGACCTGGACTGCACAAATTTCGTGTAGAAAGTTGGTTTGGCTCTTAACTCTTCCAAAACCGAACCATCATCTAACAAGGCCAACTACATGTTCAAGGCTCTCAAAGCAAACAAGGATTTTCTACTTAGTGCATCTACGACCACATTCGCCTTTCCCAGGTGATAGTCAATGATCCGTTCATAATCTTTAATCAATTCTAACCATCTCCGTTGTCTCAGATTTAATTCTTTTTGAGTCATGAAATATTTTAAACTCTTGTGATCGGTGAATACACGACATGTCTCACCATACAAATGGTGCCTCCAAATCTTCAAGGCAAATACAATGGCTACTAGCTCCTAGTCATGTGTTGGATATTTTTTCTCGTGTGGTTTCAATTGCCTCGAAGCATAGGCTATCACTTTACCTTCTTGCATCAGTACGCAACCCAGTCCATTCAAGGACGCATCACTATAAACCACAAATTCTTTTCCCGGCTCAGGTTGTACTAGTACTGGAGCTTCGGTCAGCAATGTCTTTGATCTCTTGAAACTCTGCTGACACTTCTTTGATCATTCAAACTTAACATCTTTTTGTAGAAACCTCGTTAAAGGAGTTGTAATTATTGAAAATCCTTTTACAAAGCGTTGGTAGTAGCCAGCCAAGCCCAAAAAGCTTCTAACCTCGGTTATGTTCTTCGGTGGCTTCCACTTGACAATAGAAGATATCTTATTCAGATCAACTCGGATGCCATCACCCGAAACAATGTGACCCAAAAAGTCCTACCTCTCGAAGCTAGAACTTGCTTTTGCTGAACTTAGCATACAATTTCTTGTCTCACAAGATCTGTAATACAGTCCTCAGATGTTCAGCATGCTCGGACTCATTACTGGAATAGATCAAAATATCATCAATGAATACCACAACAAACTTGTCCAAGTATGGTCGGAAAATGCAATTCATTAAGTCCATAAATGCAGCTGGGGCGTTCATTAGACCAAAAGGCATGACCAGGAACTCGAAATGACCATACCTCGTCCTGAAAGCAGTCTTAGGCATGTCCGACTCTTTAACTCGCAACTGGTAGTAACCAAATCTCAGATTTATTTTTGAAAATACAATGGCTCCTCTCAATTGATCAAACAGATCATCAATCCTCGGCAACCAATACTTGTTCTTGATAGTTACCTTGTTAAGTTATCGGTTGTCTATACATAGTCTCATCTAACCATATTTCTTCTTTACAAATAATACGGGAGCACCCCAAGGAGAAAAGCTCGATCTTGCAAAACCTTTATCCTCCAGTTCTTGCAACTGTGCTTTTAACTCTTTCAGTTCGGTTGGCGCCATTCTATACGGAGTAATAGAGATAAGAGTTTTCCCAGGCACCAGTTCAATACCAAACTTTACTTCTCTAACAAGAGGTAATCCAGGTAGCTTTTCCAGAAACACATCCGGATACTCGCATACTATCGGTACCGATTCCAACTTCAACTCAGATTCTTTAGTATTCAACACGAAAGAAAGGTAGGCTTCATATCCTTTTCTCATATACCTTTGAGCCATCATTGAGGTAATCACAACCGACGGAGTATCCAACTCACTTGAATCAATTCAGAGAATCTCACCATCTGAGCATTTCAATTCGATATACTTGCTACCATAATTTATAATTACATCATGCACAGCTAACCAATTCATGCCAAGTATTACATAAAACTCATCGAATGGAAATAACATAAGGTTAGTCGGAAAACAATGACCTTGAATCATCAAAGGACAATTCTTACAAACTTTATCAGCTAGGACTGATTTGCTTAGAGGGTTTAACACCTTAATCACAAATTCCGTAGGCTCTACAGACATATCTAGGCTAGACACCAATTTCATGCAAATGTACTAATGGGTTGACCCTGGATCAGTTAAGCCAATGACACGAGTATTATAGATGAAAAATGTACCTGTGATGACATCAGGAGCCGAGGCTTCCTCTCGAGCACGATTGCATAAGTTCTTGTCGGGGCTCGAGCCTCTGATTTTGTAGTAGTGTGCTTAGCAACAGTTTAACTGCCACTTGCACTTTCAAGATGTCTCGAAGGTCTACCTAGAGAAATAGGAGCATTCGGCTGCAGAGTTAATTCAACCTCTTTATTAGTTCACTCCGAGCAGTTTCTGAGAAAATGGTCAAGAGACCCGCATTTGAAACACGCACCACTCTTCATTCGGCACTCTCTGAAGTGAAATTTGTTGCTGCTTTTACACTTCGACTTTTGATCATCCACACTTCCTACACTAGTTACCATAAGGGAAGAAGACTTCAGGTTATGTCGCTTGGAGCTTCTTGATCTACCCGAATATCCTACTGATGAAGTGGAGTGTTCTTGATGACTTCTCGATTTCTTTGTGGGGAAAGAGTGTGCTCTGCCGCTAGACCTCTTACTCGAAACTCGAGCTTCTCTCTTAGCTTGCTTCCTTTCATTATTTAGCTCTTCGGCCTTCTTGGCCCAGTCAGCTAATGAGGCAAATTCTCGTATATCAAGGATCTCGATCAACAATTTAATTTCCTCATTCAAGCCTTCCTCGAATCGCTTATACATTTCTGTCTTTGATTGGACCCACTCTGTTGCATACTGACTTAACCTAATGAATTCCGTTTCGTACTTTAACACAGTCTTATTTCCTTGTTTGAGTTCGAGGAACTCCTTTCGCTTTGAGTCTAAAAACCTTTAACTGATGTATTTCTTTTTAAACTCGGCTTGGAAGAACTCCTATGTAATGTCTTCCTTCGGTACCACTGAGGATGTCTTCCACGAATGGTATGCTGTAGAAAAGATACAGCACACTTCAAGCATTCCTCGGGCGTACATGACAATTCATCTAGGACTCGTACAATGTTCTCGAGCCAGAACTCAGTGCGTTCCTCATCATCCTTGACCCTAGCCCTAAACTCTTCAGGCCCGTATTTCCTAAGTTTATCCACTGGGGCCTTACCAATTCTCATGGGTGCCATACCTTGTGGCACTTCTCCCTCAGGCCAAGCAAGGGGCGGAGGAGGTCGTGGTATATTGGGGCGGTTTATCAAGTAATCCCCAAACCATTCATCCATCATCTAAAAGAAGGCAACTCTTGCCTCTTCCCAGCCTTCAGACATAGGCTGTCTACTGCTACTAACAGTAGCTCATTGAACGAAAGCTGGAGCATGGCTCTTGGCTCCCTCGAACTCATCTTGAGCTTGATTGGAAGGCATTTACTATATTCAAATATAATTAAAAACAGTTAGGAGATGTCACACTATCATAACTTATGTAATGGCATGTATAGCTATACTCAATACATGCTACCTTAGTCCTAGAACCGACTAAACCATAGCTCTGATACCACTAAATGTGATACCCCTTACCCGTACCCGGTACTGGGACAAAGTACGAGGCGTTATCGGACACATACTCAGACATTTCGAACAATACGAGTTATAAAATTTCATTCTAATTTAAAATCGATCAACAACATCATATTGTCCTTATTATGGACCTACAAGGTACAAAACATACATTAAAATTGATACGAGACTAAATTGAGAACTACTAAAAGTTTTAGTAAAATTCCTAGGGTTATGCCTCACATGCCTGAGTGGAGGCAAAGCACACGCCTGTGTGCTGGGCGTGCCCCTTGCTCGTGTTCAATTATTTGAATTTATTTTTCATTTCGAACCTACAGGGGTTTTCACATGGCCAAGCACAAGCCCATGTCCCTCACACGGCTAAGGCACACACCCATGTGCTAGGCCGTGTCCTCCACACGGTTGAAACATATGGCCGTGTCTCTGCCCGTATGTTTACTACCATGCAAACTGACCTAAAATTTTAGGGGCAAAAGACACACGGCCAGGCAACACGCCCATGGGGCTGACCATGTGTCGCACATGGCCTAGACACATACCCGTGTGTCTGCCCGTGTGGACCTTTTTAGGGCTATTTTCCAAGCCTTTGGTCACCCTCTATTATCCATACACACTTAAAGACTTCAATGGTATTTAACATGGCCTCATTATACTATTAAACAACCTTGGCATGACTTATCGCATGTTACCCTCATCTCATCAGCTTAGTACATGCTAAATTATCATTTTCGTATGAGGGATTAACATAGCACATTTTATATTTTACACTTAGGTCATATTATAACCATATACATTGTATGCTATGACCACTCTCAAATTATTAGGTCTCATTTCAAGTATCCATTCATGATAAACCTCGTCACCATGTCTCAAGAATCATTTAAACATAACCATGCATCATTAGTAGGTTTACAACCTACATCAATATGTGCCACATCTCATGGGCATATACAAAGGAATAAATATACCATTTAAACCCTTACATTGGCTAGCCAAATGACACATATAACAAAATAACCAAAAGCCCTATACATGCCATTAAACAAAATAAAAGTATCTATATACCAAAGCGGGACAAGACGATAGTGTGTTGATTCTCCAACCGTCTTCCACGAGTCCACGAGCTCTGTAAGACAGGGAAAAGAGGAGGGGGTAAGCATTTATATGCTTAGTAAGTCTGGATAACTAGAAAGTAAACTTACCGGTTAATTACCATACAACCATTTTTAAGCAATAATTCCAACAAGCATGAAATAGTTTCCCTATCACATGCACTCAATCATTAAGTTAGTCTCATAACAATACATCATGTCATTAGTCTTAAATGAGCTCATCAATTCAATATTTCCATTCTTTATTTCTCATGTTAATCCCGTTGAATTTCTCAGAAATCTCGATGGATAGCCCAATAACCGTCAAGTCATACAAGTGATCATCTCAAGAACGCACTCCCGCGAACCTCACATCTTACTGCGAGATTAGCAGTCCAGGCTAAATCCCCCGTAGTAATAACTCATAGAGCAATTTCGAGATTACCAGTCTAGGCTAATTCCCTTTTTACGACAATTGCTCTTATAAGCTCGAACCTAAATTGCCAGTCCATGTAACACCCCCTACCAGTATTCCGAGCCTAGAATAGGGTACGAGGCATTACCTAATTTAATATGATCAATCATGTAAAAATTAGCCATAAAATTTCTTCTAAATTAAAAACTTTCATACATATGTTTAACGTCCCTTATATGGGCCTACAGGCCCAAAACATACATTCAGGGTGGTTCGGGACCAAATCGTAAACATATGAAACTTTTGCAACACTTAGAAAATTTTCGCACTTTAGAGAGTCACGCGCACGTATTTTCAACCCGTGTAACTCTCTGTTTATAACTTCATCACCCTTGTTAGTCTTACACTTCATATAAATAACAAGAAACGTGTATGGGCTCAATTCTTATTAAATTTCTCATATATATACACAATTTCACGTTATGTAATCATACAACATATATCAGCCATATCTCTGTAATCTAAATATATTTTCATAACAACTTATCTTGATTTCATACTATTTCATATTTAAGCTTAAATAACCAAAGTATTTGAAATATGATCTTTATGCAAATAGTACACATGAGGTATATAATTCCATAATTATGAATAAACGGATTTATCAAACATTTTCTATATTCATATATCAATGTCTCATGTCTCCATATATTAATAACCGTCATTTTCATGAATTTCGAGTTTAATTTCATAATTATTTGTCTCGTGTTCAATATAATCCATGTCGGAACTTTATTCATTAAAACATTTGAATTATCAATACATATGGACAGTACATTCAAGATGAACAATTATATAATCACAAATGAATTCATTTATCAACCAAGTTCTATACTCATATCTTATCAACTCGTACTTCCTTGTATCACATAATTCCATGTAACACTTACCAAACATTGTCAATTTAGTGAACGTCTTACGGAATTGAGTACTTCGTTTTCTTGATGCCATAGTTTAACTATGGTCTTACACATGTTCACATAATGATGCCATAGCCCAGCTATGGTCTTACACATATTTATATATCGATGCCATAGCCCAACTATGGTCTTACACGTAATCACATATCACATAT
Source organism: Gossypium hirsutum (assembly GCF_007990345.1). Lineage (NCBI taxonomy): Eukaryota > Viridiplantae > Streptophyta > Magnoliopsida > Malvales > Malvaceae > Gossypium > Gossypium hirsutum. The sequence continues at coordinate 83,242,860 of NC_053426.1, forward strand.
CGATGCCATAGCCCAGCTATGGTCTTACACGAATCACATATCTCACTGATGCCATATCCCAGATATGGTCTTATACAGTAGCATATATCACACCGATGCCATATCCCAGATATGGTCTTATACAGAAATCACTTGTCACTTGTAGTCGAAGCTACCACTATTCACTAATCAGGTAGTCGGAGCTACCATTTTTCACTGATCAGGTAGCCGGAGATACCACTTTTCACTGATCAGGTAGCAGAAGCTACCACTTTTCACTGATCAGGTAGCCAAAGCTACCACTTTTCACTTGTCATTTGTCCTTGATCAGATAAGTGTAGCCGAAGCTATTACTTATCACTTTCATTTGTCCTTGATTAAATAAGTGTAGCCAGAGCTATCACTTATCACTTATTTCCATGATCCAACCATGGTCTTTTCCTTCAATTCATCTTGTCATTGAACTGAAATGCTCAATTTGATCATTTATTCAATTTTCATGCTTTTACATTATTCACGATTTTATCATCAATACATATGAAATAACATATCATGAAATTCATAAAATTAACAAATAATCACTAAAATTTAGCCATATAAACTCACAAGTTCAATTTTTGTATTATAACGATAATCATAATTTCATAATAAATATTCCAAATAAAACATTAAATCATTTCTAATCCAACACTTATCGATTATAATCGGGCATGTGATCAATTTATACACGATTCATTCATATATTTTTCCTCCTCCTCCTCTCCATCCACATCCTTGGTATAAATAACACACTTGTAAGTAACCTTATCCATAATTTTCACTAATTACTTATGTGAATATTCAAGCTATCCACCCTTGTTATAGTCACTAAATTATTTATATCTGAAGCTATGGAACTCCAAATTAAGATCTGATAATTTTCCCTGAAACTAGACTCACATATCTTCTTACCATAAAAATTTCATAATTTTTGGTTGGACCAGTTAATACAGTTTATTCATTGAAGTCTCCCCTGTTCTGCTGTCTAAGAGTTCCGACCCTTCTTCACTAAAAATTAATTATCTTCTCGTACAGGATTCAAATGATGTTTCCGCTTGTTTCTTTTGAAAATAGACTCATTCAGAATTATAAACGTATAAATTTAAGCCATAATTATTTTTATACAATTTTTGATGATTTTATAAAGTCAGAACAGGAAAATCCGAAATCATTCTGACCTTGTCTCACAAAATTTATCATATCTCATGATTTACAATTCCATTGCTTACATCATTTCTCCTATAAGAAACTATACTCAATAAGCTTTAATTTCATATTTTATTCATCCTCTATTTCCATTTATACAATTTTTGGTGATTTTTCAAAGTTAGACTACTACTGCTGTCCAAAATAATTTTAGTGCAAAATGTTATTTCCATTTTGCCCCAAATTTCACAATTCATACAATTCAGTCCTTGCTCAATTAACCCCTCAATTAATATAATTTTCTCAATTAATACTTTTACTAGATATTATAAGTTATTTCATAACTATTGAAATTTAGAATTTCCACATAAAACTCTAACTTCAAACTCTGTTACAATTAGGTCCCAAACATTCACTTTCTATACAATTCTTTCAATAAAATCAGCATATAAACAATTTAAAGCTCTAATTCTATGCCAAATCATCATATACTTCCAGGACATATTCATAGAAACTTTCAATTTCTTTCATAGAATCAAAAACTAATGAATTCAATAAGTGGACCTCGTTGTAAAAGTCACAAAAGCACAAAAATTTTAAGAAATAATCAAGAATTGAACTTACTTGAAGTAAAAATATGAAAAAAACAGCTTAAGGGAACTCTTCCATGGCATTTTTTCTAATGAGAATGCAGAAAAATAAAGAGAAATCTAGATAATTCCACTTTAGTCCTAGCTTTATTAAGTAAATTTTGCAATTTTCAAATTTTGCCCTTAATTCTCCTTATTTTCTTGCTGATTTCATGCCCTTGCCGTCCAGCCCAAAGAGACCTTGGGTCTATTTGCCTTTTAAACCCTCTTTTTTTTATCATTTAAGCTATTTAATCATTTCCCACAATTTTGCATTTGATACAATTTAGTTCTTTTTGTTCAATTAACTATCAGAACTTTAAAATTTCTTGACGAAACTTTAATACTAACTTAGTAACACTCCATAAATATTTATAAAAATATTTATGGCTCCATTTAAAATTCCCGAGTTTTCGATACCTCGTTGTCAATTCTAATTATTTTATATTTATTTTTAGTACACTATTCACTAATTTTTCCTAACTTCAGATTTAACTTATACTCACTAAATTAATAATATTTCCTACTCATTTGTCGGATTTAGTGATCTCAAATCACTGTTCCGACACCACTGAAAATTAGGTTGTTACAGTCTAGGTTAAATTCAGTCCTCAATCGGATTACCTGTTCGGGCTAAATCCTTATTGCACCCATATTCTTTGGGAGGTTTGATCACTCAAGGAACACCCGTCCGGGCTAGATCCTTTCTATTTTGAGATCATCAGATTACCTGTCTGGGCTAAATCCTTTTCTGCAACATATGCAGGATCTCATGTCATGTAAGCCATAATTTATCCATCAGATTTCCCTTTCTATTTCAACTAGGACATTTATCATCCTTTTCAATTACACCACCACATTTCAAGGATTTTCATGCAATGAATATCTAAATTTTCATACATTCAAGATCATACATATTTAAGTATATTAAGAGTTTACTTCGGGTTATACGAACTTACCTGGTAGTCGTTTCGGATTCGTGTCTCGGTTATTCTGAAACATTTTGTTTTCCACGGTCGACCTTTGGAATTGGTTCCTCGGGGTCTATATTAGTAAAAATAAATTATTAATACCTCACATTGTTCATTTTTGCTTAGGAATCACCCCCGGGTAAAATGACCAATTTGCCCTTAACTTTCCACACTTTTACAATTTAGTCCTAAGGCTTGTATAATGAAATGCATGAAATTTCTAAATTACCCAAGCCTGGCCAAGTGTTTTTCTTGCCTATAGCAACCCACATTTTCTTCCATTTCACATTTCTACCCCACATTTTATACCTCTTTCAATTAGGTCCCTTTTTGGTGTTTTCATGAAAAATCACCTAGCAAAAGATGTTTATGTAACATCTAACTTTCGTAACACTCCATAAATCAACAAAGAACAACCATCTCATGCATAGGTCAAATTTCTAACATGAACCCTAGCTTGAAATATAGGTAGAAATGGATAGAGCATGTTACGAGGGTTTCAAAAATACGAAGAACATTAAAAACGGGGCTAGGGAACACTTACTATTGAGCTTGAAATGTTGGAAAACCCTAACTATGGAGACTCCTTCAAATTCGGCAGCATGGAGAAGAAAATAAGTGAATTTTTGCTTGATTTTCCCTTTTTATTTTATTAATTAACCAAACAACCAAAATGCCCTTCCTTACTAACCTTTCCAAATTTTCCATGCATGCCCATTTTTGTCTAAAAACTTAGAAATTGGGAAAATTTCTCTTTAAGAACCTCTAATTAATATTCCAAATAAATTTCATACAAATTGCTTCTAGAACCCAAGTTTTGCAACTTATTCAATTTAGTCCTTAATTTCCAATTAGACACTTTACACATAGAATTTCTTCATGAAACTTTAACACATGCATATTTTCATATCCTAGACCTCATAATGATCATGAAAAAAATATTTTAACGTCAGATTTATGATTCCAAAACCACTATTCCGACTAGGCCTTATTTCGGGATGTTACATAGCATGATGTACTTTTATACTTAAGAAAAATATTTTATAATCAATTTAACACAGTAAATATCGTTCAAAATAACATAGCACAAATGCATCACCCATCTCTGTAACACCCCTTACCCGTACCTGAGACCGGATAGGATACGAGGCATTACCGAACACATACACAGTCATTCATGCAAAAATTGGGCCATAAAATTTTCATCCAAATTAAAACTTTTCAAACACATGTATATCGTCCCTTATACAGGCCTTCGAGGCCTAAAACATACATCGGGATGGTTCGGGACTAAATTGAGAACTTTCGATAAACTGTGGACAACTTAGCAAATTTCTTGCTTTGGAGAGTCACACGCCTGTGTGTGTTGAACCGTGTGGTCACACACGCCCGTGTAGCTTGGGACACGCCCGTGTAACTCTCTGGTTGTGACATCAGCAAAATAATTTGAACCACACGACTAGGCCACACGCCTGTGTGCTAGGCCGTGTCCTCCACACGGCTAAGACACAAGGCCGTGTCTCTACCCGTGTGGCTAACACTTAGGCTATTTTCCAAGCCTTCATGTTTCCCATAAACCCCTACAACCTTATACACATCAAACTCACAACTCATGGCATCATTTTAGTGATTAAACACCCTTTATTAAGACACATTCAACATTAACTCGTCATTATACATATGTTCCACCTACTCATGATAAACTAGTCTAGCCACATTATTACATATTCATTTGACCTTGTCATCTCATTAATCAGTTATACCATCAAGCATCCATGTTTAAGACACTATCATCTTATTACCATATTACACATTTAATTCATGGTCATGACCACCTCGATTGGTCATAAAACATGCATTCAACACACATGACATATTACCAACTATGCATGACAAACAAACATATTCATATCATCACATCATATGCATTAAAACATAACATGATTAGCTAGACTTACAAACCATAATCAATATGAGCCACCTCTCATGGCCATATACAATAGCTCGATATAGGCCAATACATTTAGCCAAATCATAATAATACATGTCATAGAACTAGGTCCCTATACATGCCACTCACTTGATATTTCTAACATATGTATCAATACTCCAAAGGTATTGGCTTGATAGTGTGATGCTGCCTCCGACGATCTCCAACCCCGAGCTGACCTGACAACACTAAAAGAAATGGAAAGGAGGGAGTAAGCTTTATGCTTAGTAAGCTTGCATGAAAAATAATAAGCAATGTATTAACATGCTATTTTTCAATTCCTCTCTATTTATTCAAAGTCTAGTTAAGCTATTTTCTTGAGTCACAGTCACTAAATTATTTATATCCGGAGCTACAGGACTCCAAATTAGGAACTGCTAATTTTCCTAGAAAACAGACTCACATATCTTCTTACCATACAATTTTTAGAATTTTTGGTCTAGCCAATAAGAACAATTTATTATTTAAAGTCACCCCTGTTTTGCTATCTGACAGTTCTGACCCCTTTGCACTAAAAATTAATTATATCTTCGTACAAGATTTGGATAATGTTCTTGTTTGTTTCTTTCGAAAATAGACTCATTAAGGATTTTAAGAATTAAATTATAACCCAAAATTATTTTTTTACAATTTTTAATGTTTTTCCCAAACCAGAATAGGGGATTCCAAAATCATTCTAACTCTATCTCACAAAAATTCAAATATCTCATAATATGAAATTATTTTGCTTACACCATTTCCTTTATATGAAAATAGACTCAATAAGATTTTAATTCATATCTTATTAAACTTCTAATTCGATTTCCACCATTTTTGGTGATTTTTTGAAGTCACATAACTGCTGCTGTCCAAAATTGTTTTATTACTAAATTTCACTCTTTCATGTTTTCTTTGTAGTAACTTTCATTGTAACACTTACTCCATATCAATCTTATGAAAGTCCGATCACATATCGAGCACTTTGCTCATAAGTTTACACACACAAACCTTCACTTATTCATCACATAGTCATATTCAATTACACCTAATCATTTCCCGTTGAACACATCGGAATAATAATGGATGCCCGGTGGCCTGCACTTAGTACTACCCTTGTAGTCAAAGCTACCTTCTTCACAAAGTGACCTTCACATAGTACCACACTTGTGACCAAATCTATCTTTTACACATAGTGGCCTACACTTAGTACCACACATGTGATCGAAGCTATCGGGTACGCGTAGTAGCCTGCACTTAGTACTACACATGTGATCTAACCATCTGGTACACGTAGTAGCCTGCACTTAGTACTGCACACGTGACCTAAAACCATTTTAAACACATAGTAGCCTACACATAGTACTACACATGTGTTCTCACAACGAATCATTCGTATCTTTTCTATTCCGAAGGTCCAACTAGGAAATTCCTCACTTTTCAACATTTTATCAATTCATCCATAATCAATTTCAATTCATAATTTACATCAAGTGATCATTCAATATGCAACCACCTCTCATATAATAACAAAATATTATAACATAAGTAAAAACGATATATTATTTACATACAAACTTAACTTTCTTTTCACTATTTCACAAGTTATCCAACTTAATAAAACATCATGTTATATTAAATTCTCAATATATTCAGCTGTTATATAGCAAACCATCAATGATTGAACCATCAAACGTTTCATGTGCTACTAGTCATATATCATTGTTCTTACAAATTTTATATACCATTCTTTCATCACTTTGCAATATATTAAATCATGCCATTCATGCAATAATAGTATAGAATTTTGAATTCAAATATAGCATTGCAATATTATTGACACACGAACTTACCTCTGCACCAAAATAGCAAAAAGGAACCTAACCGTCAATTTTCCATTCTTTACCCAATTTAGGTCCGATCCTCATTTTCCTTGATCTATAATATCACATTTAGTCCAATTATTAGTCACATTATTTAATGTGATCCAAAAATCACATTTTGGAAAAAATACGTTTTTGCCCCTAAACTTTATCAAAATTACACTTTTGCCTCTAGGCTTGTAAAGTGAATTTTATTCAATTTTCTCACTCTATAGGCCTAGCCGAACCATTTTCATAACTATATCAAACTACAATTCTCATCAAAAAACCCATTTATACCATTTTTACAACTTCTACAAAATGGTCCTTTCGAACGTTTTCATCGAAAATCGCTTAGTAAAAGTCATTTATTTAACACCCAACACTCATTTTCTACCATTAGACATAAAAATGCATGCATGTCACACATGGATCAATTTTTAAACATGAACCCTAGCTCAAATTAATGGTAGAAATAGATAGATCTTGTTACGGGGATTGCAAAAATGTAAAAATAATTAAAAACAAGGCTAGAACGGACTTACAATCGAACTTGGAATCTTGAAAAACCCTAGCCATGGTTTCTACATGCAAGTTTCGGCCAAGAGGTTAAAGATGGACAAAAATTGGCTTTTAATTTTATTTTTAATTTATTTTAATAACTAAATGACCAAAATACCCTAACTTTGGAAACATCCCTATCCATGTCCATTTTTATCCATCAACTTAACAAATGGTCTAATTACCATATAAGGACCTCCAATTTAAAATTTCATAACAATTGGACACCTCTAGCATGTAGAACTCAACTTTTGCACTTTTATGATTTAGTCCTTTTGACTAAATTGAGTGCCCAAACGTCAAAATTTTCGAACAAAATTTTTACGAAATCATTTAGTGAAACTTTAGATCATAAAAATATAATAAAAATAAAATTTTTCTCATCAGATTTGTGGTCCCGAAACCACTATTCTGACTAGGCCCCAAATTGGGATGTTACAATCTCTATGGTTTACCCATATTAGTTAAGTGCCTTGCCAAATCATCGACCTCGTTTATGCCATCCGTAATCTACTTACCTGAGAAGTAAGAGAGGAGTGGGTGAGTTTGAGGAGAACTCAATGAATAATCAGAAACCATTAGGTTATTCTTAAAAATAGTATTTAAAAACAATAGAAAACTTAGTTGAAAAATGGTTTGCGTGTTGGGTTCGAAGGTGAGGATGCGAGACCCAGTTTACATCTGAAAAACATATTTTTGTGAAAGTAATTTAAAAAAAATGTTTATAAATCCTTTCTTTTAAAAGCTTTCTTTAAAAAGGGTCTCACATTAAAATTACGAGGCCATGTTTCTTTTCAAAACAAACTGAATCTAAGTTTATAACAGAGCTACTAGACATGCTCACACATAACAGAAATCATGAATAGAGTCGGCCTTAGGTCACACAATTGGTTCGTCAATATGTCTTATTGAATAAGTTATATCCAGCCGAACTCACAAAGGAGCACGTAGTTTGTCACATCCCAAAATTCTAGTTGTTGTTGTTATTTCATTAACAAGCATTTGTAATTGTCTAGTGGTTAAGCACCTTAATTAACTCCTAAGTGAACCAATTTCAACTCCCCATGCTATCATCTTTTCTTAATTTTTTGAACAAAGTTGGGCATTCTTCCCATGCAAAATCGTCCATATATGTTCATGTAACTCCCATTTCAAGTGTTTAGTAACTCCTTATTTTCAAAATTCCAAAAAGTAGCTTCCAAAGTTAATTGTTGTTAATGTTGGATCATCGATATACCCCGTGGCACAGCAGAATAGTTATTTCGGTGATTGTCAACCAAGGATCCATGTACGAGGAACAAATCGGGTTGAGACAAGGGTTGAAAACATACCTTTCGAAACTGAAAAAAGATGAATGACATTGTTGATAGGATCTCTTTCAGGATGTCGATTCCAAACCGTAATAATAATGTCTCGGCCTCTACTTCATCCACTTAGTTAAAAAAAAGAACAACAAGTCTTGAACTTTTCAGTAAGAATTTTCAAAAATAGCTACTAGACCTTTTGAATTTTGTTTTCTTGGTAACCCTAACACACTAAGGGATTCATTTCCTTTTATTTAATTTTCTATCATATATGAGAAAATAAAAACGAGATTGTTCCTTTATTATTAGAGAAACAAATAGAAAGTCAAGAAAAAGATTATATTCTTTCCAAAAGAATATCACTTTCCATGTCCTTTTATATTTTGACTGAAATTATTATAACTATTTATATTAATAATTTTAGTAAAATATATATATAATTAATATTTTGTATGAATCAAATTCATATATTAATTTTATCTATGTTCTCTATTTGTGTACAACAAGTCTGTACATATAATGTGTTGAATATTTAACTATCAAATAAAATTAATTCAACAATTAATTTTATTCATGTGACATATAAATACAATACTAAATGTATTTAGATTCTATTCGCTTCAACTATAGGGTGTGACCCTGTAGGCTCTTGTAATGTTAGTAGTAACACTAGAACATTTCTAACATTACAAGCAATGAGTGGCACCTAGCAATGCATCATTGCTACCCAAGTTACAAGAAGTCGTGATTGGACATCCTTTTATCCTTGATATCATTTCATGTATTATATCCTTTTATCCTTAATATTTAGATTGGACATAAATCATAGAATAGTCACACTTGTATAGCCCAATCTCATATTTCTTGATATTATGAGTAGACTACTATAAATAAATAAGTGTGATACATCATTTCAATTTATTCAAGCATATCCATGCATTTCTAGTTTCACTCCATGAAGAGGCCTAAGATATTGCTCCCATTATGTTCGAGGGACAAATACTATCTTGATCAACCATATCCCTTTACATAGATTGCGACATACCGAACATCAGTCTTTATAGTATAACCTGTTATGGTAGACATTTGACTATGTCAAAATATACACCTCACTATGTTGGGACAATGATGATCTCAATTTTGAGGGCTATATACATATTTATCACGATACCACCACTATAACACCACCACACCACCACCATAGCAACACCGTATCACCACCATTGTAGCACTTTCAAAGTTGTTTTCTTTTATAACTCTTCTCCTCTTCTCTTTTTTTCTTCTTCTTTTGATTATCATTTATACTCTTTATTTTCTTCATATTTTTTAATTTTATAATTATTTTTGGAGTGTTCTTCATCATTTACTATCCTTGACAACAATTAGTAATTAAAAGTATTTTTGATTCTTCTATCTCTTATTTTCAACTCTGCTTATCCTATTTTATTCTCATGGAAATTCTATTTAATTTATTCATTCTTTTTCTTCAATCTTAGATCCTCACATCAATTCTGATCATTAATATTAGAAGCGGTTCTTTTGAGCTTTCGGAAATATAGTGTAAGTGCTATAAGTTTGAGGAATAAGTTGGTTTTTAGTTAATTCTTTTATCGAAGTTAAGTGAATACTTACCACAAATATGATTTCATTAGCTGCAAATAAAGTTTATATTCTTTTGGATAGGAAGTGTACGAATTCAATTAGGGTTTACTATTTGGATCACTAAAGGTGTGTGTTTTATTCAAGTTTAATATGTGATGATTTTGGTTATGATTAACAAAATATTTTTGTAAACATAAAACATAGCATATCAAGTGAGTGATTATGAGGATTTCAGGTAAGTTATTTTTACTTAAATCTTATTGGCATGTTATATAATGTGGTGTCAATTTGTTGTTTTATTCTAATCTCATGTTATGTGATATCATGGCTTATATGTTCGTTTTGTAAAGCATGAGCTACCATGATTATTGACATTGGTTTTGTATATTAATGCATGTTTAACATGCCTAATGTTTTGATAATGAATTTGCATGCCATGACACATTACATGGGGTTGGGACATTGTGTAAGAAGGAAGATGTGGTAGTTTAATAATATGCAATCTTTGGTGGTTTATCCACATATGTGTTTCGACAACTTGTCTGCGATTTTGGTGGCTTGACCATAATTATGTGTTTTGGCAGCTAGTGTGTTTTCGATGGATGAGTTATGTCGAACTCCTTTTGGTGTGTAGCGGTGATGGGTAGGATGTTTTGAGAAAAAAATGCATAATTGTTTTATATGTTCAAATTACCTTTCAAAATCATGGTCTCAAATTGTAAGCCTGATGTTTTGCATTGACATAATCATGTGTAGAAAAGTATGCAATTTTGATTATTATGTATTTGGAAATATTTTTGACATGTTTAATGTGATATTTGATATCTAGCTTGATATAAGACTCACATTGAGCTTATTAGCTCACCTTTTTAGTTTTCATAAACTTTACAGATAATACCCGTGCGTATGACTTGGATATAACATTTGGAGGAAACTCTCAGATTAAATTTTAATAAAGTATTTTATAAACTTCTTGGGTTTGTTTTTGGACACTGGACATTGGATTGTTTTTGGTTATTTATAATTTTGATACAATAACTATTATACATGCATAGACAATGGATTTTTAAATATATTAGTCACTGATTTTAGAACTTCAAATGTTTACCCCTTTTTTAATAATATCAAATATAAAATTATCTAAAATATTATTAAGTCCACTACAAATTGTTTACATTTAGGCTATTTGTAAGTAACATTTTTAAATTGGTATTGCAAGTTTCCTTCTTAAAACATTTTAAACCAATAAACTGATTTATTTAAAGAATTTGCTCAAATTAATCATGTATTACTAAATGTTTTTCAATGTTAATAAATTATTTTGAAATAATCAAAATTTTTGTAAGAATGATTTAAACTTAATTGTTTTAAAATAGAAAAAACTTTTCTCGAAATAACACCCATATCCCGTCTCTGTTGCTGGATTAAGGATTGGAGTGTTACAAAAAAAAATTATCTTGAATTAGAACTAATATTCAATTGAAATACAAACATATAATAACTCATAGAATAATTATTCACATGGGCCTTATTTCAAGTTTACAGGGTCCTAAAGTTAGATTGAAAGTATTCAGGGATCAAATTTTATCAAAACATAAGTTCTTGGAAAAACTTGAAAATTTGGAAAACAGGGGTCACATGGCCGTGTAACACAGATCAGACCGTGTGAACATTCGAAGTGGGAGCACACGGCCGTGTCATAGACTGTATAAATCTCTTACTTGGCTCACACGACCGTGTGCTAGCCCGTGTAACTTACTGACTTGAGACACATAGTCGTGTCTCAAACCGTGTGAAACCTGCACCAAAACTAACATATCACACACGGCAGTGTGGGATGACCATGTGTGGCACACGACCGTGTGGTAGCCTGTGTCCCAAGCCATGTGCTTTGAAATTCACTCATTAAACAAGCTAAAATCAAGCCAATACTTTCCCCACAAGGTACACATAAAATACAAACCATTCCATGACCAAAACAAACAACATCCTACACTTAAAACATATAAAAATTAGTAACCTAGACTTCTAACCAGCATACCATTCATAGGTACCTCAATTATATCCCAACAATTGTAACACCCTTAACATGTCTCCGTCACTGGATTAGGGTTATGGAGAATTACCAAACAATAAAAAAAAATTTAAATATCATAACATTTAATAATTTAAATATATTATAAACCATTCATTCTTATACATTTCCTCCCTAAAGCGAGCCCTCGAGGCCTTAAAAATAGCTTAGAAACAATCCAAGACTAATTTGAAACAAATTGGAAAGTTTAGGAAAAAGTTGTAAAAATTGGAAACAGGGGATAAACGGCTGTGTGGCTAGGTCATGTAACTTTCGAAAAAGGGACACACGGTCGTGTCCCAACCTGTGTCCTCACCTGTGTAACTCACTGAGGAGGGTCACACGACCGTGTCACACACCTGTGTGCCAGGCGGTTTAACTTTCTGGGTTGTTACACACACCCGTGTGCCAGACCATGTGCTAGGTTGTGTAACTCACTGACTTGAACCCTAAGAAAATTATCAGATGACATATGGTCGTGTCTCAGGCTGTATGAGTCCAAAATTCACCTAAAATCGAGCCATTTCAGAACCATTTCCTACCTAACCATTTTTACCACTTGGGCACACATTCAAGGGGTTCAAATATCAACCAAACATACATAAATATGCCATTTCAAACAACCTAATTTTGCATCCAAATATCATTTACCTAAACATGTCAATATTGCCTAATTTCAGGTATGAAGACCTAATTCCATTATGTGATTAAAACACATCACAATTGGCCATTTCCAAGCCAACATCAACAAACCATAAGACCATGCATATCAATTATCTAAAAGTGATCAAAGGGACTTAACATAACAAGCAATACAAATCCATCAACCCTATATGTAACACCCCAAACTCGGCCCAGACGTTGTGGCTGAATTCGGCGTGCGACATTGAAGTGTTTTAGCGAAAATCATGTTTTCATTGAAAACCCTTCTTAAAATAAAAGAAGCCCTAATTAACTAAAAAAAGCCTTTCAGTTATGAAAGCCTTGTTTAAAACATTTGTTTTTTTTTTAAAAAACTTAGTTGCGGAAACATAGAAAACATACTATAATTTAAGAAATCCATGTTCAACTTCTCGTAATTACATTGAAAATAATAATAATAGTTCAAGTAATAATAACATAATGAGAACCTTATTACAATCTGGTCTGAACACACTTAAAAAGAAATAAAAACTTAAATGCTTAAAAAAAAAACCAAGTCCAAATTATCTTGCTAGCCAGCCACCTAGAGTCCCTCGAAACATCGAACCTTCTATTGAGCATCACCTGAAAATAAAATAAAAGAGGGGGTGAGTTTTTGCAAACTCAATGTGTACAACCCTCGATGAAAAACAAGCATTCAAAGAGAAATCATCAAACATGTAATGCAATCCCATCCAAATTATCCATCCGCTACACACTAGCTCTGTCCCTTGTCACACCATGTGGGGATATGGATATTGATCCACCCAGCCCACACACCAATGGTAGCTCGATTGCGGAACTACCTTCATTTACATATTGGGCTTTAAAAGCTGTCGGTGGATCCACGGTTGTTAGGCAACCATGCGATCCTCATATACTTCATTCCATAGTTCCCACCCTATATGCAACCTAAGTAGAACATCATATGTATGCATGCCACATCCATAAAACTTACATTCAACGCCTAGGGGTATTTTGGTCAATTTTGCCTTTAGGGGCATTTTTGTAATTTTCCCTTAATTATGGTTTTCACTTACCTGGACCTGTTAACAAGTCCCGCGAGCTAAGATGAAAGAATACTATGCACCAGGTAGGATTCCAAAGAAGTGAAGGAGGGTCATTAAGACTGCTTAAGTACCAAGCTCTCCCTAGATCCAATCCTAGACATGCATATATCCGTTGCCACACCTTAACCCTATGACTTGTCCATAGTTGCATTAAATTAATTAAGTTTTATGTAGTCGTCATATACTAGACCCAAAACCCCTTACAAAGCCCAGACAAATTCACATACCTGTATGTGGCCCACTAGACCCAACTATATTCCCATGGCCTATTAGGCCCAAGTCACATTTATATGGCCCTTTAGGCCCAAATCACATTTATGTGGCCTATTAGGCCCAAATCACATTTATGTGGCCCATTAGGCCCAAATCACATTATATTCATGCTCACATACGAATTTCTATCACATAACATCAATGATCAATTTTTGGCCTATTATGGGCCTAACAGCCCATCGGGCCCATTAAGCCTATTCTGGTCTGGTTGGCCAATTCACAGCCCAAGTCCATGGAGTCGCCCATGGGCCTCAGATAACCCATCGATTTTCTCCGCACGAGTTTTTGGGCACTCGCAAGACTACCGTAGCCAAACTTTCAGCTTTTCGGCATTTTGGCTTTTCAGCATTTTGGCTTTTGCTGATCTACTTGTGTGTGCAGTGTATGTACACACCTGGTAAACAAGCGTGCTACGATTCCCTTAGTCACCAACCTACAACGATATCACCCTTAAATTAATCGCACGCCTAATACATATCTTTACAAAAACTGAAACCTCACCTTATCCTTACCTTGAACACCAATCCCTAATAGCTTTTCCTTGATCACGTACTCCTTAGATTTGCATTAATCTTACTTATTAAAACTAGAATAATAGGTGACTAGTATCCAACACGAGTCCCCTTACCTTAACTATGACCGTTCGGCCAACCAAGATTAAGAGCACTTACCAAAGTCTCTCACCTGATGAGCAAATCGGAAGAGATCCAAGGACTGAGATTCGTTACCTATTCCTACCCAAAACCGATTAGAAGAAGTGGGAGACTGTATACTCGATACTTAGCAAAGACTAATTATGAGAACAAAGCACTTACACTAGGCTTGATCGATTAGAAAGGGTACTGGCGGCACCAAGAGTATTCGGACCAGAAAGTTTCTGGCCTTGCAATTTGTATGGCAAAAGAGAGTTATTCGGCTTCGAGAAAGAAGAAGTTTGCTAGACTAAAAAAAATGAATCAAAAACCTGAGTAGAAGAAGAATAGAAAATCGGCACAAGAAGAGAAAGAAAGAAGTAAGGGTTTTTGACTTTTTGGATCTTGAAAAGAAAAGGGTTTCCGGTAACAGGGTGACAAAGATTTCGGCATTAGCCTGGCAACCTTACATTCGATACCTATTTATAACCCCTATAGCTGAATTCCTCATGGCTAAATTCCCATTTCAGCTCCATCACTTCCCCCTTCTCATCTCCTCATTTTTCTCCCTGATAACTCCCCAATCTATTTCCTAAATTTTCTCTTCTAAATACTCCCTTAGAGTCCATCTTCACCCCACTTCCAACCTTCTAGAAGGCCCAAAATTAAACTTCTAAAAATACTAAGCTAGGATTCAAACCTTGGATCTCCTTGCTAGCCACTAACGCCACCTCCCTACACCCTAAGTGGCGTCACTTAGCCACTTCACCACAAGGCTTTTTAATGCCATTTTCCCCTATTTTTATTTAAAAGCTCAACTACTCCCAACCCTAGTTCTTTTAATAATTAAATTAAAATTCCTCCACCACAAAACTCGAACCCAGAACTTCTCTAACATACCTAGACACTCCAAGTTCCCTAAACCCTTAAAGCCAACATGCCATTTGTCATTTTCTTGCTCACTTAAAAATTTTATGAGACCCAAAGCCCAAAGCCCAATTCATCTAGGCCTAAAATTCGGGGCGTTACACTACATAATTATCAAGGCACAAACATACCAAATTACCATTTACACATTCATTAAATACCATTTCAAACATCCTATACATGTTAATATTGCTATTTCCAAACATAATAACCTAGTTCAAATATGAACTAAAACATGTCACAAGTAACCATTTTCAAGCCATCATCAACATGCCAAGATAATCTTATAAACAAACACTTTAAAATAACCAAAATTACATAACTAGGTAAGGCATCAAAGTGTACCAAACCAACATAGCTTTCCAGAGCTTATACATGCCAAAACACCATTAACACATACATCATAATACCACTACAAATCACCCTATACATGCCATTATAAACCCTAACCAAATTACTCCAAAAACTACTGAATTATCTACTGGATAGTATGATAGGTCTTCGACTAGCTTCCACTATAAAACAAAGAAAAATAACTACGTAAGCAATGAATACTTAGTAAGCTCATATAAACTTTAAGCATAACTTACCATTTCATTTATATAATTCATAGAATAAACATAAGTTGTTACCAATGCCATTAGCTTAGTATAAGCTTAGTATAAGCTTAGTATAAGCCTATACAACATCACCAACTCACAAGTTAGTATACTTTCCATAATACAAATGAATTCAACCATAAGATAAGTAGTTTTCGATATGTAAGCATAACATTTAATTCATCAATATATTCATGAGATCATGATTCATTCCATTTGCATACTTACCATTTCATTTCCTTTTCTTACTCGTTGAACCATCTAGAATTACATCAAATACTTGGGAAAGCTCACACGAAGTGTACCTTTACATATAACCATAACCTGTCCTTTACATCAATGCTTACATGAGCAGTGAAATAGACCTACTCACAAGAGCTGTGGGTCAGAATGTAAGCTACACGATGCTGTACACACGAGCTGTGGAGATTCCGCAACAAATGTAGGACCTTAGCCATCGGTAGGACATTCAAGACCAGCACCCAAAACATGAAAATCCCTAATGACATGTCATTTGTATCCTAAAAATTCCTAAGGTTCAACCGGGTTTCGATATCCATAATTCATCATAGCATTGATACGTTTATATATCTATTCATTTACATTATAAATAACATAATAAACATTCAATTTAGTTAACATTAAAAATGATTACAGCTTATACGAACTTACCTTGATAAATACAATTGTAAAACGAAGTTGACGACTAATGTAACACCCCAAACCCGGCCCAGACGTTACATCGAATTCGGCGTGTCACATTGAAGTGTTTTTCGAAAACCATGTTTTCATTGAAAACCCTTCTTGATGTAAAATTCATTGGAGCGTTATTGTAAAACTCATGTTTTAATTAAAAATCTTTGAAAAGAATATTTTCGTTATAGATTAAAGTGAATGGGAGCTGTGCACTAGGTAGGAAGCCAGAAAAGAGGAGGTGAGTCTATTGGACTGCTTAAGTACCAAGCTCTTCATGGATCCAATCCTAGACATGCACACATCCATTGCCACACTTAAAGCATATTACTTGTCCACGAACAACAAATTAAGTTTAATTTCCTTTGAAAACATTTACGTTACGGAAGCTTTGCTTGGTAATCATGATATTTTGAAAATAAGTAACTTTTATAAAACGCGCCCTAGAGCTAACCAATTTAATAACCCAAAATATTAAAAATAATAAAAAGAGCGGCCTTATTACAACTTAAACCAGAATAAAAATAATCAAAATAATAAATGCGACACTTATTTTAAAGAAAATAGAAACTTAATCTTCGTGGCCACTCTGAATCCCACCCAGCTCCAAGTCCACCAACTAAGGCTCACCTGCAAGGATAGAAGAGAAAGGGGGTGAGTTTGGAAAACTCAGTGTGTAAAGTATCCCAACCAGAGCCCAAATCAGTTCAAACTTTATTGGGCCTAAGCCCTATTCAAAATCAGTGTTAACTGGGCCTTAGCCCATATCAATATTAATCTGGGCCATAGCCCCTTACAGTATCAGAGTATATTGGGCCTAGCCCATATCAGTATCAATCTGGGCCGTAGCCCTATTACAAGTCGAGATATATTGGGCCTTGCCCATATTAACATAGTTGGGTCCGCTTCAATACAGTTGGCCAATAACAAAACAATCTCATATGATTATTGCATGATAACCCCATCCAACCCTGCACTTGCCTCCGTCCATCCCTACACTTCCTGTGGGGAATAAATCACCCACGCCATCCCTACACTTACAGTGTTAGCACCGGTTGCAGCACTAACTATAATCTGCAGCAAAGCTGCTAATATCAGAATATGTGGCACAGCCACCAGAACGGGTTCTTCCTCCATAACATAACCCAGATCCCATGCAACAGATATACATGTCATGGCATACAACAAACAGAATCAGAATATCATGCATTTCAGTCAAAATTAACCCTAGGGGCATAACGGTCATTTTGCACCTAGGGGTAAAATGGTAATTTTCATACTTAGCGGTATTTTAGTAAAATTCACTATTTTAGGGTTTACATACATCCTACAACCGTTAACACATCAACAGAAACACTTACCAAGTGTCTTTACTAAATTGGGCCCATTGGCCCATTAACTCGTTTTCGACCCATTAAGCCCAAATATACCGAAGTGCACGAAATTGCGCACTCTGCAATCATACCGCTTTAGATTACCAATACTAACAAACAACCATCTCACGAGCGCTCGCACGCTCGCAAGTTCAGAAAATGTTGGCTTTCTGGCATTTCGGATTTTCAGCTTTTACCGATCTAATCTATGTGTGGGTGTCGTTTACACACCTGTTTGCTACGATATACTGACGGGTTCCACACACGAGTTGCCTACAGTCAATCACTAATATGTTAACTATGAATCCAATCGCAACTTATATACAGAATCCCTTACCAAAAATTCGGCCATTAACACCTTAGGTGTAACACCCCAAACCCGGCCCAGACGTTATGGCCGAATCTGACGTGCCACATTGGAGTTGAAAACCCATGTTCCGTTTTAGTGTTTTAAAAACCATATATTTTGTTGAGTTAAAAAAGTGTATGGAAGCTGGGCACCAGGTAGGTATCCGAGACAGAGGAGGTGAGCCATGAAGGCTGCTTAAGTACCAAGCTCTTTGATTGGATCCAATCCTAGACATGCCCACAACCATAGCCACACTTTGCTATCTCGAGTTTAAATTTGTTTAAGTGGACGTCTTTGATAAATCAATTAATCGTGGCGTTGGGATATTTTGAAAACAAGTATCGTTTTGAAAATACGTCCTAAGTCTAGCCCATTTGAAATAATTAACAACCAGGTTTAAAGTTATTAAAATTAAATTAATCCCGAAAAGAAATAAAAGGAAAGTTAAAATGGCCTTATTACAACCCAAAATAAATAATAATTAAAGGAAATCTAATGAAAACCAATGCTTATTTAAAAGTCCAAAGACAATCACCGTGGCTACTCTGAATCCCCTCCGGCCCAAGTCCCCACATCAAGGCTCACCTGCAAGGTTAAGGAAAGGGGGTGAGTTTGGAAACTCAGTGTGCAACAAGCCCCTTTCAGAGCCCAAAACAATAACGGCCTGTTGGGTCTAAGCCCAAAACCAATCTCAAACATGTACTGGGCCATTGCCCTTTTCATATTTCATAATTCATAACACTGGGCCGAAGCCTTTTCATATTTCATATTACTGGGCCGAAGCCTTTACTGTAAACGTTGTGGCCCAAAGGCCCATTTTTATAACACATGTAATGTCAATGAAAGAATGCAACCCATTTGGGGAGACTACTCAACCCACCTTCCACTACTCTCCACCCGTACCAACCAGCACACCATGTGGGGATTAACTCCACCCACCCCGCCATAACTCTCCACTGGCAGCATAGCTGCTTTATCATATATCTGGAGGCCTAGCCTCTTTTAATAACTGGGGCAAAAGCCCTTTTAATAACTGGGGCATAAGCCCTTTAATAACTGGGGCATAAGCCCTTTTGATAACTTGGGCATAAGCCCTTTAATAACTGGGGCATAAGCCCTTTTGAACTTCCTCCATCCATATAAAAACCCAACCCAATGCATTTATGAACATCTCATGTGCATATCATACATATCATGTGCATATCATACATGTCATGTGCATATCATACATATCATGTTTATCAAAATCCCATGCATTAAGTTCATATATAAACCCTAGAGGTATAATGGTCACTTTTACCTAGGGGCAAAACGATCATTTTCATGTTATGGGGGTAATCTTGTAATTTTCCCAAAAATTAGGGTTTCCATGTCCATTAATGGTTACAAACAATTCATAGGTGCAAACAGTGATCCTGGCCCATTTTTAGCGAAATCGAGTTATTGGGCCAAAAACCCCTAATGGGCCCTACTTAGCCGATTCTGTCATCTAGGCCCATTTAGCCTTTATCCATAACAGTATTAACAGTTTTAACATGCAATTTAACAGATTTCCATTTCCTACCAAATTTACCCAAATGGGCCCGAAAGCCTATTGGGCCCTAATTCAGCCCCTCGAGGCCCAACTTACCGTGAACTCCAAAAACACGCCCTTACTGTTTCCATTATTCCCGATCATCATCTCATCGATTCTAACTAACTAGTGAGCGTTCGCTTGCTCACAAGTCCTCGAAATGCCAGAATTTCGGCATTTCGGCTTTTCGGCATTTATCGCTTTAAGCTATGAAAAGGGTTCGTTACACACCTGTTTGGCGATATTCCTCGAGGAGATCTCCTACACGATTTCTCCTATAATCCATCGTTAATAATCAGCTTCCCATTAATTGAACCAAACCTCAAATCATCTAATACTAATACTTACACATTCGGCCACCATCCATAATGGCCTTAGGAATCTTACCTTTGTCGCGATTGATGACTAGGTCTAGCCACTCCGGTGATCCAAGCTACTCCAAGTCGACACTACACCTTGCTGCTCCTTTAATAAATAAACCAAAAATATTAAAAGAAGACCCCATAAGGCCTACACCCACATTCGGCCACCTCCCTAAACTAGAGGGGTTTCGGCTTTTGGCCATAGTTACACTAGGAATTGTTTAGAGTTTGAACACTTACCACAGTCTTCCTCCTCTTGAATCCGGATGCCTAAAAGGTAAAGGAATTGAATGCCAACTATTGAAAAGGAAAGAAAAGGTTGCTGGTCACAAAGAATCAGCACCCACCTATCTTCACTGATTTCGGCTTTTTTGCGGTATTTCGGCAGAAGTAGAGATTAAAGAAAGAAATAATAAATGAGTAGAGGAAAGTAATAGGCTGGATTTTGAAAAAGAAAAGGGAGAAAAGATGAGAGGAAGAATGGTAGATTTGGCTAGGGAAGAAAAAGAAGAGAAAAACTAAAACAAAGGAGAAAACGGCACAACTAAGACCCTAATGCCGAAATTACTAACCTAATACCCTTTTGCCGAATTCCCCTCTCTAACCCCTTCCAAACGGCTAAGCTCTATCCTTCTCTCAAATCCCTAAAATCTCTCCCCTTATCCCTCCTTAATCCATGCGTTTGACTTGATCCAACTCTCCTCTTATAGAATCCACTTAGGTTCCAACACTTACCCTTCCTGCATATAAAAATAAATACTCTTATTTGCCAACACAGGGAATCGATCCCAGGTCTTCCCTTATGCTCCACACGCCACCTTTTTAGGAGCTTAGTGGCGTCACCCTTGCCACTCTACCGAAGCTCTTTTTGTGATACACTTTACCCACAACTTAATATAAGGGCACCTAGCCAGAACCCCTAACTCCTAAGTCTAAAATTTAAAAAATTCAACCGGGTTTTGGTTAACTCATAAGCCTTCTATAAGCCCATTTACACACCCAAATTATGAATTCCACAATCACATACCAAATTTTAGAAAATTACTTAAGATATCAGGAATCGCGAAAAACCCAAAAATCAGGATGTTACAACTCTACCCTCTTTAAAGAAATTTCGGCCTCGAAATTTACCTAATACAAACAGTTGAGGGTACTGCTGACGCATTGCCTCTTCGGTCTCCCAAGTAGCTTCTTCCTTGCCATGGTTCCTCCAAAGTACCTTCACCAACGGGACTGACCTCCTTCTCAACACCTTGACATCACGATCAAGTATTTGCACAGGTTCCTCTTCAAAGGTCAAATCTGACCGTACCTCAACTTCTACAACTGGCACGATATGAGTTGGGTCAGAACGCTATCGCCTTAGCATGGACACATGGAAGACATCGTGAATGCGATCCAGTTCTAGAGGTAACTCCAGCTAATAAGCCACCGGCCCTATCCGCTTAGTGATTCGGTGTGACAGCCCTAAAGTGAACCTAGTCGAAAAGCGGTCTCGGGACCGCTAGACCGAGTCACCAAATTATTTGAATGTGATAATTATTGCCTAAAATACGTGAATATAAATGTGTGAAAGTTTTAAGCTTCGATTTAGTTAATTGCATGTGAATTTAGTTGATAGGACTTATGTGAGAAAATTTAGAAATGTGCTAGGCAAATGCAAGTGGCCTAATAGTGCATGTAATCAAAGGGGTGGACTTGCATGTCAATTTCCCCCCATTTAAGTACTAGTGGCCGGCCATGACAAGGGATGATGGGCAAAACATGTCATGAAACATGTTGTGTTAATGGAAAAATAAAATAAGAAGCATGGGCAAAACATGTCATGAAACATGTTGTGTTAATGGAAGAATAAAATAAGAAGCATGGGCAATAAACTAATAAGAAATTGAAGGAAGAAAACAAAGAGAAAAAAAATGTGTTCATCATTCTCATGCATGACCAAAAAAAAAGAAGAGAAAAGCTCTCATGTTGTTCTTGGCCGAATAGGAGAAAGAAAAAGAAGGAAAAAGAGCTTTGAGGAAATCGGCTATGGTGGTTTGATAGACTAAGGTATGTTTGATGATGTTCCATGAGATGCATGCATGTTTTAGTAGTTAGCTTGAGTTCTAAATAGCCCATGGTTCAAATCTTTACTATGTCATGGAGATGATATTTGGCCAAGGTGGATTGGTGTTGATATCATTTGCATGCTAAAAGTGAAGCTTTGTAATGGTGCATGTGATGGTGGATTGATGATTCTTGAATCTTCTTTTTAGCATTTTGAGTGAGACATTAAGTTCTTTGTTTAACCATGACCAAAAATTGAAATGGTATGGTGTTGTGATGCAATCGACCCCAACATAGACATGTATGTTCGGCCACATGAATAAGTACATAAGTTATGTGTATGTTCGGCCATAGGTAGCCTGTTGATGGCTTTAGCTTGACTTAGAAAATTCGGCTAAAGGGAAATATTAGCTAGTATGTTGAATTCGATTCGTGATTTCGTACATATGTGACTCTAGTGTCTAATGTATATATGGGCTAAGTACCTTGAGCTTCTCTTTTGATGTTCGAATGAATTGTATTAAATTGCTTGATGTGATTAAAAATGCGTATGACCATTGTGTATTTGAGCTAAAAGGTGGCCATATGACCTATCAAACTCCTTGTCATATTCGGCCATAAGCTAGCAAAATGAGACTTTAATGAGTTAAATTTGTTTGAATTAAGCTCAAGAGCAAAGGGGAACTAAATTCGATAAAGGGAAGGAAAAAGTGGTCGAATAGCCGTCGAAACCGTTCGACAACATCCGAGGTAAGTTCTTGAGTAATAGAGCTTAAATTATGATTTGATTAGATCATGTTTTAAGCAAATCAAAATCATGCTCCTTGTGTGTGGCTATTGAGCCGAAATTGCAAGAGTGATAAGTGTCTTGTGTTTGAGTTTTGCTAATGAAAATGAAATACGAATGTGTCATGATTTATTGTTAAATGTGCATGGTTATTCGAATGATGTCTGGGCTAAGTCCCGAAGGCTTTGTGCTAAGTGACCATATCCGGACTAAGATCCGAAGGCATTTGTGCGAGATACTAATTCAGGGCTAAGCCCGAAGGCATTGGTACGAGTTACTAAATCCGGGTTAGTCCCGAAGGCATTTGTGCGAGTTACTAAATCCGGGTTAAGTCCCGAAGCATTGTGCGAGTTACTATACCGG